>NC_064834.1:37065000-37690000 GCF_024166365.1 Elephas maximus indicus
TATCAGCTGCTCATATGTGGATGGATTTATGTCTGGATTCTCAATTCTGTTCCATTGGTCTATATATGTTGTTGTACCAGTACCAGGCTGTTTTGACTACTGTGGCGGTATAATACGCCTTAAACTCAGGTAGTATGCGGCCTCCCACTTTGTTCTTCTTTTTCAGTAATGCTTTACTTATCCCAGGCCTCTTTCCCTGGATATGAATCAATTTTTAAGTTATGAATGTTAGATAAAAAGGGAATTTAACCCAGTAATTCCAACTTAGGTATATCCCAGAAGAAGTGAAGGTGGGAATACAAACAGAAACCTGTACACCATTGTTCGTTCCAGTACTTTTCACAATAGCCAAAAGGTGGAAACAACCAAAACGTCCATCAACAGATGACTGGATAAATAAAATGTGGTATAAACATACAATGGAATATTACACAGCCATAAAGAGAAATGAACTTCTCATACATGACACAACATAGATGAACCTTTAAAACATTATGCTGAGCAAAATGAGTCAATTACAAAAGCACAAATACTGGACGATCTCACTTATATGAAATAAGCAAATATACAGAAACCAAAAATTATTAGTGGTTACCAACTGTAGGAAGTGGGGAAAATAGGGGAGTTTATAGTTAGGAAGCATTGAGTTAATGGTGGTGAAATGTTTTGGAAAAGGCTAGGGATAATGGTGATACAACATAAAAACTGTAATCAATGTCATTGAATTTTAAGCTGAAAGTTGTGTTAGTAAATGTTTTGGTATGTATATTTTCATCACAATAAAAAAAAAGGTGGGGGAGTGGGATTTAGATTGAAAGAATCCACAATTTCATGAGGCAGGCTTGTTAACAGTTACTACCAATCTTTGTGAGGTAAAGATATCATAAGAGTTTGGTATTAGAGAAGAGACAGAGGTAAATGCCGTGTGTTTGTGCTAGAAGACATGTCTGAGACAAAAAAAAAAAATGTTGGCACAGAAACGGCGAAGAGATTTTAACTTGGGAGACAACATCAACTGATTGGTAGTGCCTGCCTTAGAGTGAAGGGCTAAAAAGAAAATGAGGTTTAATCTGGCTCCTTGAAAGGATTGCTATGATTGATTGACCATGTCTGTCAAGGGCAAGGGATAAACAAGCAGTGGCATTCATACTACACATTTGCCATCCCTGAACTGGAAAATTAGGCAGACAAGGACAACAAGGCTAGAATTAGCATCCAAACAATAAAGGCAGACTGAAAAAAGACCTCATTAAGGTTTTAAAAACCAGAAATGTCACTTTGATGACTAAGGTGTGCCGGACCTGAGCCACGTTTTTCAATCACCTCATTAAAAAAAAGGCATGTAAAAACTGGACAGTGAAAAAGGAAACCAGAAGAATAATTGATGTATTTGAACTGTGGTGTTGATGAAGAATATTGAATATACCTTGAACGCCAGAAGAATGAACAAATCAGTCTTAGAAGAAATACAACCAGAATCCTCCTTAGAAATACAACCAGGGTGGTGAGACTTCAGCTCCCTTACTTTGGGTAAGTCATTAGGAATGGCCGATTGCTAGAAAAGGACATCATGTTTGGTAACCTAAAGGTCAACAAAAGTGAGGAAAACCATCAATGAGATGAATTGACCCAACAGCCACAACAATAAACTTAAACATAACAACCATCATAAAGATGGTGTAGGGCTGGGCAATGTTTTATTCTATTATTCATAAGGACTACATCGCAGATATGCACGTGTGTACATCTTTACACATATGAAAAAGGCATGCTGTCCAGATTAATATGTTGTTGTTGTTGTTGTCATTAGGTGCTGTTCAGTCAGTTCTGACTCATAGCAACCTTATGCACAACAGAACAAAAGATGGCCCGATTCTGTGCCATCCTCACAATTACCGCTAAATTTGAGCCCATTGTTGCAGCCGCGGTGTTAATCCATCCCATTGAGGTTATTCCTCTTTTTTGCTGACCCTCAACTTTACCACGCACGATGTCCTTCTCCAGGGACTGGTCCAACCTGATAACACGTCCAAAGTATGTAAAAGGAAGTCTCGCCATCCTCACCTCTAGAAGCACTCTGGCTGTACTTCTTCCAAGACAGACTTGTTCATTCCTCTGGTAGTCTAAGAAATAGCTATAGGCAAATAGGGGAAAAAAGCAAAGGAATGTCAATGTCCGTGGCTTATCCTGACATGCCCAAACTTCATGATCTTGGATAAGTAGCTCTATCACTCTTTGTTGATGTTTTCTCATTTTTTAAATACAGAAAATAATATGACCTATATCACAGGGTTCTCATAGGATCAAATGTGGTGATGTACAATAAGTGGTAGCTACATTACGCAAAATGATGGTAGTATTAACAGCAAGAAGAATGTATAAGGTAAGCTCCATGGAGACTCAAGGGGCAGGATCCAGAAAATTAGTTAACTAGAAAGTGTTGAAACTGAAAAGTTTAATATAGAACAGCTTATGTCAGGGAAAAGCAAAATGATTCATTTCGCTCAGTAATGAATCCCTTTACGTACAGTTTGTGCTTTCTCACAATCTACTACACTAGAGCTTGCAGAATTGTATGGCCTTGTCATTACACAGGAAGCAGAGTTATTGTTGTTGTTCCATTATTATTTATCACTTGACAGTACTTTAATACTTCTACCAAAAAGTCAACATAGCTAACAATCCAACAAATTAAGAGGTGAAGAAAAAAAGAGAAAAATGTTAAGTCTTTTCTCTTTCTCAGATTATGTCTTATAAAAGCAGTTCACATATACCATTCTTTTTGATCAATACAAAATATGTCCACGATCGATAGAATTATTGCAATTCTTCTGTCCTCCTACAAGAATGTGACCTATGTTCAACCCTCTCCTCCAAGAACTGCTCATTCATAGCAGGAGAGAGAAAATAAAGTCAAGAGTAAGGGCTTCTAAATTGGCATTGATTAAGACTGATGATGTGACTGATACCACTAAGCTGTACATCAGAAAAGGGGTGAATTGGCACATTTTGTGTTATATACAACTTTACAGCAACAACAAACCCCCCTTCCCCCCAAAAAAGAGGTGTAGCTGCTGAGACTATTTAGGTACAATCAAACACCTGATGAGATTAGTTTTACTGGTCGCTTGGTATAGGGCCTAGGGCTTATATTCAACTTGTATTCATTTTGTGGACCACTGGGACAGTCCAGTCAATTGGCTTAATATTGTTTTTAGAGTTTCTGTTCTACCTCCTAGTTTGGAGAAGAGTGCCTGCGGTCTTAAAAGCTTGCAAGCAGCCATCCAAGATACAAATATTGATCGCTATTTGCCTGGAGCAGCAGACAAGAAGACCAAAAACCTGAGAAGGAGCTGCACTGAAAGTCTAACTGCCTCCACGAAGTATTTACTGCCTCCTTTTTTTTTTTTTTTTTTTTTGCCATGAGACCAGAAGAACTCAATGGTGCCCAGATTCGGTTACTGAGCTCTTTGATCAGAGTTTCAACAGATGAATCCTGATGCAAAGGTGGGGGTGGGGGGCGATAAATATAGATAAGAATTTCAAATTATTCTGGAATCTAGACTTGCTGGACCATTGAGACTGGCAGAACTCCCCACAATCTAATGCTCTGAGATAATCTTTACACCCTGAACTGAAGCTAAGCCCTTCATCAATCCAAACAAATGTTTAGCTTAATTAGCAAAGAACATTTGCCTTGAGCCTAGACCTCTTTTAAAGAATTATGTATGAGATCAAATTTACAAGTGTTACTCTCAAACACAGATGAGAAGTTTAGGAGGCAATGAATCTAACATAATGGTGGTAAAAACATCTGAGTAGAAAAAAAATCTGAGTAGAGATCGCGAGAATGATGACATAACACAAAGAATATAACCTAAGTCAACGAATTGTACGTGTAGATATTGTTGAATGAGTGTATATTTTGCTGTGTCTATTTTCACCAAAAATGAAATATTTAAATAAAAAAAAAAAAAGAGTAAGGGGTTCCAGCTAAGGATGAAATGCGACACTCCTTGACAGTGGCTGGAAATCAAGGTGAGTGATGTTCTCTGGACTTTAAAGTTGCTGCATATGCTTGTATCGGACCTCACAGACTCTAGACCTGGTGCTTTCCTGAATCTTGGATGCAAATATATCCCTTCCTGACTTTGTTAAAACCCTGGTTAAGATCCACTTCCTGCCTAGATCTATTCTGTCTGCCAAATCCCAATGTACTCCTAGGCAAGCTGGGTCCCATGACACACTCTAATCCCTACAACATGCTCAGTTATAAATACTGGCAGCAGTAAGGCCCAGATCGTGGTGAGAGGACTTGTATTCATTTTGTGGACCACAAACAGACCTGACCTATGTGTGGTGCGAAAACCCATTGATAAAGGAGTGTGTCTCTGTGAGAGTGGCTACTGACCACCACAGCTGTTCTGGAACAGAGAAAACTGTTTGGAGTAGTTGACATGAACTCTTTAAAACCAACTAAATTTATTCTCAGGTATATTTTAGTTGTCTTGATAGAGCTAAAATAAGTACAGGATATCAAGAAAGAACTCTGATTCCAGGGAGAAATATTTTCATAGCAAAATTCTCATTCTTTATTGCAGAGTCTTTAACACCAAAAAAAGCATGACTCAGAACACTGTCAGTTTGAAAAACAGAAGCAAGCTTTTTAGCCAGCTTGAAGGATCTGTGTTCTATACAAGAGGTATGCTATACTCTCTTGGAGCCTACATGATAGAAAACAAATACTTTCAGAAAAAAACAAAAAATAACTGTGCATAGTCATGGGAATCAGAAGACTCATGACAAAAGCGGACTAGGATTATAAAACACTTCACCGAAAGAATTGTTCCAACTATGTATTTGCCATATCCAAAGAAGTTTTTCACTCACAATATGAATTCGATTATTTGGTAAGCACTCAAAATTGTTGAAATCCAACCTTTGTACTTGCAAGATATCTCCAGAAGGTAATACTATGTAGAGATTAAGTGCACAGGCTCCATGATCATATACACCTGTGTTAAATTTCACTTTCTGCCCCTTTAACAGATACGCAATGGTGGGCTGATTAACCTAAACCCCCATTTTCTCACCTGTGAAATGGGTATAATAGAACTCTTTTATAGCTGCTGTAAGGGTTGAACAGAATATGACATAACGCGTGTGATGCATGGGGAACAGTTCCTGGTATACAGCAAACATTAGTAAGTGTAGCCCCAACTATTTTTATAAGACAGTTTTTCCCCTTATCTAAAAGTGGAAAACTCACTACAAATTAGCATTACAAAATATATATATATATATATATATATTCTGTTAAGTAATTACAGTCAGCTTTATTTGCAAAAACCTCTAGCAGGAAACAGAACAAGGTCTTGATGTTGTTTTGCAAAGAGCTGGTGGCTTAGGCTGGGTTCTCTAAAGGAGAAAAACCAGTGAAGCATATATACACATATATGGAGAGATTTATTTCAAGGAAATGGCTCACACAGTTCTGAAGGCTGGTATGTCCCAAAATCTGTGGGTCAGATGTCAGGCTAAAGGCTTCTCCTGACTCACGTGGTTACAGTGGCTGACCAACCCAAAATGGCAGGTCAGATGGCAGGCTGCTGGCTCGCGGGGCTTCTGGACCTAGCCAATCCTCACATCTGCAGGTCAGGCAGCAGGCTGCTAGTTCACATCCCAAGAACCAGAGGTCAAAGGATGATGAGTCAGGTGCAGGATCAAGAGAGAGAGCTTTGCCAGAACATCCATGTATATTGGTTGCAGGCCACACCCCCAAAGAAACTCCCCTTTCAACTGACTGGCTGCTCACATTAGATCACAGAATGCAGGATGATTACATATCTGCCAAACTACTAAGAATCATGGCCTAGCCAAGTTGACACAAAACCTTAACCATCTCAGTTGGGATGGAACCTTATTTCTCTCAGGATTCCTGTCTTCTCAGTGTTGTCTACATGCTGCTCCCTGATTCAAAGTGTAACAGGAATCAATGTCATCACTGATAAGAAGTATATTTTAAATAAGACCAAAATTACATAAATACTTAAATCAACTATTATACACAAAATAACAAAATATGTGTATCAAGGAGATCAGGGCTCCAGATAGTTTATTATTACCTCTTTTGAGTATTTTCAAGGATAAAATAATCCAATAAAATAAAATAAATTCACCTTAAATTCTAAGATTCAGAAGTAGATTGAAACCTCTTCTATCTCTCTCCGCCCTCCTTCAATATAAAAAAAAAAAAAAAAAAATTTTTTTTTTTTTTTTTTAAGGAAGGAGTTATTATTCACAGCCAGACTGGAAAGAAAGTTTGCCTAGGATCACTGCCATTGCCAGAGAAAGAACCCTAATGAGAAGTGCTGTGTATTGCTGCAGCACCTGTGTCTGTGTGCAGACCTACTTATTCTGAAATCATGCAAACTCATCTTAATAGGGGTCTAACTTCATGAGCAAAGAGGGGAAATTTTGCACATTATACTTGGCTCACCGTTTACTAAAGGCGCACACCCAGTCATTAGGTTTAATTAGGTTGAAATTATGTGACGAAATATCCTACTTAAATTTTCATATATGTTAACTGGGTTTCTTTGTCTACTAAATGTGATTTATGCCTTCTTCATCAGCTGAATTTAGTTCAAAGATGAGATCTTTGGGGTATTGGTGTATAGGAAAGATATGTTAAAGAAGGAGGGAGGCAGATGTCAGAGATAAACCAAGTTTACTTAACTGTTTTTGCCTCTAGGCCAGCCCTGAGGTTAGAAGTAAAAAGGAATCAGACAAGAGGCACAGGTGACATAATCAACCAAGCTTCCCTTATATGTACAGAGAATGAGCTCCCACAGGATGATCTGAAGAACGCTGACGGATTCCATCCCTCTCATAAATGTCCCCTAAGAGAGTCCAAGAACAATGTTGAAAATTCCCGTAGTATTTGCACCTGTGTGTCAAGTCTTTGAAGGTTCCCACTCAAATATCATGGGACAAAGGCAGATTATAACACATTAAGACCTTGTCAATTATTATGATCTTAGTTTGAATTAAATCAAAATAACAGGTCTATGGCCAGCTCACAGAGTTCTGAGGGATGAGACAAAATAATAAAAGGAAAACAGCAACATTTTAAAGAAATCTTTCTATGTGACAGGTTGTGCTTAAAAGATTTACAAGAATTACTTTACAGCAGGGATTTAGTACAAAGTGGGGACTATCATTACCCTCATTTCATAGATAAGAAAACCGATACTCAGACAAGTTAAGTATCCTGCTCAAGATCACACAGCTATGTAAAGGCCAGAGCAAGGATTTGGACCTGAGGCTGTCTGACTCAAAAGAATGAATTTTTCACCACTATCTTAGCCTTGGATTAAAAACAAAAAACAAACACGTTGCCGTTGAGTCGCTTCCAATTCATAGTGACCCGATAGGACAGAGTAGAACCGCCCCATAGAGTTTCCAAGGAGCACCTGGTGGATTTGAACTGCCAAACTTCTGGTTAACAAATGTAGCTTGGCTTGGATATGCACTTTTATATTTGAGGTGTGAGCCCAAAATTTCAGTGTAGAAAGATTGGCTGAAGAGTAAAGACCACAAGTGAAATCCAGGCCACTATTGGGCACCACATATCTGAAGGATTAGAGTACTGAAAGTAAATTCATTGTAATTTGTAACTCCTAATTGGTGCGTTTGAACAGTAGCGATGGCAAAGAATATTGACTATACCATGGAGCCCTGGTGACTCAGTGGTTAAGAGCTCAGCTGCTAACCAAAAGACCAGCAGTTGGAATCCACCAGCTGCTCGTTGGAAACCCTATGGGGCAATTCTATTCTGTCCACTGGGGTTGCTATAAGTCGAAATCAACTCAATGGCAACCAGTTTTTAATGGAGTGGACTGCCAAAGAATGAACAACCAATCTTAAAAGAAATACAACCAGAATATTCTTTAAAAGGATGTCAAAACTTTGGCATGCTTACCTTGGACACGTCATCAGAAAAGACCAATTGTTGGAAGAGGACATTATGTTGGTGAAGTAGAGGTTTACCAAAAATGAGGGAAACCCTCCATTAGATGGATTGACACAACATCCACAACAACGAACTCAAAAATATCAACAATCATGAAGACGGCACAGGATTGGGTAACATTTCGCTCTGTTATACACAGGGTAGCCATGAAGTAGAGCCAACTCAATGGTAATCAACAAAGCCACAAATTAAGAAAAAGGATTCAAGAAGAAGCAAAGGCGAATGTATTATCTCACAAACTGCATATTAAGTAAAACCAAACGTATGACTTTCAATCTTCCACTGGTTCACATGTCTTTAGGCAATTAAGTAGTTACATATGTAAGTACTTACATATATGTACTATAAAAAAAAAGGCCTGACAATCTACTTCTGAAAATTCAGCCACTGAAAACCTTATGGAGCAAGCTCTACTCTGATATACACAGGGGTCACCGAAAGTTGGAGTCAACTCAGTGGCAACTGGTATAATTTGTATGTTTAAGCACAAAGGTTAATAAGCAATTTTTAAAATGGTTAATAAGGTTAATAAGCTTTTTTAAAATGTCATAGCATACCAGTTGCCATCAACTTGATTCCGACTCACATGTACACTGAAGCATTTTTCACTTCTGTCAGTTATGAAGGAGTGGCAAACAAAGACACCTGAGGGTCACTTTAAGATAGGGAGCAAAGGCCCTGAGATCACAGGGTACCTGTTTGAGGAATAGCAAAGAGACTGGTGTGGTTAGAGGAAAAGCAAGTAAAAGAGAAATAGACTACACTATGCTATCAGGAGGTAATAGGGGTTTGGGTATGGAACCTAGGGACTTATTAAGACGAGGAACAGAGGGGCCCCCAAATCTATAAACAAAGTAACAAGAAATGGGCCAGGGCACAGAAACAAAGCCATTCCCCAGAACAGTGGGGCAGGGTATCTAAAAATAGCCCACAAACTTCTTTGAAGTTGCCTTTCAGAAGCAGCTGGAGAAAACCAGGCCGAGGAACATGTGCAGAACATCCACCTATGACCGTTGTGTGACCTTCAACCAGGGGCATGAGGGGCTACAGCCCCAGTCGGGGAATCAAACCCGGGGAGCAAGAGACTGCGCAGGCGTGACGCCCCATAATATGTCCTGCTACGAATCCAAGAGGCCTCCGGGACAGGAGCCATCTTGGAAAGCTACTGTGGGCACACCTTAGTTAACAGATCCCCACCTGTGCCTATGAATAAACATGAATCTTGCCCCCCGCCCCCGCCCCCCAAGAACTTTTAAAAACCCAGCCTGTCTATTGTTCTATGAGACCGGGGTTTGCCTTGCTCTAGGCCCTCCTCTTCTCTGCTTGCAAGCCTCTTCAGTAAAGCTTTGCTCGTGTGGAAAACTACGTGCCTCACCTGCTCATTCTTGACCAGTGAGAGGCAAGAACCTTATTCCGGTAACGGCTTTATCACAATAACTGGTTTATTTGCCATTTCATTTTATGTGAATCCAAACAATGCTACATCTCAGTGATCTTACAAACAGATCTTTAAACTGGTGTTTTAAAGCAAAGACAGGAAAGCTAGACAAATGGAAATGTGGAACCCAACTTCAAGAAAGGGAGAGTATTGACACATCGCGGGGTTGGCAACCAATGTCACAAAACAATACGTGTATTGTTTAATGAGAAACTAATTTGCTCTGTAAACATTCATCTAAAGAACAATAAAAAATCAGAACTTAGGCAAAAAATTTTGAAATATTAGCTTATTAAGATTTTTTGTATTTTCATACAGTAAACTTTTGATAGTTATGGATGATATAGCTATAGAATGCACAGTTTATATACGTCAGGGATTAACGCCAGTCTTAGAATTTCTACAATAAAATTAAATACATTCTACATTACATGTTAATCTATACTTTATTGAATCATTCATTCAGTAAACATCAGTGGTGTTTAGTATTGTCAGGTTTTGTGCTGGATCCAGGAAATATAAAATAATGTGGTCAAGAGGCTAGAGTCTTAAAAGTCGAGCAAGTAGCCAGTTAACAGGAAACCCTGGTGGTGTAGTAATTAAGTGCTACAGCTGCTAACCAAAAGGCTGGCAGTTCAAATCTACCAGGCGCTTCTTGGAAACTCTATGGGGCAATTCTACTCTGTCCTATATGGTCACTATGAGTCAGAATTGACTAGACAGCAGTGGGTTTGGTTTTTGTTTTTCAGTCAGGTAACAACTAAGTAAACTTTGTTATTAGAAAAAAATGACTTCTACTCTTAAAACCAATTAATTAAAATATTTACATTTTTACTTACTAATGTTTCCCAAAGAGCTACTTAGAAATAACAAAATGTTTTCATCATAATTTAATTTCATTGTAAACTCAATCCATTTTAGTTAGTGACTCAAACCACGCTGTTTCCATTCTGTCTGCACGATGGACTGTATATCAAATGGTAAGTATGATTGTGAAGGAACTGAATCCAAGAATTTCTAGAAAAAATGCCACTGTAATCCAGTTAGGAAATAGTTCAATACATTAATCATGAACAAATGTGCCCCCAAACCATTTGCACCCTCAGGTATTCTTAGTGTGCTAGAGAGAAAAAACTAGAGCATATTGTATTGAATTCAGCTTTGCTCAAATATTGACTCATTCAAACTCTAAATTCCTGGGAGTCCTGGGGTTTTCTTAGTCTTCACTGTAAAAAGTATACTTACTTGGTTTCATACTTACTACAGAATTCTGGTCTTAGCACAACATTCATACATACTTTGATTTATTATCGTATCAGTGGTTGGTTGGTTTTTTTTTTTTTTTTTTGGTCAGTGTCGTTTTATAGTCTTATTTTGGGAACATAAATAGTTTGGGTTCATTGAAAATTGCAAGGACATGTAGTATAACTGTGATTTGCTGCTGGTGTTCTATCTCCATCACACTGTTATTTTCAGGGTCACACACTTGGAAACTTTCCGTGACAGGGATCTCAACTCCCTTTCACAGCACAGGGAAGTTCCTTACACATCACGGCAGTGTGCATGAGGGCCCTATGCGTGAAGTGCTCATCCCCTCCTCTGTCGCCTGACCAAATGACACTTGTCATTCTGGATCAGTGTCAATATCACTGCTTTAGAGAAACCTCTCCTGACACTCAATCTAAATCCAATATCCCTATTATATCTTCTCACATAAGCCTTCCTTTCCATTTTTGCACTTTTCACAAGTTGTGATGGTGTCTTATTACTTTTATGACTATAAGATTTAATCATCACAACAGCCAAACAAAATAGGAACCTGTTTTACCCACATTTTAAGGGTAAGGAAACAGAGTGATTGCTGCTAGATGTTAAGTACTTAGCCTGGTACTTGGCTCATGTGTGCATATTATAAGTGCTTGGTGAATAAACTGATTGAACCAACCATCTCCTAGAGTTCAAATTTGAATTTCCGGATATGTTGGGGAAAGCAAGTCAAAGAGAAAATCCATTGCCAACAAGTCAATTCTGACTTATAGCAACACTATAAGGCAGACCTTGGGGGCGTAGTGGTTAGTGGTTACGTGCTACGGCTGCTAACCCAGAGGTCGGCAGTTTAAATCCACCAGGTTCTCCTTAGAAACTCTATGGGGCAGTTTTATTCTGTCCTGTAGGCTCGCTATGAGTCAGAATCAACTCGATGGCAATGGGTTTGTTTGGTTTTTCTTGGGTTTATAAGACAGAGTAGAACTGCCCCATAGTGTTTCCAAACTTGTAATCTTCACAGAAGCAGAGGGACACATCTTTCTTCTGCAACACAGCTGATGGGTTCAAACCGCCGACCTTTCTGTCAGCAGCCAAGCATTTAACCACTGTGCCACCTGGCCTCCCCTGAGTCAAAGAACTGGATTTAAAACCTGCCAGAGTATATGACTCTGATATGGTTGTTGTTGTTGTTGTTAGGCACCTTCGAGTCAGTTCCAACACATAGCAACCCTATGTACAGCAGAAAAAAACACTGCCAGGTCCTGCATCATTAGTCTTAAAAGCAAGAACTAATTGAACTGAATTTGATAACCAATTCTTCATTTTGAACAAATAAAAAATAATTTCATTTAAAAAGCAAGTTTTAAGGTGTATTAATTTAAGCATAAAGAAAAACATTCTTGATAGTAAAAGATTTTATGAAATTTATTTCTTTCAATGGTTTTAGGACATGCAGCTTGAGCTAACATAGTTTATTTAATAAAGCCTCAAGAAAGATTTGATCATTTTTTGAGGTACTTTTAAACCTAGCAATTCTGTGATATGGCAGGGTGTCCCCAGAAAATAATATATTTGATACAATAAATTGAAATACATTTGTCATGCATGGTAAAAGTTTATTAAACTCAGTTCCATTTTAGTTACAGGAAAGCATTACAAGATATGGAAAGCTAAACATTTTTAGTCAAATTTTTAAAGATTTACTTTGATCTCCTTAGGGCTAAATTCAGCTAAACAGGTTAGCTATTGAGCATGATGGGGGATATGCTTCCACATTCATGGAAGATTTATATAAAGTATTCTGAATCTATCGCACACTACCATCAAATAATATTCTTGGAAATCTTAAATTATCAAGTGGTCCATAGCTTGCTGACAATATTATGAACTGCCCCTAAAAATTTCATTTTTAAAGATTTTAGAACTTACATATGCGCCCACACATGTGCCTGTGTGTGCACACACACACAATTACTGCCTCTAAGAACCTTAATCAAAAGTTTATACAATTGAAATAATATGTTAGATCAAACAAACTTTGGCTTTTTAAACTTCAATACAGGATTTCGAAAGCTTAAGAGACTAAATATGGGAGATTTAAAAAATTAAAAGTTTCATGTACAGAGAAAACAGGTAGGTGATTTTCAGAATTAACTAGATGATTAACTATCTGCTTTAAGATTTTGAGAAACTATAAGGGTTGGCAGTTCGAATCCGCCAGGCACTCCTTGGAAACCCTATGGGGCAGTTCTACTCTGTCCTATAGGGTCGCTATGAGTCGGAATCGACTCCACGGCACTGGGTTTTTTTTTTTTTATACTATCAATTTCCATTACCAATAAGAAGATAATTCTAGATTTAAAGGGAGTTGAGTATGGGTTTTGGAAACCCTGGTGGTGTAGTGGTTAAGTGCCACGGCTGGTAACCAAAGGGTCGGCAGTTCAAATCCGCCAGGTTCTCCTTGGAAACTCTATGGGGCAGTTCTACTCTGTCCTATAGGGTCGCTGAGTCAGAATCAACTCGGCGGCACTGGGTTTGGTTTTGGGGTTTGAGTATGGGTTTATGCATGTGTGTGTGTGCGTGTTACGTGTCTTTGCATGTGTATTGGTGTGTGTATGGATTCTGTAAAAGAAACTTAAGTTTAGGTATGGAGGAATATATTTAGAATTCAAGTAAGATTCAATTAATAATTATTTGTGGAATAAAAGAAACACCTAGTATGTGTTGGCCTGGACTAGCCATTGGAAAAACCAACAAGGAGCCTGGTAGACTAAAAATATTCCTCAATATTCATGTCTTCATCTAATCTTTTGAATTAAAATTAGATTAACAGTATATATTTGATACACAGATTTAGCCTTGAAGATATGCAAATAAATACACACAAATACAAGCTTTCTCATTGGGGTCATTTAGAAAATAGTGTACAATTTTCCACTAATAGAATGACCTAAGGAAGTCCAACCTCAAGCTTTCCAAATGAGATATAACATGCTGTCTGTGTTATCTCTCAGCTGCCTGATTGGAAAATACTTCATTGTCTTTACAATTGGTTTTCTTATTAAGTTTCATCTTCAGATTAGTGTCCTCATTCTAAAACATAATTTTTTTTAATTTTTATATTATCACCCTTTAAAAAAAATCTGTAAACTCAAACACAACTTCTCCAAATTTAAGAAAGAACACTAAGAAGAAAGCATTTGGCTTAAATGGAGTATTAGGTGAGGTTTTGGGAATCAGACAGTTTGGAATTGTTGATGCAATTTTATTACATAGCCATGACTCATTTTTTCACCACTAAGTGTGATTTCTGGAATTGTTATTTGGAAGTGAATCTCTGAGATAATGACTCTTAAAAAAATAAATTATAGCTCATCATGACTTACTCATCCTGAATAACAAATAAATGTAAGATACTGACTTAAAGATAATTGATATGCTACCATTTTTCTCCATTAGTGATAAAGACACATTAAAATATAGTCTGAAATATTAAAAATAAATTCTGACATTAATTCAAAAGTTCATAGGAGAAAACACAATATCAAATATAAAATAATTCCTGCCCTATAATTAACTCATTTATTAATGAAATCAACGTGTATTGGATATGTGCTATGTGCAGGAACTATATTAAAAATTGAGGTTATAGAGAACAAAAGTAGCTCCTGACTCAAAGTTGCTTATGGGAGAGAGACAAACGAAGCATTCATTTTCTCCTACTTCCTTTTAGTAAGAGAACCTTCTCACCAAATTTTTATTAGAAACAGGGCTGTCTTGCTCCCTGGATGTCATTTTCTAGCCTTTCTTGTAGCTAAGTACTAGACAAGGGGATGTGAGCTGCTGAAGTGTACAACTTTGGGGATGAAGCTACTTGCCCTATCATTCTTCTTTCTCCTTCTTACCACAGGACAGAACATCAACAAGGTAATGACCCAGCTTCAATCATGAATACAGTGACAACACCTGGGTGATGCTGGAGCAACAATATGGAAGGCATCTGGGTTTCTGAATAACCACATGGAGTACAGCTGCTTCCCAGCCTCCTCCACTCCCATGTAGGATATAATGTAAGAGATAAATAAACTTAAATTTATTTGATTTGCTATATTATGAGAGCTCATTCTTACTACAACATAGCCAATCTCTAGCACAATAAATAAGAAAACACTATTGTACACTAGTTATTCCCTGGCGTTCTGCTTGTCAATTCATCAACCCTATTTCTATAAAAGGCAACTCCATTATTCCAGTAGTTCAGGCCAAAAACTAGGAGTCATTCTTCACTCTTTTTATCTCACACACCACTTCCAAGCCAACCCATTACATATTACTGTTGGCTGAACTTTCAAAATATATCCCAAATTAGATCATTTTTTACCACTTCCAGTTTTACCTTCTTAGTCCAAATCATCGTTATATCCCTTCTTGACTATTTCAATAGGTTCCTAAATGATATCCTTGCTTTCCTCCTTACCACCAGAGAGTATTTCCCATAGCTGCAAGAAAGTCCCTCACATGATATAAGTCATAACATGTTGCTCTGTTGCTCAAAATCCTAAGAATTTTCATTTTGATTAAAAAAAAAGTCAACATGGCCTACAGTGCCATCTGAGCCCTATTGTATCTCCACCCAAACCCCAACTAATAACTCTACTCCAGCCACACTGCTTCTCTCTATACTGTTCTTTGAACATATAAACCACAACCTGTCTCAGGGCTTTGCACATTTTTTATTTCCTCTGCCTAAAATGTTCTTCCCCAAGATTTTAGCACAGCCCGTTCCCATCTCATTCATGTCTCAGTTCAATTTTCAATTTATAGAGGCCTTCCCTGGCTATTCCAAATAACACAGCAATCCTTTCCCCAACCCAAATGTCCTGCTCTATTCCCTTATCATGCTTCGATTTTCATAGCACTTATCACAATATGGAACCCTGATGGTCCAGTGGTTAAGAGTTCAGCTGCTAACTAAAAGGTTGGCAGTTCAAATCCACCAGCTACTCCTTGGAAGCCTTTGGGGCAGTTCTACTCTGTCCTACAGGGTCTCTATGAGACAGAATCGACTCGATGGCAATGAATTTTATCACCATATGATATAAAGATATAGACACAGACATATATAAATAAAGATATTCATTAAATATAAATCATGTATGAAATAAGAGATGACATATATACAAATGATATATATAAGTGATCACTTAGATGCATATAAGCGATATATAAGTTTTATATAAATATATATATATAAAACCAAAACCAAATCAGTTGCCGTCAAGCCGATTCCGACTCATAGCAACCCTATAGGACAGAACCTAGCTGCCCCATAGGGTTTCCAAGGAGCAGCTGATGGATTCGAACTGCCAACCTTTTGGTTAGCAGCCAAAGCTTTACCACTGTGCCACCAGGGCTCCGTATATAAATATGTAAGTGATTATAAATGGTAAGTGAAATATATATATACTATCTATACATGGGTATGTATGTGCATGGGTATGCACATACACACATATTATAAAAATCTGTTTGTTGTCATCTCTCCCATTAGGATATAAGTGCCATAGAAATAGAAATTTGTATCTTCTTTGGTCTCTACTATAATCAAAGGAGCCCTGGTGGCACAGTGGTTAAGCATATGGCTGCTAACTGAAATGTTAGCAGTTCAAACCCATCAGTCACTCTGTGGAAGAAAGATGTGGCAGTCTACTTCCAAAAAGATTTACAGCCTTGGAAACCGTGGGGGGCAGTTCTACTCTGTCCTATAGGTTGTTATGATTTGGAATTGAATCAACAGCAACAGGTTTTTTTTGTTTTTATACTCAAATCAGGAGTGGTACAGTCGTTAAGTTCTTGGCTGTACCAAAAAGTTGACAGTTCAAACCCACCAGCCGCGCCATAGAAGATGTAGGAATCTGCTTCCATTAAGATTTATAGTCTTGGAAACCTTATGGGGCAGTTCTACTCTGACCTATAGAGTGGCTACGAGTTGGAATCAACTCAATGGCAAGGGTTTTTTTTTTTTTTTTTTTATACTCTACCTAGAACAATGCGTGACATCCATAGTTTGAAAAACAAGGATTTCCTGAATAAATGAACTGAATGAACAAAACAATCAAAATACAGTCTGATCAGTGTGGGTATAAAGAAGCACACAGAGGATATTACAGAAGTTCAAAGCCCAGCACAGTAGGGAGGTATTAGAGAAGGCTTCTCAGCAGAGCTAGCTCCAAAGTTGAGTCTCTAAAGAGCAGCAGTGTTTTTAGCACATGTGCCCCAGACAGAAGAAAGTATGTAGAGTTACGAGCCAAGCGAGCATTGGAGAAAGCTAAACAGAGCCATGGAGTGGTTAGTGCAGAATCTGGTGGGAAAGCAGGTTCTCTGAGTAGATCAATGGGTAATGGTCACCCACAGGTGCAAGACACAGGACTTGATGCTTGACATGTATTATTTAACAAAACAGGAAATAATGAGTACAAAACGTTAAGAGAATTTTCCCAAGGTTACTTACCTAATCACAAAGCAGAATCAGGACTCAAGTTCATACCTGCCAATTTCCAAAACCCAGCTCTTTTCATTTCACTGTAGGGTATTCTATCCTAAGGAGTTTGGAATTTTACCACGGGACACACTGGAAAATACATGTGTTATTTATAAAGATTTTGTTCACGGTACTGTAAGGAATTTATGAAAGTAAAATAAGCCTGGGAACAGGAAGACCTAAGGAATCATTGGGAAAATCAGGAAAGAAGTTATAAAGGCTAAACTAAAGCAGTAGCAGACAGAGACAGATGATAGTAATAGGCTGATAGGGCTAATAGCATTTTTTGATCAATAGACGTGGGATCTAGAATACCTCCTGGGTTTCTAGTGCGGGTAACTGTTAGGGAGAAAAGGAGGTATCATCCATGAAGTTGGGGGGATAGAGTCGATAAAAGTGCAGAAAGGATTATTTTAATCATTTCAATCTGGTTGCACAGCTGCTTAATGGATGGATCTGGACTAAACTCCCAGGGTTTATAAATCTTAATCCAGTGGTCATTTCTCTACAAAACAACAAAGACCTAATAGCTAAAGCACGTAAAACAAAGCACCTGGAGACAAGAGACAGAAACATAGTTCGACAGTCTAGTTGGGTCAGGAAAATCTATGCTCTGTGAGAACAGAATACAAAATGTACCTTTGCTGAAAGTTCCTACTATAACTCGCATAAAAAACAAGCCCTAAAAGTAATTTCTCATCACAATACAATGTCATATGTGTTCACAGTTGGAATAAGTGTTTTATTTTCCATTGCCACTTGTCTCGTAAGAGCTGACTTTGGGAGAAGAAAGTTGTCTTTCTAAGAACAACAAATAAAAAACAGCAAGTTTTCCTTTTAATTTAACCTAAGAAAATGTTTAACAGCTTGATAGTAAAATAGCAAAAGCTGCAAATGCACTAATAAATGAAAAAGCTCTTTGCAAACTGTATAACCAGAGAAATACCTAGAGATTTCAAACATTTAATTTGCTATAAGAATTAAAGAATAGAAATCCAATCAACAGCTGACAATTTTGGTTGACATACACATTGAGAGTACTAGACAGGGACCACGTGTAAAATAATTTATCCTCATTTAATTTTGAAAGCATTTCTGATGTAACACGAGTTATTTACAGGGCCTTCAAAAGGTATAATGTTACATCTAGAATTTTTTTTAAAGTGTGAAATAAGCACAGTAAAAAAGCCATTTCCTACTTTTTCACCAAAAAAATGTTGATTCAAAGAAAAGGATTCAAGGAATATTCGATTCCTTCATTCCTTTAGAACTATAATTAAAGTCTAATTAGAAAACAAAAATCAGTGTCCAACTCTACTAATTCAGGATAATAAAAGGAGAACCCAATTCAATTCCTAAATCTGGAACACTGGAAAGGGTGTAAACAGAACCCACAAAATGCATCAAAGATAACTTTCAAACTGTGAAATGGAATGCAGTTAACAGAATAATAAGCACTTCAAAGGAAGTTACTTTTCCAATGTTGATCTGTAGAGTTGTTTTGCACTAGCTCTAAATTTCAGCCTTTTCGGAAATTTTTACCCTTCTAATTTAACTTTTTTTTTTTAATTTAACAGCCCTGGTGGCACAGTGGTTAAGAGCTCAGCTACCAGCCAGAAGGTTGGCAGATCGGGTCCACCAGCCGCTCCTTGGAAAGAAACCCTATGGGGCAGTTCGATTCTGTCCTATAGGCTCGTTATGAGTCAGAACTGACTCAAGGGCAAAAGCTTTTAGGGTTGCCCTGGTGGCTCAGTGGTTAAGCATTTGGCTGCTAACCAAAAGCTCAACAGTTTGAATCCACCAGCCACTCCTTTGAAACCCTATAGGGCAGTTCTACGGTATCCTATAGGGTCCATGGCAACAGGTTTGGCGTAGGGAGCCCTGGTGGTGCAGTGGTTAAGAAATTAACTGCTAACCAAAAAGGTCAGCAGTTCAAATTCACCTGTATGGGGGCAGTTCTGCTCTGTCCTATAGGTTGCTAGGAGTTGGAGTGGACTTGACAGCAATGGGTTTGGTTTAGGTTTTTTCATTTACAAGGACTTTACTCAGAGGACATTTGTTTTACAACTTGATCCTATTTATGTGCTTTTTTTCTTTTTTTGGAGCAGGGGCAGGATCAGTACCTGGTATGTTAACCCTTAAATTAATCCCACCTTGTCTCTGAAACCAACATCCAGCTGGTCAGATCAGTTTCCAAGAGACATGGTTTAAGGCAGTGATTCTCAAACTTTTGGTTTCAGGACCTCTTCACACTATTGAAAAGTACTGAAAACCTCCAAAAGTGTTCATTTACGTGGGTTACCTCTGTCAATACCTACTCTTATTAGAATGGTAAAACTGAAAAATTTTAAAAACATTTATTCACTCAAAAGTAACAATAAATGTATTGCATGTTAATATAGATAACATATTTTTATGAAAATTAACTATATTTTTGAAGTAAAAAAATAATAAGAAATGTGCCATCATTTTACTTTTTTTGAAACCTCTTTAATGTCTGGCTTAACAGATGTAACAGACATAGTCTCTGCTTCTGCATCAAATCTGCCTGCACTTTCACTCATTATATGGCCTCTAGAAAACTCCACTCTACACTCTTGAGAGACTGAGAGAGAAGAAAAGTAAGATATTGCTCTTATGAAAACAGTCTGACATCCAGGACCCCTAAAACGGTCCCCAGGTCCCACCTTGAGAATTGCTGCTTTAAGTATATTAGTTTGAATAAAACAGAAAGGATGTTTCAGCTTATTTCAAAAATGTTTCAAAGAAGTAAAAAATTATGCATATTTATGTCTATTAAGTATGCTAAAATATCCAAATTTACTTATTTAATTGGTTGCATGTAAAACAACTACGTTAATTGCAAAAGAACTACTTTCATAAATCTGCCCTCTGGTTTACAGAATAGAATACTTCTATCTCTATATTCTGACTTCTTACCTAAACTCAAACATAAGTGCACACTGTCACCTACTTGGCATCTACCATGGGATATCTAATAAAACCAAAAACCAAACCCAGTGCCATCCAGTCGATTCCGACTCATAGCGACCCTATTGGACAGAGTAGAACTGCCCCATAGAGTTTCCAAGGAGCGCCTGGAGGATTTGAACTGCTGACCCTTTGGTTAGCAGCCATAGCACTTAACCACTACTCCACCAGGGTTTCCAATAGGTATCTTAATTTTACATTGTCAGAACAGAACTCCTGATTTAACAACATAAGCTAAAATCCTCCTGTTTTTTCCCATCTCTAGAAATGGCACCATCATCCACTCAATTACTTAGACCCAAAACCTAAAAGTTAATCCTACTTTCTGTTTCCCCCACCCCCATATCTAATCCATGAATTCCCAAAATACATAACATACTTCCATCATCCCCAGTGCTGCCCTACTATGTATTTTGCTTGGATTATGCTATAGCCTCTTAACTGGTATCCTTGCCCCCACTCCATTCCACAATTATATTTTCCAACCTTTTATTATTAGTTCCATCCATTTCCCTAATTATAAAATCCAAATCATAACATGCTTCATCCCAACCTAAGCTCCTCCAAGGTTCTCTAAAACTTTTAGAATTAAAATTTTAAAAACCTGCTTACAAGATCCTTCCCAAGACCTTGCCTCTGCCAATCTCTGCAACAGTAACTCAAGTCCTTTTGCCTTCTTTCTGTCTCTTTAACATGCAAGCTTTTTCCCATCTGAGGGCCTTTGTAATTGCTGTTGCCCTCCCCTGGGATCCTCTATTCAGACTTCTGTTTTTCTGGCTTCTTCCTGTCATGCAGGTGTCAACTCAAATGTTACTCCCCTCTGGAAGCCTTCCCTGATCCACCCAATCTTTCCCAGATCCATTTTCTATGATTCTTTCTTACATGACTCTGTTTTATTTAATTCCTTCATAGCACCTCTCACTATCTGAAATGTTTTGCTGATTTCTATACAAATAGAAATTTTCCCCCCCTCATTTTTTCCCCTCTTATAACCATCATTAGAATGTAAGCCTTATAAGAGAAAGGACTATGTATGTCTCATTGACAATGTTATCTCTAGTGTTGACTGAGACAGTCAATACTGATTAGGTATTTGTTGAACGGAGGAACAAATAATCAAATGAATTAATAAATGAATCCTAATAAATGAACTATTAATATTTTTAAAAGAGTTTCATTAAGTACTTTCCTTCTCATTCTCCATTGTTGAGAGAGATTCAAAGAATTTCAAATATTCATCGACAACACTCAGTAAAATCCACACTCTGCTTTATCTCTAAGTCCCTCTCTACTTTTGTGGAAATATGCCATATATAAGGCGAGGAACAGCATGGGAATTTAGCAATGCCTAGTTTGCCTGTGAATTCTCAGAAGTTGATTGTAATACCATTTTAAGTCATCTATCAGAATTCTAAATCTCTACTACTTAGGGAACCTTAGTACAAAAAATATTTTCATTTTCATCAGAAAAGAGTTTATAGAAGCAACTAAACATAAAGATCAAATTTAGACTACAGACATTCAAAGCTACAATAGTTAAATTCAGATAAAACCCATTACCACCAAGTAGATTCTGATTCATAGCGGCCTTATGGGACAGAGCAGAACTGTCCCACAGGGTTTCCAAGGCTGCAACCTTTACAGAAGCAGGCTGCCACATCTTTCTCCCATGAAGCAGCTTGTGGGTTAGAACTGCCGCCCTTTTGGTTAGCAGCCAAGCACTTAACCTCTGCACCAACAGGGCTCAGATAAAGCATGTACAATTACAGACTGTGTTTCTCAAATGAGGAGTCATGGAAAAATTCAAATAAGGACTTAGAGACCAATTCTGATGTTCTCTATCATGGGAGTGGGGTGGGTTGTTGCCATGGTAGTCACACCACGCAGCCTCACTATGCTTGGAAGAAGTCCTATCTGTCCTGCCCTTTGAGAGAGTGCCAAAGCAACGATTAACCATTCAAGAATTTCTCATTAGAGAGATGGATGTTAAAAGCATTAGTCTATTCAGCACCGCCCCCCTTCCCCCCCAAAACACACACATACACATACAAAATAATCATTGGAAATCTTTTAAGGTCCCTGAAAAAATACTTCTGTGTTTTTTAAAATGAACCCACAGCAATTTTAAACACTTTTTTGAATGTTTAGCACACAAACTTCTCAACAGTTTCCATGCAATGACGGCCGAAATAAATTTTACCTCATTAGCAAGAAATCAATGTGTTATTACACTCTTGCCAAGAAAGCACTAATCCACATTTTCTTCCCATTTTTTCAGTTGTGCTATTTTGTTTTTAATTTTCACCAAAAATATATATTTTTAGATATTCAAATTTGGAATTGTCTCAAAATAAAGACTAGAGAGACAATATTCTAACACAAGGAATCAGCATAGAAATAAAATCCATAACCATTATATAGTAATATTAAGAGAAAACAAGATACTTGTAAGTTCTTAGCATGGCCCACAATCTGCCTTACCAATTTCAGAATTATTTTTTTGAAAAACTGTTGGCTTTCCAACTATCATCTGAAAAAAAAAAAAAAGCATGCCAAATTTCTATTATTTTACTTTTCAGAAGTCTTCAAAAGTCAGAAAAGCCACAATATTCCCCTTCTAAATGTAATAAGTACAATTCTACTAGTAATAATTAAGAAAGAAACTGGAGAACTATATATTAGTAGAGCTATAAAGTGATTTTGAAAAATCACATAAGGACTGAAGTAGCCGAATGAGTATTGAGAACATCGTCCTTCAAAATATGTCGGTTTTTCAATAATACTGTTCTTAATAAAAAGATTTGGTCAATTCTTCTTGAATTATACAATAAATGCCATCACTTTATAGTGACACATCCTTATATGTTTTACCCCATAAAAATCTGTAATTACTCAGCTAAATCACCTACCCATATTCATTCAATCCTTCACTAAATGACTCGTGATTATTCCCAAATATAAAATCACCTTCACAGCAAAAAGAAATTGAAAGCATATTCAAAAGCTTATTTACTGGCCGTAAAGACAATTTACAAAGAATTCCTGAAGTATGTTGGAAATAAAGGAAAATGGAAGCAAAATGGTATAACCTTTCCAGCCTCCTACTTTGAAAAGAACAACAGTCCTTTGGATTATAAGTGTAGAGATACCCTTCTAGAGATACATCTCATTTATCTAACACATGCACACACCTTCATGAACATACACATACATGTTCATATGCATGAAAAATACTTCCTTTCAGGATTTCTTACAAAAATGTCAAAAGCACAAAGCAAGGAGATTAACATATTTGGCTACATTAAAATGAACTTTTGTGCATCAGAAGATATTACAAGTCAGAGATGTGAGAAGATATTTACAATGTATGTAAATGACAAAAAGTAAGCATCAAAATACATAAATTCAATCCACCAACAGAAAAATGGCCAGAAGATTACAAAACACACATCACAGAAGAAACAAAAATGCCCAATAAACGTATGAAAAGATTCTCAACCTCATTATAGGAGGAACGCAAATTAAAATCACAATGAAATATCATTTCACATCCTCCTAGTTGTCAAAATTTAAATGTTTGTCAATATAAACTTTTGAAAATATGTGGTGTAATCAGAGAACTTAGACTCTACAAATGGTGCGATAGCCAGGTAAAACCACTTTGGAAAGCAATTTGGCATTTTCTAATAAATCTGAAGATTCACATATCATATAAACCAGCAATTCTACCTCTGGTGTCTACACCAGAAAAACTGCAGCACAAGCTTACCAGCAGACATGATAAACATTGTTTATACCAGCACCATTTTTAAGAGCAAAATAACTGGAAACAACCCAATTATCATCAATAGTATAATGGACAAAAAATTGGGTTATACAAACATAATATTGAACAAAATAATTAAGCAGCAGCAGAATATATGCAGCATTCCATTTATATCAAGAATAAAAACATTAAAAACTAAACATGCACACTGAATATAAGAGTTGTTCAATTAAAGTTAATTCACTATCAAATTTTCATTCACAATTTGTAAGTGCTAGAATAAAGATTCTAGTTTAAACTACATTCCAAAAAATCAAACTAGTTGCCATGGAGTGGATTCCCAACTCACAGCAATTGCAGGTGTGTCACAGTAGAGCTGTGCTCCATAGGGCTTTCAACAGCTGATTTTCCAAAAGATCACCAGGCCTTCCTTCACAGGTGCTGTTGGGTAGACTCAAACCACCCCTCTTTTGGATAGCAGCGAGGATGTTAACTGTTTATACCATCCAGGGACTCGCTGTTGTCTTTAGGTGCTGTGGAGTCTGTCTCAACTTATAGTGGCCCCATGTGACTAAGAACTGCCCCATAGGGTTTTCTTCACTGTAATCTTTACAGATGCAGATCACCAGGTATCGCCCGCTCCCACCGCTCCCCCAACCCCAAAGACCAGCTGGATAGGTTCAAACTGCCAACTTTCAAACTCTACAAACCACCAACCTTTTGGACTCTACCCAGGGACTCCTAAACTGTATGTAGCCAAACAAAGCAGATTTAAGCCTTCTATAGGTTTTTAGGTTATAGCTACTCAAAATTGCTTTTCCCAGATTTGTCTTCAGATAAGAAAGAGTGCATGAGTGGGAAATTCAATCTGTGTGCTTCCTGGAGGCCTGTGGGTTTTCAAGGGGAAACCTTTTTAGGGCTGGGTTCTTGAAACATGGTGGTTAAGCATGCGGCTGCTAACCGCAAGTCGGTGGTTCAAACCCACAAAAATACATGGCATTCTGCTTCCGTAAAGATTTACAGCCTTGGAAATCCTATGGGGGCTGTTTTACTCTTTGTCCTATACGGTTGCTATGAGTCAGAATGGACTCGACAGAAATGTTTTTTTTTGTTTTTTGGTGTTTTTTTTTTTTTTATAAAGCTAACTTGTAGAACATCAGTTCACAGACCAACAGATTCAGAGAATATTGGAGTTTGGGGAAAGGATATGAAATGTGTTATGGTTCGGGCACAGGAAACCCCTCCTTGACCTGCCGATGCTATGAAGTCACAGCTAGAATGTCTCCTGAGATGGGGTTCCTGCCATCACACCAGGCTGCTCATTTCATTTTTCAAACATTTTAATGCATAGAATATTGATCCTCAAGCTGACCTAATCTAGACTTCCTTATAAACTTACATTTCTTCTTTGGTTTTATAGATTTATGCTGAATAATACCCTTTTCATGTAACAATGTTTACAGCACTTAAAAAACATTCATCCTTTCCTCCTAAACTTTCCATCTATAGATTACATACTGTCAGTTCTTTTAAATATGTCATTCTTCTGGACTTGCTCAAGCATGTTAAACTCCTTTTTGAAGTTTGGTACTCCAAAAATAACAAGATTCTGAATCTGCCATCTAAATATCTAAGTCTGCTGTCTTTGCCATTGATTCCAATATATTCTAATACTCATGTTTAATACTTTCAGCTTCTCTTTATTTAAGATAACCTCTTATAAATAAATGTGATGGTGGGGGTTGTTTGTTTTTAAATAAGTGATACATAAGGTCGCTCTTCAACGTTAACAGTATAAAATCAATCCTGTAAAAAAACAATGAAAAGAACTTTTAAGTGCATTCGTATTTCAACTGTTCTAAAGATGGCTTTCAGATTAACATGAAAAATTGTAAAGGCCAACAGGCAACACCTGGTTTGGGAGAACAGCATGGTCTGGTTCTCTTGTTAAAGTTACAGAGAGAGCTAATTCATATGAAAACACATTCAGTTCCCTCATACTCTCAGTAGTGTTTTGAACACCAACTGACATGGTGAGACTCACCACTGATGTTCAGTTTTATACAAATCCCTCTTTGAATGTCAGCTTTCACTACATCATCAAATTATATAAAGACAACAGAATTATTTCAAGGGGAAACAGAACCTGCAGTATGAAGTTGTATAAGTTTATTATCAATGGAGGCTAGCCCAATTCGCATCCATGTTGAATAAATGTGTAAAACATCAGCATAATTGGCAAACTTGATATCAAATCACTGGAAAAGGAAGCAGATGATCAGAGGACAAGTGTGAGATCTTAATGAAATAATGACAGAAATGTGAGGCAAGTCACTGAGGGTCGATTTGAATAACCACAGATCCTACTCAGAGTTAATACGCAAAAAGTCCCGTGAAAAGGTTTTAGTGACGTAGTTGAACCATGTATACAACACCAAGTGGGTACACCAGTCCAGGGGCAAGGATGAGAAGGCAGGAGGGGATAGGAAAGCTGGATAAATGGAAATGGGGAACCCAAAGTTGAGAAGGGGAGAGTGTTGACACATCACAGGGTTGCTAACCAATGTCACAAAACAATATGTGTATTAACTGTTTAATGAGAAACTAATTGGCCTGTAAACTTTCACATAAACCACAATAAAAATAAATACAAAGATTTGTGTGAGAAGTTGAAATGATTGCTCCTCCTTTAAAAAAAAAATCTGTGAGGATAAATAAAAATCAATGCTATTGATTGTGAACAGGCCAATAGTCCCTTCAAGGTACATGTCAGAGTTTAATCCTAAGCAATAAGATCACAGAAATAGACCAAGGATTGAGCCATATCACAGTCATTCTTTCAATAAGAAAAAAAAAAAAAACTAATAAGAGGAGAAGAATGGATGCTAGGTGATCTACAGAGAAGTCAGTAGGTAGTTCAATGTTCCAAGGATGCAGAGAGGCCTAACAGGTATTTATAGAAAACATCTTGAATTGTTTTCTTTTTTATCTATTTCCATTCACATTCTATTTTTTTTCTAGCAAATAGTCAAGCCATTTTTTTTATTCTATGGTGTAATGCTGTGTATCTTTTATGGGATTCCAAAACTGGAATCTACATAATGAAAATGTAACTATAGTACTTCTAATCTGTACTTTGAAAGGCAGTATTGTACAGTCTTTAGGTTTGCAAACTCTGGTGCCATAGTTTCAAGATTTGCCTCTTAACGTACTGGTTGTGTGATCTTGGCCTAGTTATTTAACCTCTCCATTATCAGTTTTCTTATCTATTAACATGAAAATAATATAACACCTACCTTTTAAGACTGTTGTAAGAATTAAAAATTTAATACATATAAAGTGATTAAACGCTACCTGGCATTTAAGTACTTAATAAAAATTATTATTAGTAATAAGCACCTCATGAAAGAAACGTAGACTATTTCTTTTAAAAGTTTAAAATAACCAGCCATCAAAGAATACTAAATAGACACTTGGCTTTTTATTTAAATAAAATGCAATCCATCTGCTTCTATAATAAAATCTCACAGAACACATGCAAAATATATACATCTATGTAAATCAATTTCTTTAGTGTATATAAATTACACATTCAATATTAATATATTAGACCAGAATCCCAAAGAATAAAAAAAAAAAATTCTAAATCACTAAATCAGAATCTTTTTTATTTTGAATGGAGATAAATTGAAGTTTATGATAAAAAGGGGGCAAGAGTATAAGAATATTAACAAATGTTAAATCATAATTGAGGCCAATGTTTACTTATATAAGAAAATAAATTGTTTGCAAGCATTGTGTAAGAGTAATTTATGTATTTGAAAACACAATTGCAATGTAAATCCAGCTTAAGCAAACTAATCTACTTACACTACTGTGTAAGAAGCTAATTTCAAACCACTCTTATCAAAACCTGAAACAAACTTGTACTAGCCAGCAATTGTATCTGAAAGTAACACAATTCATTTTGCTTAAAAATATATAATGTGCACTTAACACTACTCCCAGATGATTGCTCCCCAGTCATCCTAATTAGCGAAATCTTACCATATGACCATTCTCCTTTGTTAAAACAAAGAGAAACTTGGGCATTTAGGTATGCAAATAATACTTGGGAAACCGCTGAGGCTAAAAATGTAAATGACTTAAGGAACACGCTAAACGAGCTTTTACAAAGAACATTTCATTTACCTGAAAAGAGACAGGAAAAAATTGGACTGATTTTCCATGTGAACTCCCTGGGTGTTTTGCTGTATGTTTTGATAGTAAGCAAGTTTGTGAAAGATCTTTTCTAGCTTATTCCTCCATTGTTACCATGGTATTGTCTTTATAAATATTAATGTTTGTAGATGAAACAGAATTTGTCTATATCAACATTTCCATCTGAATTTTCAGAAGATTAAATGTGTTGATTAAAAACTAATTAAACAATGAAACATTTCCTCAATTAAAACTAATAAAAAATTTAAATGACAGGGTATTTTTATTTGAAATTATTTTGACATAACGACATTAGCACAAGATCAACCAAAGTTGCAATCAGCTGGTTAGTATAATAGCTTTAGGATTTTGGTATCATTTTATAAGATTGAGGTTATTTTACTTGGTTTAACTTAAGGCAATCTACAGTGTCATTGAAAAATCTGTGACTTTGAATATTGACATACTATTTAGAACCTTCTTTTAAAAATATAATTAAGACACTTGCTATTTAGTCAATCTAGCAGAAAGAGAAAACAAATAAAATTCATTCAAATTAGCAGTGACAGGGAAAAAATTGTATAATAATCTTTACCTAGGGAAGCAATGTAGCCCTATAGTTAAGAGGTTGAGCTCTGAATCCAGATGGCCTGGGTTCAAATCCTGACTCTAATATAAACGAGTTGGGAGAGCTGGGCAAATTACTTAACCTCATTGGCCTCAGACTCCTCGTCTATAAAATGAGGATAATAAATATTAGCCCCTACCTTGTTTTCGGGATTAAACGAATTTTATATATGGGAAGTGTTCAGAAAAGCATGATCAATAAATATTAACTACTAAGTACAAGCGTCTTCTAATATAGCTAATTAATCTGCAGTTATCAAAAGTCCTAGAAAACAGGTACAACATGGATAAACAGAATTTATCTTTTTAGAAAAATATTACAAGGTTGTTTGGAAATCCATTTTGTAAGAAATATTTAAAATGAAGGAAAACAGAACCCACAGGTTTTCTAAATTGTGGTTTCTCAAATTGAATAACATAATGAGCATTTGGAAATAGCTCAAGTAAAAGTATATCTTCCTTTATTCATTATCTACGTTATTAAAAAGATGCTTGCCAATAAAACCTCTACAAAAGCCATTGATATAATCTCAGAAGTGCTTTAAATTTAAATTAATTTTAAATTATTAGTAGTTCTTAATGCTTGGCCTCTATACCTTATGCCCAATGCTTGGCCTCTATATATTTCTTCCATTTTCTCATCCTTACTGCTCACTACCCACATATACTCCTGCCCTATAATTTCATCTCCTTTCCCTGCAATTCTCTGCCAAGTATATATTGTTTATGTTTTTGTTTATTGTGAATATTTATATCCTTTGGGCCTGGAGAATAACTTTATAAGGTTGATATAAATGGTGAAAACCATAAAAGAAAAAATTGATAGAAACTAACGCTTAAATGAATGCCTATGTATGTCAAAAAAGAACTATAGAGAAATATTAAACTGTGAACAACACATATAAGAACATTTCTTATATACTGTCAAGCACTTAGCAGAAATAATATTATTTTATAATGCTTTATAGTTTACACTACACATTCATACAAACTGTCTCATTTTAACTTCAACACAAAACTGTAAGGATGGCAGAAAGCAGGGTTTTTCAACCTCAGCACTAAGGACATTTTAAGTCAGATAATTCTTCGTTGTGGACAAATGCTTGACTGAAGAGCAACCCTGGCCTTTACTCACTGGATGTCAGTAACACTCCCCTCTCCCCAATTGTGACAACCAAAAATGTGTCCAAAATCAAAACCAAATCCATTGCCATCGAGTCAATTTTGACTCATAGCGGCCCTATAGGACAGAGTAGAACCGCCCCATAAGGTTTCCAAGGAGCACCTGGTATTTTCAAACAGTTGACCTTTTGGTTAGCAGTGAAACTCTTAATCACTATGCCACCCTGTCAAATGTCCCCTGGGGGACAAAATAATCACCAGTTGAGAACCACTGGCAGAAAGAAGTAGTATCTTACTTTGTGCAAACTGTAGGTAAAACTCAGAGAAGTCAAGTGACTTGCCTAAAACATCCCTTACTTTAATGACATAAAATTGACAGTTATAAGACTTTGCTATGAATACCCTTGGGCAAACCACTAATCACCACTTAAACCAAATGTGATCTTGGTATGCCAACTATCTTGTATTGCAGACATCTCTGAACTTCCTTTCTTTCAGGTTCCTTTCTTCCCACAAAAAGAAAACATGTTATTATAATGCCAGGCTAGAAATAAACATTCTGAAACTTAACTAGGCCTAAAACATATTTACCCAAGGCATGCCTCAGTTTTTTCAAAGCACTTTCTATCTTAGTCTCTGCAAGATCTATGAAATAAGCTATCAGTCTTATTAATCAGGCAGCTAATATGTCATTCAATGCCTATGACCTGCCGGCATCATACACATAACGAACTGAAAACATTTTCCTTTTACAGAAGCAACACAGCAGGAACGCTAGTCATACACTGAAAGTTAAGGTTAGAACTGAAGACACTGTGATTATCTGACCAAAAGTACTTCTAATGGTCTTGAACTTCCCTTGGAGCTTTTTGAGCTTGCTCAGTGATCTGATAGTGTACGGCTATATACCATTTAATTAAGAGCATTTTTTCTTGCACGTTCTTGTCCTTTCCCCACGTGTGAAAAAATGATGGATTCTTATTTTAATATTCTAAACACAAACACTGCATACAGTTAGTCTACCACACTATCTAAGCAGTGTTTCACCTTTCAAACTGATTCTCAACAAAAGAAGGAACAACGGAATTGTCCCACATAATACACTGCCATCTGTGTGCAGGCTAATAAGATGAAATCAGAATATTTGAATGTCAGAGGATCAGGGTTACGAACCATACCTTCCATGACATACACCAGTGACCCCACATCTCCTTCTTTGATGATGCAACTGTCTTTGCCATACTCCACTGGGTACATACAATCCACAATCTCCTGGATCTGGGACAGTTCCAAGTTCTTCATAAAGTCATTGTCAAGGATGGCTTCCTTTATGAGATCCTTTGACCTACAGCAAGAAAGGGAAGATTTACTGGCAGGTCTGACAAGTTTTTCGATAGTCTGTGAGGCTTATCAGAACTGTACAATGCTCTGGCATTCTACACATGCATTTTCTTGCTGGGAATCCCATAATTTCCTGAAAGACCTAAGAACGAAGTCATTCCATGGTGGCAGAAAAAGAAATTGGGACATTTTTCTTTAAGTAAAGTATCATTTAATGTATCTATAAGCAACAAACTTAAAATCATACAACTTCATCTTTTTAGAATTTTTTTTAACCACAAAGGTTGTAGGAAAGCCAGTAGACAAACATTTAAAATTGAAATGTAATATTTAGTTAAAGAACAAATTTGAAGAAAATACAACCAAATTTTATAGAATAGACACTTTTACTATGTTTATATCTTATAGAAGAACATCAGGCATTTATTGTACTATGTACAATTACAGTAAAGCACAATTCTTTACTTTTCTTATGTGACTCTTCCACTAGAATTTATGCTCCATGAGGACAGGAATCATTTTTAATTTGTTCTCTACTGTACACCCAGTGTTTATCATCACAATGCCAAACACGGGTGCTCAAGTAATATTTTTCACAAAAATAATTATAAGAATTTGATTCCTAATTTGCTATTTGAAACAACTGGTAGAAATGTGATAGTTTTTTATCCACATCTCATGTTTCTTTAGAGAATACTTATTATCTCAAGTAGCTTGAAGTGAGGTATCCAGACAGATAAAACTCTAAAAAACTATATGTTTTAAATGCAACATGATTTAGATGTGGGATTCAAATACAAGTTGTCAATGGGGAATATATTTACAAATACTGTCACTGGGATTTGGAAACCCTAGTGGCATAGTGGTTAAGTGCTACGGCTGCTAACCAAAAGGTCGGCAGTTTGAATCCACCAGGTGCTCACTGGAAACTCTGTGCAGCAGTTCTACTCTGTCCTCTAGGGTCACTATGTGTCGGAATTGGCTCAATGGCAGTGGGTTTGGTTTTGGTTTGGTCATTGGGATTTAGCGTTTAACAGGAAAGTTTTCCAAAAACCAAAAAAAAAAAAAAAAAACCTGCTGCCTTCAAATCAATTCTGACTCATAACAACCCAAAGGACAGAGCAGAACTGCCCCATAGGGTTTCCAAGGAGCAGCTGGTGGAATCAAACTGCCAACCTTTTGGTTAGCAGCCAAGCTTCTAACCACTGTACAACCTGGGATCCAGTTTTTCAAAAGATACACTTAAAAGAAGGTGTTAATTTGATTCGGTGGGATAAGAAGTTTCAGGTGACTTCCTAAAAGTATAAAATCAAAGGGGAAAAAAACACCAAAATACATATTGTCAGGACGAGCAGAGTGGTGAACAGATGTAGAGGTGAAACTGGATAAGACTTAAGCAAATATCTTAGCAACATAGGATGGAAATAATACATACACCCAAACCAAACCAAACCCAGTGCCATCGAGTCGATTACAACTCATCGGAAACCCTGGTGGTGTAGTGGTTAAGTGCTATGGCTGCTAACCAAAGGTCGGCAGTTTGGATCTGCCAGGCGCTCCTTGGAAACTCTGTCGGGCAGTTCTACCCTGTCCTATAGGGTCGCTATGAGAATAATACATATAAACAGTCTTAACAGAAAAAAATTTTTGACTATAAACTGGCCTTTGTCCACAGATGCTTACCAAGTGATTTTCAGAGAAATGGCCTACAGTATTACGTGCTGACCCAATCCCCATCCACATTTCTGGACTTTTCATCTAGACCTCAATCTAACTGAAGTAGCCATCATATGTAATGTTTTAATTATTTGCTTTTATAAATGAAACCAAAAAAATAAATAAATAAAAATCTGTTGCTGTCTAGTCAATTCCAACTTATAGCAACCCTATAAGACAGAATAGAACTGCCCCATAGGGTTTCCAAGGAGCAGCTGCTGGATTTGAACTCAAGCTCTTAACCACTGCACCATGAGGGCTTCATAAGTAATAAATAAATATACATAAAAATAAAAACAACTGAAAATTCATGAATATGAAAAATACTCCTACAATGTATTGTTATACAGCAGTAAAATTATGCTTTTGAAGAGCAATAATGGCATGGAGGAAATTCTTATATTACTGCTAAGTGAAAAAACAGAATACAGAATTGTTTTTACAATAAGAAAGTATGTCTGTGATGAAATGGAAAGAAAATAGGCTTTGACGTTAGATATACCTTCAATCCCAATCCTAGGGTCCCAATCCTAGCCCTGTCACCTATAAAATCTTGAGCAGGTTGTCTTAAGTTTTCTGAATTTCAATTTTATCAATTGTAAAGTGATGTTATAAAAATACCAACTTAACAGGTTATATGTGATGGCTAGAGACAATATGTTACTTTCAGTAAATGGTAGATAGTATAAGTGGGGGTAGTATCAGCTGGAGTAGCAGTACTGGGAGGGGTAGTAACTGGGGATACAATGATGATTTAAAACATTATCAGAAGTAAATAAACAAAATTTTGGTATTGGTTGCCTTGGGGTGACAGAATTACACTTTCTTTCTAACTTTCCTGTAGTTGCAAAATTTTCTGGAATAAGCATGCTTTTTTATAGTGAAAAAATTTTCACTTTAAAAGTAGATTATTAAATGTAATAGTGCTGTGAGGAAAAATAAAATGCAAATGTAATTAATTGCTCAGTAAATCAACGACTAGATACTTATTACTGGCTTACTATTATCGGTATATTCAATATTACTCTTTTAATAGCTTCTCTTCCATATGGCTTGTTTAAAATATTAATAGCAAGATTTTTTAATGAATAAAGAGATGGTAATTCAGAAGCAGTGGTTAAGAACTTTAGAATTGACTCTATTCAAAAACTTTTTGTGAGACTAACTAGAGCTTGACAGGACTCTTTAACTGTTTTTGTTTACTGTTTTTGTATATGTGTATGTAGTTTTTTTTTTTTTTATGTAGGGGGACAGAGGGTAATTACTGCTTTCCAAAATTTTAATTCTCCTGAGGCAAGGAATTGTTTCTCTTGAGTCTTCAACTGATGATGATAAAATTGTCCCCATCCATGATTTCATAAGATTGCCTTTCTTAGTGACCTTTACTACCCCTGAAATGAAGAATATCAATAGCACCTTCATACTGACTCCTGAGGTCTGTTGTTCTAAGATTATTTCTCCAAATACCAGGGCTTATTTGATCTTCAGGAAATTAATTTTAGTCAAATTGCATTAAATTCTCTTTTTATTAAATATTATTATTATTATTTTAGGTCAGAGAATGAGGCCATACAATGGATTCATAATTTCTAACATAATAAAGGATGGATGTTGTCAACCTCAGAATCTCGACTTGTTTAGCCACAGATGATATCTTTGTCTTCAGGACATACTTGTAGTGCTATTATAGATCTAAGTCCTAGAAATGCATCAAGATTGGAAATAAAGTCCTCTTCCAAGAAAATTATTAGCTCAGTCCAAAGATGAATGAAGAGGACCACTTTCTCTCTCACTCATGAACAGCACTGTTAACCTGTTTTGTAAGATGAAACAATGAAGTCTAACATAATCCCTCAAAATTACCCAAATTTTCTAAGTGCTTATCAAAGAGTGCCTGAGGAGGCTACACAGTGTTCTTGTTTCTCAAATTCATTTTATTTGGAGGACATTTAATACCTGGTCTGCAGAACCAAACTACAGCCTTTTGTATACATCCTTGTATCACTTTAAAACAAACTGATCAGTATAGGGTCTATGTCATAACATTTATCTCTGTCATACAGGTATTGTCCAGTAACATGTTTGTCTCTGAAACATCTTCAACAATCTGTGCCTCTGCCCTCACAACCCTCATAGCAACATGGAAATCATGCATCATCTGTGTATTACAATGAAAAGATGTTCTTGTCAGTGAGTAATACTTAAAACCTTGCCTCATCATGTAATTTTCCATTAAGTCCTTTCCCATTGAGGGCTATGAACCTTAGGTCAACTCTCATTAGCCTCCACTTGCTCCAACATTATATAATCAGTCAAGGCCTCCAAACGGTACTTCCTCATATCTTTTTTTCCCAGCAAAATGGTCTAAAACACTCACTGTATCCTTTCATCATACTTAATTCAATCTGTATGCTGAGCAAATAATAAGAGAAGCTAGACTATATGAAGAAGAACATGGTACCAGAATTGGAAGAAGACTCATTAAAAACCTGCAATATACAGATGGCACAACCATGCTTGCTGAAAGTGAAGAGGATGTGAAGTACTTGCTGATGAAGATCGAAGACTACAGCCTTCAGTAGGGATGATACCTCAACATAAAGAAAATAAAAATCCTTACAAGTGGACCAATAAGCTACATCATGATAAGCAGAGAAAATACTGAACTTGTCAAGGATTTCATTTTACTTGGATCTACAATCAACACCTATGGAAGCAGCAGTCAAGAAATCAAATGACTTATTGCTTAGGGCAAATCTGGTGCAAAAGACCTCTTTAAACGTGCTAAAAACCAAGATATCACTTAGAGGACTACGGTGTGCCTGACCCAAGCCGTTATTTTCAATCACCTCCTATACATGGCAAAAGCTGGACAATGAAAAAGAAAAATTGATGCCCTTGAATTTTGGTGTTGGCAAAGAATACTGAATATACCATGGACAGCCAGAAGAATGAACAAATCTGTCTTGGAAGTACAGCCAGAATGCTCCTTAGAAACGAGGATGTCGAGACTTTGTTTCACGTACTTTGGACACATTATCAGGAAGGACTAGTCCCTGGAGAAGAACATCATGCTTGGTAAAGCAGAGGGTCAGCAAAAAAGAGGAAGACTCTCAACCAGATGGGCTGGCACAGTGGCTACAACAATGGGCTCAAACACAACCAACAATTGTAAAGATGGTGCAGGACTGGGCAATGTTTCATTCGGTTGTACACAGGGTCATTATGAGTCTGAACTGACTCGACAGCACCTAACAACAACAATTAATACTAACAAATAATACTAATTTTTTTTTACTAATTTAAGACCCTCATTAGTTTTCTCAACCCCAGAAAAGTATATTTTACATTGTGGTTCCCATAGTAGACTAACACAATCTAAATAACAGTAGTGTTATTTCAAGAATGAGGGAGGCTGGTTCAAACTGGTGTTCAGGAAGGCCTCTCTGAGCTGAGGGCTGCATGACAATAGGATTCAATCACGCAAAGGTCATGGAAAAAGCATTCTAGGTAGAGGAAAGAGTAAGCATAAAGGTCTAGAGATTGAAATGAGTTTGACTTGTTCGAGGATCAGAAAGAAGGCCTGTGTGGCTGGAGCAAGAAGGAAAGGGATAGAGCAAGATCACAGAGACAGACAGGAGCCAGGTCTTAGACACAGGCAGACAGAGACCTTAAAGTCTGCTCTAAGGAGATTTATTTTATTCTAAAGGCCATAGGAATCCAGTGAAGGAACATAAGAAGAGGTATGATTTACTGATAATACACCAGGCATAAAGAACAAATAATATAAAACTAACTCTAAGATATACTGAATTAATGGAGGTTTTCTAACATGGATATTAAAGTGCACCTATTATAGAGTCTTTTTTTTTTTTTTTATAGAGTCACTATGAGTCGGAATCAACTCGACAGCAATGGGTATTACTGCCATGTTATTAAGGAATTCTTATAAATGAAACTCTTCGGAACCAGTATCTTATAAATTTTTCATTTATTTGGACTTCAAATTACTCATTCTAAGGCAACACCTACATTATAAGAGAATTAGGCCTTATCTCCAATTTCAAGAGCTATCAGCAGAGGCCTAAAAGTCTACCCAATCTCCACTCACACCTTCATTTTAGTTTAGTTTCCCTCTTAATCACATACGAGGCAAAAGTAAATACGCCAAAAACAGCTTTGCCCAGAAGTGTGAAATTTAACACATCTGATCCCTTGGTCTAACAAAGACTTCCAGGTACTAAAAAAAAGAAATCAAAGCTACTCAGATATTACAAAAAAAAGGACATCAGCTGAAACAAAAATGTAGTACAGAAACTTCTATAATCAAGTTTTTGACTAAAAAAAATAATAATTTTAAAACTTTCACTAAGTCACTTTAACTCTTAATGACATTGGAGCTCAAATGTCAGGAGAAGCAATGAGTGCTGTTTCAAGGTCATCTTGGTATACAGTACAGTCTGCAAAACTGGGAACTCAGGAGTTCAAATTCTCATTGATAGTACACATCTCTTTCACTCAAACACGTTCCTTGCAGGGCCTCTTAACAGTTTCTAATCCCAGGAGTCACTGAAGCAGGATAACCCCATCTTTCTGCCATGAAATATATGATTAATCATCTATATGTAAGAAATGCTCTCGGAGTAGTGCTCCTGCTGCCACAACTGTTAGGATATTGCCCAAACAGTGGATTCCATTTCTTGCCAAACAGCTTTCCTGTACAGGTTATAAACTGTTATAAGCTGGCTGAGAGCTAAGAAATATCAATCGGCCCACATGTTTCAAAGATAAATTTTAATCTCACATAGCTTTTGGCCAATTTTCTTCAAGTTTCAGGCTGAACTTTCACAAATCAATGAACTCTGTTACAGCTATCCCCAATCTTATAGCAAAAACAATCACAAAGAAATCAAAACTATTTGCAGCATTCACAATTTATAATCACTATTTGACATAAAACATGGGAATCCCTGGGACAAAATATATAATAGCAATATAGTTCTTAGGTGACCAATTGTCTTAAAGTTGACAGGCACCCTTAACAATCACACCAACAATCTTAATTCTTTGTTTATTACATACATTGCAAAAATTTTCCAGGTGCCATTTATCTTCTTTTTGCCTGTAGTACTGAAACAGATGAGTATCTAAATGAACTTTAGACATCTTAACTCCAAAGGAAACCAATGATTAGGGCAAGGGGAAGATGGTTATCACACAAAATATTTGTTTGCCTAAATGTCACTCAGATCGTCATTTACGTGTTCTCCTCTTTACTAATATTCTCATCTTATTATCATTGACTAGGAACAATACTAAGTAGCTCTGTTACTGAAGTTCAAATACCTAAACTTGAATAAAGAGCGATGTTTCAGAGAAAAACTATTTTGCATATATTTACATGCACAATTGCAATTCAGTACTTCAAAGCAATTTTTTCTTTTTACCTTTCAAAACACGTAAACAATTGATACCTCCTAGAACTCACTTATTTCCAGAAAGGTCAACATGATCACATTGTGAACAGACATTAGGTTCCTTCCTTACCACCCTGGAAAACCCTGACTACAAGGCACAGTTTGGGCGCCATGACATTGTTGTCTAGTCCTTTGAAACCAGTAGCTTGCACCCAGCATCATGTGTTATGCACTGTTGTTTCAATTATTGCAATGGCTTGATTTTAAAGTTGATCATCAAATAAATCATTTTAGAGCACTTCTATTCTTCAGATGTTTCTTATATTTAATCTCTGGGATAAATTACCCTACATTTTAAATTTATTTGCATTAAATGGTAGGAAAATAACATATTTCTCTACCAACCTCCTCTCCATCTTCCCCCTAAACGTATATACTTCCTCTTGGCTGAAAATGGTGACTCGGATAATTCATTATTTCCACTTTGGTGATGCTTCCAGAAAATTACAGCCAAACTTAGCCATGTTAATGACCTATGTGTCTCACAGGCAGATCATCTGCTCTGATGAACTTTGTTAAGTTTCTTCTCCAAATAGCCTATTTTGCATTAGTGGACTTTAATACATTAGACACTGACTCTGCCTGAAGAGAGATGGTGTACATATTGGGAAATTTTTAAGATAACTAAAATTAAAAAAAAAAAAAATGTTTCCAGTTGTAAAAGCTCTGTGGTTTCCAGGCATCTTGACCAAAAATTAACACAAAAAAAACAACTTGAGTCATCATCATAGAAGTAGTACTAAAAAAAAAAAAAAAATTGTTGCCATTGAGTCAATTCCGACTCACAGCAACTCACTACTAATATCTATTATTATTAAGTGCTTCTCATTTAAGTCTCACAGTGATGCCTTAACTTTGCCAAGGTGGAATTGAGGCTCAGGGCAGTTATATAACCAGTCCAATGTTGCCCAGCTAGTGACAGGTAGAGCCAAGATTTAAAGACAAATTCCTTTGACTTCTAAGCCCATACTCTCCTACACTGTTTAACTTCTAAGCTGACAATACTAAATTGTATTGACAATTTGAATAATTTATCCCAGTTATAAAACTCAAAAGCAAATGTTCTTCTCACCTATCTCCAATTCTGTAACAGTAAGAATGTTATATTTGGATAATATGACCTTTTATCCACAGAGAACAATTCATGCTTTCAAAGTAATTCCACATCTAACATTTCCTTTTATTCTTTCTTGCCACAAACCTGTGCAGTTGGTAGAACAGATGTTACTATTATCCCTATTTGACAGATAAGAAAACAAAGGCACAAAGAGGTTAGATGCCTGCCAAGTTCAGATCAGAGAGTGAAGCAGAAGTCAGGGCTACTGACTACCAGCCTGAAATAAAAACACTTTTCACAACTTCCTTTATTACACAAACACAGATATTCATTCATTCTCGTTCATTCTCATTTTCTCTCTCGCCCTGTTTCCCCCGTCACTCTCGCTCTCGCTATCACTATCACATTTCCATCTCTACCTCTCTCATATCTTCAGCCATTTAATACCGAATTAACTTGGATAAAGACTCAACAAACCCACTGTGGCAGTACCAGCAGGGAACAGTGGTCATTTGGTGATAATTCTATGGTTTAAAAAATTTCTGTGATGGTTCATTCAGAGAAGTTTCCCTTCTGATCTAATTCATTCTCAACATTACAGAAGTTTGAGTATGTTTTATAGCATTTACAGAGAGATGACCTATAACACAGCTCACCTTTTAAAGTTCAACAGTGGAATTCAAGTTATTCTGATTCCAGTGTGTTCGCATTTGTCCTCTCTGTCTTGAGTGCATGCTCTTTCTCTCTCTCTCTCTCCCTCCTTCCCTTTCCACACACCCTGCCTCGGATGGGCTCAATATTCAAATATGGAAGGGAGGTCAAATGTACAAAAATTTACTATCAATTTGGGCAAATACCTGCATTTGAAAACCAAATAAAAAGGAAATTTCCATTATGCTTATAGGATTAAAAAAATGTTTTGAAATATAACATGTAAACCATTTTGTAATTAATATAATTAATAACCTGCAATATGTGTGTGTGTTATATACATAGGGAGTCCTGGTGACGTAGTGGCTAAGCACTCAGCTGCTACCTGAAAGGTTGGCAGTTCAAATCCACCAGCTACTCACCAGGGGAAAGATATGACAGTCTGTTTCCACAAAGATTATAGCCTTCAAAACCCGAAGGGGCAGTTCTACTCTGTCCTATAGAATCAAGTTGGAATTGACTCAATGGCAATGGATTTGGTGTTTGTTTTTTTTTTTTCTTTTTTTAAGTATAGGTATGTCAAGAGAAATCTGCTTGTAAGATAGTAAACATTAAATGTTTTCCATGTAACTATTTTTGCAAAAGAAATCTAACATATAGAATTTGTAAACTTAGCAAAAACTGTTAGCATAATGATTTATTCATTTATAATCTAATGAGTTAGCTACTTCAAAATCTTTATTGAAGAAGACAGAGTAGGAAGAAAGGCAGGAAGAGAAAGAGGGAGACAAATAAATGTGAGTTTATAACTGGAATCCACTATCCATATATTATTTTCTGCCATGCTGTCTTTTAAAGGTCTGTCCCTTTCAGTGTCAAATAGTTCGTATATTTTCAACACAACAATTCTAGGTTAAAATTCAGCCGCTGCAGGTAAATACAGACAACAGTGAGTGATTCATTGGTTTATAACACAACCCTAATTATCCACCAAGTGATTTAGAGTGATCTGGTGTTGCTGCTGACACAAGTGCAGTATTTATGGAAATAAGCCAGACCTACGAATCTGATCAACTACTCCTAAAAATGTATCCTTTGTGAAAATAAGGTCACAACCATCAGTGACAGAGGAACAAAAAGAAGCAGAGAAGCCATAAAGAAGTTTAGGCAGGCCATGAAGTCAAGGAAGTGAGTATAGTAAATAAACGCAGATGGCACGGAGTTCGTAAAACAAAGTATACTTGAATTGGAAGACATCACACTTGCAAGTTCATGATCTAACACTGTCCAAAGGACCCAGCCAGTCAAGTGGAAAACTGCAGGGCTTTGCTAGGCTGAGGTTCTGGTAGAAAAGGCCAGGCCAGAGAAGGGAGGAGAGTCGTTCCTTGTGGTTGTGAGGCACTGAGAAAAAGTGAGGTTTAGAGCTAAACGAACAGCTTAAAATCCGGATCCCTTTGGCTTAACCGTGGGAGTTCAGGCAGAGAAATAAAAACTGAGCCCAACGCATCGATTCTTCAACCTGAGGCAGCTAGATGTAATAAAGAGATCCAGAGGGCAGACAGAAGGCACTGGTTCCCAGGACTGCAAGAGATTTTTTTATGGAGTGGCTGGGTTATGGCCTACCCTACAGGTAGAAATGGTGCTATTAAAGGTGCAAAGACTATTGGACAAACACTTGGCACATAACCCTGGCAAAATTTCTACTTTTTTTTTTTTTCATTTTCTGTAATGAATAAGGAGAGCGGAGGTAATCCATGATGATAATCTAACTTTCCCAGTGGATAGATTCTAAGTTCATGGAAGAAAGATGTCTAGAAGAAAGGCTTTTGTGTGTTTTTGAATCTGACATGTTATTTCATCTTATCCTCCCGATGAGAATATACAGAAGCAACGTAGTCATGCCAGTTAGAAAAACAGCTGATGCAACTCCTATGCCACAGCCTTTCTTCAATACCATGCTGCTCCAGGTGTCTCTGTTAGCCTTTCCATAGTAGTCTGTTCAGTCTGACCATTATATTATTTGTTAATTCACTCACTTATTCATTCATCAAACATTTCTTGAGTGTCTTATATGTGACACTGTGCTAAATATTAGGTACACAGAGATAACTGGAATCGCCAAAGTTCCCATCTTCTTACAGCTAAAATTATAGAAAAGACAACAAAAATAGGGAAAATTCTTTGGAAGGTTACAAAGAAGGCGCTGAATTACAAGCAAAGGCTATTTGGATATGAAGTAAAGGCCTGTCTAAAAAAGTAACATTTAGGCTGCGATTTAAGGATAAGAGGAGCCATAGTAGAGGTGACCTTGGGGAAAAGCACTCAAAGCAGAAGGAACCAAATAGTTTCATGCTCAAGGTTGGAGAAGGACGCTCATGAGCTAGAACCTTTTGATCAAGAGAAAGAACGGCTGGAGATGAATTTGGAGACATAAGCAGGGGCTGGTTTAGGCATGGCCTTGCAGCTATGGAAAGGCGTTGGATTCTCAGTGAAATGAAAAACCTTTAAAAGGGTTTTAACAAGAGTAACGAGAAAAAATGGTCTTATTTACGTTTTAAAAAGATCACTAGGATTTCAGTGAACAAGTTGAGCAAGTTCAAGTGGAAGGAGAGGGGAAAGGATACTCAAAAAAGATGCTATTGCACTCAAGTAAACCACAATGATAACCTAAATTAAGATTGTTGTTATACATAGGGTTTTCATTGCTAACCTTCAGAAGTAGATCACCAGCCTTTCTTCCTAGTCTGCCTTAGTCTAGAAGCTCTGCTGAATCCTGTCCCCCATGGGTGGCCCTGTTTGTATTTGAAATATCAGCGGCAAAGCTTCCAGCATCATGGCAACATGCAAGCCACCACAGTACGACAAGCTGACAGAATGTTCCTTGTAAGCAAGGATGGTGAGACTCTGACTAACTTACTTTGGACATATCATCAGGAAAGACCAATCACTAAAAAGGGACATCATGTTTGGTAAAGTAAAAGGCCAACAAAAACAAAAGAAACCCTCAATAAGAGGGGCTGACACAATAGCCCCCAAAATGGACTCAAACATACCAATGATCATGAAGATGGTACCGGACCTGACAATATTTTATTCTGTTATACGCAGGGTCACTATGAGTCAGAGCTGTCTTATTGGCAACTAACAACAACAATAGATTAGAATGGTAACAGTAGAGAGAGAGGAAGTATGAATAAATTGAAAGCATATTTTGCAAATAAAAGCTATAGGACTTACTGGTAGATTGAATATGGGCATGAGGGAAAGGGAATAGTCCTGCTTGATCAATGTTGATGCTGTTTACTGAAATGGCTTAAACATGGAAAAGTCACAGTCCTGGGGACCAACTAAGGTGAGGCAGAGGAAGAAGAACCCACAAAGTATACTGAGAATACCAAAGGGGCAGGAAGGAAGTATTTTGAGGAGGAAGAAACGGTTAACTCTTCCTTTCAACTGCTGCCATGGGCATATTTTTCAATGTGGTTAGTTTTAAATCACTGGACTTTCTAGCACTGACATAATTGGTCTTCATTACAAGGGAGTAGAGTGATTTAGTCCAGCAACAATAAGCACTGCTTACCACTGTGCTTTTTTTTTTTTAATCACTTAATTACTTTTACTATGGGTTTATTTATCAGATTATTTATCAGATTACTTTAAGCATAAGGGTATCAAGCAACTGAAGCTTGCTTGGAAACAATTATTTTTTAAAAAGTCAATAAGACTTACTGTCACCCTCCACATTAAAAAACAAAAACAGAAAAACGACACACAGACACATGCATACCACACAAACTAAACTGTTACACACTAAAGCCTGCCAAGTTTATTTCAGTGCAGTTGCATGATGAGTAGGTCACAATACCTGCTCACAGAGTCCTGAATGTCCACACAGCCTGGGCTCCTCCTCAGTTATCAGAGCAGAATGGCAATCAACTTGAACTAAATCAAAATTAGACTGTCATCTTTTGTAGTAAGAAGATTCTTTAGTGTTTAGGAAATGTACTTTAGCAACATGACAGGGTAATCCATACAAGAAAATTCTTTAACATACTTGATTCTCATATCAAGTTACTGCAGATTAAAAAACATTAAGTAGGAGGCAGGCAACAGAGAACATTAAAGTGACTCAATATTAATCATTTGTTGACTCATCCAACATCATTACCCTCCCCACCATTTATTTCCTAAGCTTAGAATTCTATTGTAAATGACACCATTTAGAGAAATGACTGCACCATGGGGATCATTAAGATTTCTGCACCAAATATAGTATTTCGGAGTTCTAAACATCAGTAAAGCAAAGCTTTTGCTGATAGTTAATAAATGCATACCTGGGTTCACTTTTGACTCTTGGTTACTATCATACTCATTTTCTAATTCTTATGTTCGTAGATAATGTGAGCCATTAAAAACCAGCTTCTTAGCTACCTTAAATTCTTCTGAATACACAGAGAAGGGTACATATGTGAGTATAAAATAAATACATTTAACAATCTTCTTTTTGGAAAAAGACGACATACTAAAAAAAAAAAAAATACTAAACTACCTACTTATTCATTCTCAGCTCATGCTCACTTGCAATTCTACCTAAATATCATGGGAGCAGGTGCTCTGTTGATAACTCAAACTAAACGTGGTATATGGTTTTCTTATCCTCTCCATGATACGCTCAATGATAAGCTTCCATAGTGCATTATGGGAACCACCAAGATGTTCCTAGTGAGCATCCCAAAGGTAGCTTACGTGTCATCTTCACTCCTACCTCTAACAAATCCAGATGCTTTTCATTCCACATTTAATCATAACCCGATCAGTTATCTCTTAATTAAATTGTGTGACCTTTTGCTCCCATCTAATATCAAATGGTCTTCATTTTAGCTCGCTATTCTCAGCATAAATCTACTATAAATCAAACCCTTGTCTCACAAGCTCCAACCCTGAATCCTCTTTAGGATTTGTGATGGCAATCCCCTATTCAGTGGCTGAACTCCAAATTTCTTGTCTTCTATTTCTATACCTCCACCCTCTCTTTTTTCCAGAAAACTTATTAGCATGCTTTTCCTACAGAATGGCTAAAAGTTGGAACCGACTTGATGGCAACAGGTTTTTTATTTTCCTTATACGGGTATCAGTGAGGCTTCTATTATATCATATCTTTCTTCAAGTCACTGTGTAGACCACTCCTAAAATTATCAGAGTATTTTCATATTCGAATCACTCTCTATCCATACTGGGCATCAGAGTCATTTGGGGACATTTTAAAAATACAGATACCCAGGACACACCCCCGAAATTTTATTTCAATTGGCCTAGGATATAGCCTAGGTGTTGGTATGTGTACCGTCATATTTTTATAGAATGTGAAATATAGTTTGATGACATGTTCATGTGAAAAATAGTTTGAATTCAGGTAAACCTAAACTTTTCATGCATAGTGTATGAGTTCTTTCCCCAGAGTTAAGTTTGTGTTCTCTTTAAGGAAAATTTATCAATAAAATATTGTGTATTTAAGTGGTCTCAGTCCAAAATAATACTTTGGGAGATGTAAACAATGTAAACATCACACTTTATCTTGAAGTTGAGTTTGCAAATTTTAAATAATAAACTTTAAAAATAAAAGGAATATCACACATAGAGAAACTTTTCAGTCCTGACTTTGCATGAAGTCAGAGCAGAAAGGCAGAGCTGACCAGGGTATTTGTCCTCTGAAACAATCTTTCCTTTGCTTATATATATCAATCTGCTAGTTCTCTCTCGCTTTCTCTCTCTCTCTCTCTGCGATTCTTTCAGTTTCCTTACCAGCTCCTCCTTTTGTGAAGTTACTTAACATTTACTGGCGCAGTGGCTAAGAGCTGGGCTGCTAACCAAAAGGAGGAAGTTCAAGTCTACCAGCCACTCCTTGGAAACTCTATGGGGCAGTTCTACTCTGTCCCGTATGGTCTCTGTGAGTCAGATTTGACTCAATGGCAATGGGTTTGGTTTGGGGGGGGGGGGCTCTACTAAGCCTCTTATTCTCTTATAATCTAAGATACTCTTCTTAGATAATCTTGCTGAGATTATTATCTATATGTTAACAATTCCTAAATCTACCTCACATCAGACCTCTTTCTAGAGCTCTAGACTGAAAAGGCTCCTGCCTACACAGATATTCAAACTCAGCATGGTCACAACAAATCTGTTTCCCCCTAGGACTCTTCAACTAATAGTATCATCACACACCCAGTTGCTCAAAACAGAAATCTACTGGTCATCTTTAACCTTACCACTCCCTATCCAATTACCAATACTCATTAATCACTTCTACCTCGGAAATATTTCTCCAATATATCCATTTCTCTTCATCCCCATGCCACTTCTAGTTCAGGTTACCATCGTCTATCAATTGGATATTGTGTTTTAACCTCCAAAATGGTCCCCTGTTAGTCCCCTCCAGTCCTTTCTATACTTTGCAGTGATCTTAAAAAAAAAAAAAAAAAAAAGCTTGGAAATTCAAACAGGTCTATACCTTAATTAGTAGTATTGTACCAATGTAAATTTCCCGGTTTTGACAAGATATTATAATTGGGGGAAACTGGGTAAACAGTACACAAATACCCTCCATACTACTTTTATGAATTCTTGTGAGTCTTAAAACCATTTTGAAATAAAAACTTATACAGAATTTACAACTCTGCTTACATTCTCTGCTGTCTGCCCTATGACTTCTAAAAACCCTTAAATACCTTCCCAATACCCTTAAATAAGGCCAAAATCCTTACAAGGGCTTTTAAACCCATCCAAGTTCTGGTCTACCACATGTTCCATTTTCCTTCTTGGACATGAACTACAACTATACCAGTCTTCTTTTAATGTCTCAGAAAACACTCCTCTCTTTCTCTCACCTCGGAAACTTCAAATAAACTTCTCTCTGCCTAAAATATTTTTTCCCAGATCTTTGCTTGGTTCATTATCTGCCTATTTTTCCAGATCTCTGCTAAATACCCCCCTTAGGGAAAATTTTCCCAGCCATCCTCTAGCCATTCTTCCCCTCAAACTAAATGAATTCACTGTTTAGGCTCTCACTCCTCCTTTTTCAAACTTTATCACACTTTAAATTTCTTACTCAGTGTCTATTTCCCTCCATAGTCTGTAAACCCAATATGATCAGGAAAGTAATATCTGGCAGGAAAATATTTGTTGAATGAGTGAATAAGTGAATGAATTTTAAAAACTGCTGCTATAATCCAAATTCTTTTATCCATTTCATCATTTCCTAAAGGAATCTCTGGAAAGCATGTAAACTGGTGTAATGAGTGCTATTTTACTTTTCTATAATTAGCAACACTTTTCCGAATAGGTCTTGAACTAAGATTTCTGGTTAATGGTTTACCAAGTATTATGAACTCTGGGGAAAGTGGTGTGTCATTCCAGATGTTAAATAAGCTCGAATGTATTTCAGAGATATTATACACTATAATATCTAATAAATTAAAGATAAAAAATTATATATGTATATATAAAAATGAAAATAAATAAATACAGCTATTTCTAAAACAGATACAACCCATTGCTGTAGAGCTGATATACAAGACATATGTCTTAGAAATAGCTCTATAGGAAGTTAAACTGTGTACAGATTCATATTTGATTCAGTATATGACAGGAGAGAAACTACAAAAGGATGACATTCATTATTATTTTCCCCATTATTATCCATCCATATGTGCTCAAATTTCCACACTCTTGGTGTAGTTTACAGCTACACAGAGTGCTTGGTATCCTTCTGAAGTATTTTGAAGTCTACTGCATGGATGTCACAATGAGTACTACATTATTCCAAGAATCAAAAGCTATCTCAGCTACAGGAAATCATCAGAGATAATCTGATTCAATCTCTGGTTTTAAAAATGAAAAAACTATCCAGATCAGAGTTAACTGATGCTACAACCAGGATCTGAATACAGGTTACCTCCAGTCTAGGTGACAAATCTCTGTTCACCCGTGCACACTGATTTCAGTAATTTAAATAAGTGTATCAATTTGTAAATATTTCCATATGGCAAATTAAACCTTTGGTTCCTTTTTATTCAAGTCTTTAAAATTACAAATCATTGTTAAACCTTTAAATTTGGAAGCAAAGAGAATACAATTCTGATTTGAGATAATTGTAGTTGTAAGGATCAACTGAGTAACATTCAAATACTGAATTCATCATTTATATCTTTAAAACTTTTCACACTTTGATGTTCTTAAGTTTTGTTTTCTTATGAACTCATTTAAATTAGATCCTAAATGAAGTACAGAGATAAAGTCATAATGCTTTATGTCAAAATCCAGGGATAAATTCATTAGAAAAAGAACTATAGTGCTGTCTTCATTGCTGCTGTTGCTTAAATTAATTTTCTAACAATATATTGTTTCTCTCACTGGTACCTGTACCATTTATCTTTTTAATGACAATCTTTCCTTTTTGCACAGAAGACATAACAATCCTCATCTACCATCATAGGCAGTTGATATTTTTTAGTCCCTGAATTAGTGTCCATCATAATGCACGAGTGAGATTTAATATCCTCCATTTGATATTAAAATCATATTTAAAAGCTTGTAGGGGATAATAAATAAAGAGCTAGGCATATCTTTTTCATATTGTGCTAAAGTTTTGGAAATCAAAGCTGTCCATACTCTTGTACATAATTCTGACAGAAATAACTTTTGGACTGATCCAGTACTACAAAAGGGAAAACAATACACACACATACATACACACAAAATGACAACGTCTTTATTTAAGATCATCTTTTTCATATGTTTTCTTCTTTCTCCACCTCTGCAGATTTTCTACAGTTTGTGTCCATTCAGGCACCATTTCAAGAAAACCTATCCAAGCAGCAAATGTTTGCGTGGCAGCAGTATAGCAAAGAACAAAGCAGAGTGGCTGCATAAAAACCTGGGTTTGAGCCTCTTTTGTGCCACCTACTGTTTGGTCATGTTTGCATAACCTATCTAAACCCAGGGCCATCGAGTCAATTCCAACTCATAGCGACCCTATAGGACAGAGTAGAACTGCCCCATAGAATTTCCAAGGAGCACCTGGTAGATTTGAACTGCCAACCCTTTGGTTAGCAGCCATAGCACTGAACCAGTATGCCATCAGAGTTTCCTAACCTATCTAAGCCTCAGTCTTTTCATCTGTGAAACGAGCACGAAACTAACATCCATCTCTGGGGTTGATGCAGAAATTGCGCTACAGTAAATGGATAATATTTTAGACAGCTGGAAGTGATAAGAACAAAAAGGTTGTTGGATTCCATCCATTTGATTCCAACTCATAGCAACCTCGTGTGACAGAGTAGAACTGCCCCATAGAAATTTCTTGGCTATAGTCTTTAAGAAAGCAGATCGCCAAGTCTTTCTCCCGTGGAGCCACTGGGTAGGTTAGAGCCACCAACCTTTTGGTTAGGAGCCAAGTGCTTAACCTTTGTGCCACCAGGTCTCCTTATGTACAAAATTGATGGTAGGTACAATCATCAAAATGCAGGGGCAGTGAATGGAGGGTAGGGAGAGAAATCCATTAAAAAAACAAAGCCATTGCCACCCAGTCAATTCCAATTCATAGTGACCCTACAGGACAGAGTAGAACTGTTCCACAGGGTTTCCAAGGCTGGAATCTTTACAAAAGCAGACTGCCACATCTTTCTACCTGAGACTAGCTTGTGGGTTTGAACTACCAACCTTGCGGTTAGCACCTGAGTGCTTAACCACTGAGCCGCCAGAGCTCCTTAGGAAGAGGAAAGGTATCCTATTTTGCAAGGGAGGCACAGCTGTGTTGTAAACTGAGACTCTTAGGAGGCCCAGGTGCTGCAGTTGGCGTAGCTGGCTGAAGGAAGCAAACAAACCCATATGATGCTTAGTAGCAGAATACTGGTTTTGTCACCCACGTGTAGATCCCCTTTCAGATAACTGAGAAAATTGGCACTCTTGGTTCCATCATTTTAGGTTTCTCTTGGGAAAGGATTATCAACATGGGAGTCATAACTGAAGGGACTTCTAACTATCCATTCATCTACTCTCACATTTTATTGAAATGTTCATCTGGATAGGTTAAAATACAGACACTCAGGCTTCACTCCAAAGATTCAAATTCAGTAGATCTGGGCTGGTGCCCGGCAACCTACCTTTTCAATGGTCACTTTACAGTTAAGCAGGTTGTTCACAGACCACACTTTGAGAAACACTTTCGTAGCTTGCCTTAAGTTCTGTAATAAACCCGACCAGCACAGAATTCTGTCTTTCACAGAACTCCTCCAGATTCTCTAATTAAATGCCTTCAAAAAAACTGCATTTTAATAAGGAATTTTGAGCTTTCAGGGAGGGTTGACATAAGAGCCCTCTGAGGCGAACTTTTGCAATATGTAAGACATTAAGCATTGCATTTTTCAATGTCTTTTACTACTTCTATTAAATAGATGTGTTTTAGTATAAATTGCTTCAACATTTTTATTAGAAAGCCGATGGGATATAAGTAATAAATAAAAAGAAAATGTCAAGTCATTCTGCCACTGACTCTCAAAACAAAATCTCTCCCTCCGCCTTAGGGCAACAGCCTCAGGCAGACAGCACCTCTAGCAGATCAGATTCAAACCCAAAAGAACCGACAATAAAAATTAGGAGAAAGACGGGATTTCTGCCCCTGAAACACCTATTTCTCGTATCACCCTATACAAGACAGCTTCTGTTCAATTTTTTTACTTCAAATGCATGCATGAAGAAGTATGCTGGAAATTTCTGTTTTTATTTCTTAGACCAAGGGGGAAAAACTGGTTCGTTTAAAGCTAAGATAAAAAGCCATTTATTACCTATTTGATCATGTAATCATTTCTTGGGAAAACTTATTACAGGTAATATTTACTTAGCTTAATTTTTTGGCATAAATATTCTGCCAGAGTTGTCCATTCTCCACTCACCCAAACACACAAACAAGAGAATTTCAAAATCTATCATGACTTTTAAGAGGCCCACAGAGAATGGGAGAGTCTCTAAATATTAAGGAGAAACTTTCTTATTCCACCCAGTAGGTGTTACATAAAAGTTGTTTGAATGAAAACGGAGTGGAGAACCACATACTATGAATGGGCACTAAGATACTGCTAATCTGATATTGCAATGTGCTTTCTAAAACAAATAAAGCATACCTTATCCTTCCACATTCATCTTCCACTTTAACAGGTTAAACAAAGCAAAAGTTAACATGAACTATGATTTATATGCCAATTCTATCTAAAATGGTGAAGTCACTTGTAGTACTGTCATGTGGAGTTTGTTATGTGGAGTTTTTTTTACATATAGTAAGATAATTAGACCTTTGACAAAAGAAAAAGAAAAACTTCAAGAAATAGCTCTTTAACACACCTCAGAACAAAAATTCAACTAACCATTTTTTACCATATATAACACATATGAATTTCTGGTTAGACACTAAAATATAAAAGGTTAAATAGTGATGAATTGGACATACTGACATTCCACATGAGGCAATGAAGATACAAATGAGTTTTATTAAGCCACAAATATTTACCTTCTACCATTTTAAACAATAAACATTCAACAAAAGCATGTATCCCTTTCGGTGAACATTAATTCTCCTGGTAGATTTTCCTAGCATCTTAAGTACCTATATAAAAAAAAAATTTTTTTTTTTTAAGTACCTATATAATATGCTTTTATTCAATTTCCTTCCTTGGAACTGTTAGCCTCCTTTCAACTTCTTGATTGTCAAGTATCAAATGATGGCTTTAAACACAACTGGAAGTTGTTGTTGCTATTAGGTGCCCATGGAGTCTGTTCCAACTCATAGGGACCCTATGTGCAACAGAATGAAACACTGCCCCATCTTGCACCATCCTCAGAAGCGTTGCTATGCTTGAGCCCGTTGTTGCAGCCACTGCATCAATCCATCTAGTTCAGGGTCTTCCTCTTTTTCATTGACCCTCTACTTTACCAAGCATGACATCCTCCTCCAAGGACTACTCCCTCCTGATAACATGCCCAAAGTATGTAAGACGAAGTCTTGTCATTCTCGCTTCCAAGGACGTATCCAGAATTATTTTATATCTGAATTAACCTTTCAAACAAGTAAAGTTTCTTCTTTTTGTGCAGTTCATTCTATTTTAATATTCTAAGGAAGGTTCAGATTGTTTTTACGTCTTTTAAGCAGTCAGGCCCTGACCTTCCCTAGAATAAAAAAGAAATCATTTTCTCTCCCAGTGAGGAACAAAGAAGAAATTTGTATAGTTTTAAATAACTATAAATAAGCTATCAAGGGAAATGGTGGGCAGCCTCATCTATCCAATTTTCCTCAAGACTCCTATACAAAAGCTTAAAGAATGTCATTTTTATAGGTATACAACTTATTCCTCAGATCCAAGTGTCAGTGTATAGTAAAGAGTGGAGGGGCATTTTGTCCCTACACTGGAGACCCTACAGGTTAGGGAGCAAGACTGTCTCGTAATGTTTCCCATAATTGCAAAACTGTAGACCCCTTAAATTCCATTTGACTCACAGTTATGCTAGGCCTACAATGGCATTTTAAAAGAATGAAATAAAATGGGGGAGGACTGTAGGAAATACTTAAAAATCAGGTATTTACACATTTAAAAAGAAAAAAGGCAGTTGAATTTCCAGCTTCTCTTGAAAAATCAGCATGACTGACATCATTGAGTCCATGTTCCAGCAAGTCAAGGGTTAACAGCAACCAAATCTCTGCTTCAGTATTTGGAAGGGGCATGTGTCCTATAGTTCAGACCAGGCCCCCACCTGGTCCACTTGATTCATGTATGACACCTACTTGACGCCTGCAGGTATCTGAGTTTAACTACATTTCAGTACAATATGGTAAGTGCTATGCCTGGAATACTAATGGGGTGAGAGCAGTCTGGGACAGCAGATTTCACCCTTGGCTACACATTATATTCACTTGGTGAGCTTTCAAAAAAGCCCAGTTTGATTCCTAAGCCCCAACCCAGACCACCAAATCAGAATCTCTGGCAATGGGACTAAGGCATTAGTATTTTCACTTCCCTAGGTGGTTCCAGCATGAGCCCTGGCTGAGAACCCATAGTCTAGAGCAAAGATCTTCAGATTTTTACCCAAATATTTGCTTAAAGAATTTTTTAAATCATGTACCCCATGAATATTTTCAAACTTGCATCCAAAATTTTTTATCACAGGTTTAAATAGCTGCAAAGGATGTAATTTCTGGCATGAAGTAAATATTGACATTTTAAAATAAAACTGTCGTATCACTCTTTTCTTGCCCACTATCATTCCTTCTTAAAAGCTTATGAGTAAATTCTTCTTAAACTCCAGAAATTTAGTATCATTCCTTTTTCTCTTTGATGATTATTCTACTTCCCCCACAAATACAAAGTATTTTTTTATGCACCTAAGTCTTTTATTGCTCACACTTGCACATACATTCTCATACAAGTCAATTAAAAAAATTATGAAATTTGAAGATTTGAAAATTGATTTCTTCACATATATCCATGCTGTCGTATCTTTTGTCTGAGCCTGGGGCCCCAGAAACCCAAGCCTGAGAAAAAGGCTTGCATGTTTATTTAGGCAAGTGGCCTTACGAAACAGAAGAAGAGAAGGAGAGAAAGCCTATCCAAGCAGTCCTTGAGCTAGTGGCCCCTATGGGCAACTAAGGCTCAGTGCCACTGGGCACCATCAATGGTGCCTTATAGAATGTTCCTCAGAATGGAAGACATTGAACTGCAGAGTATTTATACGCTGGTTGACATTCAACCATTTTAGGATGTAGCATACGATCAAGAACCAATGGTAGTGAAGGAAAAAGTCTAAGCTGCACTGAAGGCACTGGCAAAAAACAAGGCTCCAGGAATGGACGGAATATCAATTGATACGTTTCAACAAATGGATACAATGTTGGAAGTGCTCAATCATCTATGCCAAAAAATTTGGGAGACAGCTACCTGGCCAACCAACCGGAAGAGGTTGGTATTTATGTCCATTCCAAATAAAGGTTATCCAACATAATACAGAAATTGTCAAACAACATCATTAATATCACATGGAAGTAAAATTATGATGAAGATAATTCAAAAACGGTTGTAGCAGTACGTCAACAGGAAACTGCTAGAAATTCAAACTGGATTCAGAAGAGGACACAGAATGAGGGATATCATTGCTGATGTCCGATGGATCTTGGCAGAAAGCAGGGAATACCAAAACGATATTTACCTGTGTTTTATTGACTATGCAAAGGCACTTGACTATGTGGATCATAACAAATTATGGGTAACATCGAGAAGAATGGGAATTCCGGAACACTTAATTGTGCTATGAGGAATCTGTACATAGACCAAGAGGCAGTTGTTCGAACAGAACAAGGGGATACTACAAGGTTTAAAATCAGGAAACATGTGCTCATCAGAGTTGCATCCTTTCACCACGCTCATCCAATGTGTATCCTGAGCAAATAATCTGAGCAACTGAACTATATGAAGAACACAGCATCAGGATTGGTGGAAGACTCGTTAACAACATGTGATATTCAGATGACACAACCTTGCTTGCTGAAAGTGAAGAGGACTCAAAGCACTTACTGATGAAGAACAAAGACTACAGCCTTCAGTATGGATTACACCTCAACATAAAAAAAAAAAAAATTCCTCATAACTAGACCAATAAGCTACATCATGATAAACAGAGAAAATATTAAAGTTGTCAAGGATTTCATTTTACTTAGATCCACGGTCAATGCCTATGGAAGCGGCAGCCAAAAAATCAAACTATGTATTGCACAGGGCAAAAGACCCCTTCAAAGTACGAAAAAAAACAAAGATGTTACCTTGACAACTAAGGTGCACCTGACACAAAGCATGCTATTTTTAATAGCCTTATATGTATGCAAAGCTGGAAAATGAATAAGGAAGACTGAGCAAGAATTGATGCCTTTGAATTATGGTTTTGGTAGAGAATATTGATTATACCTTGGACTGCCAGAACAAACAAGTCTGTCTTGGAAGAAGTAAAGCTAGAAGGCGCCTTAGAAGCAAGGATGATGAGACTTCATCTAACATACCTGGGACATATTATCAGAAGGGACCAGTCCCTGGAAAAGGATATCATGCTTGCTAAAGTAGAGGGTCAGTGAAAAAAGGGGAAGACCCTCAATGACATGGATTGACATAATGGATGCAACAATGGGCTCAAACAAAGCAACAATTGTGAGGATGGTACAGGACCAGGCAGTTTTTCATTCTGATGTACGTATAGGGTCCTGTGAGTCAGAACTGACTTGATGGCACCTAACAACAACAGCTCATCCCCCATTGGTCTAGGGTTTCTCTTGAGGTTAAGAGAAGTCTTGTCCCCTTCCAGGTTTGCATGTAGACAAACTACAGAAGTGGAGTAAAGCAGAGAAGGAGATGCACCTGAGGCATGGTGCTACCAGGTTACATCTATGTGCAGTTGGTTGTTGTTGCAGCAACAGCTAAAGTAAAAATGGGGGCTAAAAGCATGTAGAAAGGGACACGAGAGATGTCTGATATTCTCTTTAAAACCTTTGAGTTCCCCCACAGTATGCCAAATTGAAAAACATCAGTGTAGGAGAAGCATAGGAAACTTTTTTGGGGATATGATGTTGGATATACAGATCTTAAACAGAAGACATAGACAAATGGGGAAAAGTTGACTTTGGCAAAGGGACTAAGATGACCAAAGGCATAAGACTTAAAAATAGAACAATATATTCAGGGAACTACAGTTTGATAGTGCAAGTGCGTATTAAGCGACAATGATGCAAAGAGATGCAGGAGTTAAGGTCCATATTGGACATTTTATTTCATGCTAAGAAACTTTTTCTTCATAATGAAAGTTCTAGAGGACCATGGAAGGCTTTTAGGCAGTGAAGTCCCATGGTCAGAGAGACAGATCACTTGGGACAAAATAATCAGATTAAGGCCTGGACCACAACAGAGTCATGAGAATCGAGACTGGCAAGGAGACATGAAAAATATTTAGAAAAGGGAAGCCATAGAACTTTCCCACTGCCAAATGGATGGAGGTGGGGGAGCTGGGAGAAGATGCTCAGAATGACTCATAGGCTTTTGACTTGAACAGTTGAGTTGGTGACTAAATGGAATAAATGCAAACCATGATTTACTTGAGTTTTAAACAAACCAAATTCCCAATTTTCCAGTTGTTTCTTATGAGTCAGATCATCTGAGCAAATGCATTAGAATGAGGTTCATTCTCCTAAGTCCATCTTAGAAGTCAAGGCTCCTCATTGAAGTCTTTCCTGCTTGCATTCAACCAGATGGGATCTCTCCATCATCTACACCAGGGGCAGAAAACTCCAATGTCTTTGGAAAAGCCTACACTGTGATGCTCCAAGTAGCCATGTTCCCATAGAACACGATGTATCTAAAGTCTCCTAGAGTTAGGGAACAAGGGAACAAGTGCTCACCTCAGGGATAGAGAAGTACCACAGATGAGCAAACACAAGCCAAGTGAAAGAGAATATGGATTGATGAGGACTGGGACAACTTGACTATCAAACAATATTAAATTCAAAATTTTCAAAATGCCTTCCTGGCAAAACAAAATATATGTATGGTTCAAATCTGGCCTGTAGGCCTCCAATTCCTGATGATCTTATGGGGCTCTCTCCCTGAGGATTTGCCTGACTTTCTCACTTGACTCTACCTTCTTATATTGTAATCACAAGCAAAAGTCTAATCATCACCCAAGTAGGCTTCTAGGCTTTTGCAGGCAGATATTTGAGCATATTCCTGTTTATAATTTATACTGTTTCATGCTTTGAAACACAGTATAAAATATAAACATGGAGGGAGGTGGTGGTAAACATAATGAGATAATGTATATAAAAGCATGTCAAAAGCCACAGAGTTTTTACAAATGAGAAGTGTCAACATTATCGTTATCATTATGAGATGTAAAAATTTCACCAAGACTCAATTTCAGATAGCCAAGAGGCAAGAATAAGAGTCTTATAAAAACTTGGAAGACAAGATGGCATGTTGTAGTCCATTATTACCAGTAACTAAAAATAACTCTCACTAAAATATACTTATTTGCATTATATTGACATAAGCTTTTGTAAGGGTTAAGGTTGTGTGTCAACTTCACTGGGCCATGATCCTCAGTGATTTGATAGTCATATGATGATGCAATCACTTTCATAGTAAGATTTGATATTATGTGATCACCTCCATGATGGGATCTGCTGTGAGTAGCCAATCAGTTAAAATGGAGTTTCCTTGGGCACATGGCCTGCATTGAATATAAGTTGATATTCTGTAAGGTTTGTGGGCTTTTCTCACTCTGGATCCTGGAGCTGGCTCCTGATTCATCTGATCTCTGGTTCTCGAGACTTGAGCTAGCAGCTTCCCTGCAGTCTTGCCTGTCAATCTTTGGGATTCGTCGATCTTCACAACCCGTAAACAAGAGCCCTGCTGATTTTGGGTTCACCAGCCCCTGTGGCTATGTGCATCAGGAGAAGCCTCTATCCTGCTCTACAGACTTGGGACGTTCCAACCTCTACAACCACATGAGCCATTTCCTTGATATAAATGTCTCTCTCTATATATATGCTTTACTGGTTTTGCTTCTCTAGAGAACCCAGCCTAAGGCAGCTTTCATCAAACTAAACTCTTTGCTGCTAAGTCAATGCCTATTAGCACTAACCTTGGGACATGAATACTGATTTATTGTTCTTTTTTAAGAACTCTTTTTCTTTCTTATTAAATAAGCAATAAAATCTACTTCTAATTACCAAGTACTTAATTTCGATTACTACGAATGTATAATATAATCCCATGGCAATTAAAAGATTTTACAAAAGATTGTTTATCAGACCCTAGAAAACTAGTTACATTTGATCGGAAATTCCATGTTCCCTACTGTGTAAGTGTCGACAGATATTAGGCATTTCAGCTTTAGCTCTGTTCAGCCTAGGGATCATGTAGGTGACATAAATTTTCCATGTCATTTATCTTTTCCCCTTACTTTGCAAATTAGCAGTTAAAAGCTTAAACAGCATTAGTCTCTCAAGGCAAAAGTCACGGATACAAAATTGATGGAATAATTTATGACCAAAGAGGGTAAATTTAAATTCAGATAATTTTAATGTCCTACACAAAGATGCTGATAAAAATTACTAACCTATTTTTATAACATGTGTCTGGCTTTTAATCTCCATCCAAACAGAGTGACCTTGCAGTTCAAATTTATATGTGAAAACAGTTGGGCATATGTGCAACTCTGGGTTCAACTAAAATTATATTAGACAGGGTATTGACAAGCACACTTATAATTCTAACAAGTGTTCTCTTTTAAGTATCATAAAAATCTTTCATTTTTTAAAGCAAAGAAAAATTTTAAATGCCAATATTTTCAATTAAATGTAGAATGTATAAATTGACTCAGGGTTCTGTGAAAATTAAATGGGTTAAAACATGTAAAGTGCTTAGACTATCACGGGTCAGATGTAAACTTAATGGAGGGCTTACCTTTGTGATAGAATTACCCTCCATGTATAATATGCTAATTTCGAGTAGTTTTGCCCAAGAGGCCAATGGGAGCAATGATATGCAAACTAGATTGGTCAGTAAATAGCAACTTAACTCAAATAATTCACTGGGGTTTTTTGAAGTTCCCCCTACTTTTTCTTTAAGCAAAAGAAGAGTTCATAGGACAATCAGGGTTAAGCTGCACACACTATATAAGTTAAAGCTATACTGTCATAATCTAAAAGCAAATCATCATCTATCCTTCTATGCATAAAATCTGCATACGTGACTGCTCGCAATGAGGACAGAAATAAAAATTGGCAAATAAAAACAAAACCTTAGCAAACTAGCATTTAGGAATCAAAAGTATGAGGGTTATCTCTTTCCTTCTGCTCTCTAAAGCAAAACCTGCCAGTTATCAAGCCCCACCCCAACAAACATGGGTCAGCTTTCCTAAATCCTCCTCCTCAAGATGAAAAGGCAATCAAGAACCACTTAATATAATGGGAAAGTGAATAAACAAGAAATACACAAACATGTGGTACTTCAGGAAAAAAAAAATTTTTTTTTTTTCAGAGACAGGAAAATAATATTAATAAGAAGAGTCATATGACAGCAAATTTGTACCCACGGAGGAGAAAGTCAGAAGGATATGGCATTGACAAAAGTCTAAGAGAATACAATGAAGAAAGGATAATCAGAGTAGAAGTGAAGTTCTTGGAAATTAAACATAGTGGTCAAGCTTCTGATTAAAATTAATGGACTGACACCCCATATTACGTTTTCTGTTGAGGCTGGGGATGGAAAGAGCATGCAAGAAGATATTGTATCCCTACTATTCTTACTGATTTTTTAGATCGTATACATATAAAGAGACAAAAATAATAAAATTTATTTTTAAAGAACAAAGCTAACTAGAATTTTGTAAAATTTTATACAATTTTCTGACAATTATATCAAAACTAATTGATATCGTTTTCAGAAATTGTCAAAGCCCTTCAGCTAAAAATCACTAGGAATACACCTGTAGCTGAACAAGTTGGGTTTATTATCTGTTGCAGAGAGGGAGAATACACACCACAGAAAACTGTGAGGCATCACAGTAAAAGGGTGTTACCCATAAACCCACTGCCATTCAGTCAAGTCCAACCCATAGCGACCCTATAGGAGAGAGTAGAACTGCCCCATAGGGTTTCCAAGGAGCGCCTGGTAGATTCGAACTGTCGACCCTTTGGTAAGCAGCCATAGCTATTACACACTACACCACCAGGGCTTCAAAAGGATATTAGAAAGATCTGTTATAGGATGTGGGCTGTGCTTGGATACTTTTGGGGAGAGTTTAAGGAAGTGAAGTTTCATTCTAGATTGGCCGTTGTCAGAAAGCAAGGGCAATTATGTGACTGAGTATATAACAAATCCTTTCTATAGGGAGGCCTGACTAGAGCAAGCCGGAAGTTGTAATTGGTAAAGAAGCAGTAGTCACTTATTTAGCGAGAGAGGGGGTGTGCCATGTGTTTTGTGGTTTGCACAGTGCCCTGGTGTGAAGTGGCTGGTCTATGAGATTGTTTCTGTCTAACAGGAAAGCAACATGGCTTAGCAGTAAGAGTCAGATCTGTTTGTAATAACTTTGAAGTCTAGCTGTGAGTGTCAAGTCATTTCCTGGAAGTCAGGGGCTGCTTTTTTTTTTTTTTTTTCCTTCTTAAAAGAAAACCAAGAAGGATATGTATAGTAATAGTTATCCATAGCTTATAACTTTATTTACATAAATTAAGTTATTCCATGTGATCAGGAAATTATAGTTTCCTTAGAGATCAGACTGAATTTCAATCATATGCGTATGACCCAGACAGGTCAGGTTTTACTCTCCCCAAAGAGATGAAGGAACTTGCTTAATGTCACCCAGATGTTACCTGGCAGAGGTAGGTTTAAAACTGATGCTTGAGCCACAGCCTCTAGGTACTATCCTGAAATTTTCTACATTAGCTTCCCAGTAAGATGAATGTCTCACTAAGGTTTTGGGAGAAGGTCATGCTGCATAATCTCAATGTGTTCTACCATATGCCTTTCACATGGGGTTGTGCCCTTTGTGACACATTTGGGATGGCAGGACTCTAAGGATTTAGTCCTATGGCTTTAGACCAAAGGGACCCCTGAGGAAGATCAAGGAATGAACTGCCAAGTGTCATGCTCATTTGATAGGAAGTAGCTAGTTTGTTCTTAGGCTAGGGCAACAGATGTTTCTCAAGTTTCTTCCAAAATGCTTAGTGGGAAGATGATACTAGAGTTGCAGCAGACGGTCTGGTAAATGTACATACAATACCAGGAGCAGAGGGCTGGGAATAATAAGGACCAGCTCTTGAGACTGAGGCCAACCATCACTATCATGGAGAATATTAAGTACAGTAAATACAGCAGTGCCCATTAATACTGTGCCATTAAGGTCCACATTTATTTCACCGTTAAATGTACTAATCAAAAAATTAATGGAGTATATCACTGCGAGAGCCCATTCGTGGATCCAATCAACATTTACTTGGTGCCCATTGTGGATGATGCACTAGATTTGCAAACAAATATCCATATCTTTAAGGAGTGTTGAATGTAATTTAGGGCACCAGTCTTGGGAGTCACACTGTCTGTGTTATCGTGGTCTGCCATTTACTAGCTGGTATTGGGAAAATTACTTAAAATTTCAAATCTTCAATTTTGTCATTTATAAAATGGGGAAAAAATAATACCTTTTGCAGAGGGTTGTTGTGAGGATTCAGTGAAATAAGGACTGAAACATTCTTAGCTATTTACAATACACTTTCTTCACCACTGTAGTTATGTAATTAGAAATATTTTGACTATACCCCTAAAAGGGTAGAATTTAGAGGAAGAAAAGTGCATGGGCCCAAAATTATGATTAAATCTATCAGCAAAATGATGCATAATGATTTCCTCCATCAAAGGTCGTTTTCAATTACTACACGAAAACCTTGCATGCCCGTGGAAGGCAGAGTAATGGCCCCCCAAAGATGTCCATGTACTAATCCCTGGAACCTATGACTATATTGTCTTACATGGCAAAATGAACTCTGCAGATGTAGCTAAGAGTATGGATCTTGAGATGAGGATATTACCCTGGATTATACAGGTGGGCCCAAGGTAATCACAACGGTCTTTGTAAGTGAGGGAGACAGGAAAGCTAGTCAGAGTGAGGCAGAGAGACTGGACTGGCAATTTCTGGCTTTGAAGAAGGGGAGGGACCAAAAGCCAAGGAATGTGGACAGCCTCTAGAAGATGGAAAGGCAAGGAAATGAATTCTCCCCGTGAGCCTCTAGAAAATAATGCAGCCTGTCAGACACCTTCCTTTTAGCCCAATGAAACCCACATCAGACTTCTGACCTACAGAACTATAAGACAATAAATTTGTGTTGTTTTAAGCCATTATGTTTGTTGCAACTTATTACAGCAGCAGTAGAAAACTGATACAACGCCTCTTGGCTTTATCAAATCATCTTTGCAGAATGCAAAAGGAACAACTAGGACATGCGTAGCATACATACTAATTAAAAAAATAGTATCAGCTGACTGAAGTATATTACATATTTACATCAAGTGTACCAAGTTCATTATGGAATGTCAAATCATTGAATGTTATACCTGGATGGGCACTGCAAACTCCTCTACATGTGCTTAGGAAAATCCTTGAATTTAACATATAGGGACCAGAAAATGCAGTGGGAAAATAATATGAATATATTTAGAAGGGGCAGCAAGAAAAATTGTTTATTTGGCCTACAGAAAATACTGGTACATATAAGGATGACTTCAGGACCTCAAACTTTCCTGCATACCCCCTTACCCTCTTCACAGTGGGTCTCAAAGTTTGTTGTTATTTTAACAGTACCAGAAAAACCTCCATTCCTTTGCCCAAACAACCTCATCCCTCCTAGTACTTACAGATGGCTATAGTTCATCATTATTTAGATTAAGGTAATTTTCTCTATTCAAATGGAAGTAATCTTTGTCAGAAACCCTGCTGGTGTAGTGGTTAAGTGCTACAGCTGCTTAACTAAAAGGCTGGCAGTTCAAATTCACCAGGCACTCCTTGGAAACTCTATGGGGCAGTTCTACTCTGTTCTACAGGGTCACTATGAGTAGGAAATGACTCAAAAGCAGTGGGTTTTGGTTTTAATCTTAGGAGAGGTGACTACACTGACCCCTTTATTATTTATATTGAGAAATAAATAAGAGATTCTCAATTCTAGGAGCAAGTTCCACTACTTTGTTCTGTAACATTTCATAAAATCAAAAAATTCCACAAAATTAAAATATGAAACTTTTTCATAAAAAAAAAAAAAAAAACCTTCTAAAGATGACAAATGTAAAAGGACAATTTTTAAAGTAAGGCCTTATTGACAACATTACATTGGGAATCTGTTGAAATTTGGGGCTGTGTTCATTTGCAGACTTCCATGTCCATGTTCATGATGACTATTTCTTCTCATTGAAGGAGAGGCTAGTTTCCTATTGGCAAATGAATACTTATTCCCCCATTGATGGGCATAAATTATAGCTTTCCTAGATTGATAATTAAAAAAATAATAATTCTGTTAATGTAAATCCTGAATTCTTAATGAAAAATTAAAAACTCTCTAAACTCAGAAGAAAAAATAGGGACAACATTAGGAACCCTAATACATAGCATAAACATTATACAAAACATTATTGTAAAGAATGCAGAAGAAAAACTACATAACTGGGAGCTCCTAAAAATCAAATACCTATGCTCATCCAAAGACTTCACCAAAACAGTGAAAAGACTACCTACAGACTGGGAATAAGTTTTTAGCTATGACATTTCTGATCAGCACCTGATCTCTAAAATCTACAATACTGCAAAAACTCAACTGCAAAAAGACAAATAACCCAATTACAAAATGGGCAGAAGATATGAACAAACGCTTCACTAGACATTCAGGTAGCTAACAGATATATAAGGAAATGGTCACGATCATTACCCATTAGAGAAATGCAGATCAAAACTACAATGAGATTTCATGTCACTCCAACAAGGCTGGCATTAATCCAAAAAACACAAAATAATAAATGTTGGAGAGACTGTGGAGAGATTGGAACACTTACACACTGCTGCTGGGAATGTCAAATGGTACAACCACTTTGGAAACTGATTTGACGCTTCCTTAAAAAGCTAGAAATAGAACTACCAAATGATCCAGCAATCCCACTCCTTGAAATATATCCTAGAGAAATAAGAGCCTTTACATGAACAGATATATGCACACCCATGTTTATCGCAGCACTGTTTACAACAGTAAAAAGATGGAAGCAACCAAAGTGCCCATCAATAGATGAATGGTTAAATAAATTGTGGTATATTCACACAATGGAATACTACACATCGATAAAGAACAGTGAGGAATCTGTGAAACATTTCATAACATGGAGGAACCTGGAAGGCATTATGCTGAGTGAAATGAGTCAGTTGCAAAAGGACAAATATTGTATAAGACCACTATTAAAAGAACTTGAGAAATAGTTTAAACTGAGAAGAAAACATTCTTTTGTGGTTACACGAGGGGGGAGGGAGGGAGAGGGGCATTCACTAATTAGATAGTAGATAAGAACTACTTTAGGTGAAGGGAAAAACAGCACACAATACAGGGGAGGTCAGCACAATTGGACTAAACCAAAAGCAAAGAAGTTTCCTGAATAAACTGAACACTTCGAAGGCCAGTGCAGCAGGGGCAGATGTCTGGGGACTATGGTTTCAGGGGACATCTAAGTCAATTGGCATAATAAAATCTATTAAGAAAACATTCTGCATCCCACTTTGAAGAGTGGCGTCTGGGGTCTTAAACACTAGCAAGCAGCCATCTAAGATTCATCAATTGGTCTCAACCCACCTGGATCAAAGGAAAACGAAGAACTCCAAGGACACAAGGCGATTACGAGCCCAAGAGACAGAAAGGGCCACGTGAACCAGAGACTACATCATCCTGAGACCAGAAGAACTAGATGGTGCCCAGCTACAACCGATGACTGCCCTGACAGGGAACACAACACAGAACCCCTGAGGGAGCAGGAGAGCAGTGGGATGCAGACCCCAAATTCTCATAACACCAGACTTAATGGTCTGACTGAGACTAGAGGGACCCCGGTGGCCATGGCCCCCAGACCTTCTGTTGGCCCAGGACAGGAACCATTCCCGAAGTCAACTCTTCAGGCATGGATTGGACTGGACAATGGGTTGGAGAGGGATGCTGGTGAGGAGTGAGCTTCTTGGATCAGGTGGACACTTGAGACAATGTTGGCATCTCCTGCCTGGAGGGGAGATGAGAGGGTGGAGGGGGTTAGAAGCTGGTGAAATGGACACGAAAAGAGAGAGTGGAGGGAGAGAACGGGCTGTCTCATTAGGGGGAGAGTAATTGGGAGTGTGTAGCAAGGTGTGTATATGGGTTTTCATGTGAGAGACTGACTTGATTTGTAAACTTTCACTTAAAGCACAATAAAAATTATTTTAAAAAATCTCTAAACTTAATTCTAAGAATTATTTTAAAGTGCACTAACATGATCTTACTATTAAGTGGAAAGATTTGACTTGTGGTAAAGTAAAAATTGTGAATATATTTTTAGGCCATGAATTTTAACACTCTCTAGAGAGACAATCTTGGAACAATGTCCAAAATCAAAACAGGAAATGAATAGGGTCACCTAATTACAGTAGAAACTGGTTTTACGTATTTTTATTTTGCTAAAAATTTTCTATCCAAACATGATCTTTCTGAGAATAAAGCATGATTCACTTTCCTTGATAAGCTTACTTAACAATACCCACATCTGTACCATGAAACTAAATTTTGTGAATGTTTCCTTTCATTTTCTATCACTCCCCGAAAATTTAATTTAACATCACTTTAACTAAAACACAATTTGGTACAATCAAGCCATCCTGATAAATAGAGATAGCGTAGTCTTTATGGTAAAAATAACAGATGTTTCAAAGACATCAGGCAGGCCACATTTTTAAACTACTAGGACAGTATGCTTTTTATGCTTTAGAAGCTGAGAAAGAAATGAAGAATTCTTCTAAGGGCAACTATTGACCAAGGCATTCTCTATTCAAGTCTAAGATATGGCTTAGAATTTTTCATGATTTTCATTTTATTTTATCTAAAATGTCACAGCCACACATTCAGTTACTAAGAGACCAGGTTCCAAAATAATTTGAAGCTTAACATTCAGAACCGAAGCGCTGCTGCTTCTCCCTACAATGAACCTATCTTATCCAAGCAAAAATGCTTTAAGTCCATAGCAAGCTACTCCATAAATAAGCACAACAGATCTAGTCATTTACTATAAATGATATAGAATATTCTGCAGAAGCAATATGAACAGTAGTTTGCAGAGGGCAGATTCATGAGTCAGGTCTGTGTTCTAATCCAGCTACTGCCTTTAGGCAAGTTTCTTTACTTTCCCGAGCCTTGAAGAGCCTTGAAGTCTTCATTTGAAAACTGATGCTAATAATAGTACATATCTCATGGGGCTAGCGTAAAAATTACAGAGAAAAATCCATGTAAAACATTTAGGACAGTGTTTGTCACAAATAAAAATACTCAATAAAAATTATTCATAATAATAATAATAAAGTTATTATTATCGTTTTTAATCCTTCTTTGAAAACTTAAGCTACTTTAGAAAGCCACTGAACACAAACATCACTTTTAGAACTTTTCTTTTGATTGTCACTTTTCAAAATCAGAGATTTACTTATTTTCTACTCTATAATTAAAATGGCATGATAATGATCTGAAGATTTCTCTTCTGAAACTCACCCTAAAAAGTTGCCTACTTTTGCATAGAAAGTTACTCCTTTTTTTTTTTTTTCTACTTTATTTTTATTTTTTGAACTAGATCCCATTATATCCACTTCTCTTTGCTCCATCAACCTTTGAATGGCCTTTGGCCAAAAGCTGTAAAACAATGACCCAAAAATTGCTGCTCTACTCTTAACTGCATCCTGAAATAGTTTTAATGGAACTTAGAGTCTCAAAGAATGTCAGGCTTGGGAGGGATCTCAAATGCCATTTCATACAACTTCCCTTTCCCTCATCCAACATTTGTGACATCTGCAACAAGTAGGCAGACAGGTTAAAGTGAAAATCCCTCAGTGACAAAGGTACCACCACTTTCAGACGCAGTCCACTTTTGGACAGTCACAAAAGTTACAGCAGCTGTTTAAGAAGCCACCAAAATATCTGCAGAGAAAGAAACAGATGTCTTGTCTCCCTCTTGAACACAGAACTGCAGCTGAAGAAAAAAACACAAAAGCTCAGCTACATCTCATCTTGAATACAGTAAGAACTGTTATGTGATATATTGCATTTAAGGAATTAATAAAGTATATTACATGAGTATAGTCATACCACAAAAATATTAAGAATTGGTTTTGCTGTAGTAAACTAATGTCTCCTTAGAACTTAGTCTTGTCTCCATCTGTAGAATGGAAATAATATTACTAGCTATTTCCTAATCACTGGGAAACCTATATGAGATTATCCATGTAAATTACCAGGCACATAGTAAGCATTCAACAAATGCTGGTAAGGACTAGAAATAATGCCAATAGAGTGCCTGGTATCATGTTCGGCACATAGCACACATTCCAAAACTGTAATTATTAGTCATTAGGCCATTTATTTTATTATCCAAGACCTCAATTATTGCCTTCCAAAAAATGTAGCTCAATAACCGCTAACACATTAAGAACAAGAAAATTGCCTAAAATGCTGACCAGACTACACCACCATTACAGACTTTACCAATAAGAAGAGAACTTCATTATGCCAGAAGCATGATAGGATACACGACAAAACCAGATTTATGATCATTTTATAACCGAGTTAAAAGTATGCTGTGTTTGAGCAGTCCAAGTTGTCTATCTATAATCAGGACACAGGGCAACTGAAATTGGGAAATTTCCATGAATTATTTCTTTGTCCATTATAATACAGAAACATTACTTCTTTAAAATTTGCTCCATAATAACGGGAAGTAGAACAAATGGGAAGTCCCTTGGTAGTACCTATGGCTAACATGCTAAACTGCTAATAGAAAGGTTGGAGATTAGAGCCTACCCAGAGATGTCTCAGAAGAAAGACCTTTGATTTATTTCCAAAAAATCAACCACTGAAAACCCTATGGAGCACAGTTATACTCTGACACACATGGGGTCACCACGAGTTGGAGTTGACTCAACAGCAATTAGTTAAAACAAATGGTCACGAACAGACAAATAATGTATCTGTTATGCCTCTACACAATCTCTCAGATCTACCCATTCCCTTTCTTTCATGATTCCACAGCCACTACCAACCCTGACTCTCCAGCTTCCAGTCTTTTCATTCTACACAGGGATACTAGGTGGTAAACAATCTTCCTCGAATATCAACCCCATCATGCTCTTGCCTTGCTCAGAAATTCCCTGTAGGTCCACACTGCTCATCTTCTCAGATCTCATCTCTTTGGTCTGGCCTTCCAGCTTCTCTTCTATCATCTCCCACTGCTCTACCTCTTAGAATTACTTCCTACCACCAATCCACCAGTTCCTGCTTTTCTTCTTCCAAGTCTAGCATATTATTCAATTCCTGTAAGAATTCCTGCATAAACCTTATACTGGATCACTCTCTTACCTTCAGCTTTTCTGTCTTCTATTTGCATTGTATTAACATTCCCTTCCTTGCATGTTGCTTTCAAGTGACTTTAATTCTTTTGATGCATAAATATTGTTTATACCAAACTTACTGGAATTGTCCTTTCAGGACTCGTCTATGACCTTCATTTCATACACAACCCCTCAAACTGTGACTTGACGAACTGAAAAGTTCTATTCTTTGGAGTGTTTTTAATTCCATTATACTCTTTCTGAACAAGGTGAAAAGCACCCCAGTGCCCTCTGTTTTGTTTTTCTTCTGCAGGAGGCAGGGAACAATACATGGGCTGAGATAATTTGGAGGGTAAGATTGCGTATATGACCTGCCAGTCCATTGTAGGATAACACCTCATATTGATATAGCATTTTACCATTGACAAATTGACCTTACATTTACAACTCAAATAAATGAAGTAAACTGTCCACATCTCCCAATCAGCTATCAACTGGCAGAAATGGAAAAGAAGTCCAGATCTTTTGAGTAAAAGTTCAGCGTTTTTGCCCATTACACTAAAGCTGCCTCCCTACAATGAAGCTCTCTCCCTCCACTCTCTACTTCGCCTTAGCCAATAAACATACTCGGTCTCCTCTGCCCCCAACAACATTGCCTTGACTTTCTTTTGCTCTCTCCCCAGAATTCCTCTCTGTGCTTGCACTATCATAATTCCTTAAAAAAAAAAAAAAAAATTTTTGAGAATTTTCGCAGCTGTTCTTCATTTTTCTTACCAGTTAATCCCACACATTAATTTATTAGGATCTAGCATCTATGCCCCACCCTTCCCAAACTGCATGGAAAAAACAGCTCAAAGTCACCAATGAGATCTCTTTTTTTTTTCTTTCTTCCTTCCTTTCTTTCTTTCTTAACTAACTCCAGTGAGATTGATCACTCTGTGTGGCCTTTCTAGCCATGGCTTTGTAACTCCCACTCAGGTGACTGGGCAGGACTATGTGATAGGGCAATTGTGGCCCACCAAGGGGCTTGGTCAGTTTTGCTTTAAAACAGAGCCAGTTCCAGAGCAGAGAGAGGGATCCTACCACTACCAAGGAAGAACAGCCAGGAGCAGAGAGCACATCCTTTGGACCCAGGATCCCTGCACTGAGAAGCCCCTGGAAGCAGGAGACTGAGAGAGAGAGAGAACAAGCTGTAACTCTGATGACAGTGAGAAGCGGTGGCAGGAGATACCTGGCAGCAGGAGATAGTGCAGTGGGATTCCCAGCCAACAGAGAAAGAAAGCTGAGTGCCTTTGGGGAGAGGCCTAGGGCTAGGAAGGCATACCTGTGAGCACAGTTGGGAAGCGACTGTTCTGATGGAAGAACCGTATCCTTGAGTGTTCCTGAGCCTGAATTACAACTGTTACTTACCTAATAAGCACCATAATCATGAGTACGGTCTGTGAGTTCTGTGTGGTCATTGCAATAAATTATACAACCCAGCAGAAAAGCAGAGAGCACTGTGCAAGGGACAGATTTTGCCAGAATTGGTAATGACGGTGGAGAGAGGAGGTTTGAATGGCCTCCACCTCATGGGAGTCAGCCTTGCACTGTTCGTCTTGGTTCTCCTTCCCCCTTGTGGGGTTGGAGGAAGTCAGACACTGCCTCTGTGCCATTTTTACACTAAGGTTTATTTTAACACCTTTCATTCTTTAAATTTCTGCTGCTCTGAACTTAGCACATAGCACGTCAGTAAATACTCACTGAATGAAAAAGTCGAAACAAATACATAAATAAGTTTTAGTTTCCATTAACCCAGCAGTAACAAAACTTCAGAAGAAATTAACACTGTATTACTAAATTCGTAAAACACTGAATTTAATTCCCCACCTACATGGCTTTAAATCATTTGTGCAAACCAGTAAAATGTTTGAGTATGAGCTTTACCTAACCTCTCAACAAGCTTCAGTTATCATCCAATCAGAAAGACTAGATCAGACAGAAAAAAATAAACAAACCATTTAAAGATGCCTCCTCCTCTCAGGAAAATCAAAACATTTTGTGTTTTAATAACCACCTGTAACATCAGTTCCATGCAATTTCATTGGTATTAGATGTTTGATTACTTCTATTCCCTTTTCAAAATGTTTTTGGGCCACTAAGGAATATCTGAAATAGGAGTCATTTATATTGCTCTTGTCTCCCCTTCCAAGCCCTACACACTCATGGGGAGTAGTCAGTCAATCAATAAGACTGATGAAATGTTGACTGGATGCCTTAGGACACCATAGAAAAAAGTTATCTTCCTACATCATAAAAAATGATAGTTTCCACAATTTCTCAAGGTGTCATATTAGTATGTTCTTTCATATAACCAAACCAAACCCAGTGCCATCGAGTCGATTCCGACTTATAGCGACCCTGTAAGATAGAGTAGAACTGCCCCATAGAGTTTCCAAGGAGCGCCTGGCAGATTTGAACTGCCGACCCTTTGGTTAGCAGCCATAGCACTTAACCACTATGCCACCAGGGTTTCCATTCTTTCATATATCTAACCTAAATCATATTGTATAGAAGCAATAAAATATTAAAAGAAATTTGAGGGCAGGGCCAAATGGCAGAATACCCAATCTCTTCTGGCGATCCCTCTAACAACAAAGACCAGAAAAAAACAAGTGAAACAATTATTTTTATGACAAGCTAGGAGCCCTTAACATCAAAGGCAAAGTTAAAAAGCAGACTAAGCAGCAGGGGGAGGGAGAGACGGTACAGAAACGAAGAGGAGTTGCCAGACCTGAATTGCCAGGATCCCTCAGGCACCATTCCTGGGAGCCTTTGACCGCAGTTTCCTCAAGGAGAAAGCCAGCCGCACAGCCTATTCACAACTCTGGAACCAGAGAAGGACAGCGTTCTTGGCAAAAGCTAAGTAATTGCGTATATTTTACAGCGCCCCTCTGCCCAAGTTGGCTTCAGAAGCTGTTGATTTCTCTGAACCTGTGACAGAAAAGATAATATGCCAGCTGCACTAACCTGGGGAGTTCAGGACAGAAGCAGCACCTGTTCAGGCATAAATGGTCCATGGACTTTGAATACCTTTCCCCCCTGCATGGACATGTGTGGACCTATTTCAGAAGAATAGGCCTTTTTTGGCAGACTACAACTGTTTTAGCTGTGTAGCAGAGAGGTGGGCGTTTCATGTTTGACACCACTTTGGCTATTAAACAGGGTCCTCACCTACCCACATCACAGGCATAAGGACTGCCGGCTCCACTCAGGTCACCCAGCCACCCAGGACAGGAGTCCAAGGATAACTGGTACCTCCCAGACCTTACAACCAAAACCATTGGGTGCTTATGGTCCATCTGCAGAACCCATCCACCTGTATGCTGTAGGGAAGAGGGATGCACTTTCCTCAGAGACGCTTGGGAGATGATTCTCAGACTCCTGCCTTGTTCAGAGCTTGACCCCCAGCTACAACCACCCCTGCCACTCACCCCTACCCCTCTAAGACTGTAGGACAGAGCCTGTACCACACACGTGATGACCAGCAACCTGTACATCTGAGCTGAATCCATACAAGAAAAGTAAATGGACTCCTAGACTGATACACTTGGTAACAGTTCTGGCCATCTGGTGACAAGACATCAGAGCTTCAAAGGTGAAAACAATCAAGCCAGCTCACTCAAACAACCCATTTGGACATAACAAAAAAAAAAAAAATCAAGAAGCTAGGATACAGTAAGCAAACAAAGTAAAATCATATAATACCATATACATGGTTCAGAGACAACAGTCAATATCTAATCACATAAAGAAACAGACCATGATCGCTTCAACAAGCTCTCAAAAGAAAGAATCATGGAATCTTCTAGATGAAGGTGCCTTCCTGGAATTACTGGAAGCAGAATACAAAAGATTAATATACAGAACTCTTCAACACTTCAGGAACAGCATCAGGCAATACTCAGAACAAGCCAAGGAACACACAGATAAAGCAGATGAAGAAATTAAAAAGGTTATTCAAGAACATGATGAAAAATTTAATAAGCTGCAAGAATCCATACAGAGACAGCAATTAGAAATTCAGATTAACGATAAAATTACAGAAGTAGACAACTCAATAGAAAGTCAAGGAGCAGAATCGAGCAAGTGGAAGGCAGAATTGGTGAACCTGAAGATAAAGCACTTGGCACCAATATATTTGAAGGAAAAAAAGATAAAAGAACTTTAAAAAATGAAGAAACCCTAAGAATCATGTGGGACTCTGTCAAGAGGAATAACCTACGAGTGATTGGAATATCAGAACAGGGAGGGATAACAGAAAATACAGAGAGAATGTTGAAGATTTGTTGGCAGAAAACTTCCCTGGTATTGTGAAAGATGAGAAGATATCTATCCAAGATGCTCATCGCACTGCACATAAGGTAGGTTTGAAAAGAAAGTCACCAAGACATGTTCTAATCAAACTTGCCAAAACCAAAGATAAAGAGAGAATTTTAAGAGCAGCCAGGGATAAACAAAAAGTCACCTACAAAGGAGAGTCAATAAGAATAAATTTGGACTACTCAGTAGAAACCATGCAGGCAAGAAGGCAATGGGATGACTTATATAAAGTATAAAACCAAAAAACGTACAGAAGGAAAAAAATAGCCAACCAAGAATCGTATATCCAGCAAAACTATCTCCCAAATATGAAGACAAAATTAGGACATTTCCAGATAAACAGAAGTTTAGGGAATTTGTAAAAAACAAATCAAAACTACGAGGAATACTAAAGGCAGTTCTCTCATTAGAAAATCAATAATATCAGGTATCAACCCAAGACTAGAACACTGGACCAAGCAATCAGATGTCAACCCAGACAGGGAAATCACAAAAATAAATCAAGATAAAAAAACACTCAAAACAGGGAAACAGTGATGTTATTCCGTAAAAAAAGGACAACATTAAAACAATAAAGAAGAAGGAAGAAAGGTAATCATAGATCTTTCATACGGAGAGGAAGACAAGGTGATATAAAGAAATAAAAGTTAGGTTTCGACTTAGAAAAAAAGCAGTAAATATTAAGGTAACCACAAAGGAGACTGACTATCCTACTCATCAAAAAAAATACAGACTCAGCAGAAACAAAACCAACAACAATGAATAAGAGGAAAAGACAATATATAAACTACTCAGCACAATTTTAAAGTGGGAAAAAGAAACTGTAAAAAACACACAAAAAAAGACGTCAAAATGACAGCACTAAATTCATACCTATCTATAATTACGCTGAATGTAAATGGGATAAATGTGCCAATAAAGAGACAGAGATTGGCAGAATGGATTAAGAAACACTATCCATCTATATACTGCCTACAAGGGACACACCTTAGACTGAGAGACACAAAACAAACTAAAACTCAAAGGATGGAAAAAAATATATCAAGCAAACAACAATCAAAAAAGAGCAGGAGCAGCAATAGTAATTTCTGACAAAATAGACTTTAAAGTTAAATCCACCACAAAGGACAAGGAAGGCCACTATATGATTAAAGGGACAATACACCAGGATATAACCATATTAAATATTTATATACCTAACAACAGGCCTGCAAGATGTATTAAAAAAAAAAAAAAAAAAACCTAACAACATTGAAAAGTGAGATAGGAAACCCAGCCCCGAAAAGTGAGATAGGTAGCTCTACAATTATAGCAGGGCACTTCAACACACCACTTTCGATGAAGGACAGGACATCCAGAAAGAAGCTCAATAAAGACACGGAAGATCTAAATGCCACCATCAACCAACTTGGCCTTGTAGAAATACACAGAACACTCCACCCAACAGCAGCAAGTATACTTTTTTTTTCTAGTGCACATGGAACATTGTCTAGAAGAGACCACATATTAGGTCATAAAGCAAGCCTTTGCAGAATCCAAAACACTGAAATATTACAAAGCATCTTCTCTGACCATAAGGCCATAAAAGTAGAAATCAGTAACAGAAAAAGCACGGAAGAGAAATCAATCACTTGGAAACTGAACAATACTCTGCTCAAAAAAGACTGGGTTATACAAGACATTAAGGATGGAATAAAGAAATTCATAGAATCCAATGAGAATGAAAACACTTGCTATCAGAACCTTTGGGACACAACGAAAGCAGTACTCAGCGGTCAATTTATATCAATACATGCACACATAAAAAAGAAAAAAGAAGAAAGGGCCGAAAGAAAAGAATTATCCCTTCAACTTAAACAAATAGAAAGAGAGCAACAAAAGAAACACTCAGGCACCAGAAGAAAGCAAATAATAAAAATTAGAGCAGAATTAAATCAAATAGAAAACAGAAAAACAATTGAAAGAATTAACAAAACCAAAAGCTGGTTCTTTGAAAAAATCAACAAAATTGATAAACCACTGGCCAAACTGACAAAAGAAAAATAGGAGAGGAAGCAAATAACCTGAACAAGAAATGAGATGGGCAGTATTACAACAGACCCAACTGAAATTCAAAGAATCATATCAGATTACTAAGAAAAATTGTACTCTAACAAATATGAAAACCTGGAAGAAATGGATGAATTCCTAGAAACACACTGCCTACCTAAACTAACACAAACAGAGATAGAAACAACTAAATAGACCTATAACAAAGGAAGAAATTGAAAAGGTAACCAAAAAACTCCCAACAGAAAAAAGCCCTGGCCCAGATGGCTTCACTGCAAAGTTCTGCCAAACTTTCACAGAAGAGTTAACACCACGACTACTAAAAGTATTTCAGGGCATAGAAAAGGATGGAATACTCCCAAACTCATTCTATGAAGCCAGGGTATCCCTGATACCAAAGCCAGGTAAAGATTCCACAAAAAAAGAAAATTATAGACTTATATCCCTCATGAACTTAGATGCAAAAATCCTCAACAAAATTCCAGCCAATAGAATTCAACAGCGTATCAAAACAATAGTTCACCATGACCAAGAGGGATTCATACCAGGTATGCAGGGATGGTTCAACATTAGAAAAACAATTAATGTAGTCCATCATACAAGTAATACAAAAGACAAGAGCCACATGATATTATCAATTGATGCAGAAAAGGTATTTGACAAAGTTCAAAACCCATTCATGATAAAAGCTCTCGGCAAAATAGGAATAGAAGGAAAATTCATCAACATAATAAAGGGCATTTATACAAAGCCAAATGCCAACATCACCCAAAATGGAGACAGTCTAAAAGCATTCCCCTTGAGATCAGGAACCAGACAGGAATGCCCTTTATCACCACTCTTATTCAACATTGTGCTGGAGGCCCTAGCCAGAGCAATTAGGTTACATAAAGAAATAAAGGGCATCCAGATTGGCAAGGAAGAAGTAAAAGTATCTCTATTTGCAGATGACATGGTCTTATATACAGAAATCTCTAAGGAATTCTCAAGAAAACTACTAAAACTAATAAGAGTTCAGCAGAGTATGGGGATACAACATAAACATACAAAAATCAGCTGGATTCCTCTACATCAACAAAAAGAATATCAAAGAGGAAATCACCAAATCAATACCATTTACAGTAGCCCCCAAGAAGATAAAATACTTAGGAATAAATCTTACCAGAGATGTAAAAGACTTACACAAAGAAAACTACAAGACACTACTGCAAGAAAACAAGAGACCTACATAAGTGAAAAACATACCTTGCTCATGGATAGGAAGACTTAATATTGTAAAAATATCTATTCTACCAAAAGCGATATACAGATATAAAGCAATTCCGATTAAATTCCAATGACATTTTTTAATGAGATGGAAAAACAAATCACCAACCTCACATGGAAGGGAAAGAGGCCCCAGATAAGCAAAGCGTTACTGAAAAAAGAAGAACAAAGTGGGAGGCCTCACTCTACTCAATTTTAGAACCTATTATACAGCCACAGTTATCAAAACAGCTTGATACTCATACAACAGATACATAGACCAATGGAACAGAACTGAGAATCCAGACATAAATCCATCCACATATGAGCAGCTGATATTTGACAAAGTCTCAAAGTCAGTTAAATGGAGAAAAGACAGTCTTTTTAACAAATGGTGCTGGCATAACTGGATATCCATCTGCCAAAAAATGAAACAAGACCCATACCTCACTCCATGCACAAAAAACAAACTCAAAATAGATCAAAGACCTAAATATAAAATCTAAAACGATAAAGATCATGGAAGAAAAAATAGGGACAACGTTAGGAGCCCTAATACATGGCATAAACAGTATACAAAACATTACTAACAATGCAGAAGAGAAACCAGACAACTGGGAACTCCTAAAAATCAAACACCCATGCTCATCCAAAGACTTCACCAAAAGAGTAAAAAGATTACCTACAGACTGGGAAAAGGTTTTAACTATGACATTTCCGATCAGCACCTGATCTCTAAAATCTACATGATACTGCAAAAACTCAACTACAAAAAGACAAATAACCCAGTTAAAAAGTGGGCAAAAGATATGAACAGGCACTTCACTAAAGACTTTCAGGTAGCTAACAGATACATGAGGAAATGCTCACAATCATTAGCCATTAAACAAAGAAAACAAAATCCGTTGCCGTCAAGTCAATTCCAACTCATAGCGACCCTACAGCCATTAGAGAAATGCAAATCAAAACTACAATGAGATTCCATCTCACTCCAACAAGGCTGGCATTAATCCAAAAAAACACAAAATAATAAACGTTGGTGAGGTCGTGGAGAGACTGGAACACTTATACACTGCTGGTGGGAATGAAAAATGGCACAACCACTCTGGAAATCAATTTGGTACTTTCTTAAAAAGCTAGAAATAGAACTACCATACGATCCAGCAATCCCACTCCTTGGAATATACCCTAGAGAAATAAGAGCCTTTTCACAAACAAATATATGCATACCCATGTTCATTGCAGTACTGTTTACAATAGCAAAAAGATGGAAGCAACGAAGGTGCCCATCAATGAATGAATAGATTATGGTATATTCACACGATGGAATAGTAGACATCAATTAAGAACAATGATGAAATCGTGAATCATTTCGTAACATGGAGGAATCTGGAAGGCATTATGCTGAGTGAAATTAATCAGTTGCGAAAGGACAAATATTGTATAAGACTATTATAAGAACTCGAGAAATAGTTTAAACATAGAAGAAAATATTCTTTTATGGTTATGGGGGGGAGGGAGGGAGTGAGGAAGGGAGGGACAGGGGTTTTCACTAAAAAAAAAAAAATTAATAGATAAGAACTATTCTAGGTGAAGGGAAAGACAGCACACAATACAGGGGAGGTCAGCACAACTGGACTAAACCAAAAGCAAAGAAGTTTCCTGAATAAACTGAACGCTTCGAAGGCCACCATAGCAGGGGCAGGTGTAGGGGTTTGGGGACTATGGTTTCAGGGGACCTCTAAGTCAATTGGCATAATAAAATCTATTAAGAAAACATTCTGCATCCCGCTTTGGAGAGTGGCACCTGGGGTCTTCAACACAACAACTGGCCATCTAAGATGCATCAATTAGTCTCAAACCACCTGGAGCAAAGGAAAATGAAGAACACCAAAGGCACAAGGTAATTATGAGCCCAAGAGACAGAAAGGGCCACATAAACTGGAGACTGCATCAGCCTGAGACCAGAAGAATTAGATGGCACCCAGCTACAACTGATGACTGCCCTGATGGGGAACACAACAGAGAACACCTGAGGGAGCAGGAGAGCAGTGGGATGCAGACCCCAAATTCTTGTAAAAAGACCAGACTTAATGGTCTGACTGAGACTAGAAGGACCCCAGTGGTCATGGTCTCCAGACCTTCTGTTAGCCCAATACAGGAACCATTCCCAAAGCCAACTCTTCAGACAGGGATTGGACTGGACAATGGGATAGAAAATGATACTGGTGAAAAATGAGCTTCTTGGATCAAGTAGACATATGAGACTATGTTGGCACCTCCTGTCTGGAAAGGAGATTAAAGGGCAGAGGGGTCAGAGGCTGGCCGAATAGACACGAAAAGAGAGAGTGGAGGGAAGGAGTGTGCTGTCTCATTAGGGTGAGAACAACTAGGAGTATATAGCAAGGTGTATTTAAGTTTTTGTATGAGAGACTGACTTGATTTGTAAACTTTCACTTAAAGCACAGTAAAAATTAAAAAAAATAATAATAATATATACATCTTTCATCTTGGCCTAATGTACGTCACAGGCAATTTTTTTAACCCAGACTTCATGAAAACCTAGACTGAATATTTATGCCTCAATGGTAGAAACAAATGAGTAGTTTTTTTAAAATCCCAAAGCAATTTACATTTTCCAAATTACACTAAAAGAAATAATAAGTGCTTAAGCATTTTACATCAAAAAAAAAAAAGAAAGAAATTTGACTAGATGCAACTCTCATGTTGAAATATATCAGGAATGAGCTAAGTCCTGGAGGATGTTAAATTACAGACTATTGGTGGCTGAAAAATTAATCCAACTTTAGGTAGCTATGGGGGAGTCCATGAGTGATGCAAATGTTTAATGCTCTTGGCTGCTATCTGAAACGCTGGAGGTTCAAGTCCACTTAAGGGCACCTCAGAAAGAAAGTCCTGGAGATCTACTTCCAAAAAAGCAGACATTGAAACCCCTATGAAAGAGTTACACTCTGACATACATGGAGTTGCCAAGAGTCAGAGTCAACTCCATTGCAACTGGTACGGGAGAGGAGATATGGTTTTAGTTAAAATGATCAAAGAAGCCTGTGTATATATACTGTTAAGTAGGCTTTTTCTGCAGTGCTCCTCTGGAAATTCCCCTTCCCTAAATGTATCTCTGTTCTGAGTGTGAAACTCATAGGTGCAAGCCAACTGCTACTACAGAAATAGCTACTTTCAATGCAATAAAGTTATGTTTGGCTAAAATGACAATTTTTATTCAAGCTTTCGGGGTTTTCTCCTTTTTTTTTTTTTGTTTTTAGTTTTCTGAAATAGAATATTCAAAATATTCCTATCGCTGTGGATGGTTTATGCTAAAACCAGTTGCTTTCTACTTAGAGCACATTAGTTTGACTATGCAAATCAAAAATTTTGTTTTGTATTTTATATGTTGTGGTGGTGGTTAGGTGCCATCCCGTCAGTTCTGACTCATCATGACTCTATGTACAACAGGACAAAGCAGTGCCCAGTCCTGCACCATCCTGACAATTTTTGCTATGCTTGAGGGCATCGTTGCAGAGATTGTGTCAACCCATCTCATTCAGGGTCTTCCTTTCTTTGACCCTCTACTTTACTAATTATGATATCTTTTTACAGGGACTGGTACCTCCTGATAACATGATCAAAGTATGTGAGGTGAAGTCTTACCATCCTTGCTTCTAAGGCGCATTCTGGCTATATTTCTTTCAAGGCAGATTTGTTCATTCTTCCAGTAGTACAAGGTATTTTCAATACTATTCACCAACATCATAATCTAAAGGCATCAATTCTTCTTCAGTCTTCCTTGTTCATTGTCCAGCTTCCACATGTGAGTCAATTGAAAATACAATGCCTTGGGTCAGGCACACCTTAGTCCTCAAAGTGACACCTTTGCTTTTAAAACACTTTAAAGAGGTCTTTTGCAACACATTTGCCTAACACAATACATTTTTTGATTTCTTGACTGCTGCTTCCATGGGCGATGATTCTGGATCGAAGGAAAATGAAATCCTTGACAACTTCAACCTTTTCTTCATTTATTATGATGTTGTTATTGGTAAAATTTGAGGATTTTTGTATTCTTTATGTTGAGGTATAATCCATACTGAAGGCTGTAGTCTTTGGTCTTCATCAGTAACTGCTTCAAGTCCTCTTCACTTTCAGCAAGCACAGTTGTGTCATCTGCATATTGCAGGTTGTTAATGAGTATTCCTCCAATCCTGATACACCGTTCTTCATCATGCAGTCCAGCTTCTTGGATTATTTGTTCAGCGTACAGAATAAGTATGGTGAAAGGATGCAACCTGGACACACATATTTCCTGACCTTAAACCACTCAGTATCCCCTTATTCTGTTCGAAGACTCCCTCTTGGTTGATGTACAGGTTCTGCATGAGCACAATTAAGTGTCCTGGAATTCCCATTCTTTGCAATGTTATGTGTAATTTGTTATGATCCACACAGTCAACTGTCTCTGCATAGTCAATAAACACAGGTAAATATATTTCTGGTATTCTCTGCTTGCAGCTAAGATTCATCTGACATCAGCAATGATATCCCTCATTCCACAACCTCTTCTGAATCCAACTTGAATTTCTGGCAGTTCCTTGTCAATGTACTGCTGCAAAAGTTTTTGAATTATCTTTACTAAAAGTTTTCTTGCATGTGATACTGTTCAATAATTTCTGCTTTTTGTTAGGTCACCTTTCTTTGGAATGGGCACAAATATGGATCTCTTCCAGTCAGTTGGCCAGGTAGCTGTCTTCCAATTTTTTGGGCATAGATGAATGAGCACCCCCCGTACTGAATCGAATCCTTTGTTGAAACATCTCATTTGGTATTCTGTCAATTCTTGGAGCCTTGTTTTTCACCAATGCTTTCAGTGCAGCTTGGACTTCTTCCTTCAACACCATCAGTTCTTGATCATATGCTACCTCCTGAAATGGCTGAACACTGGCCTATTCTTTTTGGTACAGTGATTCTGTATGTTCCTTCCATTTTCTTTCAATGCTTCCTGCTTTGTTCAATACTTTGCCCATAGAATCCTTCGATACTGCAACTTGAGGCTTGAATTTTTTCTTCAGTTCTTTCAGCTTGAGAAATACTTAGTGTGTCCTTCCCTTTTGGTTTTCTAAGTTCAGGTCTTTGCACATGTCATTATAATACTTTATTTTTGAAATCTTCTGTTCTGCTCTTTTGATTCATCATTTCTTCCATTCACTTTAGCTGCTCTAAATTCACAAGCAAGTTTCAGAATCTCTTCTACATCTATTTTGGTCTTTTCTTACTTTCCTGTCTTTTTAATGACCTTTTTTGCTTTCTTCATGTATGATGTCCTTGACGTCATCTCACAACTCGCCTGGTCTTCAGCTATTAGTATTCAGTGCATCAAATCTATTCTTGAGATGGTCTTTATATTAAGATGGGATATACTCAAAGTCCTACTTTGGCTCTTGTGGGCTTGTTTTAATTTTCTTCAGCTTCAACTTGAATTTGCACATGAGCAACTGATGGTGTGTTCTGCAATTGGCCCTTGGCCTTGTTCTGACTGATAATACTGAGCTTCTGCAACCTCTCTTTCCACAGATGTAGTCTATTTGATTCCTGTTTATTTCATCTGACAAGATCCATGTGTTTAGTCACTGTATACGTTGTTGAACGAGGGTATTTGCAATGAATAAGTCATTGGTCTTGCAAAATTTCATCATGTGATATCCAGCATCCTTTCTATCCCCAAGGCCATATTTTCCAACTACCAATCCTTCTTCATTTCCAATTTTCACATCCCAATCACCAGAGTTATCAATGTATCTTGACTGCATGTTTGATCAATTTCAGACTGCAGTAGTTGGTAAAAAATCTTCCATTTTTTTCATCTGTGGCATTAGTGGTTGGTGTGCAAATTTGAATAATAGTCTTATTAACTGGTCTTCCTTCTAGTTGTGTGGATATTATCCTATCATTGACTTCAGGATAGATCTTGAAATGTTCTTGTTGATGATAAATGCAATGCCATTCCTCTTCAATTTGTCATTCCTGGCAAGGTAGACCGTATGATTGTCCGATTCAAAATTACCAATACCAGTCTATTACAGCTCACTAATGTCCAGGTTATTGACCCTGATGCATTCATTTCATTTTTGACAACTTCAATTTTCCTAGATTCATACTGCATACATTCCACGTTCGGATTATTAGTGGGTGTTTGCAGCTATTTCTTCTCATTTTGAGTTGTGCCATATCAACAAATGAAGGTCCCAAAAGCTTTACTCCATGCATGTCTTTAAGGTCAGCTCTACTTTGTGGAGGCATTTCTTCCCCTGTCGTATTTTGAGTGACCTTTCAGCCTACTGGTCATAAGGTTTTCACAGGCCAATTTTTTCAGAAGTATACTACCAGATCCTTCTTCCTAGTCTGTCTTTGTCTGGAGGCTCTACTGAAACCTGCCCACCATGGGTGACCCTGCTGGTATTCGAAATACTGGTGGCATAGCTTCCAGCATCACAGCAACACACAAGCCACCATTGCAGGACAAACTGACAGTAAAAACTTATTGTATCTACGTACATTAAGAATAAGGATAAAATTTTTTTTAATTTAAACAACAGTTTTTAGTTAAGATTTTAAGTTTTGTTTGTTTTTTCTATGTGAGGGGCAAAACATGTTGAGGGGGCAGTAAAGAATTGGAAATGGGAGATAAGTAGACAATAGCTCTAGTTGGATTTCATAATTGGGTAATAGTTATTCACAGCTAAATCCTTGCATATCACATTGCTGCCCTTACGCTCAATTGAAAAGATCTGAAGGAAGAGGAAGGCACAAAGATACAATAGGAACTACAGGCAGGAGCCTAAAGTGTCAGGAAAACTAGCTCTTTTCTCAAGCTGTGTCACTGACCAGCTGTGCATCTTTGAGTTAGTCACATCCTCTCTGAACCTCATTCATTAGCAACTGAATCAGTACAAAAATCCATGCCCAGTTCACTGCAAAACCAAATGCTCTTTCCACTACCTTGTCCTGTATATCATAGTGTAAATTATAAAAAGCAAAGCCCTTGGGTGCCTGGTAGTTTATAAGAAAAATGGGAAGTTGGCACAGAGGTCCAAAATCATTCTTCCATGTCACCAATTAATAAGGGATTTTGGTAGCTATTGAATCGAAATTAAGCTCTGGGGCTGCCAAGTTGATGCCCATTCAGCTTTTGCAGTCTTTTATTCCAGTTTCTGCTGAATACAACCTGGTATATATTGAATAACACCATAATATGCTGACAGTAGTTTTAAAAATCAATCTATGTACCATGTTAAGCTACTATATCATTCATATGAATTGGGAAAATGGAAATTACTTAACCCGGTTGACACTCAACTCATATCATTGTAGGCATAAATGTGTTTAAGAGTGAAGTAAAGGAGACTGCAAATTTGAAATATTGCATTTATTTCTCTAATTCCGCTGCCTCTTAATTTTCCTAATATACAATAAAAATTAAATATGGGAACAAAACAAGCTGATCTGGCACTCTAATCAACAAATCTATTTTCATTAATACACAGAGATCTAGTACAAGCCTCCTACGCCACAACAATTTTGTAAATTTTCACTAGCAAGATCTCTGGCAAATATGCTTATGAATCTAATGAAAAGCAAAAAGAAAATCCAGCTTCAGAAAGCCAACAGGATGACAAAATCTGGCAAGATCTTTATTACTTTTTTTAGTGGAAAGGATCTATTTTGAGGTTGTGGCTTTTTTCTTCTTTGTTAACTAGAAAAAGCAGCATATACTATTCCAACAACCTACATTTTTATTTCTGTTTTAAAATCCGAAAGCTTTTTTCTGCTGAGATATTGTATAACTAGTATCTGTGGTAAAGTTTGGTTATACAGTACTCAAGCACTGGTTTCCTAGGAAACCGGCAAATGTTTTTAAATCAAATGTAAGAAGGCTAGTGCTTACCACTGTGATACAATGATGATTTGGGGCCTCCAATGCCAAAAGCCTTTAACTCAGAAAAGGTAAATAAGATGTGTTCAGTTACTATATAGGTAAGGTTCTTTACCGGTTTACACATAAAACAAATATGCAACAATACTTAACCTATTTCCTGCATTATGCTCCATCCATAATGCAATGCTTTCAATACAAAATAAAGAAAAGCACAACAATTCAGTTTGGCTCTGTAGGTGGCGCATAGCAGCGGAGCAAGAAAAAATATTTTAACACCTTTACCTCTCACTCTTGGCATGTACCGTGGCTTTATAAGAAATAGATCCAGATAGGAGAAAAAAGACCAGGACTCTGCTCTTGGCTCTGCAATTTTATGCCTTTGGGTAAACTGGGTAACCTCTCTAAATCAGTTCCCTCATCCTCTGCCTGTATCAGAGGTCTCTGTATATATCACCTTAAAACATATATGTGAAAGAATTTTGTGGACAGTCAAGTCCCTTAGAAATGTAAAATATTATTGGATTTCAGTTGCCCAACAGTGAAGGAGTTTTCCCTCCTCTCATGCCCCATTTTAATCAGGATCAGCTGACAAGCCCTGCAGATGGTCCCTTTCGCATCCATCATCTTCCTATCTCTACTCCAACAGTTCCAATTTAAGACTTCATTAGCTTTCTCTACCTAGTCTCACTACCAAAAATCTCCCCAAAGTTCAGACTATCCTACAAACAGCTACAGATTAATCTCCTTGAATATCTACTGGGTTATGTTCCTGCTCAAAAATATTCAATGGTTCTTCACTGCCTGCCTGTTGACTAAAGACAGAAATCCTTTAGTGGTGTGCGAGGCTGTCCACAGTCGAGTTCAGTTCTACATTTTCAACCTCCTCAGTCCTTGCCTAGTCTTTGCTTTTATCACCTCCATACTTCAGCAGAATGGATCTATTCAGGATTCCCCAAAGAACCCCTACTATATGGCTTCACATCTCTGCACTTTCCTTGGAGTTGAAATGTATTTACAAACCCAACTCAGTGATGACAAAAAATGCTCCCCTTTTTTTTTCCATATGCTCTTCCAAATAGAGTTAGATGGTCCACTATGGCAACAAAGGCTTTGTCCCTTTAATTCCACATTTAATAATATGGCAGTCCACTTCTTCCCATTGACCTCCCACCAGCCAAGTCAAAGCTACTCTCATCTCTTAGGTACATCCAGCTATAATCCTAGCTTCCACACTCGCCTTCTTCCCTATAGTTCACTTCCCATTTAGCCTCCAGAATGATCTATTTCTGTTTTAGCAGCTTTATTTAGTTATACTTGATATGTAATGAATTTTACATTTTTATAAAATATATAAGAATATAAGTTTTGACACAGGTAAAGCATCACCACAATAAAGACAATGAAAATATCCATCATCCCTCAAAGGTTTCCTCATGACACCTTTTAATCTCTTCTAACCATCCCACCCCCCCCCCACACACACATCTTAGGCAACCAATGATTTACTGTCGCTAGAAATTAGTTTGCATTTTCTAGGATCTTATATAAAAAGAATCATACAGACTATACTTTCTTTTAAGGAGCCCTGGGAGAAAGATATGGCAGTCTGCCTCCCTAAAGATTATGGTTCTGGAAACCCTATGGGGCAGTTCTACCCTGTCCTATAGGATTGCTATAAGTTGAAATTGGCTCAATGGCAAGGGGTTTGGTTTGGTTTATACTCTTTTATCAGGCTTCTTTCACCAGCATAACATGAGATTTAGTCATGTAGTAGTACGTGTCAACAGTCTATTCCTTTTTATTGTTGGGCAATGCTGTACTCTGTTAAGGAGCCCTGGTGGCACAAGTTTAAGTGCTCAGCTGCTAACTGAAGGGCGGGCAGTTCGAATCAAACCAGCAGCTCTGCAGGAGAAAGATCTAGTGACCTACCCCCAAAAAGACTACAGCCAAGGAAACCCTATACCAAACCAAAACAAACCCACTGCCATTGAGTCGATTCCAACTCCTAGCGACCCTCCAAGACAGCGTAGAACTGCCCCATAGAGTTTCCAAGGAGCATCTGGTGGATTGGAACTGCCAACCTCTTGGTTAGCAGCTGTAGCACTTAACCACTACACCACCAGAGTTTCCAGAAAACCCTCTAGGCCAGTTCTACTCTGTCACATGGGGCTGCCAAGAGTCGAAGTTGACTCAACAGTACCTAATAACACAATACTCCATTGTATGGATATACCACGGCCTGTTTATCCATTCACCTGTCCGGTTGTTTCCGGTTCCTACTACAACTGTGGGTTTAATTTGCTCTTGTTTTTCTAGTTTCTTGAGATGAAAGGGAATTCTTTTTAAACGTGTAAATCAGATAGTATCACGCGCCACTATGAAATCCTCCTAGTGTTCGCCATTCCACTGGCATAATATTCAGCATCCTTACCCGGCCTCAAAGGATCTGATGGCCACTTAACTCTTCACCCTTATATCCCACCACCTCCCACTCACCCACTTTGCTCCAGCTCTACTGGCTCCCATATACCCCGGCTTGTTCCTACTTTAGGGCCTTTACACTTACTCTTTCCTCTCCCAGAACTCTTCTTTCAGAGTTTTGCATGACTGCCCCCTTTACATCAATCCAATGTCAGATCAAATGAAACACTTTTTAAAGAGGACTTCCCAGACTTTTCAATGTAAAACAGCCCACCATCCTGTCACCCTCAATCAATAATACCCAAACCCAGTCCCAGTGCCATTGAGTCTACCCTGTTATTCCTTTCAAAGCATTTCTTACTATCTGGATTTATTTACTTTTTTTATTTGTTTGTTTGTTTGTTTGTTTTGTCTTGTCTTGTTTTCTATCTCCCTGTCTTCTATCACCTTATTGAAAGCTAAGCCACTTTTGTCTGTTCTTTGTTGTGTCCTCAGCACTGACTGCATTGTGAAACACATAGTAGGTACTCAACAAACACTTAGTGAGTGAATCAATATCCAGACACCGTGAAATTAATCTCTCCTGAGTCTCCAGTGACATATTCAAACTACCACTTAAATTCTTTTTCTCCATTTCCTGGCTTCAGTCTACAGGTTCTCCAATGGTAGCAAGTGGGAGCAAGCTTTTTTATAGCTAGTCCCATAGCTCAGCTTTAATTAGCTGTCTCTGCTGGTGAAGAAAAGAAAGGCCTGAATGCATCTAAGTACAAATACCACAGACTTCTCCCCTTCTACGAAACCTGCCGATTTCCTAAGAAATTTCTAGTCTATGAAGGCTGCATTAAAATGAAATTCCAGGAGAAAATTCCAGGAGGAGATTTCTGAGAATTTCTCAGTCCAGCAAAAAATGCTCACTCATGTAAAGCCGTATACACCTGTTTCTCTAGCTGAACCATCCTATCTTGGATGATGCGTTTTCCCAAGAGTTGTAATTCTAATAGCTTTACGATTTACCTTCAATGCCAGACATAGCTTCATGCGTTGTAACCTAGATGAGCTAATTTAATCACAATTTTGTGAGGCAGTATTTATTATTGCCATGTTACAATTTAGGAAGCTGAGGCTCGGAGAGATTTAATAACTTGTCCAAAATTGAATCACTATTTAACCTCGGAAGTGCTGGGACTTAAACCCAGTTATCTGAATCCAGTACCCTCACCTAACCATTATTTTATACTGCATCTTCTCCCAGGGTGGAAATATTTTGGAGGACAGAACCCTGACTTGCACATTACTGTTTTTCTGTCATGTCTCCTATAAAGTAGAAATTCAGTCAATATTTAATTAAATTGGCTATTATATATACTATATCATATATTCACAAGTTTTACTTCAATTTATCTTTCAGAAGCCATGGGGCCCTATTTTTCAGCAGCCATAGGGCACATATCCCTACTCATAGTTTAGTTAATGTTTGGGGCAGTATCTTCACAAAAACAACAAGAAGACAAAACTAAGTAACACTTCAATAAAACTAACTGACTCAGTAATGATGTGCTGTCAGATCCTTCCTATTTTTACAACTATTTTCTATATGAAAAGAGATTTAAAATGCCTATTTGTCCCTAGACGAACAGAATGACTGTTGATCACCAGTGCTTGTTCATTTCTTTTTTAAATTATGAAACATTTCAAACATATATTACATAAAATAATATAACAGATACCAATATACCTGCTACTCAATTTTAGTAGATGTTACCATTTTGTAATATTTGATTCAAAGCTCACTCTCTCACTCTTGCTCTCTTAGAATCAAAAAGAACTTGACACAGCTGAAGCCTTATTTCCCATACCTATTATCTCTTTCCCTCTTCACTGAGGTATCTGAGATTGGATCTCATTCTGATGGAGATTTTTACAACTACACTGCATATATAAATATCCATAATGGATAAATAGCATCAGTTTGTGTTTCGAGGTTTTGCATAAATGGTATCACATTGTACACACCCTTTTGCAAAATCTTTATTCACTCCGAAATGTTTTTCACATTTATCCATAAATTACCATTGAATAAGTTTTAATTAAATAAAACAACTTGTTTTTTTTTTTAAAAAAAGAGAGAGAGACAGGAAAAAAAAGAAAGAAAAGAGTCTAGTCTTATTCAGAAACATCAAAACTATGTTCCAAAGGCTTTCTGCTTCCTCACAGGGTCTTACCTTTCTTCTGTAACTATGTCTTGGCATTCATTATTTTGCCAGTAATGCTTCTAAGTATCATGATATAGCCATAAAATAAATAAGAGTTATATATTTTAAAAATGTTTTTAGGAAAGCTATACATGAGCATGATTTAAAGAATCAAACTATATACAAGGCTTGTTACAATAACAGTTTACCACACTAGACCGTGATATCTGGTTCCTAGAATCAACAACTTTTTCAGGATTTTTAGATAATTGCTTTGTTTTGTTTTTTCCTTCCAAATATCTAAATAACATATGTATATTGCTACTTTTTGTTTTCAATTTTAGGAATTATCTAGTGACTTTCTACTATGCAAGAAAATGATCTGTCCTATTGCTTCTTCCTGCCATCCCCAGTACACACACACACACACACACACACGCTTTCGGTCTACCTCTTCCTCCCAATATTATGAAATAGTACATTTGGCCAGAACATTACTCAGTGCTTACATTGTGATAACTATATAAATGCTTTGCAGAGCTGAGCTATGTAGTACATCGTGAGTACTTCTTTTCTGAAGAGCGTTTTGTTTTCCGGCTGTTAACAGCTGTTATTTTGTATGTTCGTTTCTTTTTTAGGTAATTAATTTTTTTATGTACTCTCCCCAGACTCCCACCCAGTTATGTAATTTCCTCTCAATACATTCATATATATTAGGTATGTTTTCAAGTTCATCTACATGAAATCACTCCTGGAGATGGTGACTCTGCATCAGCCAGCATTAGCAGCTCTTTAAGCTTGAAAAGCAACTTTAGTCATGAGAATTCTCTGCCTCATCAACCCGGGACTTCTTCTCACCTCAGTCTTGTGTTGGCTCCCCTGCCTCCTAGTTCTTACTTTCTTCAACTACTCCTTTTTTAGTGAAACGTGTCCTCTAGTACCTTCCTGAGAAAGGGGTGTATCAAACTAATCAAACCCATTGCTGTCAAGTTGATTCCAACTCATAGCGAGCCTATAGGACAGAGTAGAACTGCCCCATAGAGTTTCCAAGGAGCGCCAAGTGAATTTGAACTACCAACCTTTTGGTTAGCAGCCATAGCACTTAACCACGTCGCCACCAGGGTTTCCAAGGGATGTATAGGAGGTAAAATTTTTGAGACCTTACCTATCTGAAAGGTCTTTGCTCTATTCTTACAATTAATGACCATTTTGCTGAGTACAGAATTTTAGGTTGGGGATCATTTTTCATTTGAATTTTGAAAGCATTACTCAACTTCTTTTAGCTTCAAAGATATTGAAAGGTATTTTGATTCCTGACCCTTTGAATAAAAATCTAACCCCTCACCCTCATACCTCTACCTAGAAGCTGTTAAGCCCTCGACTACCAGACAAAAAGTTGGTGGTCTGAGCCCAGGCAGAGGCAGCTCAAGAGCCAGGCCTGGCGATCTGCCTCTGAAAGGTCACAGCCTTGTAAATCCTACGGAGTAGTTCTACTTTGCACACATGGTGTCACTATGACTCAGAATCAACACGACAGCAACTAACAACAATGTAAATTTGAGGCTTGCACAGTGTTCTAAAATTTCATGTTCATAAGCCTTTGTGTAGGTCTAATTCACCACTGTGTTGGGTTCTTAGTAAGCTTTTACAGTCTAGAAACTCATGTGCTTCATTCAGTTCTATGAAATTTTCTTGAATTTTTCTTTAATAATTCCCTCCTATTCATCATCTCTTTCTACTGGAGCTCTTGAATGAATCCTTCCATTTTTTTCCCCTAGTTTCTAATCCCTTGCAATTTGTTCAATTTTCTAGAAGATTTTCTCAATTCCTAACTCTTTGATTTAGTTTTCCATTCTTCCCTATTTTTTTTTTCTTAATTTCCAAGAGGCCACTCTGTGCTCTGCCAATGTTTCTTTCTCTTTTAGCAGTATCTTCTTATTGCTTCATGCATATAATATCTTCCCTTATCTCTCTGAATTATTGATGATTTTTTTAAAGAGATTTCCTCTCCCTATATAGTTTTTATTTCTAAATAGCTATGTTCTGTGGTGTAAGTTTGTGATATGTGTTTCTCTTCCATATTATATGCTTTACTCAAATATCTGGTGAACTTTAGTTGATCAAGTTTAAGTCTGGGGTGTTAAAAATGCTGATTAGAGGCTCTATGCATGTGGATGGGGCTTGTTAACTATAGTTCTAATCACAAGATGATCTAACTGGATTGTTTACTTGAGAAATCTTAATGTCTATATCTCTAGCCCCCTCCATCCCCATTTCAGCTGGTCAGATTTCCCACAGAAGATATTTCCTGTCTCCTATCTGGAAGGAAGGAGCCCTGGTGGCACGATAGATAAGTGCTAAACTGGTAACTGAAATGGCGGTGGTGGTTCGAACCCACCAGCCAGCTCCACAGGGGGAAAATGACCTGGTGATCTGCTCCCATAAAGATTTCAGCCTAGAAAATCCTGTGAGGCAGTGCTACTCTGTCCTGTAGAGTCACTACAAATCAGAATCGACTTGACAGCACATAAGAACAACAACATCTGGAGGGCATACACCTAGCTACCAATATACTAGAAATTGGGTGGGGAATAAAAACTGGTATGTTCCTAAATTCAGTTGTAGACTTCATTTAACCCACCTGTTTCAGGTTCAGTGTCCCTGACCTTAACTCTGCCTGATCGTTCCAAATCCAGGGACCCCTGATTTTAAACACTGCAGATAATAAACATTCAGTCCTCTGCCAGGATGGGGAAGAGTTGCAGTGGTGTACAATAGCAAACTTGTCCCAGCTCACAAGATAAAATTGCTAAATTTTCAGAAACTGTGTGTGCAGGCTGCCAAAGTCATTATTAAAAATTAACTTAAATATGTGATAAATTATACTTAAAGCAAAGGTAATAAATACTCAAAACTTATCACTTCCTCATTATTTTATTAAGCATGCTGTTGGGATTATTTGTGTCTATTGTATCTGCATGTGGGGGTGGAATACTATATAAAGATATGCTACTTGCATCTCTCAGCCCAAAACAATAACGTACAGCCAATATAATATAGCCATCTAAAACCATGTCAAATTATAAAATGGGTGTTTTTCTCATACCAAGTAATTTAGTAAATTGTAGGATCTGGAACAAAAACTGCCAGTAAATTGCACTCAGTGATGTCTGACTGGTAGCTTGAAATCAGCCAAGGAAGGAGTATTTACACCACAGAAATTGGCAAATATTATAATCACAATTTTTGTTTTGTTTTTTCTTGAGAGCTGGTTGTTAAACATTTGCTAGCACACCACTGAGCAGATGCCCAACTTCTCAAGGTCAAGGAAGGAACTGAGGGTCTTAGTACTTCTTAAACACATTTTTAGCAGTTCTCCTCTTTTTAGTTCTATGGTACCCAATATTCATAGGTAATTAGTTCCTCCAGTTCCTACACCTTTTGATGTTGTACAATGAAAATCCAGTTGCTTCTCAGCTTCTCCCACTTTCAGCTTTCTTTGGTATGCTGAATCAGGTATCTCTCACCCATTCCTTTTCAGCTTTCAAAATATTCTCACTGTGTTCTCCTTTCTTTTTCTCTTTGTCCTTGTAGAATTACGAATTTTTTAATTTACTCTTACTGTTGTTTTTGTGAAGTTTTGAGAAGAAATCTAAACGCATGTATCTGTTTAATCTTTTGTCTTTAACTAGAAAACCTTTAGTATACTAAAATGACAGGGTTTCAACTCAAGAAAGCAGAATATGAACTTCTTGAAATATGTGACAAGTAAACTAGAGTCTGTCTTCAGGAAGTGGTTTTCTATCTTTCCCTAGTGTTCAGGGAGTTAGGTCGGGTTACAGAACTGAGCCAAGGGCTATTCCCTTGGCCAAAGCCTCTTCACCCTCATGTTGGTCAAAGGCAGTTTGAGACTAGAGTCACAGAAAGAAGACCAAATGGACTCAGATTCATCCTTTGAACATAGTCCCAGGGGATTGTCTAAGCCATGCCTTACCATTGGGCTAATCTCCCAAGGGTGTAGTTTTCTTGCTTGCAACATTTATGACTTCACCTGTAGAATTCCTAGTTATTGTTTTTCTCTGTCCTCCTTCAGGATCCTAAATTTCTTTCTTGTCTCCCACAGTCTGGGTAACAAATCTAATCTATGGTCCCATATGCATCAGCTACTTTGTTCCTAACCCCCCAGATGTCAGAGGCTTTTTACTTGCTCCTATTTAGTGAAGTGTGGTTATTTTAAAGAATGCATTGTGTTTGATAGGAACATACATATTAAGTAAGGGCTTTTTTTTTTATGCTTACTGACAGTCAAAAGCTGTAACACTTAAAACAATCTTGATATTCTATTCACCAACACAGTATTTGTATTTCACTGTAACGTATTAGGATTTGGAACAAAAACTGCAGAGGATTCAGCAGTACACAAAACAGGGAACTAAAATCTCATGGAACTTACATTTGAGGCTTAGTTTATTCATGGTTTCTTAAATCACTGCCATATTTGAGACATTAGACATTCAAAAAGTTTTCAGGAATATTCCCTTACAAATTTCAAGGACCTATGGCATCCGTTTCAAAGTTAAACTTGACATTTTCTATTTTAAACTTCTTAATGGCTCCCTATTTTCTTACCCAATCAAAGTAAGTTTTTAAAAATTCCCATCACTGAAAGACATGTGTTCTCACTGAAAGGGCCCAGTAAGCTAAACAGGATGAATGGAATTATACCCACCGCGAGGCATACCATCACAAAATTTAATACACTGGGGATGAAGAAATTATCCCTTAAGTTTCCAGAGGGAAGAACATATTCTAATGACAGTCTCTTTATAAGCAGAATCTAGCAGTGTCTACAACACAGTGGACAAAAACAAATGTTTATAATAGTAATGAATCCCTCACCAACTTTATTCTACATAGCGCCAGGTCAAAAATACCTTGATAGAGATCATCTCTGTCTACTATATTGCTAGCCATTTCCCTAAGGTCATTTAGAGCTAGGAACACATTTTCCCAGAGGATGTGGAACATAAGCTGTTGATTCCCAAGACAGTCCACTGACGTCTCCTTAACATTTATGTAACTAAAGCATTAAGTATTAAAAATCAGAAGGGAAAAAACCAACATTGTTGAAATGTTTCTTATTAAGATGGAAGTAAATACACACACGCACACATACATATATACTGAAGTTATCAAGGGTTTCATTTTACTTGGGTCCATAATCAACTCCCATGGAAGAAGCAGTCAAGGAATCAAATGGCATATTGTATTAGGTAAATCTGCTGCAAAAGTCCTCTTTGAAATGTTGAAAAGCAAAGATGTCACTTTGAGGATAAAGGTGCACCTGCCTCAAGCCATGGTATTTTCAATCGCCTTATACTCACGCCTTATACACACTGGACAAGGAAGACTGAAGAATTGATGCCTTTGAATTATAGTATTAGTAAAGAATATTGAATATACCATGGAATACTGAATATACCAGAAAAAACACATCTGTCTTGGATGAAGTACCATCAGAACGCTCCTTAGAAGTGAGAATGGCAAGACTTCATCTCATATACTTTGGACATGTCATCAAGAGGGACCAGTACCTGGGGAAGGACATCATGCTTGATCAAGTAGAGGGTCGCTGAAAAAGAAGAAGACCCTCAACAAGATGGACTGACATCTTTGCTTTTTATTTTTATATAAAATATAATATAATGTAAAAATTTAATTAAGCCATCTAAAACCATGTCAAAATTATAAAGTGGTGTTTTTCTCTTACCAAGTAATCTGTAAAAATGACTTCTTGAATTCCTTCTCTATCCCTGACCCTCAGCCCATTCTTGACTGTCCTTAGGAGTGGGGCTTCATATTGCTATGAGGCTCAGCAGCAAAGGGATGGGCCTCTGAGAAGTGCTGCCTTAGGTTGCGGTCCCCAGAAACAGACTCTGAGATGAGGATTTCTGTGCAAGCAATTTACTAAGTAAGCACTTCCAGGAAAAGAAGCCAATTGTTATGGGTTGAATTGTGTCCCCCAAAAAGGTGTGTTGAAGTCCTAACCTCTGGTACCTGTCAATGTGGCCTCACTTGAACATAGGGTCTTTGAAAATGTTATCAGTTAACATGAGGTCATACAGAAGTAGAATGTACCCTAATCCAGTATGACTGGTATCCTTATAAAAAGAGAAGAGATACAGACATACAGGGAAGATGGCTATGAGAAGACAGAGGCAGAGACTGGAGTTATGCTGCCATAAGCTGAGGAACACCTGGCACTACAAGAAATTGAAGGATCTAGAACCTTCAGGGAAAACCTGGTGGTGTAGTGGTTAAGTGTTAGGGCTGCTAACCAAAAGGTCAGCAGTTCGAATCCACCAGGTTCTCTTTGGAAACTCTATGGGACAGTTCTACTCTGTCCTATAGGGTCACTATGAGTTGGAATCGACTCAATGGCAATGGGTTTTAGAGCCTTCAGAGGGAGCATGGTCCTGCTGACCCTCTGAATTTGGACTTCTAGCCTCTAGAACTGTGAGAGGATAAACTTTCTTTATTTTAAGTCACCCATTTTGTGGTATTTTTTTATGGCGACCTAGGAAATAGGAGTACCTGGGTGGCACAAATGGTTAAGCACTCCACAACTAGCCAAAAGATCGGCAGTTCGAATCCACCTAACAGTGCCTCAGAAGAGAGGCCTGGCAATCTGCTTCCTAAAGATCACAGCCTTGAAAACCCTACGGCTTACACTTCTACTCTGCACACGGGGCCTCATGAACTGGAATAGACTCCATGGCAACTAACAACAACAAAGAAACTAATATACCAACCAAGGGTAAAATTTCAGCCAAAGTTCCACAGGGCATACTTTGGCTTGAGCCAGTAAGGGAATTCTGGAGGAAAAATTACATCTCTCTGAGCCAAAAAGCGGGCCTTTCATGCTCACGTAACTGTCAGGCAAGGACTGTGCCTTCTCCCCCTAACAGAAACTCCCCAGCACCTCCACCTCTCAACTGGTTTCTGTGCATAAACAGCCCCCACACACACATCCACTGCCGTCGAGTCGGTTCCGACTCATAGCGGCCCTATAGGACAAAGCAGAACTGCCCGATAGAGTTTCCAAGGAGCGCCTGGTGGATTCAAACTGCCGACCTCTTGGTTAGAAGCCGTAGCACTTAATCACTACGCCAGCAGGGTTGCCTTAACAATGCAAGGGACCAAGAAAACCAAACCCACTGCAGTCGAATCGACTCCAATTCACAGTGACCCTAGAGGACAGAGTAGAACCCCCCCATAGGGTTTCCAAGGCTGTAAATCTTTATGGAAGCTGACTGGCACATCTTTCTCCCACAGGGCTGCCGATGGGTTTGAACCGCTGGCTTTTGCGTTAGCAGCTGAGCACTTTAACCACTGTGCCACCAGGACTCCTAGGCCCAAGGAAAGTCCTCCAAAAAAAGTAGCAGATGCAGACCCCTGGCAAAAGTGGACTTAAAAGGGAAAGGGGCATGCACAGATTGTAAAACAAACCTAAAGGATATGGGTTGACAGTGCCCTCTACAAACCCCATAAAGATGTCTTTGTGTACAACTCAACAATTTCAAACAACCAAAAGTTTAAGTTTTTTCTAGACTCTCTCAAAAGTTAGGTACCCTGTCTGAGCATATAAGGGCACCTTCCCTTTTTTTTTTTTTCCCTTGCCAAAGCACCCCTGCTTCTGAAAGATGGCTGGCACAGCCCCCATTTTCTCTCTGTGTTCTCTTTATGTTCCGCTGCATTCAATGACCACTATCCCCGAGATTATCTGCTTCAAGCCATTTGGCTTCCCATTCCAGTTCACCTTGTGCACTACACCACTCTACAAGGTGTCTCCCATTCCTGAGCTCAGTAACACAAGAACGATGAAGGAATAGGGAATACAGTACATGGAGGAAGAAAATTACATTTTCAGACCACTGCCTATGTTAGACACTTTTAATTTATTATCATTATAGTTAACACTATATAATTGATCTACATATTGTTCCTATTCTAAGGAAGTTAGATACATTAACTCATTTAATCCTCCTAACTGTCCTATAAGGTCTGTCCTCTTGCTATACACATTTTATACACGTTGAAACCCAGGCACAAAGAATTTAAGTAACTTGCCCAAGAACATACAACTAGAAAGCTGCAGAGTTTAAATTCAAACGTAGCTACACTTTCTCTTCCAACACCTCTAAGATAAGTACTGTTATTGATATTTTACAAGAGAAGATATTAATTTCAGAGAGATTAAGAATCCTTTATCCACATTCACATAACCAATAAGGGCATCATCAGAATTTAAACTCGTATCAGAGACTCCAAAAGCTCATGTTCTACACATGATGTTGTTGCTATGGTTAGGTGTCATCTAGTAGGCCCGTGACTCACGGCAACCCCATGTACAACAAAATGAAACATCACATGCCACTGAGTCAACTCTGACTCATGCTGACCCCATGTGTCAGAGTAGAACTGTGTTCCATAAGATTTTCAATGGCTGATTTTTTAGAACTAGATTGTCAGGACTTCTAAAGTACCTCTAAGTGTACTCAAACACCCAACCTTTCGCTTAGCAGATGAGTACATTCACTGTTTGCACCACCCAGAGACTGCCTTCCTGTGGTACTTCCCATGAAAAGAAAGTTGGATTTTTCCCAGCTACCTTGGGTTAGAGGGGATTCAAAGAAGAGAACTTAAGGCCCATTTCTCAGGACTCCAACCAAATTTCAGGAGAAACAGTATTGAGATTTAAGGGCTTCTGTCCATTCCTGTCTGTGGGCCTTCCAGAAGGATTAATGCAGAACTCAACCCAAATTCTATGTCAACCTAGAGGGTAGAATGGATCAAGAGTTCCTAAGAGATGCGCTGCTTTGAGGGAGGTTGGCAACTGTAGTGATCAGGGGAAGAAAGAGAACTTTAGGCAGAGAGGAAAGCTTCACAGGAAGGAGATAAGTTGGAGAGGCAAAGGAAGTAGAATGGAGAATGTGATGGTTAATGTTATGTATCAACTTGGTTAGGTTATGATTCTCAGTGGTTTGGCATGTGCTCTTCCATAATGTAATTACATTCCATTTTGTGATATGATATGAGCAGCCAATCTGTCAAAAGGGCAGTTTGGCCTGCCTCCAGTATATAAATGACTATTCTGGCAAAATGTTCTCTCTCTCACTCGACCCTGCACTCTTCTTGTTGCCTGACCTCCAGTTCTTGGTGCGTAAGCCTGCATGTATCTCTGGCCTGACACCTGGCCTGCCCCTGCAATCCCCGTGAGCTAGCAGAGGCCTCTAGCCTGTCACCTGACTTGCAGATTTTGAGTTTGTCAGTCCTTACAACCAGGTGAGGAGCCAGCAGAGGTCTTCACTCTGCAGTCTGACCCACAGATTTAGAACTTGCCAGCCCCCCCAAGTGTGAGCTCTTTCCTTGAAGTAATTCTCTTCACTGGTTTTGCTCCCCTAGAGAACCTAGTCACCAATACAGTCACCAATTCTCTGTGTTCATCGCCCCCAAGATGCAAGAAAAAATGTTCATGTAGCAGCCCAGGTGGTTTCCTCCAGTATGGGTTTTGCCCCAAGGAAAAGCAAAATTGAGATGACTGGTTGGCACTGTGTGTACCCATGGCAGGATGTAGGCCAGACAATGTGATACCAGGGAATAGAACACCTGTACTTAACAATAGTTGAAGATCCAGTTAGACTGAGAATGGTCATCAGAAGAAGAACCACTATAGGTACCAGAAGGACAGTTAACAGAATCTGGTGTGCTGGGTCCAGACTGGGCTGAAGGGGGTTGGCAAGGAGCAGAATCTTAGGTTGCTACAAAAGCTAATGTGATATTGACATTTGAGGTTAGATAACTGTTCTAACTGTCTTGCACATTGTAGGGTGTTTAGTAACATCCCTGGCCACTACCCTCTAGATGCTAATTGCAACCTCCTCCAGTTGTGACAGTAAAAAAAATACCTTGAGACAAAATGTCCCCTTGGGGGACCCACCCATGGTTGAGACTACCCATGAGCTAGTAGAATGACGAAAACACCTAGCATCTGCTGAATGTTTTCTATGTGCCAGACACAGTTTTCAGTGCTTTACAAATGTCATCTTGTTCAAACACAGACATAAGATGAGTACTATTATTATCTCTATTTTACAGATGGGGGACCAACAACAACACAGAGAGGTTAAGCAACTGCTGAAATAACACAGTGAATAATAGGCAAATCTGGGATTCCAACAGGGAGACTATCTGAGATTTCAGAGACTATGCTCCTACCAAAGGAGCCTGGCGGTGTAGTGGTTGAGAGTTGGGTGCTAACCAAAAGGTGGGCAGTTCAAATCTACCAATCACTCCTTGGAAACCCTATGGGACAGTTCTATTCTGTCCTATAGGATTGCTATGACTTGGAATTGACTTGATAGCAACGGGTTTGGTTTTTTGGGGTTTACCAATATAGTATGCTGCCTCCCATTTTATAGATGGGAAATCCAAGGTACAGAAAACTTGAGGACACAATAAGTAGCCAAACCTGAATTTGAACTCAGGTTTCTTTGACTACAGAGCCCGAACACTAAACCACTATGCTCTGCTGACTCTCTAGTTTCTGTCAGTGTGGGACCAGAAGGAATGTTAACTGGGTTATTGAATGAGAATTCTACTCATAACACCTAACCATAGGCTTAGTCTTCAAGGCCATGGACAAATGCAATGTAAGGGTTGCTTTCTATAGCTTCAGTGATTAGAGGGCTGGGGGTCAAGAGATTATTACACAGAGCCCTGATTTATTTAAAATTCCATCTTTCCTTCTTTCATCTTTCTCCTCTTCCCCTTTCCCTCCAATTTCTCTCTTTCATGCTGTTGTACCTTAATTTTATTAGTCTTCTGAAAAAATATTTTATTTAAATTATTAAATAAAATGATGTATTGCCTATTCTAATTCTTAAACAATAATAGGTGAAGAATATTGAATATACCACGGACTGCCAGGAGAGCTAACAAATCTGTCTTGGAAGAAATACAGCCAGAATGCTCCTTAGAAGCAAAGGTGGCGGGACTTCCCCTCACATACTTTGGCCATGTTATCAGGAGGGAACAGTCCTTGGAGAAGGACATCATGTTTGGTAAAGTAGAGAGTCAGCAAAAGAGAGGGAGAACCTGAACGAGATGGACTGACACAGTGGCTGCACTGATGGGCTCAAACATAACAACAATTGTGAGGATGGCAAAAGACCGGGCAGTGTTTTGTTCTGTTGTACATGGCGTCGCTATGAGTTGGAACAATTCAATGGCACCTAACAATACACAATAACAGCAAACACGTATCCTTTATGGAAGTAGGTAACATGTAAATCCAGGCACAAACAATACATAAAAGCCCCGTAATTAAAATCATTAGATTTCTCTTTCTCTCTCAAAAAAAAAAAGCAAAAACAACACATCTAAATTCCTTCAGATCCTTTTGGTCTGCCAGAAGCTCTCAATTTATTTTTCCCTGAGTCAGTTGCCTTCAATAAAATATAAAATCCTGTTTTATTTCAAGTAGGAAATTTCTCTAGTAAGGTTGAAACCCTTGATTTACAAAGTTGTGATACCTACGCATCTTGTCTGGAAGGTGTAAAAATGCGTAAAGTGCTCAGGCAGACAGTGAGGTAATTTGCTCTGACTCACAATGTGGTTCCCTGAGCATAGCGCTGCCCTAACACATGAGTTTGGCTAAAGCAGCAAAGCTTTATACATATTGGTTGGCTGCTATCAAAGAATTCCCTTGAAGTTGTGCTGAAAATAACTGAAATTGCAGTTAACTATAAGGTTTCCCTCAGTGAATAAGGCAGAAACAAGATTGGGTTATTAATTTTAAATGAAATTGCTTATTTTACTCTTGAAGGCAACAAAGGAAACAGGGAATTATAATACAGTCTAGCTGTGCCCGAGTAAATATAGCCCCCGGCTTAAACCTGGGAAAGAGTGCATTACCAGCACTTAGGTATTTGCTTACAAAAACATAAAGAGAGAAACCATTTGATCAAAACATTTTGGGAGTTGATATAGGAAACAGAAACTATTAGAAAGCTGCCTTTTCATCTGTGACACCCATGATTTCCAAGAGCAATAATTTAGAAACATCTAGAAACTAGATGTCAATATAGGAAATGAAAGAACACAGAGTTAGGTATTAAGAGACCATGGTTTTAGGCTCTACGCATTACTAGCGATGCTGTTATAGACCACAACTCTCTGGGTCTGTTTATCATTAATTGTATAATGAAGGGGATGCACTAAGCAATCATTATGGCCTTTTTTTTTTTTACTCTAAAATATGATTCTAAGAGACTGTGCTCTGTTGTGGAAATGGCAAGGGAATATGGAGTTCCCAGGTAGTGCACATGGTTAAACATTAGGTTGCTAATCAAAAGATTGGTAGTTAAATCCTCCACCCCGAGGTACCTTGGAAGAAAAGCCTGACAATCTACTTCGGAAAGATCACAGACATTGAAAACCCTGTGGAACAACTGATGACTGCCCTGACAGGGAACACAACACAGAACCTCTGAGGGAGCAGGAGAGCAGTGGGATGCAGACCCCAAATTCTCATAAAAAGACCAAACTTAATGGTCTGACTGAGACTAGAAGGACCCCGGTGGTCATGGCCCCCAGATCTTCTGTTGGCCCAGGACAGGAACCATTTCCAAAGCCAACTCTTCAGACATGGATTGGACTGGACAATGGGTTGGAGAGGGATGCTGGTGAGGAGTGAGCTTCTTGGATCAGGTGGACACTTGAGTCTATGTTGGCATCTCCTGCCTGGAAGGGAGATGAGAGGGTAGAGGGGGTTAGAAGCTGGTGAAATGGACACAAAAAGAGAGAGTGGAGGGAAAGAGCAGGCTGTCTCATTAGGGAGAGAGTAATTGGGAGTGTGTAGCAAGGTGTATATTGGTTTTCATGTGAGAGACTGACTTGATTTGTAAACTTTCACTTAAAGCACAATACAAATTATTAAAAAAAGAAACACCCTATGGAATGGTTCTACTCTGAAACACACAGGGTCACCATGAGACAGAATTGACTCGAGGGCAGCTGTTTTTTTACAGAGTCAGCTGGACCTGCGTTCAAATTTCAGATTTTATTAGTATGTAGTTCTGTGACTTCAATCAAGTTGTTTCAACTCTCTGAGCCTCAGCTGCCTCAATTGTTAAATGTGGACTAATGTAGCTTCTGAAAATGAAAAAAATCTGAAATATAAATGCTAGTTTCTCTAACAGACTGTACTCGTCCATAACCTCTTATATGAACATTTAAAAAAAAAAAAAAAAAACTCCAAAAGCCAAAAGTCTTCAAAGTTTAAAGCAAGCTCATTTGGTCACAAAACTCAACCTGAATTAACCACGAGGTTTTCTGTAGCTTTTATTTTCCCTCCTTAGGTAAACAGTCATCCATTTTGCTGCATAAACGTAGTTATGTTTATGGAGTGCTGCCCTAGGCCCCCAGAGAATGTTACAGAATCCATTCTACGTGTACCACTCATGACGCCTTTGAAAAATCTAACGAAAAAAAGAAAAAACAAAAACTGAATACCAAAGGACACCGGGACCCAAAAATTCCAGGTAAAAATTATAAACCTATATTACGTTACAGACTTAAATTGTTTAGCATTTAGAATTTTCAGTAGTAAATAAATGTTTAGCATTTAACTTTTAGAATTTCTATCATTTGTAGCTCAAAATCAAATATTAACTATTCAATAAATAGTTCACACAAAACCAAAATATTAAGGTCACTGACATATTCCATTTTGGTTTCTAATTGCTAATACTAAGCTTAATACTCTGTATAAATTGTTATGTTCATCTCTCCCTATTCACAGATGGTATGCAAAAATTATTAGAGAAGCTGAGAGCTACAAGAATAATCGGAGGGAAAGAGCAGAAAAAATAATAATACTAAATGAGTACTTGCTTAGCCCTACGTACTATGCTAGTCTCTTTACATATGTATTTCTAATTTAACATTGAGATACAAGCCCTGTTCCCTAGTAGCTTAAAATCTAGATCAGGATAGACATACCACTCTCTATTCATTACACACATGAACACACACATACAAATATACCAATGTATATGCAATAATAATTAATGAGACTTAATATTAAGTATCAAAAGCATGTTAGATCTGTAGGAATTCAAACCTATAAACCAAAAACCAAACCCACTGCTGTCAAGTCGATTTCGACTCATAGCGACCCTACAGGACAGAGTAGCACTGCCCCACAGAGTTTCCAAGGAGCACCTGGTAGATTCGAACTGCCAAACTCTTGGTTAGCAGCTGTAGCACTTAACCACTATGCCATCATGGTTTCCTTCAAACCTGTAGGAATCCCCAAAAGAAAATCATTTAGACTGAAATGGGCAGAGGTTTCCTGGAAGAAGAAGGCTGGTAGAACTTGAATAGTAGGGGGCGTTTCAAATCATAGAAGAATGCAAGCAGAAACTGCTCATAATTATAAATTCCTGCTCCATTGTTCTAGACCACTGCGATGAACTGCACTCAGTAGGGTTTATAAGGGCAGGTGCAGTCTGCCACGTTTAGTTTTAAGTTCCCATCTTCTTAGATCAGGGTCCTCAAAGTTCAGGACACATCAGAATCACATAGATGGCTTGTTAAAACATAAATTGCGAAGCCCCAGCCCAGGGTTTCTGATTGAGTGAACTTGGGGTGGGAACTGAGAATCTGCATTTCTAACAACTTTCCAGGTGATGCTGATGCTATTAGTTCAGGGCTCACACTCTGAGAACCACTGTGGTCTCTGTATCTATTGTGTTCTATCATTCTGGGCTCTGCAAATAATGCAAAACCCATAACAGTCTCAACCTGCTCATTGATTTATGCCATGTTTTTGAAAATCTTGTTGCATCGCATGCATTTTTATGAAACTGCTCTAAGTCCTTTGTTTATGCGTGGAGATCTGTGTACCTCTAATATTTCTAATTCTTAATACCCTGAGGTCTATTTAAAACTGGTTCCCACACACAAACATCCCTCACTACTTTTCTAAAAGAATATCTGAATTAGGTGGATGGAATTTTAGGAATTCCAAACACTTCTGTAACTTAACCTTGAAGCTGCAGTTTACTGCAAACACATTAAATAGTCTATCTTCCCTGAAATCCCTTTTTTCCGTTCTCAGTGAATCCTCAAAGTAATATTATTCTTTATTTTCTCAAACTGAAACGCCCTTCTTGGTAACTACACAATAAGAAAGCAAGCCAACAGTGCCACCTCATTCCACTGCTAAAGAAGCAACAGATCTGGCAGGGTCCCCAGTTGGCTCATAACCCAGAAGCCTTTGCACCAGGCAGGACTGACTGACACCAGAGCAGAGGCTTCTAGCAAATACAGCCAGCCATGTAGCAAGCCAGGATCTTTAGTGAAACAAAGTGGAGTCAGCTGTAGCCACCTAAATCAGAGTTATGTCCCTTTGGGGTAGGGATCACCTGCATTAGAATCCATTTAGTCTCATTCATCTGTTTTCAGCCTCACTGGCACAAGAACCCATTAGGATTCCTCCTTTAAAGTAGTTTTTACCCTAAAGAGAATTTTTATTGAAACTCATCTTTCTTCATGAAATCACTACCTCAAGTACATCTAAAGAACTGAAATTTCTCCTTTCCACTCAAAACTTGTACAGAGTTGTTTTTTTTTTTGTTTTGTTTTGTTTTTGTCTTACAATTCTCTCAGGTATGCTGGTCCATTCTTTCATTTCATAATTCAAATCTCTCCTTCGTCCTTGCCTTTCACATTCACAAACAGCTCTCTGATCAATTCTATCTTCACTTCAGAGATTGGTGATGAGCTTTAACTTGGTGACGCTCTCTTCTTTTACTACTCCTTGGCAGGATCTGCATGGGAAGCTAAAAAAGGCAAGTGGGAGGGTAACTTCAAGGATTTCTCTTAGTGCTGAAGAAAATGGAAAGAGTTGGGGAGCTGAAGAAAGGTAAAAACCATAGGGTGGCTTGACCAGAGTACCTCAAGATAAATAGCTCTTACTGTAGCTGCCTAAAGAGTAGACTTTGGACTCAGCACTGCGTCATGTTAGGCCAATCACTTCTCTGAGCTTAAGGAGCCCTGGTGGCACAGTGGTTAAGTACTCAGCTGCTAACCAAAAGGTCAATAGTTCACACCCACCACAAGCAGTCTGCTTCTGTAAATATTTACAGCCTTGGAAACCCCATGAGGCAGTTCTCTGTCCTATAGGGTCACCATGAGCTATGAGTCAGAATCCACTCAATGGCACTGGGTCTGGTTTTTGGTTTTGGTCTGTTAGCTTGCTTCAATGTTGTTGTCTCTAAAAGGGAGCAAACGCTCTTTCAGAACTATTATGAATGATTAGGGGCAAAATGCACATTAAGCCCCCAGTAGAATGCCTGGTATACTCTACCAGATGCGTTGGGTTGATTACAACTCATGGTGACCCCATGTGTATAGGAGAATTATGCTCCACAGGGCTTTCGATGGCTGGTTTTACAGAAGTAGTTTGCCAGGCCTTTCCTACAAGATGCCTCTGGGTGGACTCAAACCTCCAACCTTTCAGTTAGCACTGAAGCACATTGCTCATTTGCACCACCCAGGGACTCCAACATACTTTAAGCATTTCATAAATGGCAACCTGCTACTATTATTGTTTTATTGTTTATCAGTTCATTACCACCCTAATACATCAGATCTAGAAACAAAACTGAATTTCCTAGTCTCTACATTACTCCAAAAACATCTACATTACTCCAAAAACAACAAACATAAAAGTAGTTGGACCAGTTGAAATTTTCTGCCACTAATTTTTTTTTAATGAGATTTAATGTTTAATGTAATAACAAATCTTCTGGGTACAAACACAACCTTAACATTCTAGACTTCACTATATAAACCGTAAGTTGATACCACATAGTCATTCAAGTAAATTTATATCATTTGCAAAATAAGATGCTTATTGATATGAAATGCTTAGAAAAAATAAATTTATAGACAGAAAGCTGATCAGTGGTTGCCTAGCAGCAGGGGTGGCAGGGCAGGAATTGACTGCAAAAAGCCCCCAGGTAATTTGGGGGTGGGGGGGTTGATGGAAATGTTTTAAAAGTGGATTGTGGTGATAGCTGCACAACTCTACAAATTCACTCAAAAGTATTGTACGGTACACACACAGTGGGTGAATTTTATGGTATATAAATTATACCTCAATAAAGCTGGTAAAAACATAATCTATCTTGTATTACAAGATGCACTTCAAAATAAACTAACATTTTTATTAAAGTTTTCCATTATCAGCTCATCAACACAACTGTCAAGTATTCGTCCAGACCATAAATGTATCCCTCTACAAGCTAACAGGGTTGTTATTATGGCTTTCGCCCACAATCATATTGTTCTTGAAAAGACATCTTGAGATACAGTATCAAAGTCATTAACAGACAGCATTTACAGGCTAAAATGATATTCTACATCTGATGGCTTTTCAGCCTGGACAGCAAATATTCAAGATGGGATGAATGGTTTTCAAATAGAAATCCATTATCAGTAAATAAGTTCTTCTATGCCAACATTTCAGAAAACAGAAAAGGCACTTTGCTATAAATACGTCTGGTAGATTAAAGAGAAATCATTAAAGCAGGAGGTCTTCAAATATGCACTGTACTCCAGAGCATTAATGCCATAGTCTATACTTACAATGGCTCTATGCGTTATGATAAGTGCGAAGAGCAATATTCCTCACAATTTCACATAAATGCATCTGCAAAGAATGACCAGCAAATACCCTTTCTATCTTTAGAGCACAGATGTTTTTCCTTTAGATAAAGCTACATCTATTTTCACTGTAATGTTTTAATGCAATTGAAACACACACTAGTCAGTACAAACTTTGCCAATTCATTCCTGACATCTCTATAGGCCTATAACGAAAGAAATAGTATTATCGTGAAACTTCAAGGTTGCCTATGTTGACCCTTTCTTTCCTATAGTTAGCCCACAAATAAGTCATGTAGGATTCCTGATGTCACAGTCTTCCTCTAAGTCATAATCAGCAAAGCCAAGTTGGGTTGTATTAAGATCTGCTCTAAGACCTTTCCATGAGCAAACCTGTCTTTCTACCTCGTGCTCTTCAGTTTCATTCAGACATGCTCATTTTTATTAGCTACCGCCAAGTCAACTGCAGTGGGTTTGGTTGGTTGGTTACGGTCAAGTAGGCCCCTGACTCAGGGTGGCTCCGTGCACAAAGGGAACAGACTGCTGTGACCCACCAGGTTTTCATTGGCAGATTTTTTAGAAGCAGATTGGCAGGCCTTTCTTCTTAGTCTGTTTTAGCACTGTAATAATGGAGCTTGGTTTAACAAAACCAAAAAAAAAGTGATAATAATGATCACAATCCCAACAGCAACAGTTTATTGAGCTTATACTGTGTTGGACTCTGTGCTGGGTGTCCACAAGCATTATCTTTAATCATGGTATGTGCTATAATACTTATTCATAATGAGGAAATGGAAGCTCATACAGATTCAATGTTACATACCTAGCAAGTGATAAAGCAGCAGTTTAATCAGAATTTATGCTCTTGTTCATGTATATGCTGTGTTCTGAGGATATCGGCTTATATTTCCCATAAGCACATTGTTGAACCGGAAGACTCAGTGGACTCTCAAGGCAACTCATGAATCCATGGATGCTGTGTAGTATGAAAAGTCTGATGACCTGTTGTATTTACACTGCTGTCACTTAAGAGCTATTGGGTTTGTTGTTGTTTTGCACTGTTGTTTAGGTGCCATAAAATCAGTTCTGACTCACAGTGACCCTATGGCCAATAGAAAGAAACATGACTTGGTCCTGTACCATTCTCACAATCATTGCTATGTTTGAGCCCATTGTTGCAGCCACTGTGTCAATCCATCTCATTGAGGCTCCTACTCTTTTTCGCTGACCCTCTACCTTACCAAGCATGGTGTCCTTCTCCAGGGACTGGAGCCTCTTGATAACATGTTCCAAGGTACGTGAGATGTAGTCTCACCATCCTTGCTTCTAAAGAGTATTCTGGCTATATTTCTCCCAAGACAGATTTGTTCGTTCTTCCGGCAGTCCATGGTATTTTCAATATTCTTCATCAACGCCATAATTTGAAGGCATCGTTCTTCAGTCTTCCTTATTCATTGTCCAGCTTTTCCATACTTATGAGATGACTGAAAATATCGTGCCTTGTGTCAGGTGCACCTTAGTCCTCAATCGAACATCTTTGCTTTTCAACACTGTAAAGAGATCTTTGCAGTAGATTTGCCCAATGTAAAATGTCATTTGATTTCTTGACTGCTGCTTCCATAGGTGTTGATTGTGGGCCCAAATAAAATGAAATCTTTGACAACATCAACATTTTCTCCATTTATCGTGATGTTGCTTATTGGTTCAGTTGTGAGAATTTTTGTTTTCTTTATGTTGAGGTGTAATTCTTACTGAAGACTATAGTCTCTGATCTTCATCAGTAAGTGTTTTAAGTGCTCTTCACTTTCAGCAAGCAAGGTTGTACCATCTGTGTAATGCAGGTTGTTAATGAGTTTTCCTCCAATCCTGGTGCCCCGTTCTTCTTCATATAGGCCAGCTTCTCATTTTCTCAGCATACAGATTGAATAGGTATGGTGAAAGGATACAACCCTGACGCACACCTTTCCTGACTTTAAACCACATAATACCCCTTTGCTCTATTTGAACGACTGCCTCTTGATCTCTGTACAGGTTCCTCGTGAGCACAATGAAGTGTTCTGGAATTCTCATTCTGAGCAATGTTATCCATAATTTGTTATGATCCACACAGTTGAATGCCTCTGCATAGCCAATAAAACACAGATAAACATCTTTTTGGTATTCTCTGCTTTCAGCCAAGATCCATCTGACATCAGCAATGATATCCCTCGTTCTATGTCCTCTTCTGAAACCAGCTTGAATTTCTGGCAATTCCTTGTCAATGTACTGCTGCACAAGTTTTTGAATTATCTTCAGCAAAATTTCACTTTCATGTGATGTTAATGATATTGTTTGATAATCTCCCTATTCCTTTGGATAATTTTTCTTTGGAAGGGTGCAAATAATGGATCTCTTCCAGTTGGTTGGCCAGGTGGCTGTCTTCCAAATTTCTTGGCATAGACGAATGAGCACTTCCAGCGTTGCATCCGCTTGTGGAAACATCTCAATTAGTATTCTGTCAATTCCTGGAGCCTTATTTTTCACCAATGCCTTCAGTGCAGCTTGGACTTCTTCCTTCAATGCCATCAGTTCTTCATCATATACTGCCTCCTGAAATGGGTGAACGCCGACTAATTCTTTTTGGTACAATGACTTTGTGTACTCCTTTCAGTTTCTTTTGCTACTTCCTGCTTCATTCAATATTTTGCCCAGAGGATCCTTCAAAATTGCAACTTGAGGCTTGAATTTTTTCTTCAGTTTTTTCAGCTTGATAAATGGTTTTCTAACTCCTGGTCTTTGCACATGTCATTATAATACTTTTGTCTTCTCAAGCAGTTCTTTGAAATCTTCTGTTCAGCTCTTTTACTTCATCATTTCTTCCATTAGCTTTAGCTACTCTACATTCAAGAGCAAGTTTCAGAGTCTCTTCTGACATCTATTTTGGTCTTTTCTTTCTATCCTGTCTTTTTAATGACCCTTGCTTTCTTCATGTATGATGTCCTTCATGTTATCCCACAACTCCTCTGGTCTTCTGTCATTAGTGTTCAATGAGTCAAATCTATTTTTGAGATGGTCTCCTAATGCAGATGTGATAAACTCAAGGTCATATTTTGGTTCTCCTGGACTTGTTTTAATTTTTTTCATCTTCAACTTAAACTTGCATATGAGCAATATCTGTTCTGTAGTCCACTCCTGGTCTTGTTTTCACTGATGATACTGAGGTTTTCCATCGTCTCCTTCCACAGATGTAGCCGATTTGATTCCTGTGTTTTCCACCTTGCGAGGTCTACATGTATAGTTGCCATTTATGTTGTTGAAAGAAAGTATTTGCAATGAGTAAGTCACTGGTCTTGCAAAATTGCATCATGCAATCTCTGGGGTCATTTGTACCACCAAGGCCATGTGTTCCAACTACAGATACTTCTTCTTTGTTTCCAACTTTCGCGTTCCAATCACCAGTAATTATCAAGGCATCTTGACTGCATGCTCGATCAATTTCAGACTGCAAAGATGGTAACAACCTTCAATTTCTTCATCACTGGCATTGGTGGTTGGTGCTCAAATTTGAATAATATTAATGTTAACTGGTGTTCCTTGTAAGTGTGTGAATATTATCCTATCACTGACAGCATTGTACTTCAAGATAGATCTTGAAATATTCATTTTGTGATGAATGTGAAGCCATTCCTCCTCAATTTGTCATTCCCAGCATAGTAGAACATATGACTCTCTGAGTTAAAATGGCCAGTATCAGTCCATTTCAGCTCACTAATGCCTAGGATATAGGTCTTTATATGTTCCATTTCATTTGTTGGATTTAGGATGTTCAAAAAGTTAACACACTCCACTGCTAACCAAAAGGTTGGAGGTTTGAGATCAGTCACCTTTGAAAAAAGGCCTGGTAAGTCTACTTCCAAAATATCAGCCACTGCAAACCCTATATAGCACCATTTTACTCTGACACACATGGCATCACCATGAATCTGATAAACTTGACAGTAACTGATTGCCTCACCTCTTTGACCCTTAATCACCTCATCTGTAATATGGAAAGCATCTGTCTTGCTTTACATATTCATATATTATGAGGCTTAAATGAAATCACACATTCACTCCTTTCTCCAGCCAATGAATATAAGTTGTTATCAAGCCTCACATTTACATATGCCAGATCTACAGCTGTAATGGTACGTAGACTTGTAGAAAAATTGCCTCAGACACACACAGAAGCACATGATAAGAGTTTAAAAAGTTTTTTAAACAACTAGGTGTTCCTAGGTTCCATCCTGAAGAGTAAGAGGTAGTAACCAAAAACCAAAACAAACCCACTGCCATCGAATAGATTCCGATAAGCCAAACAAAATCAGCCTTTAAATTTTCTGTTTTATTTTGGTTAATATCAAGAAAATCATCTAATACAATATTATTTTATCATGAGTTTGATGGACTCTACCATCTCATAATATTAAGATTCATGTAATTTTTAGATAATCAAAATTTGCAAGCTATTATCATAAGCCTGACGGGATTTTGTTAGTGAGTGTTCTGCCTGCATCAGCAAAAGGAATTAAATAGAAAAACTGTCCTGTAATTATTGTTGTCGATTCTATGCTTATGTTTCTCAGCAATCAATCCATTTACTTTTTAAGCACAACCAATTTATAAGGTTTTATGTTAGAGGGACTGAGAAAAGACATTTACTAAAGCTGGAGGACAAGTGGGCTTCCTTAGAAAGAAACACGAGCGTCACAGATTATTTAAGCTGGAAGGGCTTTTTCAAGGCTATGTAATTCCAGAGATAAAAAACTGAAACACCTTCTGAGTCTAAGCAGATGACACAAACAAGGGTAGTGGGCTAGATTAACACAGTACCGAGTGGCAGGGTTGTGATGAATTTGCAGAGCACAGCTGCCATCATGTCAATTCCAACTCACAGTGACTCCATGTGTGTCAGAATAGAACTGTGCTCCACAAGGTTTTCAGTGGATGATTTTTTAGAGTACATCACCAGACCTTTCTTCCAAGGTAGCTCCAGGTGGACTCAAAACTCTAGCCTTTTGATTAGAAGCTAGAAGCGCGAAATGTTTGCACCACACAGGAATCTCATGGGGAACCTCATAAACCCATTCCAAGGCACTCAAATTCAAAGTCCGTAAAACACTGTTCTAGCCAAACCAAATATGCCTACAGGCTCTATTAAGATCAGTGACTTGAGTCTCCAGTTTTCAAAATTTTAAATTTAAAAGATGAAAAATCTGAGAGCCAGGAAGACAAAGAAGCCTCATCTTATTCTTCATTTGACGAAGAATTATTGAAGATTTGCTGTATGCCAGCCCTTTCTGGTCTCCAAGGATACAACATTAAAGCAAAAGAGACACTGTGCTTATTTTTATGAAACTTAGCCATCTTCTGGAGCCCTGATGGCGCCATGGTTAAGAACTACAGCAACCTATAGCTATTAACCAAAAGGTCGGCATTTCGAATTTACCAGCCACTCCTTGGAAACTCTGTGCAGCAATTCTGTTCTATCCTATAGGGTCATTATGAGTAGGAATCGACTTGACTGCAACGGGTTTGGGTTTTTGGTTTTTATCATCTTCTAGGAGAAGCAGATGTTAGTTAAATAATGACCAAAATATAGAAACTCAAACTCTGATGGACATGATGAAGGAAAACTACACATGCTACAAATGCAGACACTTAGAAGAGAAAATGTCACCCCGGCTCAGGTGTCCTGGGCCCAGTCCATGTGGGAAGAGCCCTGAAAAAGTAGCACCTATTTTAGCATATACTTTTAAAGCTAGTTTTCAGGTATTAAATGATTTGATTGTAAGGAAGAGATGCATCTTCCATAGTCTTCTATTCTTGAGTAGTTCTTTAATAAACATTTGGTAGATAATGGACCACAACTACCACAATGTCCACCAGACTGAGCCCAGAACAACTAGATGGTACCGAGCTACCACCATCAACTGCTCTGACAGGGATCACAATAAAGGGTCCCAGACAGAGAGAGAGAAAAATGTAGAACAAAATTCAATTCACAGAAAAAGACCAGCATTGCTGGTCTGACAGAAACTGGGGAAACCCCAAGAGAATGGACCTCACACACATTTTTAACTCAATATTGAAGTCACTCCCAAGGTTCACTCTCTAGGCAAAGATTACATAGTTTTATAGGGCAAATGGAGCCCTGGTGGCTCAGTGGTTAAGATCTCAGGCTGCTAACCAAAAGGTCAGCAGTTCCAAACCACCAGCCACTCCTTGGAAACCCTATGGAGCAGTTCTACTCTGTCCTATAGGGTCACTATGAGTTGGAATCAACACAATGGCAATGGATTTTATTAATCGTTACTGGGCAAACAGTAACACACGTGAGGAACATGCTTCACAGCTCAATCATGTATATGGGACTAAATGGACACAGCAGTCTAAAAGCAAAGATGAGAAGGCAAGAAGGGACAGGAAAACTGGAGAAATGGAAACAGGGAACTCGGGGTGGAGAACAGGAAAGTGTTAACACATTGCTGGGGTTGGCAATCAACGTCACAAAACAATTTGTGTGCTAATTGTTTAATGAGAAACTAATTTGCTCTGTAAACCTAAAGCACAATAAATAAGTAAATATTTGGTAGAAGATTAAACAAATAAACAACTGAAAACCAATCTACAGAAAACTTTTATTACCAGAATAATCAGAAGGTATTTGCTAAACTTTCAAAAAATGTTCAATTAAATTACAATGCTAATATTTGAGGGAGGAATAAATAAGAAAATGTACCACTGGAAAATTGAGGAAATGTTTCTTTAAAATGAGAATATAATTTAATAAGGAAAAGCACTAGCTACTTAAAAATTTTAAACAACAAAAAAAAAAAAGCCCAGGTACAATATGGTTAAAACTTTCTATAGGTGGAACAGTAAAATGTGCTTTAGGCACAAGCAATTTATGTGATGACAATTTGACTATAACAAAAATATAGTACTATTGTAGCAACAACTACCATGATACTAAGGAGTGCTATAGCAACTTATTTTTAAAAGAGAAACTGCATCTGTGGCTGCTATGGATATATGGGCAATGAAAAATTACCAGAGCTATACACAAGAAACACACTGTATAAGGGAATGCAAAATAAGACTTGTGGTAAAAAATGGGTTATTGGGACAAACTGGCAAGCAACATACCATTCAGAGAACAAGCCTGGACTCTGGGGTCACACAGACCTGCATTTGAGTACTTCAGTCTACTATTTTATTTTGGGCAAGTTATTTAACTTCTCTGTGCCTCATTTTTTCCATCTGAAGAAAACGGGGATGATAAGATACCTACTTTACCAAATTGTTCCGATAACTAAATGAGATATCATTAAGGAGCCATGGTGGCACAATGGTTAGGCGCTCAGCTTGTCTGCTAACCAAAAGGTTGGCAGTTCAAACCCACTGAGCAGCTCCAAAGAAGAAACACCCAGCAATCTGCTCCCGTAAAGACTACAGCCTAGAAAACCCTACGGGGTAATTTTTACTCTGTCACATGGGGGTCCCACGAGTCAAAAATTGGCTCAACAGAACCTAACAGCAACATGCGTGGCACATAATAAGAGCTAAAAATATATTTTTAGTAATTGCTATGAGGTGGAATCAACTCTATGGCAATGATTTGGTTTTTTTATCATCATCATCAATTGACTAGTGAAGATGAGACTATACAGTAACAATTATTGCCTTTCCTTTAAAAGGAAAAAAATAGAGAAATTGTTCTCTATGTCCAGGAAAGAAAATAAAGCGAGCCTAGTTTGAGCAAGCTAGAAGGGCATAGTTTGAGCTCCTCAGGTTGGAAGGTACTCAAACTATGACTGGGGAAGAGTTGTCTCCTCAACGTAGAGTCAACCTTAGTGATGTGAATAGAGTAAAAGTTTCAGGAACTCCATTTACTGATATGGCTTAACTGAAAATAAGAAGAAACAGCTGCAAACATCTACTAATAATCAGAATGCTGAATGTATGAAGTATGAACCTAGAAAAAGTGGAAGTTGTAAAAAATGAACTGGAATACTAAAAGATTCTAGGTATTAAACAAAAAAACTAAACTCAGTGCCGTCAAGTCGATTCCGACTCATAGCGACCCTACAGAACAGAGTAGAACTGCCCCATAGAGTTTCCAAGGAGCACCTGGCAGATTTGAACTTCCTAGGTATTAGTGAGCTAAAATGAACTGGTATTGGCCATTTTGAATCAGACAATCATATGGTCTACTATGCAGGGAATGACAAATTGAAGAGGAATGGCATCACATTCACTGTCAAAAAGAACATTTCAAGTTCTATCCTGAAGCACAACACTGTTAGGGATAGGATAATATCCAGACACCTACAAGAAAGACCAGCTAATAGGACTGTTGGTCAAATTACACACCAACTACTAATGCCAAAGATGAAGAAATTAAAAATTTTTAAAAACTTGTGCAATCTGAAATTGATCAAACATGCAATTAAGATGCATTGATAAATACTGGTGATTGAAATACAAAAGTTTGAAGCAAAGAAAAAAGATCAGTAGTTGGAAAATATAGACTTGATGATAGAAACAACACAGGAGATCACATGATAGAATTTTGCAAGACCAACGACTTATTCATTGCAAATGCCTTTCTTCAACAACATAAACAGTGACTATAAACGTGGACCTCGCCAGATGGAATACACAATAATCAAGTCAACTACATCTGTGGAAAGAGACGATAAAGAAGCTCAATATCATCAGTCAGAACAAGGCCAGGGGCCAACTGCAGAACACACCAGCAAATGCTCATATGCAAATTCAAGTTAAAACTGAAGAAAATTAAAACAAGCCCACGAGAGCCAAAGTATGACCTTGAGTATATCCTACCGTAATTTAGAGACCACCTCAGGAACAGACTTGATGCACTTAACAGTAATGATCAAAGACCAGAGAAGTTGTGGGATGACATCAAGAATGTTATACATGAAGAAAGCAAAACATCATTAAAAAGACAGAAAGAAAGAAAAGACCAAAATGGATGTCAACAGAGACTCTGAAACTTGCTTTTGAATGTAGAGTAGCTAAAGAGAATGGAAGAAATGATGAAGTAAAAGAGCTGAATGGAAGATTTCAAAGGGTAACTCAAGAACACAAACTAAAGTATTATAATGAAATGCACAAAGACCTGGAGTTAAAAAACCAAAAGGGAAGAAAACACTAGGCATTTCTCAAACTGAAAGAACTGAATAAAAAATTCAAGCCTCAAGTTATGATACTGAAGGATTCTAGGGGAAAAATATCGAATGATGCACGAAGCATCAAAAGAAGATGGAAGGAATACACAGAATCACTGTACCAAAAAGAACTGGTCAACATTCATTTTAAGAGATAGCATATGATCAAGAAGCAATGGTACTGAAGGAAGAAGTCCAAGCTGCACTGGAGGCACTGAAGAAAAACAAGTCTCCAGGAGTTGACAGAATACAGATTGTGATGTTTCAACAAGCAGATGCAATGTTGGAAGCGCTCACTCGACTATGCCAAGAAATCTGGAAGACAGCTTCTTGGCCAACCTACTGGAAGAGATCCATATTTGTGCTCATTCCAAAGAAAGGTGAGAATGTGGAATGTGAAAACTATCGAACAATATCATTAATATCACACACAAGTAAAATTTTTCTGAAGATAATTAAAAAATGGTTGTAGCAGTACATCAACAGGGAACTGCCAGAAATTCAAGCTGGAATCAGAAGAGTACATGGAGCAAGGGATATCATTGCTGATGTTAGACGGATCTTGGCTGAAAGCAGTGAATACCAGTAAAACATAGTCGTGTTACAGTGACTATGAAAGGCATTCAACTGTGTGGATCATAACAAATTATAGATACCACAGCACTTCACTGTGCTCACAAAGAACCTGTACATAGACCCAGAAGCAGTCATTGGAACAGAACATGGGGATACCGTGTGGTTTAAAATCATGAAAGGTGTGCGTCAGAGTTGTACCCTTTCACCATACTTACTCAATCTGTATGCTGAGCAAATAATTCTAGAAGCTGGACTATATGAAGAAGACTTGGATCCATAATCAATGGAAGCAGCAGTCACGAAATCAAAGGATGTATTGCACTGGGTGAATCTGCTGTAAAAGACCTCTTTAAAGTGTTAAAAAGCAAAGATGTCACCTTGAGGACTGAGGTATGCCTGATCCAAGCCACAGTATTTTCAGTTGCCTCATATGCGTGTGAAAGCTGGACAATGAATAATGAAGAACAAAGAAGAATCGGTGCCTTTGAATTACTGTATTGTTTAAGAATACTGAATATACCATGGCTGCCAGAAGACCAAACAAATCTGTCTTGGAGGAAGTACAGCCAGAATGATCTTTAGAAGTGAGAAGGGTGAGACTTTGTCTTACACTGAGCATGTTATCAGGATGGACCAGTCCCTGGAAAAGGACATCATGCTTGCTAAATTAAAGGATCAGCAAAAAAGAGGAAGACCCTCAGCCAAATGAACTGGCATAGTGGCTACAACAATGGGCTCAAACAGGCTGGGCAGTGTTTCACTCTGTTGTATACGGGGTCACTATGAGTCAGAACCGACTTGATAGCATGTAACAACAATAACAGTTTGAGCAAGAGACTTTTTAACCTTATGTCCCTTCATGATGATGAAACAACTGATTGAATACAAAAAGAACTTTTGAAATATATTACTGGGAGTCACGAAGGAGAAAAAGAAATTTTAACGGATGTTTTAAAGACTCAGTAGTAAAGTTTCACAAAGTGGATTTGAACTGCCAACCTTTTGGTTAGCAGCTGAACTCTTAATCACTATGCTACCAGGGTTTCCAAAGTTTCACCTAAATATTATTTAATAACCCCTCAGAGCCCTGGTGGCATGGTGATTATGCGCTTAGCTACTTACAGAAAGGCTGGCAGTTCGAATCCACAAGCTGCTCTTTGGAAACCCTATGGGGTAGTTCTACTCTTTCCTATAGGATTGCCATGAGTCGGAATCAACTCGACGGCAACGGGTTTCTTTTTGTTCTTGTTTTTTAATCCATCTAGCAGAGAACCCTACTCTTGCCAAGACAAAGAAATGTATACTTGAGTCATTTTCCATCCATCACAGTGACAGAAGCCTTTAGGAATTTAGAAGATAGAGCACGGTTTCGTTAATGATAGGTGATTTACATGACACAGAACTTCAGTGGTGCTACCCAGAGTAAACCCAAACCACAGAAGAGAATGGGTCTGTGAAAAGAGTACCCTCCCCTGCACTGGGCAGCATCTTTGCTCTCTAATTTAGGATGAAGGTTCTGTCAATGTGTTCAAACTTATTCATCTCTATGTACACCTTGTGGTGGTAAATACCTTCACTAAAATATTGCAATACTCTTTCTTTTTTGTATATAATTTGTTTTATTTTTGTGGTTGTTGAGAATATACACAGCAGATCATACACCAATTCAACAATTTCTACATTACAATTCAGTGACACTGATTACACTCTTCAAGTTGTGCAACCATTCTCACCCTCCCTTTCTAAGTTGTTCTTCTCCCTTTAACTTAAACTCCCTGCCCCTAAGTTTTCTATCTAATCTTTCGAGTTGCTGTTGTCATTTTGCTCCCATATAAATAGGTCTTGATACAGCACAGTGCTCAAGGCAGACATTCTTTACTAGTTAAGCTAGTAAAAACATTTGTTTGATTTTAAGAAGACTTCAGGGGATATTTTTGATTTAAGGTTTAAAGATTATCTCAGAGCAATAGTTTCAGGGGATCATCCAGCCTCTGGAGTCCGTGAAAATTTGAAATTCTGTTTTGCATTTTCCCCTTTGTGATCAGAATTATTCTACAGAATCTTTGATCAAAATGTTCAGTAATGGTAGCCAGGCACCAGCCAGTCCTGGTTTCATGGCAAAGGGGCAGTTGCTTGGGGAGTCAATTAGCCACACACTCCATTTCCTCCTCCTATTCCGTATATGGAAACCCTGGTAACTAGCGGTTGAGAGCCAGTCTGCTAACCAAAAGGTCAGCAGTTTGAATCCACCAGGTGCTCCTTGGAAACTCTACAAGGCAGTTCTACTCTGTCCTATAGGGTCACTATGAGTCAGAATTGACTCGATGGCAATGGATTTTTGGTTCCTTTTTTTCTTTTTTTTTATTCCTTATATTGGTTCTTTGGATCTCTTCATTTTTGAAGATATAGAAGTGTTAACTCTGGGTTGCTTAAAATAATCATAAGTATATTATACATGGTATATAACTTTCAACAGAAATAATAGGATACTATTTTTTTTTACTCAAATACCAGAATTTTATGAAATGATTTCTTATAATTATTTATAAACATGAAAACAAATACCCAAACACACATATGTACTGTATTTAAGTACCTAAATGTTCCATTTCTACAAGTTTTCTTTAATGATTATTACTTCAAAGGGCACAGGCTACACTCTTTAGCAGCTGTCAGTCAAAAACAAAACACTTTTTTAAGGCTAGGTATTTTCCCAACAAAAGTAAAATACAGGAGGGAATAAACAAAACAACAAAAAGGCAAAGGCTAGAGGAATTCAAGAAGTTTTTAAAGAAAGAGGTGGCAAGAAGTTAATAAAAGTTGATCTGTTCACAATGGGCTTGTTATCATATTTATTTGTCATTCCTTTCCATGAGGATTGTTTCAAAGTAGCAGGTATTTAGTTTTATACCATTCAACACTACATGAATAAGGAATCACTTAGTTCTTTTTTTTTTCCAACAAGAGAGTAGAGGCCACCGTACTACGTAATGCTAAAACTTCTGGAAGACAGAATCAGACAAATTATAACTTTCTATGTCATATTTTCCTTTTATAAAGAACAACAAAAAAATATGAAGTGCCATTTCGAAAAAAGAAAAATTACTATTTCCCGATGTATGCTACAACTATGAAAAACCAAAGTCATTTTAGTTTGTTTCACTGTATTTCTAAGGCTCTTCAGGTCTATTAACAAGAAACTTTGCTCACACAAATGTATGGCGGAATTCAGCATTATGTTTTTATAAAGCTAAATATTATTAAGTGAATGACTAAAAACTTGGAGCAGCTCTTTCATTTTGCACTGTAACATACACTATGGGGCTTTTTTTTCCTTTTTTTTGCCCTCTAAAATTCAGAATGGAAAATGTTCTATTGAGTAAACATCCATTTGCTCAAAATAAAAAGGGGCTCACTTAATAGATCTTACGATCAAAAACTACTCTTACTTGTTCAACTGTCTTTGAGCTCACCTTTCCAAACTTTGGTATGCTCAGACAGCTCCAAAATAACGGGGTAGCAATTACCTAAAATGAAGACCAGGATTCACACAGAGTTCCATGCTCAACAGTGCATGCAGTGAACATTCTTTGGTTTATTCTACTGCTTTTTTATTTCTCTCCTTCCACTGACATAATGAGCTGCCATCACAGGCTTAGCAAAATAGTACCTGTCACTTCCAGATGCTTAATATTCCTCTGTAAAGGATATGGTGACACCCTATCCAACCAAAACAAGTCTAACCTAACGCTATCTTCTCTCTGTCTTGCCATAATACAAAATGTGTTCCTCAGTTACCAATAATTTAGGCAAAGTGTGTCTTATGATGTTGAAGGTGTGAAGTTTTGCTACCCGTTACAGCATGTTGGCTAGCCACCTGCGCGCTCAGTAGACTATGACCAATCCACACTCTAGTTCGTCAGTAACAGTAATTCCAGAGGGGCAAAATTCAAAATTCCCATTTTTCTTTCTTGTCATGACAATTCTTTTATTCCCTCTCAGTCCAGACTTAGAAGCACTGTCAAAACCATAATTTATTTGTAGAGCTGGACCATTAAGATAATGTACAATATATCCAGAAAAGCTTTTTTTTTCCTCATATTATCTCATTATTCCTTCGCCCAAATCTGATGAAAGCTTGATATTACCATAAGACAATTGTTTCAGAAAATAGCAAAGGTATTTTGCTTAACTAAGGTGTATTTGTCATCACTGACACTCAATACAATTAACCAAATTAAACTGACTGGCTGATACTATAATTATCTCATGTTCAAATATGAAGTATAATACAATTTCCAAAGAGTAGGTATAGTCTAGAAATGAGAAAATGAACTTGAACATGAGACAGTCAGTAACAGAAGATCTGCTTTTGACATATTATAACCCCAGAAAAATAATTTAGGCTATTATGCTTTTGCTGAGCCTAAGTTATTCCAACATTTTATAGAAGTTAATGCAGTTGTATCTACTGTAAAGCGATCTTCATAAATTTTAATTAACATTTATGATCTTTAGACCAAAAACCAAACCCGCTAACGTCAAGTCGATTCCAACTCATAGTGACCCTATAGGGCAGAGCAGAACTGCCCCAAAGGGTTTCCAAGGAGTGCCTGGTAGATCCAAATTGCCAACCTTTTTGGTTAGCAGCCATAGCTGTTAACCACTACGCCACCAGGGTTTCCAATCTTTAGACAGGCACAAGTAATTATTTTATTTTTGATGTAGGTAAGAGTTGTATATGTTGATGCTAGTCACTTTTTTTTGGAAGCGGGGGTACTAACTTCCATCCTTTCATACCTTGGAATAGAAGACATCAAAGATGCAGATATTTTTCCTATGTCCTACCACCAACTCTTGTCCCAGTGACCATGATCCTGTCATTCTGTTTCTATCTGCTAAACCATAATAAGCAAACACATGCTTCTGGTCATGTCTGTTTGTTGTTGCTAATTCCTCTTATCCCTCCCATTTAGTACAAGATGTGAAACTGGATCCATAATGAAATTGTTTACCTTCCTTATGATTAAATTCCCTGTGTAATTAATGTCCCCAGTCCCTTAGGTGGCCTTATTACATCTACTCTCCTTTAACATGCTGTCAGCTGAATACATTTTCATATTTTAGAAGGTGGGGAAAGAGGCAAGAAAGCTCCTCACTGACTCCAATTCTAGCAAGATTATTTTTATCAAAAAGTATTTGCAATTATATTAGCTATTTTCATGGCTTATATAAACTGCTGTATTGGCTGATCCCTCACCTGAGAAGATAATAATTGAATTACAAATGTAAATAGGCTCCCATCAGAGACAACTGGGAACATCTTGAGGATTTCTAATACCAATATAAGGGGAAGGAGGGCAGGAAAAAGATAAGAAGCACCAGTGAGGCCATAAGCATAGAGTTTAGGAATTCCCATTTCTTCCAGGAGCCTTCCTGAGGGGTATACCAAGATTCTCTTAATGCTGGTGCCATCTCAGACCTCTCCTCTGACAGCAATGCCTAGATCTGTTCACTCAAGCCAAATCCTCTGGAAAAGGGGCTGAGAGATTGATATGCTTGCTCTGCTTTCTCTGAAGCCTCCTTGGAAAGTACTCCTCAGTCTGAGCTCAGGCTGTTTGCCTTAAAAGGATAAAATATCTGTAGAAAAAAAACTGTAGCTGGCTGCAGAGACATCACATACCAGAGCGAAAGGCGCTACAAGCCCAGAACTGCTCTTCAAGGGAGGGTTCCTCATTGTTCCACCTTCAGCGACTTTAAATTTCATAGAAGCATCTGGGACCTAAGGAAACAATCTCACTGGCTACTGAGGCAGCAGCCCCCAGCGACAGTGGAAAACACTTTGAATGATGGCTGATCCTAACGCGTGTCATATTTGAACAGTGGCCAGGACTCATGGTTGGCAGGAAAAGAGAAACACACTTAGACACTGAATGGAGCAGCTGTTACTTTTGTGTGCCCCAGGTCTGCAGCAGGTAACCCCAGAGACGACTGTGAAACTGACAGGTCCATATGCAATGGGCATGAGGGAGTTGGAAATGGCTGACTACACTGCAAGCAAGGGATATGGGTTGATCAAAAGGGTCCAGAGAAGGGGCTTCCCCCAAAATGGGAATTCAAGTCAACCAAAGATGAATGCGCTGTCGCAGAGGTTCTCAGCCTTAGCTATGCATTAGAATCACCTCAGGAGATAAAAAATATATATCTATAGCTCTGATCCACCCCAGAGCAATTAAATCAGAAACTCTAGAGGCAGTACCCTAGCAGTAATATATTTTAAAGCTCCCCAGATTATTCTACATGACACCAAGTTTGAAAATCAATGGAATAGGTATGGTAATGATTACCTATTTGGGGGAATAAATAATAAGACACTAACTAGTGGACACCTATAATTTGGGGAAAAAAAAAAATCTACTACTGCTTTTATAAGCCACCAGTGCTTACTGGTTTTGGCCAATATAGCCATTCAACTCTTTAGATGCAAGGTTTATACTGACCCTGTTTTTAATCACGTACACACACACCTTGTCTTCTAATCATAGCGGTTTCCAAACTTTGCTGCACATAGGAGTTACCTGGGGTATCTCCAAAAAATATTGACACCTGGCTTCCACTCCAGGTATTTGGATTAATTGGTTTGGGGTACAAATTGGGCATTGGATTTTTTTTTTAAGCTCTCCAGGTGATTCTAATGTGCAGAAGAGTCTGGGAATCACTATCCTACTTTATTTCTGCCACTTCTCCCAAAGGACTTCTGTTTCCTATTCAATTACTGGCGAACAGATACTCCCCCGAGAATAGCCTATATGGTTATTCATTAGGTTTTCCTGCAACTGCCTAACCTCACACCTCTTTGGGAGGCAGGAGAGCCTACTGGCTAAGGGGACAGGCTCTGGAGATGAAATTCAGGCTCAAGCTTTTATTAAGTGCATGACCTTGGGCAAGTTGCTTAGCCTCTGCGAAACCCTGTCTTGTGCCTCAGTGGAGTGAAATAAGAATAATCTGGAATCTTCCTCACAGTTGTTGGGAGTATTAAGAGACAATCTATGTAAAGCACTCTGAGCAGTGCCTGACATAGAATAAGTGGTGAATAAATGTTAGCCATTACGATAAGCAGTGCCATTCAAACCAGTTAATTCAGTAATGGTGCTGCCCCAACTTGCTCTCCTTGTTCCTTTCCTCTGCCTTGTGGACTACACAAAAGCCACCAAGCCCTCACTGATGTCCAATTCAGAGATGTTTCAAAGGGACGATACAACATATTCAGAACAAGCACTGATCAAAAGGGAAACATCTTAATGGTTTTCTGCGGAAACCCTGGTATGGCTCCCAGAGGAGGCAAGCCTTCCATATTCTCCAATTTCGGTGTCTCCTCTCTATAGCTGTCTTCATCTATAAACTTCTCTTTCACTTGCAAACCCTGTTCCAGTTCCATTGCCTATTTACTTACCAACAAAGCCCAACACTCTTTTCCAACTTGCTTGCAGATATAGCACAGCTTTAACAATACTCTTCTTGTTTTGCCCTTTCCTGTCCCCATGACACACATATCTTCTTCCCACTCGACTCATCTGCTCTTTTCATATTAATAACTACGATTATAAAAGCCACAGAGAAACAAGACACTTGTGAGAGTGTACTATTAGTCCCACCTTTGGTGAAACATCTGTTTTGTGGAGCTGGAGTTTTTGTGCTATTGTTTATATTTACATGACATTTTGGGGATGGAGAGCATTTCTCTGCTCTTAAAAACAAAATTAGACTTAGAGAGTTCAAACAGGCTGCATATAATTAACTTCTCAGAAAATAAATTTTAAGGTGGTGCTGAGGAATGCAGTCATTACAGAAGATGGTGAGAGGAAAGTAAAACTGATGTCAGGAGGCTGGGTGTGAGGAAGTAGAGAAGGGCTGACAGGAAGGGGTGGCAAACAGCACCAGCTCAACAATTCAGATTAGGATTCAAAATGCCACAGATGTGATTGCATAATAAGCTGTTGAGCATACTGGTAAATGCTGCTTTCAGCATGTGCTTATTTATCACATTGTCTTGCATTCTCTGAACTCAGAAGGTTCAAGTCAGAGGGTCTGGAATGCTAGCAACAGGCTCACTTCTCTGGGATGGGCAGCAGCACCTACGGTAGGGATGGCAGAAAGAGCAGCAGCCTGGTGTTCGAATCTGGTTGCTAGGATACCATGGAGACCCTCCATTGCTAGGCAGACAGGAAAAAAAAAAAATGTCCATATGCCTTATAACCTGCAAACAGCAACAATAGAAACACTGTCTGCCTACATCTAACCTTTCCCACTGGAAATCCAAACCCAGCTCTTTGGTGAAATCACAAGTAGCAGAAGCTTGGAAATGTGACCCAGTAAGTACAGCAAGGAACCTTTTCATTTATATTCTCAGGCAATGCCTAGAGCCACTCTATTTAAGGGTCTGTCAGTATTTTCATTATAAGCTTTTTAAGGGCACACAACTTGACTGTGCTTTAAAAATCCTAATAGGGTTTTAGCAACCTAGTCTAAAGTATGTTTATAAAGGCTTTCACGACTTCAATTTTACTGAATAGACTGCAATGTCAAATTAACAATCAAACTTAAGTTGGAAACTCTATTAGAATAACGTTAGGTTGGAATTTAACTCCTCCACAAAAACAGGAAAGATGGATTTCAAACACCAACTTCAGGTTCAAGTCTCATCTATGTCCAGTTCGCCTAGGTATGCAAGGAACCTGCAGTGCTAGTCTGTGGCATAAAATTAGATTTTCAACGTGAACATTTTGAAATGAGTGGGAAATGGAACTTGGTTAAAGAGTAGAATTCAGTTCCTTTAAGAGCTGTAATCATCCACTACTTGGTTAAATTAACTGCTCATACCTTGTTAGGATTCCATACCGTACCCATTGCCATCGAGTCAATTCCGACTCATAGTGACCCTAAAGGACAGAGTAGAACTGCCCCATACAGTTTCCAAGGAGCACCTGGTGGATTTGAACTCCCGACATTTTGGTTAGTAGCCGTAGTAGCACTTAACCACTACGCCACAGGGTTTCCCTTGTTAGGATAGAAAAAAAAAGATAGTTGACTTTTATCATGATTATGTTGGTGAGAAATGAAGGGCTGGACCAGCATTCTGATATTCAGGGGTAACAATTAGTCCTTGGTGTAGGAAAAAAAAAAAACAGTTCTTGATTCTAAGAAGCTGAAATGCCTTCTCACCTACTTTTAAAAGATCGTAAAAACGGAGATTCGCATTCTCTCTGCCCTTAACTTGCTTTTCCTCAATTTCCATTACCATATTCTAGTGTAGCCAAAAAAACCAGGAGCTATTGCGTCAGCTCTGACTCAAGGCAACCCAAGCGTGTCGGAGTAAAAACTTTGCACCACAGGGTTTTTGATGGCTGATTTTTCAGAAGCGGAATGCCAGTCTTTCCTTTCAAGGTGCCTCTGGGTGAACTCAAACCTCCGACTTTTCAGTTAGCAGCCAAGGACGTTAACTGTTTGCACCATGCGGGAACTTCATTGTAGCCGCTACTAGCTGCCATTCCCCAAATGTGGCTTCTGCTTTCCTTTGTTGTCCTGTCTCTTTGCTGAAGGCTTAAAATGTCTCCCCTTATCCTCATACCACCCCCTCAAACCCCATCACAACTCACCTAAATCATGGGCATCCTTCAAATACTGACTCTAAACACATCCATTTCCACAAGAGTTTCTGATAACATAAAATTCAATGGGCTCAATTATATTTTGCCAACTATTCTATGCATGTCCTCTGTGACTTACTTTACTTTCTAGAGTATTGATCTGCATTGTTATCCCCTTGTTAACTCTCTGATGATAGAAATTGTATATTATTCATCTCTGATGCATTATGGTACCTTGCACATGGCAGACATCCCATAAAAGTACTGAACTATAAGGCATATTAAGAATTTAATTACTACCTTTAAATAAACTTATGTTTTAATATTTATACCATCTATGTTTACACTAGAATTCTAGAATTTTCTCAACTTTCTACAAAATTTAAAGCCTAGCCTTTGGGAAGATTCTATTTTCTACTGAGATGTATCAGTGTCAAGATTTAAAAGATCATATATTTTTTAAATTAATGACTTGATCTTTTTAAAATTAATGCCTCCTTTAAAATAAAGAAAATATATTTCTTTTATCCATAGCTCTTTCAAGTACTTCACAATCAAAAAGTGGAACATAACAAGGACATGTTATCATTCTCTGAAATACAGCTACCTTTGGGGTAAAAAGCAATAGCTTAACAAAATACAGAGACACTAACAACTTTTTATAGGAACTCAAGACTATACAATCTAGCTGAAATGAGATGGAACCCTGAGACAGGAAAATGGAAAGGGTTTGGGAATATTTACACTATGCTAAGTGTTTAGATCAAAACACCAGAGGCTGAATGTTGTTACCAATTATAGAGGCAATTTTCCAAAAATGAAATGACTTGAATTAAAATTACTTAATATTGTCCATAAGAACCATTCTATGTATATAACCGGCAGATTATCTGATCTCATTATAATGGATGTTTTTGGGTTTTTTTTCCTTCATATGTAAGAGTTTATTTGTTCAATTTATTTCAAAACATACAGCCTAGTAGTTTACATTCTCAAATAGTTATTTGGTAGCAATGGACTATGGATTGCCAATTTGCTACATCAGTTCTTTGCTTCACATCCATAACATAATAAGGGCTTAGAAGTTTTCTCTATACAGGTTATAAAGGAGACAAACCAAAACACTGTGCTGAACCTCACAGTACAGGGGGAGTGCCCTGGCTCTGTGCTGGAATCTGACAGAGTCTTCACTCCAATTTCCAGCTTAAGTAGGAAAAATTCAAACTAAAAATATTCAGATAATTTAATAAGCACATTTATATTTGCACTCTTTTTAGGCAATCGAAAGTCACTAAAAAAAAAATTTTTTTTTTTGTTTACTGTAATCCTCAGATGGCAACCTCAGTAGGCAAAAACTTGACAACTGTATTTGCATACATTGGATATTAGGCAGTACATTTGCTGGGCACTTATATTTAATAGAAAGAAAATAGAAAACTAACATGAATATGAACTCGAAATCAATTTTCGGCTTCTTAAATGGTTTCATTTTAACTTGAATTTAAATTAACACTGTGTATAACTTTAAGAAAGATGACCAAATTTAAGTTTCGTTAAAGATGAAATATAAAAACATAAACACTTGTTGCCCGTAAATCTGTATATGCAAATTATTCACAGGTCTTCAGTTTGACAAGTTTTCTTAGTTCTTTGTGCAGCAACCCTGCACAGCTATTCAAATGGTATGAGCTATAATCACTTTACATACAATATACTTCTCCTTCCCCTAAGAAAGGTACACTCTACCACTTAAGCCAGTTTTATTCTAGTCTTCTCCATATAAGTGTGAAAAAACAACAGATGTTTTTCCAAAATTACTTAAGCTTGGAAGACAGTCTATCATTTTCTTCAATATAATCCTTCAGGATCACCAAAGCCATCACGGCGATAACTTAATAGCTGATTTCTCTAAAACAAGCATTATGAAATAAATATCAGAAGGCACCACATTGTTTAGTAGTTAAAGTGTTTATTACAATGAAATGTTGTGAATTACTTGCCACACTAACTTCACTCTCCAACATGGATTTTTTTTTTAATCTGCTGTTCTACATGTCAAGCACTAAGAAGCTTCTACACATTCTACGGTTCATTCCCCACTTCCTAGATTCCTTTTTATTTTCTAAGATAAAATGGTTAACTGGATTTATCAGCTGGCTTAATCACACTTCATTATAAAACCTATTAAAATGATCTTTTTATAAAAGTGGAGTTTGCTCTGTGTTACTCCGAAATCCTACAGATACAAAAATGAGATCCTATGGAATGCTTAAAGATGGAGAGAGCTGTCTTTGAGTTATTTCTTCATTATGCAAAACTTGGCCCAGGAGAGATGCCCATGTACCTCATTAGCTAAAACAGGCAAGCCTGACAGGACTGCAAATTAATTTACCAGAGAAAGTTGCAGTAGATTCAGATCGCTCAGGTTTCCAAGGCAGATGTAAGTCAGCTGAAGTGTTAAGGCAACTTGCTCAAGTCAGAATCTCAGAAATGTTTACCCTTATTGTCTCTTCTCCAATGTCTCACAAAATACAAGCTTCTCCTTAAACTGAACATGCACAAGGAATGGAAAATGTTCCATGGAAACCACCAAGCATAGGTATAACTCTAAGTTTTCAAGTGTACTGCGTACATACTCACGCCCCCCTCAAAAATCCAATAATCCAAATGGAAAAAAAAAAAAAAACATTGCCATAGAGTCAATTCCAACTCATAGTGACCCTATAGGGCAGAGGAGAACTGCCCCATAGGGTTTCCAAGAAGCGGCTGGTGGATTCGAACTGCCATTCTTTTGGTTAGCAGCCGTAGCTCTTAACCACTCAAGTATGTATCCCCTTCTCTTTAAAAAAGACCTCGTATTATTATATAACACGTGTCATGCAGCCAGTGTGATGTAGTTAGGATTACAGTAGCAAAATCCTTCATTTTTTTCAGTTATGTCATTATCTGTTAATTAAAAATACCATTCATTTGGGTACTTTCCTTCATTTTATGTTAACCTCATGTTGCGGTGCTTTACTCTCCCTATGCTCTCTGAGTTGAGTGTTGTATAACAAGTTTCATTCAATTTGCCCATCCAAGTTATGAAGCCCACTGACATCAGAACTACCCAGTTCTCTAAAATGCTAGAACAATACCAGAATGGTTGCATTAGAAGCCAGGAATAAGGCAAACAGTGGGGCTGTGTTTTAAGTAAAATAAACTTATCTACGTTTGACCCTGAAAAGCATGCAACCCTCCTGAGATGGAGCCAATTGCTCCATTAGTAACATTATGCAAATTCCTTATGGAAAATAAGCAATATTCTTCCTCGGATGTTATGAAAAAATATATATTTTTAATAATCAACAGACCAGGCTTCCATTCCTGGATTGTAAATGTCATCCAATTCGGAAAATCAAAAATCTTCCCTTTCATATGCGTATTTGCTTATTTTTTACACTTTGATGATGACAGAACATGAGGTTTGAAGGGTGCCAGCGTGAATCGCCAGCCAGCATGTAGAGAAATCCGAGAAAGCCACAAAAGCATAGAAAGTAAGGGTGATATCAGACGCATTTCATTTCAAGTCTGACGAGCCTGCTTTTAGGATTTTCCGGATGCACAGGTTTGCCAGGGCATTTGGGAGACGGGGCTTTTTATTCTTCTACACACACACACACACATACAGTGAGAGGGAGACACGCACACGGACACACACCTAGGGCGCTTTCCAACTATACGGTAGGTGGCACAGATGAATGTATACGTATATGTATTTTTTTTAATACCTGGAGGTTTGACAAAGACACGAAGGCAACGTATGTGCAGTAAGTCTGAGTCTGAGAAACGTGCACAGCCCCGCAAGAAGTGCCCGTTAAAATGAAACATTTCTGAGGATGAGAAGGACAGATATGGCAAGCGGAGGGGCGGGGGCCGACAGACAATACAGAGACCCGCAGCTCCCCACCGACAGGGTGCCACATGGACCCGGCGCGTAACCCCTGCTTACTGTGGACTCTTAGGGTAGAAAGGCAGGGTCACATGGCTGAGATCTTGGATGTCGAAGGCGGTGGGTTCAGCGGAGATCGCCTGCCGCTTGGTGCGCGGCTCACCCTGCAAGGTGCTAGCGCTCTGCTTCTGCGCCTGCTGGGTGGCCGGCCGGATCACCGAGCGGTACTTGTCCAGCTCGTTCTGCAGCTTCTGGATCAGTTCGTCCTTCTGATCCAACTCCAGCTCCAGCTCGTCGATGAGAGCATCCCGCTGCCTCAGCTCCTCAATCTTCTCCTGGAGCGCGTATTGTAAATCCCGCAGGGTGCCCATGCTCCTCCGGGCTGCCGGGGGCTCCTTCCTGCCGCTACTCCTCGTCTTGGGGCTTCCTCCCTTCTCCGATCAACTTTCCCCAAAGTCGCCGCTGCCTCCCGAGTGCGAAAGCTTCCTACTTGAGCCCAAAGCCAGCCCTGGCTTCTGAGCATGCCCAGTCCACCAGCTCCAGCCACCGAGAGTTTCAGTGTGCTGGTTCCACTTCTCTGGCTTTACCGAGAGGCTGAGTGCGTGGATGAGCAAAGCCGCAGGTCCAACCTGAAAGCGGGTGGGCGCCGCGGTGCAGGGGAGAAGAGCCAGGAGGCGCGGTGGCAAGGAAGCAGGAGAAGGGGACTTGAATGGGGGGGCTCGGTAGCAGCGGCTAGTCTGTTCGGGTCACTAGCGCCGGGCGCCAAAGGAAGCCCGTGGTGCGTGCGGGGAGCCTGATAAACCTCTGGGGCGCGCTGGGGGGATGTGCCAGTGGAGCGAGGCGCGAGCAGCACTCTTTGCGGCTGGGGAGGTGGGAGGGAGATGGCTGGGAGGACCCCAGGCAAACTGAGGAGGCGTCAGCAGGCTCCAAAGCATGCCAATCTTGAGGACATTGGACTAGGATCCCAGCGACGTACGAGGGAAGAGCGGACTCTGCATCCTAAAGGCTCTGAGTTCTGGAGGTATCTTAACCGCCAGTTTCACAGAGAAAGGCTCCGGAGCTGTGTGGCTGAGCCCTCGCTTCTCCCACGCCACCTTTCCCACGGGGAGCGCCTCACACAGGTGGCTAACGCTTGAAAAGAAACTTGGCTCTCAGGAGATGAGAGCCAGTCCGTGCCTGGGAGGAATTCCCCCGTACATTCCGGTGCCCTTGGGGATGGATGGGGTGCCTGATTTTTTTCTCCCCAGCGCTGCCACTCTGCCTGTTCCTGCTAGTTACGCCCCTTGGCGCCTCTTCCAAATTCGGATTAATGAAATCGTTCTAGGGCAAAGGCTAAAAGGGATTTGGGCCCTAGGAGGCCGCTGAGCTTTTCCATTATCCCGCCCACTTGAGCTAATGTGCATAAATTTACTGATGGAACTTGCTTCTTTTGGTTTGCTCAGTTTGGGGGTAAAAATCACTACCGAACTTAAAAAAGTTCATCCTGAAATTGAACCACACATTTAAAAACATTAAAACATTCCTTCTCTGACAACTAAGCTGTTAGGACAGTATCTTTCCACTGAAATGGCAAGGAAGAAACTCTAAGTCAAACTTTGGAGAAAAAAAGACAGGGGAAAACTAAAAAGGTTACAATAAACTGTACCAACCCCCATCCCATTCCACCCACACCCACCACCATCCCTGCTCACTCAGTATTTCCTAATTTGATGACAATTTGGTAGCAACTTGGTGTCCAAGGGTAATTCTCCCATCATGGGAACACATGTTAAAAATGTCCAAATATGTACCTAATCCTTATCTAAATTCCTAATATTTACCTAAAGCTTTTCCAACTCATCCACTTTTTTTAGAATCTTTATTAGTCCCCTAATTACTATTCTTGGAACACCCAATGTTACAATCCTCAATGCTTTATTTGGCCATCCCTTAACACTAAAACAAAGAAAATAGAAAATAGGTTAAAATGGAATTACAATTCAGAGCTATTCACTGGAATCTAAACTTAGCCAAGGACACAAACACCAGTCTCAAAAAATTGGGCACTTTTGCTTTTGAATGTACAACTTTTTCTATCTGAGCTTTAAAAAAAAAAAAGGAAGAAACAGCTAGCCAATGGTATGTTAACAAGTTTTTCATTTTAAATGTACTTGCGTGTAATGGGAAACCCTGGTGGTGTAGTGGTTAAGTGCTATGGCTGCTAACCAAAGGCTCGGCAGTTCCTAATCCGCCAGGCGCTCCTTGGAAACTCTGTGGGGCAGTTCTACTTTGTCCTATAGGGTCGCTATGCGTTGAAATTGACTCGAGGGCACTGGGTTTGGTTTTGGTTTGCTTGTAATCACAGCTGTAAATGACAAGAGAGTATACAGTCCTGAACATCCTTCCACACAGACTATGATCTAACTCACTTTAATACAAATGATATAAGACACTTAATTTTTCTGCTTTCTGACAGACATTGTGAGAAATGAATTTATTTCAGAATGCAACATATAAAATGGATAATTCCCAAAACATTTCCATCTGTAATGAACAAAACATGAATAATTTACAAATACTGACAGCAGTAAATAATTAAAAAAAAAAAATGACTCTGTCCTAAGAGTTTTAGTGACACTTCCTTCTCCCAGGCAGAAGGCCAAATTATCTTATTGAACATATGGGAATTCTTTAATTCCATGGGGAAAGTGTTTAAAGCTAAATGACTTTTTCTTATAGATCTATTACAGGAGTCCACGAGGCCAAGAGTTTGTCTAAAAATATATCAGAAAGCAATGTATAGGGGACATCATTGTATAGGGGACATCAATCGCTAAGCAGGCTTTTGATTTTAAAGTTTGAGCCTTAAATAAGGGTTATCTAATAAACCCTGGTGGCATAGTGGTTAAGTGCTACAGCTGCTAACCAAAGGGTTGGGGGTTGGCAGTTCGAATCCGCCAGGCGCTCCTTGGAAACTCTATGGGGCAGTTCTCCTCTGTCCTATAGGGTCGCTATGAATTGGAATCGACTTGATGGCAGTGGGTTTGGTTTGGTTTTTGGAATATCTCTGAGTGAAGTTCCTGGATGGTGTAAACGGTTAAGTGGTTAGAAGTTCGAGTCCACTCAGAGATGCCTAAAGACAAAGTCCTGGCCATTTACTTCCAAAATTTCAGCCACTGAAAACCCTAGGGAGCTCAGTTCTATTCTGCCACACAGGAGGTCGCCATGAGTCAGAGTCTACTTGATGGCAACTGTTTTTTTTAATGTCTCTGAGCAGCATAAGGAGCCCTGGTGGTGAAATGGTTAAAGAGCTTGCCTGCTAACCAAAAGATCAGGAGTTTGAATCTACCAGCCACTCTTTGGGTTTGGTTTTTTAGTTTTTGAGCAGCATAAAGTAGAGAAGATTCTTCTTAATCTGAAGACAGTCTGTCTCCATATACAAAGGAAAACAGAAACTATTTTTCCCAAAATATAAAAAATACCACTTCAGCCAAAAATATTCAGGTATTTTGATCAGAAGAGTTTTTAAAACTGAATTGGGTAGTGTTTCACTATTTCGGCTAGAATTTCTACACATAACTATAGGACACACATTACATACACACATTACATTTTCATTTTAAATGGAATTCTTGTGATAACAAAATATATCTTCCACAGTGAATCCAATATTAAAAGTCAGAAGTCTGTTCTAACAATCACAAACATAGTAATGGTTGAGAAGATATAAGACTATTACAACTGTTTCACCATTTAAAAGGTGTCCAAGGTATAGAATATATTCAGTGATAATTAGTTATGAAAAAATAATTTAATTTTTCCTTTATAATTATATATGCAAAATCAGAATATATAATTCCGTAAATACTTTATATTTGAAAAATTCAGAATTTTCTCTTTCATCTTTAAAGTCAAAATAAATATTTTAAGTAAGTTTTTCAGTGATATTCTTAACTGGTTGTTTAGAGCTTGAGGGACCTGGTTTCCATCTCGGCATTTTGAGTGATTCCAATATTGTATTAAATATCTTTGACATTGTACTTGGTAAGTGCTAGAAAAAATATTATGTGATAAATCAAGATCCCACAATTATATTTCCACAAAGACAAATTTTACCATAAAATCTTGTGTCCCAAAGTAATCTTAATTGGCTAAAATATAAGATCAAAGCTACTTTCTGCTCCATTAGAAAGTAGCTACCACAGATCTGGAATGGAGTACAATGGAATGAAGTGGAGTGGCATGGAGTAGCATGGAGAACTCTCATCCACTGCCCATCTGGGATGGGGTCTTCGATGTTAACCAAAAAAACCAAACCCTCTGCCATCAAGTCAATTCCGACTCATAGCGACCCTATGGGACAGAGTAGAACTGCACCATGTCAGATGCTCACAAAACAATGCAATTTTGAAGGAACTGAGTTCCCACTCTAGAATTCCATAGTCAGCCTACAACCTGCTTTTCAGTAGTCTCTCTTGATCACAGCTTTAAGAGAGGTAACATTCTGCCAGTAGCCAGATCAAACTGTGGCTTACTGAACTCAGATTATGCTCCTCAATTTTGCACCCAACCCTCATGACTGAGAATGAATATTATTAGCACGCTTTCCTTAATGGAATCTCAGAATCATTTAATGAAACATTCAATAGGGCAGCTATACTATAATCCCAGCTATTAAAAAAATAATAAAGTCTGTAGAATCTAGCATCCTTCACTAAAAACATAATTAGCCTCAAAAGAACTATGGTAATTTTGTCCTCTACTTTTTCATTCCACTGGTGCTACATTCCTTGGAAGAGTCCTAACTTTGAAATCTTCTGCCATTTCATGTGTATACTGAGGGGAGGGAGAGGGACTGAGCTTTTTAGGTGATGGAAGCCACCCCTCACAGACGATCTCTAAAAGTAACAGGGATTCCTAGGGATCTAGATATGAAGGTTACTATCACTGTCAGACATACTGACTTCCTTGAAACTTGCTAATCATGATCGAGATCACAATAAACATAACTTTCTTGTACTCAAAATGCATGACAGGCACTGTTCATTTAACACTACCAAGTGAGTAGTAGTAGGATTTCCATTTATACCTGAGAAAACAAAAACACCCACCTAATCAATGACAGAGCCTGATTCAAATCCAGATCATTGGGCACAGAGTTCAAGGCTCTACCCCTGCCCCTCCTGGCCTCCTGCAGGACTTTGATTGTGGCTGCTGTGTCTTAGTTCTGGGTTCAGGGAAATCAGAATATTGGGTTGGGGGAGGTAGAAAGAGGAGAAATTTGGAAAATCCAGAAAGAGCAAAAAAAATTTTTTTAAGTTCCTTTCCACAAAATTATCATCACTTCAGCACCATTTTATCTTGGTTTAAGGTAACTAACTTGTACCCATTTGCCTGGGACTGTTCCATTTAGTTCTAAAACTAAAAGTCCTAAGTACCCCTCAGTTCTGTACAAACCAAAACAATTGTTCACCCTATTTAACTCAGCATTCTTGAGCCTCTCTAACTTAGAAATGTTTTCTAATTTCGCTCTCAAAGTAAAGCCAAAGAAAATCTGTAATGATAATACCTAATATTTTAGGTACTTCATAAAACCACTTACACTTTAGTTCATATAAACATGTTTTAGGAAAGCAATCATCCAATTTCAATACATAATAATACACTACCGGTATTGGGACTGTAAAGGGGGATGAGTTGGACAGCAGAATTTTCATTACACTTTGATAAATTGGATAAGGATTATAAGCTCTGTTTTTTGGTTGGTTGTTTTTTAATGGAAACCTGAACCTTCCTATGGACTGAGCACAGTGATTCAAGCACCTGCTATTCTAGTAATTCCTAGAATTAGATCATTTCTCGTGATTTTGTTTGGTGGATGGATTCAGCCATCAGGAATACATATTTAAATGGATATAAGTAAAAATTCTAATGGCTGGGCTGTTTGAAGTCATACTACTGTAAATGATAAGGTCTACGTGGAAAGGAAAAAAAAAACATAAACCATTAATGATGAAAAACTTACTGCAGAGACTTGGAAGGTGATAGTGCACTGTACCATAACTGCTAATGTGCTTGGGGTTTAAAATCGAATTAGTGTCATGCCTAATATTACTTGAAATGAATTCTTATCTTCCACAGCTTAAAATGATGGTAAGTTATTCTTGGGCCTCAGCCTAAAATAGTGTTCATGAAAATCCATGCACTCTATAAAAAAATAAATAAATAAAACATTTCTTTATATTCTTTAATGAGCTGCCCATGTCCAATGATCAGAAGAAATAAATGGCTTTTAAGAAGAAAAAACTATTAGGTGCTCTGTTCTTTTTTTTTTGATGAATAGAAAATTTTAAAGTACATAAAATGGAATTTAAAATCCTTTATTCACCAAAAATATTATTTATTGTGTTTTAAGCCCAGTGAATATATTCATGAACATGCAACACAGTAATATCTCCCATATTTGATTAAGTTAGAGTTTCTCAGTTCCATTGCACTTATTCTTCTAGTATATTAAAAACACATGATTTCCTAAGCTAATGCGTCAGTATTTTCCGCAAAACATTTGCAGAAGTAATTTTGCTTTTGAAAATGAGTTGATACTATGTAGCTTATTAAAAAATAGCTCTGGAGTCAATGGTTTTTCTTCTTTTGTTGTTGTTTTTAAGTAGTACTTAACAGCTAACGTAACTGAGCCATTTTCCTCTTGCATGTTTTCTAACCTAGATTTAAAGTAAAGGAAACTTAAATGTTGATAGTGAAGTCACAAAAATTAGTACAGTGGGAAAGTACTAAAGATGCACTTAGACGTCTGGGTAAATTTAATTCTTATCAGTAGGTAAAGTGACTAAATTTGTTCCGAGAAAGATGCCAGAAAATTTCTTTATATTGTGAGAATGTCAGGAATTTTGGGAGAAGGAAGAGGAAGGGCATTATAAAGAAAAAAAAAAGGAAATACATAAAGATCCCCACTCTCATGGATTTAGTGGACAATATTGCCTAACTTCAAATTAAGGGAACTCTTGATATATTGTGAATTTTATACTATAATTATGAGATGGAAATCCACCTTTCCAATGACATAAATGAAGGTATAGTCTGGTAAGTCAATATGGTATCTGAAGTTTATGAAAGCATTACCTGTGGAACAAGCATAGGAGCCCTTGGCTGGGAACCATGAGATGCATATATTTGCAATGAATTTGTAGCCAACTGTAAATTTTCAGTCACCTTGCCTAATGTATATTTTTAGAAAAGATTCAGTACTTACTTCTTGGTCTAGCTTTTCTATGATGGAAGCTAAAAATAGACTGGATTTTGAAAATGTATTATTCAAAACACGGACACTTAATCTGGTAGGTAAGAATTCTTTAAATATTAGTGGTCAAGATTTAAACCTAAAAGACAAATGTGCAAACTATATGATAACATTGTTACCAAAAATGCTAATATGTAAAATACCATATCATTTCAATAGCCCCATATAAGTGAGTATTAAATAGAGGTTTTCCCATTTAATTGGTATCGGTGCAGAATATTCAGTGTCTGTCTTGAGTCACTATTATATAAGAATGTGTTTACTTCAAGATCAGAGTTAATTTAGGAAGTTATTATGGAAAATACATCTAAAGTTTTAGAGGTAGTACAGCCAAAATTCTAACCACCTAGCTTCTTAGAAAAGCATCTATGGTAATTACCAATTTTAAGTGGAAAGAATGACAGAGAATCTTCAAAATGTTTATTTCCAGAACATTAAGCAATTGCTGCTGTTAGGCACACAGAAAAGTAAGTAAAAATTGTATATTTTCACCCTCCAGTTCCTGCTGGTCAGATCTTCCATCAGTACACACTAAGTAGCATTCTCTCAGCAGTCACAGAACTAACACTTACCTAAAGCCTTGCCACATGTGCTGTATTGTTTAATTTAGTTGCTTTAAGCCATTCACACGTGTGCACGCACATACACACAAAGTACAGAGAGCTAAGAGACTGACAACAACATCTGCCATGACTCGCCCTCCCAAAAAAGGAAAGTTGCCTTATGCTTTTACTCATAATGAATAACACAGAATTTTGAGTTGGAGTGAACTGTAGAGTTAAATTCAACATCTTAATTTCAGAGTTAAGGAAACCCAAAGGCCAAGGAAGATGAACAACTCGCCCACGGCAGAGGAAAGTTCAGAAGCCAGGTCTCCCAATTCTCAGCGCAGTATTCTTAAAGTTATGTGATTCTTTGACTAAGCATTTTTATGATTATTGCCCATAGAAGCCTGACTCGTTGAACATGAAAATCTTACCTCATATCTTTTCACACTAGCCTGACTGGTTGTTAAAGCAAATTCAGAACACTTTAATTTGCTAAAGAGAACAAAACATATCAAAAGGTCGGTGAAATGTCTAATTAGCTATGTTTCTTCTTATACTCAAATCACACAGAACTTTCATTGCTACTACAGGGATCTGCATGAAGACAAAGGATCGTGTGTGTGCGTGTGTGTGCGTGTACCTCCAAAAACCAGTTGCCATCAAGTCAGTTCCAACTCATGGTGACTGCATGTGTGTCAGAGTAGAACTGTGCTCTGTAGGGTTTTCAATGGCTCATTTTCACAAGTAGATTGCCAGGCCTTTCTTCTGAGGCACCTCCGAGTGAACTCGAACTTTCAACCTTCCAGTTAGCGGCCAAGTGCCTTAGCCACTTTTACCACCCAGGGACTTGCATGTACCTCATAGTCATGCATATACCATAGGTATGAAAAACCACACCTTCTTGATCAACCCTCATTATGTCAAAGGAAAGGGGGGTACATGCGGTGGATGCATCCCAAATCTTTTGCATTCCACCTTCTTTGACACAGATTTAAGTGGAGAAGTAGGGTAAACCATCTTGCTTTACCTCTCTATTTAGACACAGCAGCTCAGGCATTCTTACATTACAAGCTTTTTAAAGCCCTTAAAATACAAAAGACATCACTATAAAGAAAGACAAAATGTCTCTCGAACTCACACAAATTAAAAGATAACACTCTAAAACCTCACATAAAACTCCTATAATTCAACCGGTGACTCTCTGATTCCCTAAAGTCATGAAACTGGTCTTAGATGACTTGACATTTTTAAGACATAATAGATATAATACGAGAAAGGGTGATTTTTATTAGGTTAATATTTTCTAGATGGGTACCTGATAAAATTTTTGTAAAAAAAAGAAAATATATAAGAAGACAGTAAGGATATATTTCAAAATGCATTGAAAAACATAGCATTTTGACATTTGACATTTCATTGCATTAACATCTATCTAAAAATACTTCTTATTTTATATATTCAAAGTATATGTTCACTTAATCATCAATCTATCTACAAAGAAAATTATTAACACATTACCTCGTTTTCAGATTCAAGAATCACAGGAAACATCCAATTGAGAGAAAACGGAAAAACTGATGGAAAAAACACCAATAACCAAGAAAAAGCATATGGAGCAATACTTGAATGCAGTGGTCAAAGAACAAGTTTGCCAGCAATTCAATGATTGTGATTCAGACCTCTCACCCATCAAAGTATACAATCTGGCACAATGTTTTCTTAAAAAGTGAACTAAGGAACACTTGTTCATTAAAATGGTCATAGGTAAAACTACAGAAGTTTCCACAGTCAAGAGTCTTTAGGGAATAATGCGTAAAATTCAACAAAACAGATTTCCTTCTGTATTATTTCTCAGAAGTTTTGATTTTCCAATATGTATTATGAGTCTCCAAAATAAATATTACCTCTCAGAAGTTTTGATTTTCCAATATCTACTGTGAATCTCCAAAATAAATATATAGTAAATACATACAATTGACTTAAAAACTAGACTGTCCTTCGTCTGTTATTTTAGGCATTGAAACTGAGTGCTCATGCCATTTAGTTGTTTAGCGGGATATTAGACAATTCACTAAAAACTACAATCATCTTCCCCATTTGTGAAATGTCTTATCAGTATCTACACACATACATAGCAATATCAGGGAGGAGAACACACAGGCCTGGTCCTACCATCAGTTCTGCCAACCACCAGTCTCTCGCCTTTAAAACCACAATTTACTCAGTCGGCAACCACAGCCAACGACATGACAGAAAACCACAAACACATGATAAATTTGGTGTCTACAGGAAGGACTAGCATTGCCATTTGCCCCATAATCACATTTCCTTTCTTTAAAATTAGGTTGGATTACAGGATTATTTCTCAGGTTGGGAAAATGTTCAAGGGAAAATTACAATGGGACCAAAACCAAGAGAGCAATTGATTAATAATTAACTATGTAAGCCTTATACTGACCTTTCAGTTCTTTAAAATCTCCAGGTACCAACTAATTCTATTTTAACATTTCAGAGCTTTTCCACTGTTGATTCTCTTTCTGCCTGTGAAGCCTTTCTCCTAACCCCTTTCTCTGTCTCAAACCCCACCCCATCACTGCCCTGCGTTTTGAGTTATTAACTCAATGAACTCATTCTTCAGTTGTCTCCTTAAATATCACTTCCTGCGACAGGCCTTCTGACTCCCACCCATTTTAAATCCCTTATCATGAGTTATAATTTTATATTTATCTTCAGGCACATTTGTTAAATAGCTATCTTCCCCCAAGAGACTGTAAGCTCCAAGAAAGCAAGGAACGATGTCTATTTTGTCCATCAACACCTAGCACAAGTAGGCATTTGCTACATATTTGGTGAATGCATTGAATAAATGAAGGTTGGAATATAAATTAATTCAACAAATATTCATTTAGTACTTACAATGCACTACCACAAAAAATAGACATAAAAAAATGTCTCTTTCTCCCCCTTCTCCATCAAGAGATCAAACCAACAAGCTGAATTAAATACCCCTTGATGTGATACGGAGATAGGTTTCAGACTCCATGTCTCTCATCTGGGTATCATTCAAAAATATACACATCAGAAACCTCAGTATGATTACTCTTCATGGGCAAATGACTCATATTCTATGATCCAATCAGCAAGTCTTCAACTCATATGTTTGTCTTGGTTTATTTAAGCCCCAATCTTTCTATGTTCGTCCTGGGAAGATTTGTGCTGGACAGGTAGTTCAAACGTGGGCCTAACCACTTAAAGAGTGACCTTAGATAAAATTTTGAAGCTGAAATGTTATAACCACACTTGGCCCAGAAAAGAAAATGTATGCATGTATTAACATGTATGTACATAGGTCTCTATATGTGTATATTCATGTATGCGTGTGTATACATACATACACACATATACATACACATTTCAAGTGAAAACCAACATCAATTTAGTAAATGTAGCTTAGAAGTAAATACAGGTAATGAATTTCTCTATAACGTGATAGCACAAAAGGTGGTATGAAAAATAAGAAATGGTGATTTTTCCAAAAACTGATGACTTAGCTCTATAACTTTACTTTTTCTTTCTGTATATAATAAATCAAATGCATTTAGTTTAAAATTTTATTTTTATTCTGCAGAAAAATGAATATGGACATTACTTATTGAACAATGTATCTGCCTGCTTAAGACCCATGATAACCATGTTTTTTTTTTCTGTCACCTTGGAATTTTTCTAAGAAATAACATTTCTTGATTCCCAGCCATTTCTTCAAATTACTGCGAGTGATCAACTCTCTTAATGCATTTTTAAATCATCATAATCTCAGAGTCTTTCTTACTTTTAGGCCTATAATATATTGTCTTCAAGGTCCAGTGCTTTTTTATACAGAACTTCCAGCATCCACAGTATCAGCAATTCTGCAATTTCTTTCTTTTTTGTTTCTTCACAAGTTCTGGCTGTTCCTTTTTTAAAAATTGTACTTTAAGTGAAGGTTTACAAAACAAACTAGCTTCTCATCAAACAGTTTGTACACATATTGTTTTATGACATTGGTTAACAACCATATGACATGTCAACATTCTCCCTTCTCGACCTTGGGTTCCCTATTACCAGATTTCCTGTCCCCTCCTCTCTTCTTGTCCTTGCCCCTGGCTGGTGTGCCCCTTAGTCTTGTTTTGTTTTATGGGCCTGTCTAATCTTTGGATGAGAGGTGAACCTCAGGAGTGACTTCATTACTGAGCTAAAAGGGTATCCAGGGGCCATACTCTCAGGGTTTCTCCAGTTTCTGTCAGGCCAGTAAGTCTGGTCTTTTATTATAAGATAGAATTTTGTCCTACATATTGCTCCAGCTCTGTCCAAGACCCTCTATTGTGATCCCTGTCAGAGCAGTCAGTGGTGGTAGCCAGGCATCATCTAGTTGTACTGGACTCAGTCTGGTAGAGGCTGTGGTAGTTGTGGTCCATTAGTCCTTTGGACTAATTCTTACCTTGTATCTTTAGTTTTCGTCATTCTTCCTTGCTCCCAAAGGGGTGAGACCAGTGGAGTATCTTAGATGGCCGCTCACAGGCTTTTAAGACCCCAGACGCTACTCACTCAAGTACACCATAGAACATTTTCTTTATAAACTATGTTATGCCAATTGAGCTAGATGTTCTCTGAGACCACGGTCTCCACAGTCTGGCTACTCCTTTTAAAAGCTAACTGCTCTATTTGGGGTTGACTTTTTTTACTAGTCATTCTTACTACTTACATCTTATAGAAAACTACCCGTATCGTTTAACATTATTTGAAAGCAGATGTTTCCAATTAAAGAATCTAAAAAAGTTTCTTCAGCAATTATTAATCAATAATTCTGCCCTACCCTGGCCACCTCATTTACAAGAGCTTTGGAAGTTCAGATTGGAACAAAGTCCAAGAAGCAAATTTATACACAAGAAGCAGTTTTATGTCCAAAGATACTTAAAAAATTCACTAAGTGAATTCCTAAAGTAAAGGTATACTTGCCTCTCTTCTCATTCTTTATTTTGCTCTTCCTGTAAAATGTCAGAGTAAATCCTTCAACCAAAATTGTATACTTAATCCCATAATCAACTGAACATTGAAGTGCTAATCTTTGTGTTTTAAAAATAATATTGTCACAATATTATGTTCAATTAAGTAAAAGACAGTGGTATATAGTTTGTTAAAGCAAAAAAGAAATACTCCTCAGGTAGATGTGTCCTATAATTTCAAAAATTTGGCAACAAGGCTTCCTGAAATCTTCAAATACATTGCACACGGATAATAGGATTTTTGAAAAAACTGTAAAAATATCAGCCTAAAGTTTCCTATGCAAAAATAAAAGGTGACCCCCTATCCAGGGAAGAGTGTCAAATGTAGGGGTAGAGATTAAGCTTTGCACACACATACTTTGCAAATTCCCATGAAAGAAGCTTTTAACAGCTATAGTGTATGCTGCCTCAGATCTAAATAGAAATCTGAGTTTCTGATTTGCAATCCTGCAATTTCTGGATCATCAACAAGACTTGAGTGTTAACCATTTAAATGTGGGAACTCTCTTCTTACTGCACCATTTATCACTAGGGTTTATTATTTATATTTTCCTCCTAAGATATGAGAGCCTCATGACGTAGTTGTCCATACAGACAATCCTTCTAGAAATTGCTTTACTCAAGAGGAAACATACTAAATAGTAATTCAGCTCTATAAAAGAGAAATATCTGGTTGGTACGCATACACGTACCTACATACGTACATATTTCTTTATTCAGTTAAAAATATTTTTCTACAAAATGGAGAATAGTTTCTAGTTGCAATTGAAATGTGTCACTTTCTAAAAGGATAAGGTTAAACAGTTATATGAATCTGAAATTTATACTTCTCCTTTACCTGACACCTTTTATTTTAAATACACTCCTGTTTTTTTTTTCAGCAAACAGTGCATTCTTCAAGTTTTTTCCGTCATTAAATACTAATCTCTAAAATGCTACAATACATAACTAGAGGTACAATTGCACCCTCTACTGTTCAGATTTTCTATTCCATATTGAGCTGAGTGCTGTGTGCTCATTTAACACTTACTAATTATAAAAGTAATAGATAAATCACATTGGCTTCCTTTTGACATTAATTACCAGATCCTCAAAAAATTAAACTCTAATTGTTATGATATCTTTAGTAAAAACCACGGAAATTTGACATTTACATAGTTACTTGGACTAAACTAATTTAGAAAATGACACTTAGCATGGCACTTGAATTATGACGTATTCATTAACTAACTGACAATAAATGACAATGTTGATAACCTTTTTAACATCACTTCTAACAAGGAAAAAAAATCAAGTCATTCAAGTCAACAACTGGCAGGCTTTTCTAATAGTGTACAAAATTTGCCCAAGTTAGTTTAAATTAGAAATTAGTATAAACATTAATGTTTCCACAAGACTGCATTTTGAAATTTAAAAAAAAAAATAGATTTCAGTTCCTGCTATGATCGTTAAAATTATTAAAATTTAACACTCCACTATAACCCTGGTACTCCTTGGAAACGCTATGGGGCAGTTGTACTCTGTCCTATCGGGTAGCTAAGAGTCAGAATTGACTGGACGGCAATGGGTTTATGAGTCAAAAGGTAATAGGTTACATAAACACATTTATTCTTTTCTTTTAAACCTGTCTATTGTTCTTATTGGAAACCCTGGTGGTGTAGTGGTTAAGAGCTATGGCTGCTAACCAAAAGGTCGGCAGTTCAAATCCACCAGGCACTCCTTGGAAACCCTATGGAGCAGGTCTACTCTGTCCTTTAGGGTTGCTATGAGTCGGAATTGACTCGATGGCAATGGATTGGTAGGTCTGGTTATTGTCTTTATTAAAGGATATTTGTTTGATATTTATTCAAAGGATTTCCTTATTAATTTCTACTTCTAGTGATGGAGGATTAGCTTGTTGCTGTCCAACCCTCACACTAAGAATAACTAGAGGATTGCACCAGAAGAAAAATTTTAAGGCAATGGAAAATTCCCAATGGGCCAATATCCCAGAGAAAAGGGACGTTCAAATAAGTGATCCCAGTTGATTTTTTAATCGAAACTGTGGAAGCCATAGGACAATAAAATGATAGCTTCAAAAGACTGAAAGAAAACCGCCAACCTAGAATTACATACTTGGCAAAAAATACCCTTCAAACATGAAAGTAAAAAACATATTTTAGATAAACGAAAATCAGAAAATTTGTCACCGGCAGATCCACACTAAAGAAAATACTAAAGGATGTTCTTTAGGTAGAAAGAAAATGAAACTAGGTGGAAGCACAAAGGAAAAAAGCACCATAAAAGGGATAAATATGAGGGTAAATATATATGAATTATTAATTCATGAAACAATAGTAACAACAAATGTGGCACTACAAAAATGATGATCTTTTCAAGAAATAGTGCTACATCAACTAAATATCCATCTAGAAAGAAAACAAATCTTGTGCCCCCCCTCATACCATACACAAGAATTCAATTTCAGGTCAATTGTAGATTTAAATGTAAAAGCTAAAATAATGAAGCTTCTAAAAGGTAACATCAGAGAGTGTATTCATTAACCTAGAGTAGTTAAAAACTTCTTAAACAAGACACAAAAAGCACTTACCATAAAGGAAAAGACTGACAAAATGAACCACATTAAAATTACCAAAAAACCAAATTCATCACCATCGAGTCCATTCTAACTTGTAGTGACCCTATAGGACAGAGTAGAACTGCCCCCACAGGGTTACCACGAAGCAGCTGGTAGATTCAAACTGCCTACTTTTTGATTAGCAGGAAAATGCTTAGCCACTAAGCCACCAGGGCCCCACATTAAAATTAGGACACTATTTGATCAAAACACACCATAAAAAAAAGTCAAAAGGCAAACCATTAAGTAGGAACAGATATTTGTAATATATATCCAATCAGTAAAAGACTTAAATTCAGATTATACCTGGAACTTTGAAAACTCAGAAGTAAAGACAGAGAACCCACTAGAAAAATGCACAAAATACTTGAACAGGCATTTCACAAAAAGAGGATATCCAAATAGCCAATAAACACATGAAAAATTGCTCAATTTGATTAATCAACAAGAAAATGTAAGATAAAACCAAGTAAGATACCAATACACACATACTGGAATGGTTTGAAAAAAATTTTTTTTTTTTTAGTAACAGTAACAAATATTGAAACTCTCATGTACTACTAGTGGGAGAGTAAATTGGTACAGACACTTTGGAAAACTGTGGCGTTTTATACCTACCTAAACTGAGCCCTGGTGGCATAGCTGTTAAAGAGCTTGGCTGTTAACCACATGTTCGGCAGTTTGAATCCATTAGCCAATCTACCCTGTCCTATAGGGGCACTATGAGTTGGAATCAACTTGATGGCAACAAGTTTGGTTTGGTTTTTTAGCTGAGCACATGAATACTACATTACTTATAAATTCTACTTCTAGGCATACACCTAGGAATCACAGACAGAATGCTCCTTAGAAGCCAGATGTTAAGGACTTCAACTCCCTTACTTTGTACACATCATCAGGAAAAACTAATCACTGGAAAAGGTCATCATGGTTGGTAAAGAAGAGGGTCATCCAAAATGAAGGAAACCATCAACAAGATAGATTAACACAACAGCCAAAACAATGACTCTGGAGAGCAGAAAGATGAGTGAGTGAAAGACAGTGGGGGAGACAGATGAGGCAGTGTCGTCACTAGGGTGGTATGGGGGATGCGGCCCACACTGGGTGACACTGTCGGAGGGGGTGACAATAAAATGACTGTCTATAAAATTTTTGTGCAGTGTTTCCACAGAAATTTATTATTTTTTATAAAAATATACCTGTAGTAAGCTTTTTCATAAACCTAGCTTACATGTATCAATATACTTGCAAGGCTAAAACTCTATGCTAATTTACTTTTTGAACCTTCTAATGTGCTCCGGTTAGAGCTGTCATTATTACCCAATTACGATGGCACTCTGAATCACTTGGTTTCCTCTGCACTTGCTACAAGTACAGGCTATTGTTTTCCTTGCTGCTGGTGTTTTTACAGTCTCAGATTTTGTCCAACTTTCTCATATTTTAGCTACCATATTGTGGTAATTAGCATGGGGCAGTGACACCATGAGTTACCACACTGCGTGACACCAACCCTAGTGATGCTCGCTGAGATGAGGGCCAGATTAAGGAGAGTCTTGAAATGTCAAACTGATGAATGTGGACTATGTGCACTCGGTAATGAAAAAGCAGTTACAATCTTAAGCAGAGAAGTGACATGATCAGAGGCGTGTTTTAGAAAAATTAATCTGGTAGCACGGTGTTAAATGGATTGAAGAATGAAACAAGGCTGGGGTTAAAGAGACTGGATAAGAATCTCCTGCAGTACCAAAGACCTAATCAATATATGGGGTCGGGGATGGAGGAGAGAAGATACAGCCATTGATAACTGTTGAAAAAAAACATCATTCACAACTCAATATCAGCATTAATTGCTTCTACACTCCTACACAAGTATTTCCGAATAATCATTTTATAAACTGTTGTATGTGTAAACTGTAAACAGAAATCAAGCACCTGTGTAACCATGTGCAACATAATTAAGAAAGTTAATTTTTATTGAGAATCATTTCTAAGCCTATCTAATCTTTACAGAGCAAGGAATGTTGTTGTTGTTGTTAGGTGCTATCAGGTCAGTTCCGACTCATAGCGACCCTATGTACAACAGAATGAAGCACTGCCCAGGCTTGTGCTGTCTTCACAATCATTGTTTGCTTGAGTCCAATGTTGCAGCCACTGTGTCAATCCATCTTGTTGAGGGTCTTCCTCTTTTTTGCTGACCCACTACTTTACCAAGCATGATGCCCTTTTCCAAGGACTGATCCCTCCTGATAACATGTCCAAAGTATATGAGATGTGGTCTCGTCACTCTTGCTTCTAAGAAGTATTCTGGTTGTACTTCTTCCAAGACAGATTCGTTTGTTTTTTGGCAGGCTATGGTATATTCAATATTCTTTGCCAACAGCACAATTCAAAGGCTCCAATTCTTCGGTCTTCCTTATTCATTGTCCACCTTTCACATGCATGAAGCAATTGAAAACACCATGTCTTGCGTCAGGCACACCTTAGTCTTCAATGTGACATCTTTGCTTCTTAACACTTTAAAGAGGTCTTTTGCAGCAGATTTGCCCAACGCAATGCATCTTTTGATTTCTTGACTGCTGCTTCCATGGGTGTTGATTGTGGATCCAAGTAAAATGAAATCCTTGACTACTTCAATCTTTTTTCCGCTTATAATGATATTCCTTATTGGTCCAGTTTCGAGAATTTTTTTTTTTTTTATGTTGAGGCTGTGGTCTTTGATCTTCATCAGTAAGTGCTTCAAGTCCACTTTCAGCAAGCAAGATTGTGTCATCTACATAACACAGGTTGTTAATGAGTCTTCCTCCAATCCTGATGCCCCATTCTTCTTCATACAACCCAGCTTCTTGGATTATTTGCTCAGCACACAGATTGAATGGGTATAGTGAAAGAATACAAGCCTGTTGCCCACCTTTTCTGACTAGGAATAGTCAGTTTTCCTAAAGCACCTTGACTATTAAACACAAACACCATACCTAGTACTGGCTGCAGAATAAATGAAAATCATTGAGCGGGCACTTTATATATAAAATTCCTACATTCCATCTTCAGAGTGCCTTCAGGACAACTGCTGCACCTTCATAGCCACCGAGGCCTCTTTCCGTGCCCAAGGCTCCAAATGTGTCCTTTCATTAACTATTAAACTCAAAAACTCAAACAGCTTAAACTAATTATTTGATATATGACTTGGTTAGCTAGTCTCCTCCCATCCCACCACTTTTTGAGGAGAAGACACTTATTGGATCAAGTGTTTGCCCTTATGTAATGCAGAATCAAGAGGAAACAAAAGAAGATGAGGACAGGAGACATAGGGGCTTGGGACAGTGGTAGAGTTCTTAGGGAGATATGGGGTGAGGGGAAACCCTGGTGGTGTAGTGGTTAAGAGTTTGGCTGCTAACCAAAAGGTCAGCAGTTCCAATCCAACAGGCACTCCTTGGAAACCCTATGGGGCACTTCTACTCTGTCCTATAGGGTCACTATGAATGGAAATCAACTTGACAACAACAGCTTTATTTTGTTTTGTTTTGTGGGTGAGAAGAGCATGGAGCAGCAGATGTAGCAGGCAAACCAAGGGGTTGAAAGAAGAAAATGGGACTTTTATGTATCCCCTTTCAGGACCCTTTTAAAAAAATGTAAGTGAAGTTCTTTCAAATAACTTTTGGTTGTTGACTTGTGTTCCATTAGCCCTGCACTGAGACTGGACCATGTGGATTCTGGCTTTATATGGTTACAGTTAATACAATAATCTAAAGGAATTACAATGCTCCATAAAAGTAATTATGTATTTTTTTAATAGAAGGAAAGGAGGACTCTTTGGTTGCATCTCAAATCAATCCATAAAACGAGTCAGCATCTTCAACTTCTCCAATCCTACTTTTGCACTGAAATTTCACAGAAACTACACAAGTCAGTTAAGCACTTGAATATTAGCCAAAATGTTGGCAGTTGACACCCAACCAAAAGCACCTTGGAAGACAGTCCTGGCGATCTGCTTCTAAAAGGTCACAGCCCTAAAAACTCTATGGAGCACAGTTTGAGCCCTGGTGGTGCAGTGGTTAAGAACTACGGCTGCTAACCAATAAGGCTGGCAGTTCTAATCCACCAGCAGCTCCTTGGAAACCCCATGGAGCAGTTTTACTCTGTCCTACAGGGTCATTATGAGTCAGAGTCAACTTGACGTTTGGTATAGAAGTCAAGGACTCTAGGAAGAGCAAACAAAACCACGATATTGAACACTAAAGCTTCAAATGACAGCATATTTGGGGCAGGAAAAGTCACTGCTGTGGCTGTCCTAAATCTCAACACAGCATTCCATTCCTTGTAGCTGTTGGTAGGTGTGTACATTATACTCATCAAACCTAGGATATGGCCAGGGATATGACAGGAAATTGGAGGAAGAAGATCGCGAATAATAATAATCATAATAACCATTATTTTTTGCTACTATTATTAAAGTATCTGACATTTATTAAGTGCTTATTATTATAGCATCTGATATTTATGAGTGCCAAGTACTATGCCAAGTGTTTTTTGCAGATGATCATAAACCTCATAAATTTATCAGGTCGCTATTTTTGTGAATATTCTCATTTTAAAGGTGAGAAAACTGAGGAGGATTAACATTTAAGTGGCTGCCCAAGGCCAAATGGCTAGTGAGTACAAATGTCCAACTTTAAACTTAATTCTTGAACTAAACAGCCAAAGCATTTATAAGTATACTTTCATGCTCAATTGCAATGATGATAATAATAATGAAACTTCTATTAATACCTACTCTGTGCAGACCAAAATAGGTGTGTCACAAAAACCCGTGTTTTGACAACACATCATACCCTCACTTATTATTTGAGCAGCACACAAAGTTATAATAACAATCGCCATAACATAGACTCAGCTTCATTCTGGAGACAATTTTCTTCGAGTAGGGCATCTATTTCATGACCCACATCAACTAATTAAGCTAATTACATAACTAAACAGAACCAACCTCTCCAATAACATTTAATTTTTAGTATTGAGCATCAAACACACTCCTCAAAGTAGAACTTTCCATGGACTGCTTTTTTCCCTATGAGAATTTAGTGGGGAAATAAATGTGTTTGTATAAGTGTGTTTTAGTTCGAGACGAAGCTTAGTTCAGGATATGAAATGTCTTAGAACTAAGACTTCTTACAAAAAAATCTAAAAATTACAGCTCAAAGGCACAAAATATTTACAATTAAGAAAAAGTATCTTTTAAAATAAATGCCTGTTCTGTGTATATTCTGCTAAAGAGTATTTATACTCAGTTACATCATTTCGACTGTACATAGTTTTGGAAACTGTAAGTTGGACTCAACATAAAACAGAATACACTAGAGAAGCAGTTATAAATAACTTCATTGCACCAAGAGGTTGAGAAGACTCAGCTGCCAATACACAAACCCACAAACCACCAACTTTTCCAAACTTCAGTTCCACGATGTCTCAATGTATTCAAAAGCAAATAAAAAGACATGAACTACTGGACAGTACTATGTTGTGTTATGTTGTGTGATCCTCCAAACATAAAATTTAACTATTATCTTAATGTTTCTATAAATTACTCAGGTCTTAAACCAAAATCTTTGATTTTTTTCGTTTTTTAAAAGAAAGATTTTTTTTTCATGTTACTCGTGAAAATTAGGAGCCCTGGTAGCTCAGTGGTTAAGCACTAGACTGCTAAGTAGAAGTTCGAACCCACCAGCCATTCTATGGGAGAAAGATGTGGCAGTCTGCTTCCATAAGGATTGCAAACTTGGAAACCCTGCGGGGCAGTTCTATTCTGTCCTATAGGGTTGCTATGAGTACAGTCAACTCCACAGCAACAGGTTTGGACTTTGTTTCATGTGTGTGTATGTGTGCGTGTGTGTGTGAAGATTAAAACCTAGTTGCTATTTTACTAAATTTTTAAAAAGTCCATGCAGAAACATATTGACAGTTATCAGAAGGGGAGTTTATTGTGGGATATTAAGCATGCGAACATCTGTGAATAACAATGGCTCAAGACACCACAGAAATGATGTTCCCAGCAATGGAGACTGTTAAAAAAAAAAAAAAAAAGGGCCAAACACAGATCCCATGTGCCCAAATCTGCTAGGGCAATTCCAGTATCAAAAAGTCCATTTTGTTGCCACATTCTGTGCCTTCCATTTTTAATTCGAAGAGTATCCCAGTACACACCTAGCAAATAATTACTGCTTGAATTATGAGGTGGGGAGATAGGTGGAAATTGATCAAGATGAAATCGTTGCTTACCTAGTAAAAATATTAAATATCATCTACTAGTTATTTAAAAATGCCATTAAAGTCTTGTCAATCTGATGGCCCAAATCTTTTATCTACCCAATGCCAGATAAAATGATAAAAAAAAAAAAAGGTGTGGAAAATTAATTGGTTTGGTCAATCTCTCCTCACATGGCAAAACCTCCAAATTGGAAATGGAAGTATTGATCAAGCATTGAATAAGAGAACTGATTTCAGATTCATAAGCGATCTTTGGCTGCTACTTATTCTCTACCATTTCTCTTGCTAAGAATTCTTGAATCTAAACACAGCTGTATGTTTACTAAATAGAAACCCAAGTGAAGCACAGAGTAGAAACTAGGGCTAGGTGAAGGCAAAGCGATACATTTTACATTCTAAATAATTTTTTCTACATCCAATATTTTATTTTGGGAAATTTCTCCTGAGAGCTGCTGTGTAAAGAAAATGGGGGAAAAAAAAGTGTGCACATCTGTTTATGTATTCAAGAAAAAAATATTAAACTGGGCATCCATCCATGGGAAAGCCTCTACAACATAATCCAGCCCACCAAACACACCGCTCGTTTATTAATAAGAAAATTCCAGGTTAGATCCTTGCCAAGAAATGTTTCCTTTTCCAAAAAGTATCTTTGACAATATTTTACATTTGATTTACTTCCTTCGGTGCATAAAAGAAAGAAAAGCTCTAGAGTCCAATACTAGCGATTGGAATGTATCCGAACTCTGGTGAAAGAATTAGAAATCTATTCACTGAAATTGTTTTGAGAAACAATAAAGCTTTATAAAATGTACTGATGGCTTTTTAATTTGATCATACTACAAAATCCATATTTATTTTGTTATAATATGGATATTGAATATTCTTCAAATAAAGTAATTCAATAATCCTATATCTTGTTTTCATCACCAACAACAGTAACTTGCATTTTAAGTATTGTTATTTATCAAAGTACTTTCATATTACTTCACTTACTGACATGGGTTGATTGGAGTTATTCCTAATTTATGGCATTATCATCTTAGACTGATTTCTCTTAGCCTTGGAATGTGCTACTTTGCAAGGCTTATATATAGAAGCCTTGAAAAGCTTAATTTTACAATGTGAGTTAAGTGATGTTTGTTCTCCATATAAGATACCAAGGGGTGAGAACAGGTGAATATATTCCGGGAATTTATGAAAGAAGTAGATTCTTAGTTTATTTAGAACAGAAGGTTTTAGAGAATGAACCAAAAGCCCCACAAAACTGTAACAGTGTTGAAAAAAAAAAATAGTAAAGATCAGTTTCAGCTGAACAAGAATATACGTATGTGTTAACAGAGATTTGGATTCCTGGGATGAAGGTGGACTTCCTTTGGAAAGAGAAGAGATTTCCGAATGATGAAAACAAACATGACTGGCAAGTAGGAACGTGGGGAGTACATATGAAATTAAGTAATGGAATATGTTACTGTTTTCAGAAGAGAACACGTAGAAGGCTATAAACCTTTTTACCCTTTTGGGATGGAAAACGAAATGTAAAAAGAGTGAGAGCATTTCAGCTGAGGAACCAACTGACAGAGGATCTCCCATTCCTCCAACTTAATGACAGTTGCATATGATTCCATAAATGAAAGTGATATACTTAACTGAGCCCTAATATCACTACGCATCCAACCTAGGATATCCATGCCATATATATGATACTACTGAATTTTATTTTAATGTTCATAAAGAATTAGATTATAACAAAATGAAATGCTAAATATTTTGAAATGGACCATATACAAAAACTCATATCAATTATAATCACTAATTATCTTCTTCACTGGCATAAAACACTGTGAAACATGCCATGGACTACAGAAATATATAACAGAGAAAACAGAACTTTTCATTATTATCAGCAGTGGCAGCAGCAAAAGCGGGTATTTATATGCCATACTATATGATAGTTTAGAGCTTGAAAGTAAAATCAAACTACAACCACTCCTTACTTATCAACATGGTTAGGTTCCAAAGACCAGGTTGTTATGCAAAAATCAGCATTATATAAAATGGAGGATGATCACATCAGATTAATAAATCGAGGATGACTACGTCATTACATAACTGTCAAATTCTATCATTACATAACTGCCAAACCGCTGGGAATCATGGCCCAGACAAGTTAACACATAACCATCACAGCCAGAATTACTCTCCCCTTGCACTTCCGTGTTCCTTACTGCCAGACATACATTGTTAATGCACGAAAAGGTCGAATAGTAGATTTTTTACTACTGTTGTAAATGAGACATATCAGATAACAACGTAGTCAATAAGTAAGGGGTAGGAGTAACAGGAAATTCTGACCATTTAGAAACTTAGTACTACATTAAGTAAAATAAGATATTCGGGAGCCAAATGTAAGAGAAAAACATCATTCTCAAAGGGACCAAACACGTTGCCATCGAGTCAATTCTGACTCACAGTGACTTTACAGGACAGAGTAGAACTGCCCCATACGGTTTCCAAGCCTGTAATCTTTACAGAAGCAGACTGTCATATCTTTCTCCCATCGAGCAGCTGCTGGTTTAAATCACCAGCCTTTTGATTAACAGCCAAGTACTTAACCACTGTACTACCAGGGCTCCTTCTCAGAGGACTAAGAAAAGGAAAAAAAAAGGGAAGATGTTTCCCTAGAATAAGAAGTCTTAGTTGAATACTCTGCATGACAGATTAAATTTCTCCATAGCCTAAAAAAACACGAATTATGGCGCCAAACACTGTTATTCACATTCAAGGGATTGCTAAGAGCATTAATTTGTGTACATTCCTAAACGGGGTTTAGGAATGAAATAACCACAAATACATCATCTTTCTTCTCCCAAGAACATGATAAATTGCATTTCCCTATCTCCTTGAACTCAGACACAGCCACCTGATTGATTTGGCTGAAAAAAAATAAATGGAAGTGGCATTGTGATCATTCTGGGCACCATACCCCATGGCCATTGAATTGATTCTGACTCGTAGTAACCCTACAGGACAGAGTAAAACCGCCCCATAGGGCTTCCAAGGCTGTAATCTTTACAGAAGCAGGCTGCCATATCTTTCTTCCATGAAGCAGCTCGAGGTTTCAAACTGACACCTTTCAGTTAGCAGCTGAGTGCTTTAACCACTGCACCACCAGGGATCCTTCAATGCTTCTAGGCAGAGGGATTTAACTGCCAGCATAAGACACTGTAGCTCTACTTTCCCTGCCATGGCAGTCTGACGAGGATATGTCTAGATCAAGCCTCTGTCAGCTTTAGTTCGTTAGCAAAATCCCAGCAACCCCACAATGAGCAGGTGGGTAAGAAATCAATCTTTACTGTTTTAAGCCACTGAGAATTTGGGCTCATCTGTTACCATACCTTAACCTAGCCTTGGAATCCCTGAGTGGTACAATGAGTTAATGAACTCAGCTGCAAAAGGTTGGAGTTTTGAGCCTGCGCAAACATACCTTAGAAGAAAGTCCTGGCAATCTACCTCTGAAAAACCAGCCTATGGAGCTGATTTCAACTGTGACAAACAAAGGGTTGCCTAGCCTTACTGAGTGATACCTGCAGCATGTTAACAGATTATAAACTTACAAAAAAGGGGGATGGGGACAGTATACTCTCTACCCTTAGTTTGAACTTTATTTTCTCAGTTCAGTCATCCCTGAGAAGGTGCACACATACTACTGAAGTAAATTAATGATCATTGTTGGCCACTGGTCTAGTGTAAATTATTACTCTCCTCTGGACAAGTAGTAAATTTGCAAGGATGAGTTATGCCTAATTGAATACTCACGCTTTTAGCTGCTTAAAAACAAAAAGGTAAGTAAATCCTAGCTAAAGTAAGGAAACTGGCCTTTTCCATAGAGGATCCACGTGATGTTCAAAATTCCTTAGGGTAGTGGGTGTGGTGGGATCATTGATTTGAAGCTTAAAACACATGAACCAAGATTTATTTACTATTTGATGCCTTCATAAAGAATTAATCAGAGCAACTAGCCTACCAGATGGAAAAGAGTGAAATGGAGAGTCGGATTTGGGTATTTTGTATTATTATACTCTTTGTACAATAAATACAAATTTAAAAGGAAGACGTAATTGAACTACAGCACTAAAATACACACATATACAAACATACAACAAAGCAAGCAAGAAAGAACACTTGTTTGTTAGGATTCTAGCCCAACCCATAAATATGATGAGAAAAAGATATAAGGAGGCTTAAGGTTTTTGTTTTTTTTTTTACTGATTTATTCAGGGACCACCAGGATCCCTTTAAGAATAACAAGGCTACATGAACTCAGAGAAATACAACAGATGGCTCTGGATGCTTCCATGAAAACTAAGTACCATAGACTATTTCTGGTTATTCCAGGCTCCAGGGAAGTCTCCCCCATCCTTGTTTCTATCCTGTAGATCATGGGTCACAAACTAATATGACTACTGGAACCACAAAAATATCATCAGTGAATAAAGTGGGACAAGTATATTCCTTTATATTTTTACATTTTCTTTGCATATATACAGAAATATATCCTTCACTTCCACAAAAGAAAAAAAAAAAAAGCTCTCCTAATTATCTTGTAAACTCTACCCTCTCAATCTTTTTTTTTTTCCAATTTTGATTTTTCTTTCCAATAGTTTCTCTGCTATGAGAATATACAGCAAGCACAATGATCAATGCCAACTGACACTTGGCCTCAAAGTAATAGGGAGTGGTGGGGAGTGTGGTAAACTGAAAAGTGTAGGTTGCTTTCTAAAGAGGCAGCAATTATTCAGCTCCTACAGAGCAGTCATGGGGGACTGCAGCCTGGTGGCAAAACATCTCCCATTTTCGGGGTGAAAAGATAATAGTCAAGGTTTTATGTGAAATTTGTCAACTTTAAAATGTTACTCACGTTTTGAAAAACGTTCAGGGCAAACAAAATAAATATACAAACTGGATTCAGCTCATAAACTAGATACTCCATCCCTCTTAGCCAGCGTTCTAGAAAACTGTCCCAGGCTACCATCTACAAATCAAGTCTAATTAATTAACATCATGAATTTTACATCCCAGTCAATATGTGTTTTGCATAAATTATCTCATTTGCCCTTCATTAGAACTCCATCAAATGGGTACAAACTAGGAAACCGAGGCTTACAGAGTTTAAGTAACTTACTTTAAGATGAAAGAAAGTGGCAGAGATGGGATTCAATCCCAGTGGTACTGGACTTTAAAAGCCCATACTGTGCTCCATTGAAACCTTCTCACAGTGTTTGAGCACATACACTAGACCACAGGATCTGAGGCTGTCACCTTCAGACAGTACCAGGTAAAAGACTGGTAATTTACTACCAAGAAAGAAGCACCTTATATTTCATGTGAGAAAAATAACTTTTTCCTTCACTGCTTTCATTACTTAAATATCGTGGTCTAGTTTTCCAGAACTAGCATTACATTGTTACCCCATTTTATCAAAGAATTCTAGAAAAGGGACATGGATCCTCCCATTGGTTTCCAGGCACCCGACTCATCCCAGGAGCATCTGCTGCCTCCAAGCAGCCTGACATTTCCGATGAAAGCACATTCCTAGCGCGCTCCAGTACGAGAGCTGCCAACCAGAGACATGAATCGTCTGACAGAAATAAGAGCATTTAACATTTCCAAATTCTTCTTCCTCGCCTTCTACCAAGACCTCGGCATGCCTAATCACAGTTTGTGCTGTCTAGCAGCGCTGACACACGTATTCCACCCACGGCTTTTGACTGACCAAAATCCCACAGGTGGAATACTGAAACCTTTTCCATTTCCATTGGTCTGACAGGCTCACAGTGTGTAGTGAACCTTGCAATGGGCATCCGTGTAAGACCCGTGGTCTTTCTGCAAAAGTAACAGCTGAAGTTTCTGCAAACGGATGATATGCTGCCAAAGTTAAAAAAAAAAAAAAATTATCCCTCAGGAAGATTTAGCCCAAATTCTTTGACGATAACCTATTTCCATTCCAAAACTATACTTGATTTTCTTCAGAGTCAAATGAAGATTTATGTTTGACATCATTTATCAACAAAAGCCCTAACAGCAGGCCAACAGCGCCTTCTCGCTTAGACTCTTTTCAGAATTTCTCTCTGTACCAAATGAAACGCTGCAGGAGAGTCTGGTATTTCAGATTTGAAACGTTCAGCATCAGATGCCACATTTCTAATGAGCAGCCCCTGTATTTGAGGCTACGTACACAGGACCCTGAAAACAATTCAGTCAAATATCCAGCATGCACTCATTTGGCTTGTTAAAATTATTCAGCACATGGCTGGTGAAGACTGAGCAAGATCTTTAGACCTAAATTCAACCAAGGTTCCGTTTTAAACAATTGTTACATAAAGGAAGATATTTTCATGTGCTTATCTATTTTATCTATCCTGCAAACTTGTTGACTTGGGTGACTGTATCTCTGAGGCTGGGTTGATGTTCCTGGCGCTACCACTAACCATCAGGAAAGCTTAGAGCCTGCCACTCAATAGATTGCTTAGTGAAAGGGCAGCTTTACTGCTTATGTGGCCATATGGCGTTTTACAACTTTTGAACATTAGAAATATTCAAGTCTTAAATATTAAAAAACTAACTATAAAGGTTAGTGGTTTCAAATTATGTATTCAAATTATAAACAAATTAGCCCATGAAGGAATGATTTAAGTCACTTATGGCACATGGATTAAATGGGAATGATAACTCCTTTAAAACATTAACTATGAAGACTATAATGTAGAAAATGTTTTATAACATGATATTTACTTTTAAAAAGCTAAAAACTAAGTTTTATAGAGACTATGAGCACAGCTATGGATGTATGTGTGCATATAGACAAAGAACAGAAAGAAATATGGAGGACAAGAGCAACTGCTTTACAGTGGTGAGGTTTCTCACTCTAAAATATTCCCTCAGTAATAGTTCTAAAAAAACGCATTTTTTAAAAAACATGCATATAGTTTAGACAAAAGACTGCTTGATAATATCCAATCCAAATGTTCAGATTCAGATTTCTAGAAGTTTCAAAGGGTGACCTGGATGGACTTTTTGATCACCACTGTGAATTTTACTGTTTATTTCATCAAGCAATAAAAATAAGTAAAAGTAAATATATTAAAAGCCTTTTAAGATACAATTTTCTTCCAAGAATAAAAATGTCTATTTTTTTAAAACAACGTACTTCCCTTGCCACAGAAAGAGCTACCAAATAAATGTACTAAAACATTATTGTACAGCCTAATAATTTCCTCAAGTGTTTCTTTGGAAGCAAGTCAGCAAACTCCATCCCAGCCATTCAGCTTCCAGGACTCCTTTAAAAGAAACAATGTAATAATCAGGCACCCAAACTCAATGCAGTTTTTAAAGTCTTTCCTTGAAATGAGACAATCTAAGATTTTCTTAAGGGTTATCATTCTGGAGAAGAGTGGGATGCTTAGAAATAGCCATAGGAGAAGGCCTACCACTCTCCCCACTCAGCCCAACACATCTTGAAGCAGTGACTGACGTCTGTCAGCAACTGACCAAGGCACTGCAGCCCGCCTTACCCAAGAAGGGGATTCTATAATCTCTCTGGTGTGAAGAATAAAACCCCCTGCTCTCTGCTTAAAAACCAAAAGGTCACTAAAAGTTGGAATCGACTCAACAGCAACAGGCTTGGTTTTTTGGCTCTCTGCTTGAAGCCCCTGGGTGGTGCAAACAGTTAATATGCACAGCTGCAAACTGAAAGGCAGGAGGCTTGAGTCCACCCAGATGCACTCTGGAAGAAAGGACTAGCCATCTACTTCTAAAAAATCAGCCATTGAAAACCCTATGGAGCACAGTTCTACTCTGACACACGTGGGGTCACCGTGAGTTGGAACTGACTCCATGGCAACTGGCTCTCTGTCCCTTTTCCACTCCCATCTCCAATAAAAAAAATACTCTTCTGTCTGTCTACTGAGCTCTAATCTTTGTAAACATTTATAAGAAGTAAGGTTAGGTTTTGGCTGTCAGAATTTGCAAAAACTTTTCTAAGGACTAGTCACCAAAAGGCAGAAGGAAGGTCCTGTGTGTACATGAGCTGGTCTCACTCCCACTCCTGTCTAAGTTTAATCAGGGAGCAAGGTTTAGGGCATGGCCAGTATTCACAGAAATGTATTTGCCAGAACTCTCCTGTGAGATTAAGTCCTCAATTGCTTCATCCACATGACATTCTCACAGCCTAGAAAACATACATTCATCCATATAATCTAGCAAGCGTAAGGACCTGAAGGTATTAACGAGGCCCATGAGATTCAGACCACTTACAGAAAGGAAGGTGCAAGATGTAAGAGTATTGATCTTATCATTTGGGAGGATAAAAAACATGGAGGATAAAGGTCTGTCACATTCACATCAACTGTGTGACTTTGGACAAGTTATTTAACTTCTCTACACCTCAACACCTATAAAATAGTAATAGTTAATAGTATCTTCTTCTTGGGGTTGTTATAAGATTAAAAGAGTTCTTAAAGTGTAAAGTCCTTAGATAAGCATGTGGCACAGGGTAAATATTACCAGTATTACTCTGCACTTCAGGTAAATCACCAGTCCTACTTCAGGAGTTTTGAGCACTGGGGAGTCAGTGCTATCAAGAGTTGAGCACTTTCTGGGTACCTCCTCTATCTCCATGCCATTGTCTTCACTGCCCCTTCCCCAGGGGAAAACACCGGCAGGAGAAGTTTTCCACAGGTGGCATACAAGCTGAAACCTGAGGAATGAGTGGAATTTGGGTCAAGCGTGTATATGTGTGATTTTGGAGGGGTAAGCCAGAAATAAATTTATCACAATTATCCTATGAGTTAGGCATATATATATATATATATCTGTAGTGGCGAAACCTTCAGTCCCCGTCACCTCCAAAACACACAGTCTCCAGCAGCTGGGGGGTTTGGTGGATGACAAATCTTCATGAGTTGCGCTCAGCTGAAAAGAGCCACCTCACCCATGATCACTCTGGCTTCTTGAGGGCAGCCCACTTCTAACGACTGGTCAATGAAGAGATAAAAAGCTTGGTCCCCATGCCCCCGTTCAAACCACTCTGAAGGGCCATCATAGGTCTAGAGTTCCCTGTAGTATCAGCTGTGTCCTTCATTGTGACTGCCAGGCAGCTCATCACTTTGCTGTCAAAGCCTGCTTTCTTCTCTCTTCTACAGGTGTGATCCTGACAGCACTCTCCAATAAAGCCCTTGCATGCAAATCACAGACAAAAATCTCCTTTTTTACAGATGAGAAAATCATCCTTGGAAAGGTTAAGTAACTTGTCCGGGATGAAACTGCCTGGCTCATTCAGAGAAGTGAAAGTAGCTCAGTTTGGCTAACACCCAGAACGTGAAAGTAGAAGACACTAAAGATCAATCATATTCTAAAGGACATAATAAGTCATAATAAGAAATTAGAGCTTCACCCTGAGGCAGTAGGAAGCATTGTAAGTATTAACTAGGAATGAGATAATCACTCTTTGTTAGTGCTTGGGCATGAGAAATTAGGGTATTGTAAGGGTATTTTTCCACCATCAGTTTGTTGTACTGTGGTAGCTAGCTTGTTGCAATGATGCTGGAAGCTATGCCACCAACATTTCAAATACTAGCAGGATCACCCATGGTGGGAAGGATTAGGAGAGCTTCCAAGCTAAGACAGACTAAGACAGCCAACTTTAAAAACCAGCTGATGGAATTTATGAATTGTTTGCACAGAAAATAGTCATTGATCTCCTACTACATGCTTTGCTGAAACCAACATGAAAGATGAGTCCTTCAAGCATGAATCTCGGAAAGCAAACTCATTATCCTAGTCCTTGTTATTGTTGCTGTTAGGTGCCGTCGAGTTGGTTCCAACTCACAGCGACCCTATGCACAACAGAACGAAACACTGCCCATCCTTACAATCGTTGTTATGCTTGAGATCATTGTTGCAGCCACTGTGTCAATCTACGTCGTTGAGGGTCTTCCTCTTTTCTGCTGACCCTGTACTCTGCCAAGCATGATGTCCTTCTCCAGGGACTGATCCCTCCTGACAACATGTCCAAAGTATGTAAGATGCAGTCTCGCCATCCTTGCCTCTAAGGAGCATTCTGGCAGCACTTCGTCCAAGGCAGATTTGTTCATTCTTTTGGCAGTCCATGGTATATTCAATATTCTTCACCAACACCACAATTCAAAGGCATCAACTCTTCTTTGGTCTTCCTTATTCATTGTCCAGCTTTCACATGCATATGATGCAACTGAAAATACCATGGCTTGGCTCAGGCGCACCTTAGTCTTCAGGATGACATCTTTGCTCTTCAACACTTTGAAGAGGTCCTTTGCAGCAGATTTACCCAATGCAATGCATCTTTTGATTTCTTGACTGCTGCTTCCATGGGTGTTGATTGTGGATCCAAGTAAAATGAAATCCTTGACAACTTCAATCTTTGCTCTGTTTATCATGATGTTGCTCATTGGTCCAGTTGTGAGGATTTTTGTTTTCTTTATGTTGAGGTGCAATCCATACCGAAGGCTGTGGTCTTTGATCTTCATTAGTAAGTGCTTCAAGTCCTCTTCACTTTCAGCAAGCAAGGTTGTGTCATCTGCATAATGCAGGTTGTTAATGAGCCTTCCTCCAATCCTGATGCCCCGTTCTTCTTCATATAGTCCAGCTTCTCGGATTATTTGTTCAGCATACAGACTGAATAAGTATGGTGAAAGAATACAACCCTGACACACACCTTTCCTGATTTTAAACCAATCAGTATCCCCTTGTTCTGTGATCTTTACATAGATCAACTGCCTCTTGATCTATGTAAAGGTTTCTCATGAGCACAATTAGGTGTTCTGGAATTCCCATTCTTTGCAATGTTTTCCACAGTTTCTTATGATCCACACAGTCGAATGCCTTTGCATAGTCAATAAAACACAAGTAAACATCCTTCTGGGATTCTCTGCTTTCAGCCAGGATTCATCTGACATCAGCAATGATATGCCTGGTTCCATGTCCTCTTCTGAAACCGGCCTGAATTTCTGGCAGTTCCCTGTCAATATACTGCTGCAGCCATTTTTGAATGATCTTCAGCAAAATTTTGCTTATGTGTGATATTAATGATATTGTTCTATAATCTCCACATTTGGTTGGATCACCTTTCTTGGGAATAGGCATAAATATGGATCTCTTCCAGTCAGTTGGCCAGGAAGCTGTCTTCCATGTTTCTTGGCATAGATGAGTGAGCACCTCCAGCACTGCATCTGTTTGTTGAAACATCTCAATTGATATTCCATCGATTCCTGGAGCCTTATTTTTCGTCAATGCCTTCAGAGCAGCTCGGACTTCTTCCTTCAGTACCATCAGTTCCTGATCATATGCCACCTCTTGAAATGGTTGAATATTGACTAATTCTTTTTGGTATAATCACTCTGTGTATCCCTTCCATCTTCTTTTGATGCTTCCTGCATCATTTAATATTTTCCCCAATACAAATACAAGAAAAAAAATCTATCCTAGTCCTTAGCTGGAAATAAAAGAAACAATAAATTCTGATGGAAAAAAGAGAAAAAAGCATTCTGTATTGCTGAGACAGAAAAAATGAAATTCAGTGTGAGTACAACCTGTTTTATATGCTTCCCACACTTTTTCCAACTACCTAGGGTGCCAGGAAGGAGCCCTGCTGGTGCATTCATTAAGTGTTCGGCTAGGAAACCCAATGGGGCAGGTCTACTCTGCTATAAAGGGTGACTATGAGTAGGAAGCAGCACAACGGTAAACAACAACAGGGTGCTAGGATAATATTTTAAAAGATTGCAAAATTTAAGTCAGTGCTTATGTCTACTTAAAAAAAAAACTTTTTTCTATGTCTATTTTTAGCCTATTTATAAGATTATAAGGTAATTTTTGAAATTATACTTAGAATGAACCCAATAATGCCTTTTAAAATACGAAAAAAAAAAAAAAAAAACAAGCTGAGACTAAAATGGCTGAAGAACACTAGGATCATTTTCAAAACAAGGAATAATTAATTTGACATGTGATTTTTACAATCCCTTATTTTAAAATCATTGAAGCGTCTTAGCTAAAAGTAACACTCTAATGAAGCTATTAATGGTTTACATTTCTAGTTACCAAAAAGGATGCTATTTAAAAAAAAAAAATCAAACCCATTGCCATGGAGTCATTCTAACGCACAGTGACCCTAAAGGACAGAACAGAACTGCCCTATAGAGTTTCCAAGGAGCACCTGGTGGATTCTAACTTTCAAATTTTTGATTAACAGCCATAGCTCTTAACCACTACACCACCAGGGTTTAGGTGTAAACAAACAAACAAAAAACAAACTGGTTGCCTTCGAGTCCATTCTGACTCATAGCGATCCCATAGGACAGAGTAGAATTGCTTGCCCCATAGGGTTTCCAAGGAGTGGCTGGCTGATTCAAACTGCCTGCCCACCTTTTGGTTAGCAGCCAAGCTCTTAACTACTGTGCCACCAGGGTTCTACGGATAGGTGTGGGTTGACATTAAGCTTCCAGTAAGGTCTATGCAGAAAAAAGCCTGAGCACTGTCTTCTATGCTATAAATGGTAGTAGCAAATAGAAGTGGACTTGTGATTTGAGAATTACGAGAGTTTATAACTGTGTATCGGCAACCACATCCCTCAGTTGAGCACAATGTGTAGAATAAAAATCCCAACAAGAATAAAAATGTATTTTTATAAAGCCTATAAGCAGAAACAGGCCTGAACATCTTCAGTTGTCAGTTGGCAACTTCCTATTAAAGGAAAAAAAGATAAACTTGGTTCTGGCCTGAAATTTAGTTAACTAAAAAAGAAAAGCACTCATTGAATTGAAAAACAATAAAGTAAAAATGTTAAAACTCTGCTAAGTTCACAGACTTCTGATTAACATAGCTTTTTAAAAGGTACGTTCACTAAATTTTAAAAAACTGTGAGGCAATTTCCAGCACTGTCTGTCAGTTTGTCCTACTGTGGTAGCTTATGTGTTTCTCTGATGCTGGAAGCTATGCGACCAGTATTTCAAATACCAGCAGGGTCACCCATGGTGGACATGTTTCAGTGGAGTTTCCAGACTAAGAAGGCCTGGCAATCTACTTCTAAAAACTAGACAAGAAAAACCCTTGAGAGCACAACAGAATACTGTCTGATGATGAGCTCCCTAGGTTGTATGGCTCTCAAAATACGTAGTGGCCACAACAATGGAGTCGACCATACCAAGGATCGATAAGATGGTGCAGGCTCGGGCAATATTTAGTTCTATTTTACTTGGAGTTGCCGAAGTCAGAGCTGACTTGATGGCAACTAACAACAACATGAGGCTTCTTAATTAATTGCCTTTGAATGTCCTCCTTGTAAACAAAATTTTACAAAAGGCTCTGTCTTTTTGATGTGGGTGTTTACATGGTCTGATTTCTATTTACTAGTGTTTTTATTTTCTTTTTTATTCATAAGGCAGAATCATCCAACACATACCTAAACTAGAAATCATCTCATTGTTAAACAAAATTTAGATTTACATTAGCTGTAAGTCATTTTCTCATTTAATCAGAGTTCATTTTAATATTTAAACCTGAGGCAGCAGGCTCACAAGTCACACAGTGTTGAACTCAGGTCCCTCTTCGATAAGTCCTACCTATCGGGTATGACTCTAGTGAGAAGACTAAATGCAATGACGTAAGAAAATCCATAGTGTATAATAAACTTGTTGCCATGGAGTCGATTCCAATTCATGGTGACCCCATGTGTTACAGAGTAGAACTGCTCCGTAACGTTGCTTTGTTGTACTTTTATTGAAGATCACCAAGCCTTTCTTCTGTGGTGCTGCTGGTTACGTTCAAACAGCCAACCTTTAAGTTAGTAGCTGAGAGCAAAACGTTTGTGCTACCCAAAGATATAATAGGCACTCTATTCTGGCCCTTCTCTCCTACTATATGCCAGACATAGACCTGGATTTTTTTTTTTTAATCATGTCACAATCTTCTAATTGGGTTCTTTGAACATAATTCAGGCAGTCCTATGTAGGAGTACACACACCTGATTTACTTAATCCCCTAATAAATAAATAAAGGTCTTATTTTCCTTCCAATTGCTTCTAAGGTTTTTATCTGAAAGGTCAATGAGAAGAACTGAAGCTCCTGATGGAAATCTTGAGGAAAAAGACGAGTCAAGCAAAATTTTTTCACTCCCCTTCCCAGACTCTTCTTCCCTGTGTTCTGGCCCCCAGGCCCAGGCTGCTCCTCAATTTTCCCTGCCTGCCCAAGTTTTAAGGAGCCCTGGTGGCACAATGATTAAGCACATGGTTGCTAACCAAAAGGCCAGTGGTTCAAATTCACCCAGCTGCTCTGTAGGAGAAAAGACCTGGCGATCTGCTCCTGTAAAGATTTTAGACTAGGAAACCCTATGGGGCAGCTCTACACTGTCATATAGGGTCACTATGAGTCAGAATCGACTCAATGGCACACAACAACAACGCCAAGCTTTATACCCTTCTCCTCTAGGTTCATGACCCAGACATAACCAGCTGCAAACAACAAACTTTCATATGAACTTTCAGAATGTTTTCTTCTTTCTTCTTTTTTTTGTGGGGGGGAGGGGGCGTTATCCTATGAGGATAATAACTTTCATTCATGTAGTCAACAAATAAATACTCAGCACCCTTCAGGGGCCAATCAGTATACTAGAAACTAAAGTTGCAAAGGTGAAAATGGATAGGCCTGTATTCTCACAGAGTATATAGCCTAGTGGGAAAAAAAATCAGATAAACAGATAATTATTCAGGTAAGTTCTCTAACAGAGTGTAATTGAGTCTATCGTAAGCAAAACACACAGTATTATGGGAACACATTAGCAGGTGGTGGGGACGGGGAGGCAAGGAATATGTCTGGCAATATTTAACAACTTGAATATAAAAGTCACAAAACGGAATATGATGCAAATGTTCAAGGATAAAGATTAAGTAACCTGTATAACATTAATTTAAAATATGTTTTAGAAGACTATTTAGTTACATGGATATATATTATTTCATGAAAGAGCAGGCCTCCAAAAAGTATTCACTGCAGCATTCCATTTTGTGATTTCACTTTTTTAAATTTGCCTTTAGTTTCCAAATGATCCACAAAGAGTTTGTAGTAGTTTTGTAATTTAATGCAGATATATTTTTAATTAAAAAATATTTTAAAAGAATTTAACTGAACAACTCACATTTATCAAATGCCTTGTATGTATAAAGTACTGTGCTAGGCACTGGGGCTACAGAACTAAACATGAAAATACTCCAGGCCCTTGAGCAACATACAGCACTGTGTGAGGCAGACATGCACTGAATACCCACGAGCAAGAAACTGCCCAGGTACTATATTAATAAAGTCACATTATTAATCCAGACCTGATTTTTCCCCACCACTATAAGTGAAACAATAGGAAGACTTAGCATTGCTTTTGTCTTCTGTGACTAACAAATCATGAAACAACAGAATGTTAAGAATACTCTTCTGCTGTCTCCTGTTCTATGGTCTATTACTATTACGGGAGAAAACGGTTAACGTTGTTAATTACAATGTTACAACCAAAATTTATAGAGTACTTTTTTCATATAAGCATTAAACAACCCTATGAATCAACTGGTGTCCCTGGGTGGCACAGTTAAGTGCTCAACTACTAGTCGAAGGGCTGGCAGTTTGAACCCACCCAGAGGTGCCTCAAAAGACAAGCCTGGAGATCTGATTCCGAAAGGTCACAGCCTTGAAAAATCCTGTGGAGGAATTCTACCCTGCACACGTGGGGCTGCCATGAGTTGAAATCAACTCAACAGCAGCTAATGACAACAATATGAATTAACTATTCCTACTATTTTTTTTTTTTTACTATGAGTGGGAATCGACTCGACGGGACCAGGTTTGGTTTGGTTTTTTGGTATGTTACAGATACAGAGCCCCGGTGGCACTATGATTAACATCTTGGCTGCTAAACGAAAGGTCCGGGGTTCGAACCCACCAGCTGCTCTGTGGGAGAAAGATGTGGCAGTCTGCTTCCAAAAAGATTTAAAGCCTTGGAAATCCTATGGGGCAGTTCAACTCTGTCCTATAGCGTCACTATGAGTCAGAATCAACTCAAAGGCAACATGTTACAAGTATTTTACAGATGTAGAACTGAGTCACAGAGAGGTCAAGCAATGTGTTTAAGGCTATACTGCTAATTTATGAGAAAGTCATGATTCAAACTCAGGCAGTCTAAACCCAGAGCCCAAATGCCTGGCTGTGAGTCTTTCCTGTCTCCTATTTATTACCATGAACACCATTTCTGGGTCCCTGAGTGGCTCAAAGGGAGCCCTATTCATGCAGTGGTTAAAGCACTCAGATGCTAACCAAAAGGTCAGTGGTTCGAACCCACCAGGTGCTTTACAGAAGAAACGTGGAAGTCTGCTTCCATAAAGATTACAGCCTTGGAAAGTTCTACTTTGTCCTACAGGGTCGTGCATTATGAGTCAGAATGGGCTGCGGCAATGGGTTTGGTTTTTTTGGTGGGTGGCTCAAATGGTTAAGTACTCAAGTACTAACCAAAGGCTGGTTGTTGAATGCACCCAGAGGTGCCTCAGAAGACAGGGCTGGCGATCTCTTCTGAAAGGTCACAACCTTGAAAATCCTATGGAGCAGTTGGCCCCTTCCAGCCACATACCTATTTTCAGAATTCCAAACAAGAATAAACCATCACAAAGAGCTTATGTTAGAGGGAAAAGGTTGGGGAGAATAGCCTGGGAACAGGATTAGTATCCTTAGCACCCAGCACAGATCTGGGACAGTTAGGGGCTCAATAAATAATTTGGTGAATCAATGACCCCAACAGAAGGTTTTTGTTTTGTTTTGTTTTGCAGCTCCCCATTCTCAGTATCAGCTTATTTAGTTTTCCTCTTTCTTCTAAAAAAACAGATGCAGGATGGGGAAACGTCTGTTAAACTGAGTATTTCAATCTATATTTTCTGAGTATTATTGCAATTATTATAGTAATCTTAAAGATATATACATATATCATCTATATTTAATATACATATATAATAGATATAATTTTTCTTATTTGATTGTTTTAGGCAGAAAAAATTTGTGAACTCTAAGTATTAATTCCACTATTTAGCACTCACATTCCTTAGATTTTTTTTCAGTTGGAGGTACATTTTATTAGAACATTATGACAAATCCATTTTCTGAATTGTACACAAAACTAAATTGCCATTGAATGGCTTCACAAATTGAGGTTTTATAAAAAAGACATATGAATAATTGGATGTTTCTAGAAATGGTAGAATTGCTGCCATGGACTGTGAAGTGCATGATAGTTTTCTATCTGTCTCATATTTAGATTAACATAAATCACCCACGAACTACTTATTATTCATTGCCTGTGAAATAAAGATATCGACTCACTTCCATTAGTTCCTGTCCTGATGCACTCTTCAACTTAACCACTGCTCAGACACTCAGAGAGAAAGGATCACATTTTCAAACCCAGATTAAAAAGTAATCAAAGTATAGGGAAATATATCATGGGTCTTAATCCCTCGATCCATAAAGAATGCTTGCCATGAAATAGAAATTACTTAAAGTAAATTAAAACTTTTAATTTCCAAATGTGATATCTTACAAATTTCACTTACTAATAATTGCATCTCTTTTCCTCTATTTGAATTCTAATCACTGTCTAGAAGCATCTCATTATCTCTGGTGTGAGGCAATGCTGTGCCCTATATAACATTCAAAAAGAGTTAAAGGGAAGAGTTACTCTCACAAGATTTCTGGACATAGAAGTCTGAATGAGATTCAATGATCTGAAGTGGAGTTAAGTTTGGAGAGATAAGAAATGAAAGTTTTGAGAATACATGAACATTCTAAGACAGGTAATATAGAAAGGCATGCAAGTTAGGGGACAGGAAGACGAGAAAAAACAGAGTAATTAGGTAAGCAATTAGAAACTGTGATGGAGATGAAACCTCAGAATGACACCACAGACGCGCACGCACAGACACACACACACAAAAAAAAAAAAAAAACACATCACGCAGGCACGCACGATCTCCAAAAAAGCAATACATCTCTGTGTATTACATTGAATGCATGCATTAATTATCACTGTCTCCTCAAGAAAATCTATTAAGCTGAAAATACAGTAGTTTTTTTTTTTTTTTTAATCAATAAAAGCAAAGAAAATGAGAGGAAATAACAGCAGACGAGAGTTGTTTTAGGAGTAAAATATGGAGAAGCAACAGAGCTGAGAATGCCAATCCCAAATACCTGCAAGAGCGGGTAGCAGGGGGTTGTCAATGAGCAGAGAGTCAAAGAATAGAAAGACAAGAATTGAAGACAAGAGATTCGTAAGGTTCCCTCCAGTGTATTGCCCCCTGTTCAGCTCCAACAACATTGACAGCTTTTTCAGCCACCTAGGCAGGAGAATGCTTATCTACAGAAATTGGGCAGTGGAGAGATTTCCCAACAAAGCCTCTAGTTCTACCACTCAACTTTCCCAGAGTGAATACCTGCGATTTTTTTTTCCCCCTTTACTTTCCATCCTTAGTTTAATCCCTGGTATTCTATTCATTCTCTTTCCTTAATAATTTTCTACATTTCCCGTTATTTTTCACTTGTCTTTCCACTCCATCTCTTCTTTCTGTTATCTGAATTCTTCTTGTCCTTCATTTTTTTTTTTTTTCCTGGCTTCTCTTTCTTCTCTTCTCCCAGCAATAAATTAAGCAGAGTATTATCATTCTTTTTGGTTTCCCTATTGTCCTGCCAAACTCATTCTTTTCTTAAGCTCTCTGTTTTCACTGAGAATACAGTCAAATCAAATCAACAGATACTTACTGGCTGGCTTGAATGTAGGCACATATTGAAACAGTACCTTTCAACTTCGCTACGGCCCTGGCTTTTGACCGGAAAAGTTACTGGATTCAAAACTAAGAAAAAGTCCTTTATGCTCTCTGATAGCTAATTGTTTACACAGCATCCAAACATATAAATATAAATAATACTCTGTATTACTTTCTAATCCATTTATTATAATGACCCCTCAGCATTTCTTTAGGCTTACAATTGGCAGAACACCTAATATCACATGGTTCATTAGTTTTCTACTTCAGGAACTGAGAGTGAATATTTTCCTGCTTAACATCACCTGTAATATTATATTTATATGGTGTGTTATAAACCTTTTCCTGTTTGAACAGGAAAAGAACATGGGTAGGCATTAGACAGATGACTGCACGTACTGGCTGTATGATTTTGGATAAGTCACAGAACCTCTCTGGGCCTTAGTTATACTTAAAATTTGATCACAGTGTCTACTTTATAGAGCTGATATAAAAATGAGATACTGGGTGAATCTTCCCAATTCTCATTCACCCTCTGCCCTCTACTCCAACCTTTGTGCCTAGAAAATAAATATGATCCATTTAGAGGCTCCTGGCTTATCATGGTTTATGTAACCCTTCTAAAGCATTTATTAAAAATCAGCTACGTCTCTGCTAGAGTCTATGCTAGAGTTTTCTGCCAGGGTCTATGAAAATCATCTAGTCCTCAGGAAACTTGAGATTTAGTTGAGCCACACAAATGAAAGACCAACAACTGACATAATTTACAAACAAGATTAATATGCCCCCAGATAAGAATAGGGGATTAATTCTAATAACCTTTTATTTATCCCTGTGAATTCCAATATACCAGCTAGAAACCTGTTAGATACAGGATTGAATTCTAAAGGGAAACTTCAAAACATTCTGAAGGGAAACTTCAAAAGATTCATCAGTGAATACTTTAGAAAATGGAAATAAAGTCAAGATTGATCTTTCTCAGAAAATACAATCCTTGGAGGTGGGTAGGCAGTCTCAGGTCTAGGTGACTTCTTATTGGGTCACTAATTGGTAAACAGGCTAAAAGTGGGGGATCAAAGGAGGCCTTCTGAAACTCAAGGGTAGTATATCTGAAAAATTTGCACATGTTTCTTTGGTTATGGAGGGTGAGTTGCTTCAGAAAGTATGTTCTATAATAAAAAAAATTTAAGCAAATTTTAAAGGACAAGTGTCTTTTGGGGAAAAAAAAAAACTAATCCTTAGAATCAATTTCTTCCCTGATTTTGTAATGTCATAGTAAATCACGCAGTCCCGCACAATAGCAGCTAGGCAAGAACATGTGAAGATGGTTCACGTTTAGATCTTCACAATGATTTGAATAGCAGAAAGTGGTGTCATTCTATGAAAGAGAAAAATCTTTGGGTGAAAGATATAATTTATGAACAAATCATCCCAAGGCTTCCTGTAGAAAATGGTAAATATTGTCACTGGTGTTAATCTAACCTCATGGTAAATATAGTGCTCAACTTTTTACCCAACAATGAATTATTGAACATCTACCATAAGGAAGAATTGACTCCATAGCAGCTGGTGATGCTGAACAATGAGGAAGCCGCCATAGAAGGAAAATGCACTAAATGCACTGAATACTTGTATCTCTCTTTTTCTAACCATCACCACTGCCACAACAATAGTATTTGTTGGCTGCTTTCTCTGTCAGGAGAGTGTTAAGTATTTGAAAGGCATTAACGTAATGAACCTTCAGGACATTTAATCATTGTCATCTTCTTCATCATCCCCATTTTACACCTGAGAAATTACTTACCTCAGGTTACACTGCCAGCAAAGAGTAAAGCCCTGGTTTCAACCTAGGCAGTCTAACTCCAGAACTCACACTCCTACATTTGTACGTTTTACATTCCCATCAAAGCCATGATTTCATTTGATCTTCATGAAAATTTTATGAAATAGAAAAGCAGTTATTTGTTTTCCAACAAATAAACCTAAACAAATTTAAATGACTCATCTGAAGTCATAACTTGTTCACGTCACAGTGGGGACTGAGAGCCAGCTCTTCTGGTCTATTATTGTTTCAGCCATTGTGGGGATGAAGCAGGACCGGGCAGCATTTCATTCTGTTGTACAAGGGGTCACTGTGACGTGTGACCTACTGTACAGCACGTGACAACAACAACATTGCGTCAGCAAGGCTTGCTGCCCCACAGTTGAATCCAATGAGCACATTTTGACACATCTCTGATAACACATCAGGTAAAAACTCACAAGTTTTATGACTTCTAACATTCTGGCATAAGAAATATAGCAATAAAAAAAACTGAAGAGCTGACTTCTTTTAAAAATAGTTACAGGCTAATGATATGGACTGTTAACTCTGCGCTGAGACCTTTCTCAAATATAAGCCATTAGGCAACAATGAGGAGCTTCTTTCCAGAACACCAGACACTGATCTGGTGACACAGCCCTTGGTTATAATGACTTCATTTCTGTGATGCCAAATGAATAATACCTATGTGATCATGCTGTGTGATGGATGTGGGTTTAGTTGAGTGACCTTGATCACCTCCCTGTTATTGAATTGTTGCCATAAAGGTTGAGTCTTCATTTTCCTAGTCATTATTTTGAAGCAAATTCCCCCAAAGTGAAATGGCTGCTTGTGCTTTTTGTCACCTTTCACTGCAAATCTAACATTTGACACCAAGACTGAAATAACAAAATGACTTTATTCGGTATCCTTCCATTGGTAGAGAGTTTTCTGTGGATGGAAAGACTAGGAAGAAGGGAAGTTATCCTCAGTTCTTTGAGAGGGCAGCTATTAATAATATATTATTTTTTAAATAAAATTTTGATTACAAATAAGCAGAGACAGGATCCTACTTACAGGGCTTTGAATCATAAATTTAGTAAGTCAAGTTAGTTTAGGTGGGCTAATTAAATTATGAGTTTACATTCTGGAATGATCTAACATCTGACCAAAGACAGTTGCAAAAATAACAAAACAAAAAGTCAGTTATTATTTCTATATGAAAATTATCATGCCCGATTTTACTAGTCTTCCAGGGAGAAGCTTCTTAGTGGTTTGAGCAATTAGGAATACAGCAGAGTGAATAACTGATTTTTTTTCCTTCATTTTCCATCCTTATTTTGATCCCTGCTATTCTACAATTCCTTGACAATTTTCCCTAACAATTTCCTACATGTCCCCTTATTTCTTGTCTTTCCACTCCAGGTCTTCCTTCTGTTATCTGAATTCTTCTTATCCTCTTCTTATTTCTGGCTTCTCTTCCTTCTCTTCTCCCAGCAATAAATTAAGTAGATTATTATCATTCTTTTTGGTGTCCCTGTTGTCCTGCCAAACTCATTCTTTTCTTAATCTCTCAGCTTTCACTGAAAATACAGTCAAATGAAATCAACAGATATTTACTGGCTGACCTACATGTAGGCACATATTGAAACAGTATCTCTCAACTTTGCTATGGCCCTGACTTTTGACCTGATAAGTTAGTAGATTCAAAACTAAGAAAAAGTCCTTTATGCTCTCTAATAGCTAATCGTTTGATTTCATTCTTGAATGCCAGGAGGAAGTCCACAGAAACATTTATCTGGGACTCCTGAATTTTAATAAATTAGTATATCTGACTCTTAAATCAGGACTTTTTTTTATACATAACATGGGGCACTGAAGCTGTTTTGTCTTTTTTCAAATATTCATTAGTTTCCTCTTAGTGGTTTTGAATAACAGAAATAAGGTCATTGGAATAGAGCTGCTTCACAAGAAAAAAGATCTTTCACTTTGATTGTCTGAGCCCTGCCTTAGTGTGTTTATCTGTGATAAATGCCTCGTCTTTGTCTAGCATTATCTACTAGACAGAAATCAACTGCATATAATTAACACAACCAGAGAATCATTTCTTTTCTCCTTGATATTTTAAAGGATGAATGGCTGCCCAAATGAGCTGACAGTGAGGACAATTAACGAGTTTGGTTACTGGGTTTCATACAAGAACCTAAGAGACTTAAAGAGCAAAATGCGCTAGTGATAACTAATTGCTTTCCACTTGGAGTAGTGCCATTATGATCTGGTTGACTTAGTGATCTCTGAAAATTTGGGGATTATTTTCCCGTCCTACGGTAACCCTGATAATACTTAGTAAAAAATAGGATTCTCTCAGTTTTTTTTTTTTAATAACTTTTATTAAGCTTCAAGTAAACCTTTACAAATCCAATCAGTCTGTCACATATAAGTTTACATACATCTCACTCCCTACTCCCACTTGCTCTCCCCCTCTTGAGTCAGCCCTTTCAGTCTCTCCTTTCTTGACAATTTTGCCGGCTTCCCTCTCTCTCTATCCTCCCATCCCCTCTCCAGACAAGAGTTGCCAACACAATCTCAAGTGTCCACCTGATATAATTAGCTCACTCTTCATCAGCGTCACTCTCCCACCCGCTGACCAGTCCCTTTCATGTCTGATGAGTTGTCTTCGGGGATGGTTCCTGTCCTGTACCAACAGAAGGTCTGGGGAGCATGGCTGCCAGGATTCCTCTAGTCTCAGTCAGACCATTAAGTTTGGTCTTTTTATGAGAATTTGGGGTCTGTATCCCACTGATCTCCTGCTCCCTCAGGGGTCCTCTGCTGTGCTCCCTGTCAGGGCAGTCATCGATTGTGGCCGGGCACCAACTAGTTCTTCTTGACAAAGGTGGGTATTTTAAGGGGACCACACTTGGAGCCAGCACAAGGAGATCACCTGGAGGGGCTAGGGACACCCGCAAAACATCTAAGCAGGACCAAGGTAAGCAGCCAGCCAGAGTTGAGGCACTGGCCCCAGGAGAGGGCTACTCAAGGAAGTTCTAAGCCAGATCATCTCTGAAGAATCTAACCAAGTGCCCAAGGTAGGGAGAGTCAGCTTTGGCATCACTGTCGATCAGAGGGCACCAATATCCCAGGACATCAGAACAAGCCACTTAAGCTCAGGCCCTTTCCCCTGGTCAGGTGAGAAAGGAAGTCACACATCTTGTCCTTTCTCAGTGTAACTTTCAAGCCTGATAGAGAAAGAAGCTAGGGGAGAAAAAGAATTAAAATTCAAGTGAGTTTGGAATTTTGATATTTCACTAGATGGGAAGTTTTAAACTGTTAAAATGGGGCTGTTCTTATGATTGAAATAGGCTAGAAAGGTATGGTACCTGCTAAAGATCTCATCCAGGAGAGTAGGAGAACAGGTCTGTGGAACAAGTTTAGAAGGGAGTGGTGAAAAAGAAAAAAGTAGCTTTTCTGCCTACATGCTGTCAGTCCAGATGGCTCAATCAAAATAATCCTTGGGCTTTAGAGTGTTTAAGGTAGAACACCATGGTGCTTAGGAATTCAGTGTTTCTGGTTTTATATACATACATATGTAGAGAGAGAGAAGTTAGCTGCCATCAAGGCAGCCTCCAACTCATGGTGACTCCATGTACCATGGAACAAAATGCTGCCCCATCCTATACCTTCGCCATGATTGATTGTGGATCTGACCATCATGCTCCATAGGTTTTCACTGGCTGATTTTCAAAAGTAGATCACCTAGTTCATCTTAGTCGGGAAGTTCCACTGAAACCTGTACAGCATTATAAGCAGTACATAAGCCTCCACTGACAGACATAAGCATGAGGTGCACTGGTCGGAAAGCAAACCTGGCTCTCCTACGTGGAAGGTGAGAATCCTACCACCGAACAACTAATGCTGGTGTGTGTGTGTGTGTGTGTGTGTGTGTGTGTGTGTATTCAAATTACTTCACCACTCACCCTCAATTTCATCATCTAAAATTATGTACTTCATAAGGCTGGAAACCTGGTTGCGTAGTGGTTAAGTGCTACAGCTGTTTGAATCCACTAGGCGCTCCTTGGAAACTCTATGGGGCAGCTCTACTCTGTCCTATAGGGTCGCTATGAGTCGGAATCGACTCGACAGCACGGGGTTTGGTTTTTACGGTTTCATAAGGTTGTTCCAAAAAATTAAATAACAAAATATAAAGTATGTAGAACTTACTGCAAGCTTAATAAAAATGAATGGCTTCATTACATACATGGAGAAAATATGAATGATTTCATTACATATATGGGGAAGGCATGGATTCTGCCTGTGACTTAGGCAAGGGAGAGAAAATAAGTCTGGTCCATTTAACTTTGCACTGCAACATAATTAACCATACATCACTGGTGGTAAGTTTGCCTTCAATAAAAAATATACTGACATTTATATAGTTATGGATTCTTTGAAAAAGTAAAAATTATTATTATACTTACTGATGTCTTACCAATACTGAAGAAGATCCTGATTGAGATTTAGAAGTATCTCCTTTACATATAAATGAAAATTAGCACCGAGTGCTACCCAACACACATCAGCAGTTATAGCTGTTTGGACAGCTGGAGTTCTGATATGGAAGTTGTGTTTGAGCAATGGAGATGTGAAGATTTTAATATCATCTATTATCTAATAAGTTAAAAATGAAAGTGTGTAAATCAAAATGGCATAAATGTTTCACCATTCAAAATATAACGCTTAAAAGAACATAGTACTTGCCTGGGAATCTTTGGACTATCAGAATCTGCCAGTTCTGAATGTTCTTGGCTAAATTTTAAAGTGAAGACTGTTTTGTGCTCTGTGACTTTCTTTTTGTTTGTTTTCCGCAGAGCACAAGGAGTGTTATCTGAACTATAAAGATAGTTCGGTAAGAATCAGAGGGAAATTTTGGCTTAAATTCAAACTGGAATTGAACTATGAAAAGCAGTGAACGTTGAGAATCCAGGGAAAAAGCCCAGGTTACGCATTATTTTTATTTCTAATCTGCTGTCCTTTTACTTTTATTTACTGGTCAGTTTATCCAGTAACTACAAAAAAGTCAATGAAGGATGATACTGGTGCACAAGTCACAATTTCTTCTAGCTTACTGGATTTCACCTCTGCTTCCATAAACCTGACCTTTGACACAATTATGATAGCAAACTTCTCAATGCCTTAGAGATAAATCCCATTGGAAAGGACACTGTGGGGAGGGCTAGAGCTTCCCTATATCCTTGCTAAGAGTTGTGTAGCACATATGAAAGACATGGTATTCAGCCTGAATTCTTCACGTGGCCAATTTAGACAAGTGCCCTTTATTCAATATATGATGTTATGCACTGGCAGAAGGGTTGTCAAAAAACATAAAGCGTCTGAACTATCAGGGCATTAGAGATCATCTTGTCTTCTCCCTAGTTGGATAAAATGGAAGTAGAGGCCCAAAAATTCATGTTCTCCCTCCACCCCTCTGGGTTGCACACAGCTTAATGACAGAGATAGAATTAGTATTCAGATCATTTATCTTCTGTCAAACGTCCTTTCTCCTTAGTCAGGCTGCCTCACTAGTTACCTGATTGCTGTTTGTGGACACTCATTTCTTAAGTCTCAACTTATTTGAATGCATTTGCCATATGTGCTAAAATCCTGTGCTCTACTTTGAGTCACTTAATAAAGTGTACACTCCTATATTTGATATTCAGCAAGCTGTGGTGGTGCAGCTGATTAAGCACTCAGCTGCTAACAAAAAGGTCAGCAGCTCAAACCCACCAGCCGCTCCACGGGAGAAAGATGTGGCAGTCTGCTTCTGTAAAGATTACAGCCTTGAAACCCCATGGGGCAGTTCTACTCTGTCCTATAGGGTCACTATGAGTCAGAATCTCTTCATTGCAGTGGGCTTGGTTTGGTTTATCTTTGATATTCAGAGACAGAGTGGAAAATAATCTTTTTTTTTTTTAACACATTTACATTTGGGGCAACTAAATCAATTCAAATATCAAGGTGTGTTTATTCTTCCTATGTTGTTTTCACTTCGCGCACATCAAGCAGCTCACGTGGCCTTAGAGGAGGTTTATATTAAAAAGCTGAGAACACAGGTTATCTGCCAGATACATCCTTCCTATGCTTGGTGAAAGTCCATTATACTAGGTGTCTAAAAGGAAGAGAGAGGTGAGGACCTTGGAGAGGCTGCAATGAGAAAGCAGACATTCTCAGACCTGGATGGGAAGTCAAATTTACAACCAGTGGTGTGTGTCCCAAAGGTGAGAGGGGCCTGTACCAGGATGGGCAGCTGTGTCTAAGACAGGAGAAGAGTTTTCAGAGATGTCTAGACATGAGGTACTCCTAAGGAAGCTAAACTCAGACACAGGGGGTCCAACCTCATCAAAGATCCCTGAGCCCCAAGAGTGCCACAGAAACAGCAGAGCCTCCAGACCTGAGGTCTCTGTGCAAACTGAGACAAAGGATACCTCAGCGATGACCAATCCAGTCCAATTGCTGATGACTGGAAGGATCTTTGCAATATTTTGATGATGTGTCAAGATCCTAGGACATTTGCAAAACCCCAGGGAAAAGAGAATTCCAATGCTAACTAAAACTGAATGTCCCACCAGGGACTGCTCAGGGTCAGACGTATATTAATAAAATAAATGATGTGTTTCTTGCACGTCTACATTTGTGGAATATCATTCATACTGACTGCTTGAAACAGGCTTTTACATTTAGTTGATAGAAGATTTACAGGCAATTAGATAAGAAAAAAAAAAGACAGCATTTTGTGTTTTATCTATTCCACATAGTCTGCTAAATCTGGTGAAAATTAAAGACTTCCAACCAAGGCATTTCACTGAGGTGGCAAGAGTTTGTCCCAATGCTTTTGGAAACTGAAGATAGAATTGTAAAGAGACACATCGAGCAGACAAATGGAGCAGTTTCCTAGGTTTGGTAGCAAGGTCTGGCAAAAGTTGAATTTGGTGAGAAATGTTATGAGAACCAAGTCTGGGCTGGTCTCTGGCAAAACTGTGAAAGAAAAATAGTCTTCGGGATCTATTCATAACTCTCTAGTATTCTTCCACCCTGTTAGATTCCCATCAGAATCTCTAATCCAGTAGTGAAGCTTCCCCCTAAGTTTGCTTTAGACCTTGGTTTTCTTGCTTATGTAACAAAATTTACCTAATCTTCCAGGACCCAGTAAAAATTCTGATCAAACAACGAACTGTATTTGACAACTTCTTGTTTCAGTGATTGTCGTTGTTAGGTGTTGTCAAGTCAGCCCCAACTCACACTGACCGTATGTAAAACAGAGCAAAACACTGCCGGGTTCTGTGTCATCCTCCAATCGTTGCTATGTTTGAGCTTATTGTCACAGCCATTGTGTCAGTCTATGTCAATGAGGGTCTTCCTCTTTTTCACTGACCCTCTACTTTACCAAGCATGACGTCCTTCTCCAGGGACTGATCCCTCCTGATAACATGTCCAAAGTACATGAGGCAAAGTCTCACTATCCTCACTTCTAAGAAGCATTGTGGCTGTACTTCTTCCAAGACAGATTAACCTCTCCATAATAAAAATTTACATTTTAATAGGAATCTTCGCTTGCGTTAACAATAACACACACACACATAAGAATTTCAACAGCCACAGTTTCAGGAGACAGGAAATACATTATAAAATCCATTGTTGAAAGATGCTATATTTCATAGATGGTCCAACTAATGTATTTCATTTCTCATGCTCTTCTTACAAAATGACATTGACACTCTTCCACTGAGGGAGGGAATCTAAAACTTCTACTTTATCCTACTTCGATGCTCTCACTTGGGACCCAGCCACCATGCTGTGAGGAAGCCAAACAGCCACATGGAAAGGCCTTATCTGAGTGTTCCAGCCATAGCCACAGCTGAGGAAGGAATCAACCAACAGCCAGGATCAATTGCCAAACGTGTGTACAAGCAAGCCTTCAGATGATTCCAAATAGGCAGAGATGGGCTACCCGTAAAACCCTGCCCAAAATGTAGATTTGTAAGCAAAATAAAGAATGGGACTTTTTTAAGTCTTTAAATTTTGAGGCGGTATTTCATCCAGCAATCCCAAACCCAACCCAGGGCCGTTGAGTCGGTTCCGACTCGTAGCAACCTTATAGGACAGAGTAGAACTGCCCCATAGAGTTTCTAAGGAGCGCCTGGCAAATTAGCAGCCATAGCACTTAACCACTACGCCACCAGGGTTTTCTATGCAGCAATAAAAAAAAAAAAAAAAAAAAATCACTGTAAATACCATCAAACCTTAACATGTGGGCAGTTGTTTAATTTGCTTAGCTGCTTGTCCTTTTTAGATTAAATTAAAAGAATAAACTAGATAACACTTGTAAAGGTTTGGAAAATGATATATAAGTGTCTTAAAATCCACTTAAGATTTTCTGCTACCAGTGTGAAGCTGGGCATAGTCGTTCCTTCTACTAGACATTGGGAGAAGAAAGTTAGGATTGTTTAGTTTTGAAAATTAAAACTAATTGGTGAACATAAATGTCACTGCCCCTAAAGTTGAGTAGTTCTGACACAGTAGGATTTTTTTTCTTATATTAAGGACACCTAGGGAATTCTGGGAAATCACTTCCATGAAGTAAGTTTGCTGTTACTGTTGCTGCTGCTAGTTGCCATCAAGTCAGCTCCGACTATGGCAACCGCACGTATAACAGAACAAAATGTTGCTCCATCCTACATCATCTTCACCATCATTTTTGTATCTGAGTCCATTGTTTTGGCTATTGTGTCAGTCCATCTCATGAGGGTTTCCCTCATATTCACTGATGGTCCACTTTCCCAAACATGATGTCCTTTTCTAGAGATTAGTTTTTCACGGTGATGTGTCAAGAGTAAGTAAGCTGAAATCTCACCATTGTTGCTGCTAAGGAGCATTCTTATTGTATATCTTTTAAGACTGATTTGTTTGTTCTTCTGGCAGCCCAAGGTATAGCCAGTATTTTTTGCCACGAACACAACTCAAGCTATAATCAACAATTCTTTTTCCATCTTTTTTCATTGTACAGCTTTCACATGCATATGAGGCTACTGAAAAGGCCACTGTTTGGTCAGGTATAACTTAGTCAACAAAAACGACACTGTGAAAGAAATTTCCTGTTTGAAAGAGATTGCTTTGGCTTATGTCCCAGAACACTGACAGAAGGTCATTCTGCCCTTATTATCTTCTACATTTCACTCCCAACTCTAGTTGACCAACCAAACTACAGTTGGAAAAATAAACTGTATCTTACAATGAGTTATGCTTTATATTATACAGTATTTGAAATAGTTACCATCTGATTTACCATCTTCTTTATCATTTTCTGTGTTCTGTGGTTCTTTGAGAAACTCTGGTTGAGAAAGAATTCAGGGTATACCATTCAGTAAGCACCAGGGAAATGATAACTCAAATTTTCAAATACCGTCAGTAAAAATAAATTATTCTCAATCATTTCAGATTACATATATGTAATTATACTGTTTCCCTATTAAACTAAAGATAGAGCTGGCTTTAAAAAAAAAAATCAACTTGGGAAATACCAAGGAGCCTTCTGGAGCTATGGACCACATCTGAGTAACATGTAATTATTAATATCTGATGCTTTGTAGTACACTGAGAGATGGATAGGCTTCTAGACTCTCCTACCCCAGGATGTCATTTCCTATTATGATCAGTATTACATCAAAAACAATGACAAAAAAGAAATTGTCATTATTCATCTGGCTATGCAGTCTGAAGAATAGTTTCTCAATGGTATAACTTTAATTTCTCCTTTTATCTTAATTTATGTGCTTTTTATCCTCCCTCCGCACTCATTCATGGACTCTTAAAGGCACACATTCATTATTGCTTACTTTACAACTTCTTCTGTCAGTGAAAGATGATGAGCTTTTTAACTGCAATGATCCAGCCATATTTACTACCTCATCAAGAATCAGTGCAACCTGTGAAATCATTATTACTTCCTCAGATTATAATTTCAAGATAAACTCTTGACAGCTTTGATACAGAACAGCATTTTCCAAAATGTATTTGAGAAGACCTAGCCCTACAGGATTATAATCCTGTTATCAAGAAGAGGTTATAGTTGAGAATCCAGCATGTCATATCCCCCTCTTGGGAGATACACTATGTACTTTAGCATATTAAAGACTCAGAAACTTTTGAAATTCTATTAACATCAGCGTTTCTCATATTTCTGCCCTCGAGCCTCCCCCTGCTTTTCTTTTTCCATACGGAACAGTTGGTGTGCTGTAAGAAAATCCCTTGGGAAAGATCTTCCTAGAGCAAATTTAGGATGTAAGTAATATTCCAGATTCACATCTCAGTGCTGTTACATCCTTTTTCTTCTGCTTTTGCCTGCCCGCCCCCAACACTCAATTTCAGACTGAGGTGTCCTCTCTTGGAACAAAACACTGAGCCTCCAGCCAAATTTAGTGGTCCTGTTCTTGGAAGGTTTCTCTACATTTTACTCATAATTCTAGTTGGCCATCCAAACTACAGTTGGAAGAGTAAACGTACAATTAGTTGTGCTTTATACTTGAAATATTTAACAGTGTCTTAAACTTTATTCATGGACTGGACTCTTTCCCCTCTTTATTAGGAATCATTTCAAAAGGATTATAGTTGACACTTTGTTCTTCAAGTTTTTCAGGGACTAAAAATAATACGCATGACAACCAAAGTAAATATAAGACAAAAATTATATATGTATTTATATACGTGTGTCTATATGTATGTATATATGCATATGTGAATGTGTAGGTATAGACATACATATACACATGTGTATGCATGTGTGTATATGTATTTATATATACGCCTTTTTTTTTTTCTTGTATATGTGCAAAATACATCTGTCAACAAACATGTCTACTTAGCACTTTTTTTCATCTACTATGGGCCATCATTGGAAACCCTGGTGGCGTAGTGGTTAAGTGCTACGGCTGCGAACCAAAAGTCGGCAGTTCGAATCCGCCAGGCGCTCCTTGGAAACTCTGTGGGGCAGTTCTACTCTGTCCTATAGGGTCACTGTGAGTCGGAATTGACTCGACGGCACTGGGTTCGGTTTGGTTTTTTTATGGGCCATCAAATTGCTGAAAACTCAAAATAAAAGAAAACTCTTAAAAGCAGACAGAAAAAAGGACAAATTGCCTACAAAATACAAAAACTATCTCGGACTTTGTGTCAAAAGCAATATAGGCCAGAAGACAATGGAATGATACTTTTAAAGTGCCTACCTAGAATTCTATATCCAGCAAAAATATCCCTCAACAATGAAGGGAAAATAATGACAGGCTTTTCATCTGTTAGAAGGTAGATAATTATAGTACCTACCTCCTAGGGTTGTTATGGGAATTATTAAATTATTTATTACATGTGAAATGCTTCAAATGATGTATGGTAGAAAATAAGCACTATAGTTTGCATTAAAAATAAAATTAATACTATAATAAGCAATTGAGGCTTTTCCAATTCTTTTTTACCTGGTGCTCTATAAATGGTGATTTAAAATGACACCTCTTCCAATGAAAATATCATTGAAAAAATACAAATTAATAGAGCTAATTAGAATCAAGGGAAGAATTAAGGTCAGTACAACTATTTGTTTTATAATTAGGTCATACCAATAATGTGTCCAGAGAACCAGAAGGTAAACTCTTTGAAAGTTAGAAACTGCATCTTACTATAATGCTTTGTTTTAATGAATTGACTAAGAATATCTTATACTTACAATTCATGTATAATTCATAAAGCACTCTCACATATGTTACACATCACTTTGATTGTAATTAAGACTTTACTTAAGGAGCCTTGTTGGCACAGTGGTTAAAGCGCTCAGCTGCTAACTGAAAGGTCAATGGTTAGAACCCACCAGTCACTCCCAGGGAGAAAGATGTGGCAGTCTGCTTGCACAGATTACACCCTTGGAAACCCTCTGGGACAGTTCTACTCTGTCCTACAGGGCCGCTGAGAGTCTAAGTCAACTTGAAGGCAATGGGTTTGGTCTGTTTTGGGTTTTTTTTTTTTTTTAAGACCTTAATTATAACAAGGCTTTATTTAGTTTTCTCATGCAATAAATGTTTATTCAGAGTCTTCTCTGTGGAAAGTAATCTATGAGGTTTGGGGGATTCAGTGAGAATCAAAGCATGATACTTCTCCCAAAGCTGTTCGGAAGTAGTGCAGGAGACAGACCTATGAACAGGCAAATATAATACTGAATCCCAAATGCTACAATATGGATAAATGCAGGGTGCTATGAGAACACACAGGAGGGACATTCACCACAGTTTTGAAGGATTGAAGAAGGCTTTTCAGAAGAGATGGACATTAGCAGTATCCTAAACAACAAAAAGTATTATTTAGTCAGAATTAGTGGAAGATTGCCATTGTCATTGTTGCTATTGTTAGCTGCCTTTGAGTCGGCCCCTGACTCCTGGTGACCCTGTGGGTGACAAGAGTAGAACTGCTCCATAGGGTTTTCTTGGCTTTAATCTTTATCGAAGCAAATTCACAGGCCTTTCTTCCACAGAGCCGTTGAGGGGGTTTGAACCATCAACTTTTAGGTTAACAGCTGATCGCAAACCACGTGTGGCACCCAGTCTCCTTAGTGGAAGACTGGGGGAGTTATGTGAAGAGAGTTTATCGTAAGACCTTGATCTCTGTCAGTTTTCTCAACTCTAAAATGGGGATAATAATACCTTCTTCCCTGAACTGTGGTTAGGATTCATGAAATGAAGTAACAGAAAAATGCTATATGCTCTTGTTGTTAGATGCCGTCGAGTCAGTTCCAACTCATAGCGACCCTATGTACAACAGAATGAAACACTGCCTGGTCCTGAGCCATCCTTACCATTGTTGTTATGCTTGAGCTCATCGTTGCAGCCACTGTGTCAATCTACCTCGGTGAGGGTCTTCCTCTTTTCTGCTGACCCTGTACTCTGCGACGCCTGACATCCTTCTCCAGGGACTGATCCCTCCTGACAACATGTCCAAAGTATGTAAGATGCAGTCTCGCCAACCTTGCTTCTAAGGAGCATTCTGGTTGTACTTCTTCTAAGACATATTTGTTCGTTCTTTTGGCAGTCCATGGTATATTCAATATTCTTCGCCAACGCCACAATTCAAAGGCGTTAATTCTTCTTCGGTCTTCCTTATGCATTGTCCACCTTTCACATGTATATGATGCGATTGAAAATACCATGGCTTGGCTCAGGCGCACCTTAGTCTTCAAGGTGACATCTTTACTCTTCAACACTTTAAAGAAGTCCTTTGCAGCAGATTTACCCAATGCAATGCGTCTTTTGATGTCTTGACTGCTGCTTCCATGGCTGTTGATTGTGGATCCAAGTAAAATGAAATCCTTGACAACTTCAATCTTTTCTCCGTTTATCATGATGTTGCTCACTGGTCCAGTTGTGAGGATTTTTGTTTTCTTTATGTTGAGGTGCAATCCATACCAAAGGCTGTGGTCTTTGATCTTCATTAGTAAGTGCTTCAAGTCCTCTTCACTTTCAGTAAGCAAGGTTGCATCATCTGCATAATGCAGGTTGTTAATGAGCCTTCCTCCAATTCTGATGCCCCGTTCTTCTTCATATAGTCCAGCTTCTCGGATTATTTGTTCAGCATACAGATTGAATAGGTATGGTGAAAGAATACAACCCTGACACACACCTTTCCTGACTTTAAACCAATCAGTATCCCCTTGTTCTGTCTGAATAACTGCCTCTTGATCTATCTAAAGGTTCCTCATGAGGACAACTAAGTGTTCTGGAATTCCCATTCTTTGCAATGTTATCCATAGTTTCTTATGATCCACACAGTCGAATGCCTTTGCATAGTCAATAAAACACAAGTAAACATCCTTCTGCTATTCTCTGCTTTCAGCCAGGATCTACCTGACATCAGCAATGATATCCTTGGTTCCATGTCCTATTCTGAAACCAGCCTGAATTTCTGGCAGTTCCCTGTTGATATATTGCTGCAGCCATTTTTGAATGATCTTCAGCAAAATTTTGCTTGCATGTGATATTAATGATATTATTCTATAATTTCCACATTTGGTTGGATCACCTTTCTTGGGAATAGGCATAAATATGGATCTCTTCCAGTCAGTTGGCCAGGAAGCTTAGGCATAAGTATGGATCTCTTCTAGTCAGTTGGCCGGGAAGCTGTCTTCCATATTTCTTGGCATAGACAAGTGAGCACGTCCAGTTCTGCATCTCTTTGTTGAAACATCTCAGTTGATAGTCCATCAATTCCTGGAGCGTTCACCAATGCCTTCAGAGCAGCTACTCTATACGGAGGTAATATACAAATACTGCCAAAAGGCACAGCCCATTGGTTTTTATACTACTTTAGGAAATAAATGTTCTGTTGCTATCCATAAGGCTTTCAATGATCATACCAACAATCATGAAGATGGCACAGGACCAACATCTCACTCTGTTATACATAAGGTCGCTATGAGTCAGAGCCGACCGGATGGCAACTAACAACAGGAAATAAATGATATTCAGAAAAAAGTGGAGAAATAACACAGCATTTTGCATTTATTACAGAAGCCTGAAATGATGCTTTAGTTAAGCATTCTAACCTGAAATATGCATTGCATTTCTGTCAGAAAAAGATATTAATTTTATTCAATCATAATAACAAAGATTTAATAACAGTGACATACACAAAAAACAAGACAGGGCCCCTGGCTGAGAAGAGGGCCAGACAACGTAAGTTTTAAAACTTGCAGATAAAACATAGAGCTGGCAGAGCATTTAATACAGTACATCTTGATAAATACTTCAATGCTTAACTGAAAAATGAAAGAGTAGAGACCCTGGCTCATTTATCTCTAAACCTCTATCTCTGTTCCCTTGCCAAATATGATGCGTTTACTCGCAGACGTCTATTAATGTTCGTTGAATTGAAATAAATTACTTTCTGACACTTTCATGCCCTGCAAACACAAATATAGAAGTACGTATCACAGTTTTTTTTTTTTTATCACAGAGAAGATCAGAAGGCAGTTGCCCTCCCTTCCTCCAGGGAAGAGTCCTGACTTCCCCTCATTGCTAAGGCGAATGCCCAGCCTCTCTTCTCTCCTAGGGCCCTCCCCACTCTCAAACCCATGCATGCTTCAATCATAGCACTTAACTTGTTACCGTTGTTAATTGCTATCCTGCAGCTCTGACTCATGGTGACCTTATGTGTAACAGAACAAAACATTGCCCAGTCCTGTACCATCTTCATTACGGTTGGCATGTTTCAATCCATTGTTGGTGCTATTATTTCAATCCATCTTATTGATTGATAATGTTAGTTGGTCCTCTACAAGCATGATGTCTCTTTCTAGCACTTAACACACTCTGTGAGCAGACTTTCTCTAGTGGGTTCCCTCCACCCATTTCTGTGGGCTCCTTGATGATTTTATCTGGCTGAATTTTGTTTCCTCACGACTTAACACAGACTTGGAATACAGTAAACACTCATTTAAATATTTACTGAGCTACAGGGACCCAAAGTAGAACTAAGACTGGGTTCCAGGTATGGCTGCTTGGCTTTACAGCCAATGGGGACCCTGTTTTCCAAACCTAAAATTGGACCAGATAGTTAAACAACAAAATGAAACATTTGATATACAACTGTTTTAGAAAACAGTACAATATTTTAAACATAGCAAGCATTAAATAAATACTGATGAAGATACAGTGAGAAACAATGCTTAGTAATTGCAACTTGGAACTCCTGCCAAGAGTCTGGGAGACAATTCAACTACAATCTGAAAATTCTTTCACAATTAAGTAAAGACATTATTGTGCTGAGAAACTCTTTCATAAAAGTGCTTTCTCAATTAAACAGAAATTATATTTAACCAAAAAAGAAAAACTGTTCCATAGCAACATGGGTGTGGTTTTTGCTGGGTTGGTTAGTAATAATTTTGAAATCTATTAAACACGCATGGAGGGAAATTGCTACAAGTTCCTATCATACAGTAACCAAGACACGTCTGCTCTAAGAAGTAAAAACTTCAGCGTTACCACATATCATGTGAAAAACAGGAAGAACAGAAGCCAAATATTTCAACCCAGTCTTTGTACTTTGTTTATTTTTAGCCCAGAGCCACATCTAAGTCAGACTAGAGAGTCAGAATTTCAGAACTAAACAAGTAAGTGCGAGGTCAAAGACCAGTTTCTCAGTCTTTCATCTCGTCAGTCTCCACTGCTCTCAGTAATACGCACAGTAAGACTGAGAGGTGACTGGCATTACCTGTACCTGCAGCACTGACCAGTGCCACTGAAACTTCAAGTCTGAAAAAAAAAAACAAAAAGTATTCCAGAGAAGCTGTCCCTACAAAAGGCCAGCTGGCATTTGATTTCTGTCATTACTCTTTTAAGGAATGATCACCTCACTGCCAAGCTACAGCTGATACACTCCATTTCATAAAAATAAAGATAACACCATCTCACATTTGGCTGATATGATGAGAAACTACTAGTACCCTTTGGGGGATCTCGAAAACTAAAGAAAAGAATGCCTGCACCCAGCTGTGGCTCTGATGAGGCAACAACACTCTCTTATGTTGACAGGAATCAATAAGCCTAAAGCCATGGTGTGCTTCTATCAGGGAGCCACATCAAGGATTTAAAAGCAGAACCAAAAGCAATACGGAGTAAAGAAGATGCAGCATACCTACAGATATGGCCCTACAGAAACCCAGTTACCATACATTAGCCATGTGGACCATCAAAAGAAATTACGGTTTTTCATTCTTCTATAGCTTTTAAAAATATCTAAAACTTACTTTTTTGTTGTTACTAAACCACCCAGACACTTGTGTGTTCCTGAAGCTTGGATTTTATTATTATCCAAGTATCCCTTCCACATATTACTAAAGCTGTTTTCTTAAACCTAGAAAACATGTTAGAATCATTGACTAAGGTGATTTAAAACAAATGCTGCTCAATCGAATACAGGAGACCAAATGAGCAGCTCCTGTCCAAAAGCAGGAAGATGAAGGCAGGAAGACCCAGGACGTGGAGCAATGGACTCAGGGAACCTGCAGTGAAAAGGGGGAACGTGCTGTCACATTGTAGGGATTGCAACCAACATCCCAAAACAATATGTATGTAAATTTCTGAATGAGAAATTAACTTGAGCTGTAAACTTTCACCTAAGACACAATGAAAAAAAAAAAAAGAACAAATGCTGCTCAGCTGTTAAGTAACCTCCCTACACTTATTGCCAAATGCCTCAAATCCTTCAAAGGAGAACGGCTACAAAAGAAAGGTTGCCCTTATATCTATTTTGCTATTTGAAAACTTGAAGATAAGGAATTACACCTGTTTTCTTATTAGGTTCACATCATTGAATCTTGTTAAAATGTTTTTACAAATGGGTCCAAACTGAGAAGCTCCTCAATGGCTTTACCTTCTTCTCAAAATAAAATTCAAATTCCTTAACACAGTCTGTAAGAATGTGGTGGTGGTACTATCGGCAACAGTGTAGTAACAACACCTAACATCCAGTTGCCAGGCACTGTTCTAAACAACTTCCATATATTAACTCATTTAATCCTCACCACAACTCTACAAGGCATAGACTTTTAATAAGGCTATGTCACAGATGACACAATAAGGAAGAATAAAATGATACAGCTTGAACTCAGAGTCTCTCGTCAATGCCTTAACCTCTAAGTTTACTGCCTCCCTCTATAAACTGGGACCTATGTATTTCTAGACACTCACCATGTCACCCTCCCTGTCACCCACTGTTCTGTTGCCACATGACCCTTCTTCCTGGGCCTCAAACATGCCAATGACTTTCCCTAGGCAGGTCCGTTGCACACTTTCTTCCTTCTGCCTAAAATGCTCTTCCCACTCGAACAATTTACTCCTCACCCTTTAGGCCTCAGTTTAACTGGTACCTCAAAAGATTCCCCTCCAACTATCCTATCTAGAGTACACTCCTCCCTCTTCCTTTCACTCTCTGACATGTTGTTGTTAGGTGCTGCAGAGTCGATTCGGACTCACAGTGACTGTAACAGGACGAAACACTGCCTGGTCCTGTGCCATCCTCACAATCATTATGCTTAAGCCCATTGCTGCAATCCCTGTGTCAATCCATCTTGTTAAGGGTCTTCCTCTTTTTCGCTGACTCTGTACTTTACCAAGCATGATGTCCTTTTTCAGGGGCAGATCCCTCCTGATAACATGTCCAAAGTATGTGAGACGTAGTCTCACCATCCTTGCTTCTAAGGAGCATTCTGAATGTGCTTCTTCCAAGACATAGCACCCTTACTTACTACCTTCCTAGCATTCATCACAATTTGAAATCACAATTTTTATTTATTCTCTTATTTATTGTTTTTCTTTATAGCTAGAATGGAAGTTCCAGGATGGCTGGGGCCACTGTATCCTCAGTGTTTAGAATGACTGACATAAAGTAGCCAATAAATAACTGCTTGCTGAAAGAATGAATGGCCCTTAAATATGTTTCAAAATGCACGCTTTAATTACGAACAATGGTGGTATCTTCTCAGCCACTCACTGATTGTACACACGTGGATGGCTGGAGTAGATGGTCTTACATGGTTAGAATGGATGGTCTTGGAAGTAGTGGGTTGTCTGGTTCTGGAAGTGTTAAATTACAGAAACAGTGACTACTTAGTATGGCTGATGTAGGGGGATACAAGTACTGAATAGATAAACACACATATATAACTATTAACTTCCAACCAAAAATGTTAGGAGTCTACTTTCTCAGCAAATCTCTGCTTGAGCATCGTCAGTGGTTGTTCCCCCCAAAGTTCCTCAGTTCACAGCCATCAGGAAACTCTGCTACAAAGACCCTCCTTACCCTGAGCTGGAAACTGCCACCCTGTCACTTGCAACCACCTGTTTCATTCTAGCTCCTGAAACCATGAAGAATCCATGAAATACCTTTGCTCCAGTTCATAAATAAGTGTCCCTCTTAAAGTACCCAGGAGTGAACACAATGCCCTCGGTGGGTCTGAACAGTACAGAGTAAGGCACGTCTTCCCTCAGTGATTCTACCCTTTCTTTTAAAGTGGCCACAAATTAAATAAAACGAGATGAAAATAAATAAAAACCAGTATAACATTTAAATATGTTCATGTATTTATGTATAAATAAATTAATAATTTTTTGGCAGTCACATCTCCTTGATTCATAGATGGCTTATAGATAGCCCCTAAATCTTTTCACACATGAGGTCATTTCTCCGCATTCCCTAATAATGAAGTTTGTGTCATGACTCCAAGGGAAAGTTTTTCTATTCATTCTCCATTAAATGGCTTGCTGTTCAGTCCAGTGGCTCTCAATTAAGGGTGAATTTGTATCCAAGACAACCCCTCACAACGCTTAGAGACATTTTTGGTTGTCAAAAGAAGAGGTGAGATTTGAGAGGATGGTGATGCTACTGGCATCTAGTGGGTAGAAGCCAAAATGCTGCTAAATGTCCTTCAATGTACAGGACAGCAACACACACATCCCCCAAAGAATTATCTCCCCCCACAAAATATCAATACTTCCAATGCTGAGAAACCCTCTTAGCCCAACAAGTCTCAGTGGGGGCAATACTGCCCCCTTGTGGGAACTATGGAAAACTATGAGGTGATTTTTAGTTCCCACAATCAGGTGGGCAAGGATAAGGATGCCAGATGGCTTGCAGTTCACAGGAGAATACCACACACTGGTGATTATTCTACATTCCACACAACTTTCAACTCTCGCTCAGGCCATTCACACAGGAGACAAATATGTATGTAATTATCTAAGCGTAGAACCTAAATCTGTTTTACAGGTTAACAAAGTATTTCTTTTTGCATGGTTTTAAATTACAGTAAGTTTGCCAGGAATGCATCTACCATGTCAATTAAGGGAAGTGGATACTTTATTTTTTCAGAAGTTTTACAGAGAGGTGTTCACCAGTTGGGAAAATCAAGTACTTGACAGCAACACCACTAGTGGCATTACAGTCACCAATACAACTTACCAGGATCAATATGTGTTCTTAGTCATTACATAAAGTGATTCTAGGAAGAGGTACAAACACTTCACATTTTCGCTTCAACTTCCTGTGTAGTCTTTCTCCTGTGGTCATGTCCAGTTTGGAAAGTCCAACAACGTACTTGCTAAAGTATCTATTTCCCTTATGTTTTCTTTATATTATTGTTAGGATATGAGATATACACATACGTACACACATAATTATGTGTGCAGATGGTTATATGAGCTCTGAATTTCATATCAGGCTAGTCAAGGGAAATATCTGATATTAAAAAGAGAGCACTGGGTGTTAATAGGGCTGTAAACCACTGGAGTAGTTGATCAGACAGCCTTTGGGATTGTGATTCTGTTTTCCAACATAATTACCAGCCTTCACATCATCTTCTGCAAATTTGACTGAGATGCCATTGATATCTTCAGCCATACAGTCCAGCAAAGATTCTCAATACAAAGCCAACGACTTACATTGGGTGATAGGATTCAATTTTCTGCATCTGTTCCATGGAATTCCACACCTATCCAAGGCAGTATCAATTGCCTTAATACAAGTCAGTACCAAAGATGGCCCTGGATAATTCCCACAAGACAGGGGCAGATCACCTTCCTCAATGGAGCCACCCTTTGCTGACACTTTCTCCCACTACTGAAGGCACCAGGACATTACCAGTAAAGTTTCTATAAAACAAAATAGTGATTGAATTATTCCGAAGATCTCTAGCTGCATGAGAAGATAAACTTTCTAAACAATTTGATGGCAGATGGAACAGGAAGAAAACAAAGCAAAGGCAGGTATGATCTTGGGGAGAGTAGAAAGCTGATACTGCTGTCTGGGTAGCATGAGTGTGCTGAGAGACATCCCTTTCCAAAAAGCCTCAATGAGTCCATATTGAACAACACACCATTAAGATTCTACATCATCAAGAAGCCCAAAACCATTCCTGGAAATCTGGATCTTTTGAATTATCTTGAATGAGGAGTGTTTGAGAATTAAATATACACAAAAAGAAAGGGTCACATTTTCAGAAATGTTAAAAATTATATTAAATGATAACTGGGTTTTCTTCACTGCATAATTTATTTTATATACAACCAAATCACCAAAAGACTAGTTCATAATGTCTCCTGAACTTTTTTAAATGCTTTAGAGAAAGTTTAAATTCTTAATGGCAATTTTTAGGAAAACAATTTGTATTATAGGCCGCATTAACAAAAACCCCATAGCCCATAACTATATTACAAAGTATGTGTGTGGACACCTCAGCTCCAAGTGGAGATAGATGAAGTAAGCTCTATTTTTAAATATATAAAATAATGTTAACTTAAAAATAGCTTATAACTAAATCTAACCCTGCTGTTTTAAAATGTATAATTATAATCGATTGAAACATTTACATCTTTCTAAATTAGTTTGTACTTTAACAATTGCTTAGATAATTGTGGCAAAGAAAATCTGTCTTTATTGTAATATGACTGTTGTGGTTTATTCCACTTGTTCCTTGTAACTCTAAAGAAACAATTTACCAAAATTATAAGGAAGTGCTGAAATTATAGCATAAAAGTTTCTTTTCCCCTAAAATTACAGGTAAGAAAACTACAGTCTACAGAAATGAAAATCACTGGTTGTCTCTCATCTTAAAGCCCGATTTTGGTTCCCAGTAAGTCTTTACAAAACTCATATTGTGAAAACAAGAAAACCATAAATTACCAGAGATTGTAACACTTCATAGAACCACCAGAGACTAATGCTCTCACCTGAACCAAAGGACTACCAAACAACAGTGTACCTTTTGAAAAATAAGAAAAGAGGGAGGGCAAAGGCAGATGAATAGCAGGTGAACAAGCCTCCAAGAAACCTTGTATCATTACCTAGATATGTCCTTCACTCTCCTCTCTGATCCAAAACCTCTTCTCCCCCAGGCTCCGCTGACTTCAGAAATCATAGCTCTACATCTTGGGCTTGGAGGAAGATAGAAACAAGGTGGTATGGTCACCCTCCTTATAGCATTATACCTACAAAGGTGTTTATCGAAGGTGGTCTGGCAAATTTCCTGGCCCCAAATTTCCCAAACCTATGACGTCAAAATTTTTGAGGATGGTGCCTAGTAAGCCTCATTTTAACAAATAGCCTCCAAAAGATTTTTAAGTGCATTGCAGTTTGAGGGAAATGCCTTGATAGCAACTAACAACAAAAGCTTGAGAACCACTAGGTGTCAATGATCTGAGGAGCTCCACAATGCACACTTTCCTCAAATTTCTCCCTACCACCTGCTGTGGGTTACTACCTAACAACCAGTGTTAGAGTCCTGGGGCCAGAGATTTCCAGGGCAGCGAGCCTTTGGATAAGCCACTTTGTGCATTCCCAGGCTCCTCATCTGCACAGAGCAGATGGAATCTTTCCATCAGAAGCACCATGAGAGAATCTGGCCTTCATGCAAATAAAGCAACTGAGTTCATGCAAACAAGTGCCTTGCACAGAGTAAAACTGTATCAATGCTGAATTATTATTTCTTACCTTCCCATTTTATCTGAACTGAAATTCTAAAGCACATTTTTAATTTGGGAAACAAATCTGACTTTGTCTCCAGAGCACTCGTGTTCAAACCTGAAGAGCAACAGTCATCACTCGGTGAGTGCCTACAGCAGGTCTTAAGCATACCAACCATTTTAAACTAGCTGCCCTGCATTCAAGTCCCACTCATGGAGACCCCACGCATGACAGAGCAGAACTGTGCTCCATAAGGTTTTCATTGGCTGGTTTTTCCTAAGTACATCACCAGGCCCTTCTTCTGAGGTGCCTCTGAGTGGATTGGAACCTTCAACCTTTCAGTTAGCAATCTAGTACATTAACCATTAGTACCCCTCAAAGACTCCCCATCCGTTTTAGGTGGACCTTATTATCCTCTTTTTATAGAAGGGGAACTGAAGTTCAAAGAGGAGGTTAAGCAACATAGCTAGGGTAGCAGAGGCTTTAAACACAAGCCTGTCTGATTTCATAGCCCCTGCTCTTAGCCTCTGGAAACCCTTGTGCTGTAATGGTTAAGAGCTCAGCTTCTAACCAAAAGGTCAGCAATTCGAATCTACCAGGCACTCCTTGGAAACCCTACGGGGCAGTTCTACTTCCCTACACAGTCGCTATAAATCAGAATCAACTCTACAGCAACAGGTTTTTTGGGTTTGCTCTTAGCCTCTGAGGCCCTGGGGGTACAGTGGCTAAGAACTCAGGTGCTAACCAAAAGATCAGCCATTCAAATCCACCAGCCACTCCTTGGAAATCCTATGGGGCAGTTCTGCTCTGTCCTATAGGGTCGCTATGAGTCAGAATCAACTCAATGGCAATGGGGTTTTTTGATTGGGCACTTAGCCTCTACATGGTATGGAAACCCTGGTGGTGCAGTGGTTAAGTGCTATGGCTGCTAACCAAAGGGTTGGCAGTTTGAATCTGCCAGGTGCTCCTTGGAAACTCTATGGGGCAGTTCTACTCTGTCCTATAGGGTCGCTATGAGTCAGAATCAACCCAGCAGCACTGGGTTTGGTTTTGGTCTCTACATGGTACAGCTTATGGAAGCAACAGTCAAGAAATCATTGGGTAAATCTGCTGCAAAAGACCTCTCTAAAGCATTAAAAAGCAAAGATGTCACTTTAAGGACTATGGTGCATCTGGCCAAAGCCATGGTATTTTCAATTGCCTCATATGCATGACAATGAATAAGAAAGACTGAAGAACTGATGCCTTTGAATTATGGTGTTGGCAAAGAGTACTGAATATACCATGGACTGCCAGAAGAACAAACAAATCTGTCTTGGAAGAAGTACAACCAGAATGCTCTTTAGAAGTAAGGATGGCGAGACTTTGTCTCATGTACTTTGGATGTATTATCAGCAGGAACCAGTCCCTGGAGAAGGACATCATACTTGGTAAAGCAGAGGGTCAACAAAAAGCAGAAAAATTCTCAACAAGATTGATTGACACAATGGCTGCAATGATGGGCTCAAGCACGGCAATGATTGTAAGGATGATGCAAGACCAGGCAGTGTTTCGTCCTGTTGTACACGGGGCTGCTATGAGTTGGAAGCAACTCGATGACATGTGGCAACAACAATTCAACTCAGAGAGCAGATCTCTGCAGAAGAGGTTCTGACACAGCTAAATCTAGTGTAAGAATGATAAAGGTCTAATATGATGATGGGGTAGAGAGGGTGGCAATAAGATATATGTGGAAAGAAACTTGAGACAATGCCATGGACAAAAAATAAAAGCAGGAAAATAAGTCCTAAATATGGCCTATGTCAGAAAGCCATCTGTAATACAGGAAATGACTCCGAAAATAGGGTCAGAGCTATTTCAAGAACAGAATTGGAACCAAGTACAGAGTTAGAAATATGGGAAGAATATGCATGGGCCCATTCCTGGCACAGAGTTAAAAGGCATTATATATCTGGTGAATGAAGTCAGAATCAATAAATAATAACAATGATAGCTAACTTTTATTGAATGACCATACCAGGCACTAAGCTAAATCTATTACATTCATGAGTTCATTTAATCCTCCCCACAACCACGTGAGGTTTTAACAATTGAAGAGGCTGAAGCTTTGGAAGCATTTGGCATGATAGCACCAGGACAGGATGGGCAGAGCCTGGCCTTGGACCTCCAAAATACTTTTTAAGTCTTCCCACTTATTAACTGATGGACAGATCACATTGCCTTGGGAAAAATACAGTCTAGAATAAAAAAATAGTATCTGTCAAAATCAAAAAGCTCATATATAGTAAAACCAGCCTCTGACTTGCAAAGAGGCACTGGGTACACCAAAAGTATGAAACATTTCTGTGTCGTCAAAAAGCTTCACATCTACTTGGGGAGATAGTCATATGACCAAAGTTCAATGAAAACGCTCTTTCCTCTTTCACCCTTCGGGCTTGGAAACTGAGGTGTACTATAAGAATATTAACAAAAAGACCCCCATCCCAAATCTCTAGACCTCTAACTCGACTAGATAACCAGATATGAAAAGTTATGCCCTCATCATTTAGGAGGACTGAACAATGAACAGACAATGAGAGAAGGAGATAGAACCCCCTGGGAAATAAGGCTTCCAGCCTGGCAGAAGATGTACAAATATCAATACCCGTGGTTACATAGATGGTCCAAAGGTGCAGAACCTCTGCTCAAGAGTGGCTCTTCCAGGACCTCCAGTGTCTTTCCCTGAGCCTGACACAGTTGGCCTGCTCAAGGTTCCTGCCTTAGGGGCAATTCACAGCTGAGTTTCATTTAACTCCTGGCAGTGACTGAACCACAAGGGCCTTTGAGAAGCAGGTCTTCTAAGAAACACTTAAAAGGAGTCTCCCAGAGTTGGTTGAGGCACTAACCTGGGAAACAGCACATTTTGCGTCCTTTGCTCTGGCAGGTCAGATCGTATTTGAACTTACTAAAAAAAAAATTTTTTTAATAGAAACAACACCTAACCACTTCATTTCCACTTGCCCCATTGTTACAATTTATAAATGTCTAGTTTTCCTCATATTACGCATTGCTTACGATGTTTAGGAGGAAATTTAAAGAGAATTGGAATGGCAAAAAAGAGATTTGGGATTTAATCCCCGTTTTACCACTAACGAGTTTCGCATCACTGGCAAATCACAATCTTTCTGAACCTCTAGATTTTCATTTGATTTGTTTGGTTGGTTGGTAGGCTGTTTCATGTTGCTATTGTTTCTTTTTTATGGGGTGAACAAAAATATCTTCTAATCTTTTGTAGGCATGAGGTTCTATAATTGGTTAATACCAGAACTAAATGCTTAAAAAAAAAAAAAAACCCAAAACACTGTAAGCCTTCCATTATTGGACACTTGCTAGCACTTAGCACTTCACACACATCCTCTCTTGTTATTCCACAACACATATGGAGTACTTCCTATGTCCTAAGCTTTATGGGGAAAAAGTATCAGTATTCCTTGTTTTATAGACGTGGAAACTGAAGTTCAGAGAGATGAAGCAATTTGTCTAAAGTCGCACAGCCTGTAAATGAAGGAACCAGAACTCGACCTCTACTCTGTGGGTCCTGTCATGGACTGAACTGCGTCACCCAAAAATATCTGCCAACTTGGCTAGGCCATGATTCCCAGTATTGTGTGACTGTCCACCATTTTGTCATCTGACGTGATTTTCGTATGTGTTGTAAATCCTATCTCTAAGATGTTAATGAGATGGAATTAGTGGCAGTTATGTTAATGAGGCAGGACTCAATCTACAAGATTAGATTGTGTTTTAAGTCAATCTCTTTTGAGATATAAAAGAGAGAAGCGAGCACAGAGACATGGGGACTTCATACCACCAAGAAACAAGAACCAGGAGAATACTGTGTCCTTTGGGCCCGGAGTCCCTGTGCTGAGAGGCTCCTCAACCAGGAGAAGATTAATGACAAGGACCTTCCTCCAGAGCCAACAGAGAGAGAAAGCCTTCCGCTGGAGCTGACACCCTGAATTTGGATTTGTAGCCTACTAGACCGTGAGAGAATACATTTTTCTTCACTAAAGCCATCCACTTGTTGTATTTCTGTTATTGCAGCACTAGATAACTAAGACAACTCCCAAGGCCATGGTTTAATTATCAGGATGCATTCTCAGATTTACTCCTCTACAAAAATGGGCTGAGATTTTTGAGGTTACCCTTTCTTGTCTCCATAAACGATTTCACTTTTTGGCATCAACCTCATGATCACCTTTAATCTGATTTAATTCTGATTCAAATAAATGTTTACAAAATTATCTTTTCGGTAATATCATAACAATGACTAATAAAAAAAAAAAAAGGAAAAGAAAACTCTAATAGAGGCTACCATCCTATAAAAAGAAAGCTCCACTGCGTGGCTCCAATACCATATATGTCCAAATCTTCCCACAAGCCTTTTTAAAAAAAAAAAAAAAAACTGTAGCTGAGACATTTGGAATTTGTTATTTTCCCAAGTGGGAGCAAGTTCCTCAGGACCCTTAAAGTATCAAAAATGTATTTTCAAGAATGAAAAGAAAAACAAAACATTATGATTCTTAAAGAATGACTTTAGTTGTTTAAGAGCAGTATATATAAACGATTTCAACCTTAGTTTCAAAATCACATTGTAGGACTTTGGGTGTTTTACTCAACTTAAAAAAAAAAAATCAAATCAAGAAATATAATATGGACTTTATAAATCTGAAAAGTAAAAGGGCATGTAAACATGGCCTCAAACAAGTGTTCTCATGAATACAGCTTGAGTATAAAAAAGAAATAAGAATTTTCCATATGTACTTGCCAGGGTTATATGTTTGTTTTTTCATTTCTGCCTGTCTTCAATGTTGAAAATTAACTTTGGTGATGCCACCAGCATACTCCGTCATGCCTTTTATTCTTAATAGAAAGGTTTATAGATCATTTATCTGATGTTTATAATCACATAAACTAAAAAAGTCAAGTGGAAAATTAGAGACACTTTTGACCTAACACTCTTACATTTATGGAATTTATCTCCCATAAATAAAAGACATATGGGGAAATGTGTACAAAAATCTAGTTGCAGCATTGTCTGTGCTTGCAAAAAAAAAAAATAAGTAACTATCAATATTAGTAAGCTGAGGTGCATGAATACAATGCAATTTGGAGTCCCTGAGTGGTACAAGAAAACCCTGGGGGCGTAGTGGTTAAGAGCTACTGCTGTTAACCACAAGGTCAGCAATTTGAATCTACCAGGCGCTCCTTGGAAACCCTATGCAGCAGTTCTACTCTGTCCTACAGGGTCGCTATGAGTCGGAATTGACTCCACACCAACGGGTTTTGGTATGAAGTGGTAAAAATGATTAATGTGCTCGGCTGCTAACCAAAAAGTTGGACATTCAAGTCCACCCAGAGGCTTCTTTAAAGGACGGCCTGGCAATATATTTCCAAAACATCACCCACTGAAAACTCTATGGAGCAAGAATTCTACTCTGACACACACAGGGTCGCCATGAGTCGAAATCAACTCCACGGCAATTGGTTACTGGTTATTAGAAGACTGAGTTAGACCAATACATACAGATCTGTAAAGATGACTAGTGGCTTATTAAGAAAAAAAAAAAAAAAAAAGCAGGTTGCTGTGGACCATTATGTAATGATTCCACTTCAGTTAAAAAAGGAAAAAACAAAAAACAGCCAAACTCCAAGTGTGCAGGGAAGTTCTGTAGAGGTAAAGGATTACATAAGGATACAGGAAAGTTAATATTGGTTATCTGCCAGAGTGCAAGCAGGGAAAATTGTGAGAAGATGATTGAATTTTATACATCTCTTTACTGTTCGGGGGGGGAGCCCTGGTGGTACAGGGGTTAAGCGCTCAGCTGCTTAACCAAAACATTGGCAGTTCAAACCCACCAGCCACTCTGGGGGAGAAGGATGTGGTAGTCTGCTTCCATAAAGATTTACTGCCTCGGAAACTCTATGGGGCAGTTCTACTCTATTCAACAGGGTCCCTATGCGTCCGAATCAGCTCAACCGCAGTAGGTTTTTTGCGTTTTATTGTCAGACAGCAAGTACGAAGCAGACCCAAAACAACCCCATAGGGTTTCCAAGGCTCTGATCTTTAGAGAAACAGACTGCCACATCTTCCTCCCAAGGAGCTGCTGGTGGCTTCGAACTACCGACCTTTGAGTTAGCACCTGAGTGCTTAACCAGTGAAGTAGACACAGCCTAAGAAAAGGTTAAAAGTAGCCACTTTGAGATGTAATGTATGTTCTGAAATATCAAAAAGCATGGCCATATTTTTAGCATGGTGAATAGCAATGCAAAACCACACAAAATAATTTTTTTTTTTCTGATCTAATATCAAGAAGCCCAGTCAGTCCACAGCCTTTCTCATCTTGTGTAGACACCCCTAGAGATGCTCTGAAGCCAGGTGGTAAGACTAGATAACCAGAAGATTCCAGAAGATTTCGAAGCAGGATACTTCAAACCTTTCAGCTATACTTTAGGAATTTGTCTTGCCTAGATAATAAACTACAAAGATCAGGGAAAACAAAATGTATTACTACTTATCTCTTGCTTCACCATGTCTGATGGGGACTAGATTTTCTTTTTTGGCCTTGCAGACAACAGAAAGCACACCCTACATTTTGCTCTACCCTTAATCCTTGCTGGCAGTCTGTCAGATTGTGTAACTTTTTTTTTTTTTAACCTAGGAAAAATATAAATCACTGCCCCAATGAGCATGTTTGTACGTCAACAGCTCCAAATAAATATATCACAGAGTTCCAAAACACATTATGGAAGAGCAATTTATTGTCACGTGGGGTATCAAAATGTACATTGTTTAAAATTTTTTTCTATTTCCCTTCTTGCCTGTTTATCTAAGTACGATCTAACAGTACCCGAGCAAAGAGATCAATTAAAGAAGCTAATAGCACGAATTCAAAATTAACTTCCTTTTTCCGTTGACTATTGTCACGTGGGGTATCAAAATGTACATTGTTTAAAATTTTTTTCTATTTCCCTTCTTGCCTGTTTATCTAAGTACGATCTAACAGTATCCGAGCAAAGAGATCAATTAAAGAAGCTAATAGCACGAATTCAAAATTAACTTCCTTTTTCCGTTGACCCAGGGTTACTAGGACAGAGCAAAATGAGTACATGCCTCCTCAGGGTTAATTCACAAATAATGCCATCTGCAAGACTGCTTCACTTCCAGTCCCCTGGGGGGTTTCACATGAGAGGGGTCACAGACTGAATGCAATAGACTTTTACAGGAAGGCTGAATGGCACTTTCCAAGAGATTATTGATTCGAAAACTTACAGTCCATTAGCTATGACTCACAACTTCTTTCTTTGTGGTTAGCCAGACTTAACACTGGTTTATATTTAGGGCATTCCATTTTCTCTCCAAAATATTCAGATGTATGCAAATAAGCATATTAACTAGATTATTAATTTTTGTTCTATTAGAGATTTCAGACTGCAACAGGCTATTTTAAGACGTACTTCATTATATTTTAGAATCATAGAATTATCAAAGTGGTCAAAACACTGATAAGAAGGTATCATTTTAGAAGCTAAATTTTACAGAATAGCTGACCTAAATTTTTCTTATACTAATTTAAACTCGTTTTCTTTTAGCTTTTTTTTTTTTTTAAATGGGGGGGTGGTGAGTAGGAAGTCATTCCTTTTACTATACTATCTCCTCACAGATACATATTTTTACTGCTATTAATTTTCCACTACTGCTCTCAGTTTTCTTCTCTCAACCAAGTATAGTCCAGAGGTTTCCTCATAGGAGTTTTAGGAATTTCCCTCAGAGTGAAAACTCTCCAGGCAAGCATCACACATGCAGTCACTATTTGTTTCTCTTTTCTTTAAGGGAACCACTGAAGAACGCTTTGCTTTGGCTTTTTAAACACATTCCCCCAAATCACCACTAATTGAAAACATATAAGATCATACCATTCAAAACGAAACTTTCCAAATATTTGATCCATGCTATTAAGAAAGTTATGTATTTGAGAATAAATTTTAGAATTCAGCTAAAGGCCATTTCACACATTAGGCATGCTTAAAAAAAAAAACAGTGGGTTTTAGTTGTTAACTATCATGCTCGTGCTGCCATCTTGTGGTAATAGTTGAAATTTTTTTTTTTTTTTTTTAGCGCTCTGCCTTTCTGGATTCTTTTTTGCTATCTTTAGGAGGGGACCCTAAGGGCTCCTGTAAGTGTGTGGGGAGACAACCTGCACCATGTTCTAGAAAGAGGTATGCATTGTCTCAAGTTCCTCATCCTGAATATATTTCTTCCCTTCTCCTTGTTTTTTTCTCATCCACAAAACCCTTTCTTTTAACAACAATTTTTAAAACCTTTTGTCATCATTTGGGTTGATTTAGTCTCCTACAAGAAAAAAACAAGGAAACAGAAAAACCAAACCTGTTGCCATCGAGTGGGTTCTAACTCATAGTGACCCTATAAGAAATGCCCCATAGTTTCCAAGGAGTGCCTGGGGGATTCAAACTACCAATCTTTTGGTTAGCAGCCGCAGTTCTTCACCACTACACCACCAGGGTTTCCAAGTAAAGAGTATACAAATTAAGGGATGAGTCATTAAAGTTGTATCTTATCAAAGATTTTCTTTCCAAATCATTTAAAAAAAAAAGTATAATGTATTTCCGAGTATATAATGCCACACTTTGGAGTGGCCCCACACAGTCATAGGCACCTAATCACAAAAACCAAGGAGGAGCCTGGAGATGAGAAGCTGCACTGCAAAGACACTCCAGAAGAGCTACCTCTCCAGAGAACCCAGGCTAGAGGGCGATAAGCTCCCCAAGCATCTCTTTATTATTTCCAGAGTCCTGTTCAGCTATGGAACCTACTATTGCATGGCAAGGGAATTCATAAACCTGGAGAAAATTGGATGTTTTTTCTGACACTATATTAATGTAGGAAACCCTAGTTGTATAGCAGTTAAGAGTTTGGCTGCTAAACAAGAGGTTGGCAGTTGGAATCCACCAGACGCTTCTTGGAAACCCTATGGGGCAGCTCTACTCTGTCTTATAGGGTCGCTAGGAGTTGGAATCAACTCGATGGCAACGACTTTGGTTTGGTTTTTTGTATTAATGTGAATGTTTCTTAACCAAACTGAATTATCATCAAAGCAACACTGTATTTTATAAAAGTGATCTTTTCCATCTAACTCTGCCTCTACTCCAATTCCCTTGAAGAAGCTGACAGCCATCCAAAGGATGACACAGAGAGAACTCAATTACCAAGAAACCTCCAGAACAGCCAAGGGGTAAGCAAAAAACAAACACAAAAATTATCTGTTTTATTCCTTCTTGAAAATGACTTTAAAACAATCTTTCCCAAATCTCTTTTGTATATCCATATCATACATAGTCTATATCTTTTTCTTAAAAATCTATGAACCCTTAAAACGTAGCCTTCTTCTAAACAATAGCCACAAAGCGTGGATTTGATGTGATGGTTAAATATTTTCTTCCAACACTTACTAAAAGTCCTAACTATTAATATAAAGTAAATTCATGGATGTACCATCTAGAAGCATCTCTGGTGCCACCAATGATATGAATGTTGCACTCTGGGAAATGCTGTTCTGAAATATATTTGCTAAGTAGAGTCTCATAAATCTAACCATCTTTATTTATAAATAAGTAGCTTCAAGTGTTACAGGGTCCAGATTCTGATTTTTTTGGAACCAGAGTTCAGATCGGAGTTTCTCAAATATTTTTTCTGCAGTGACTCACAAAATAGATGATTTTCCCGTGTGCAACACACTCTTATGAAAAGACAAGACTTCTGCAGATTATGTGGAGTTGCCTGCCATATATTTGTAATTTGCCTAGTCAATAAACCCAATCAGACTGCAAAGTAAAAGGCTATTCTCAAGGGAGATGCCTGTGAATGCACTCCACCTGAGTTTTTAAAAAGCAAGGAACTCATGAATTTTAATTTTTAAACTATTATTTACCTATTTGTAACCTTGTACCTAATCAAATATACAGGCAGCTCTTTATGTCATGACACCACAGCTGAAAAATGCCAGAGTAAGATACAGGATATTGGATTGAATATTTTAGAGTCATGTTATTCTCGGAGAGGAGATTGAATTGAATACGAACTGATCTTATGCTCTGGAAGGTTCACTTGTTTGTTTTTAATAAATTCAAGATATGTGCTGTGCTTAACGTTTCTCCTAAAAGTAGCATGTGGGAAGAAAAAAAGTATGGCAAGCTGAAGGTTTTATTTATTTGGCTGGAATTTTTACTGTAAACAGACCTGGTTTCTACCCATGAGTTTACAGGCTAAGATATAAAAGAATTTTCTATTTTGAGAATTTTTAGCAGAGATAGCCAAGTTCCTTGGCGGCCGTGTGATACGTGAAATTAGCATTACAGACACTATGTGAGCAATAAGAGGAATCAAGAAAAATATTAACATTTACCCAAAGGCTTTAGATTTGCTCATTAGACAATAACCATATCGTACAGTTGAATAAACAAACCTACAAATATCTGTAAGAGGCAAACATACAATTATTTTTAGGATCCTTACAAGGTTTGCCAGCAGCATTTCTGCACCATTTCTGCAGCATCTGAGATCAGAGTGCTCAAATAAAGGCACATCTGAGAGTTTAAAACACATTTTAAAGTATTCCCTAAATTATGCTAGAAGGAAAGGGCAGTCTGAATTCGCAACAATTCTAACCAAGAGAATATTTGAATAACTAAAAACTTGGAGACAGTAGCTGAATAATCTTTATTACAAGTATAAAAATTCAAACTAAGTCCTAACAAGGCAGAAGTCTTACTGGACTTCCTTATAATAAGCAAACAGAAGAAATCAGCGTATCGATGTTACCACTCGCACACCAAAGTGCTGTAAGTGTTCATACACATCAACAACTTAAGCTTCTTTTTCTTATAGATCTTCTTAAATTCTCAAACCCCTGGACCTCTCTCATTTTGCTGTTTTCTTCAGAAATCTCACCATAGCTTTCTAGCAGAAAGAACCTGAAATGAAAACCCTAGAATTCGTTTTGCCGTTACCTACCTGTGTGACAGAAATCAGTTAACTCCTCCAGGCTCAAACACCTTATTTACAAAATGAATCAAATTTCCCTGATCTCTGAAATTCTAAGATTCTGCATGAATGTGATGGAATATCTTATCAAACTCCCATTCCGGAAGGAATACCAAAGGTCATTTCATTAAAAGTCATTATCCACAGGATGTCCTTTGTCATCCTTTGATGAACCGGCACAGCCAAGTGGGTGTCCTGTCATGGTTGGCACACCTCCATTGACATTGGGCCCACTCCTTTCCCAAGGCAGCCCATCCTGGTTTATGACAAATTGCACACAGGCAAAACTGTATCTCCCCCTTATTTTCATACATAAATCTAGGTTCTATCTTACCAATACCCTCTGTGACTCTCAGATAGGGTGGTTTTACCTTCAGGGGATATTTGGCAATGTCTGGAGGCCTGGTGGCACAGTGGTTAAGAGCCTGGCTGCTAACCAATAGGTCATCAGTTCGAATTGACCAGCTACTCCTCGGAAACTCTTTGGGCTGTTCTACTGTCCTATAGGGTCGCTATGAGTTGGAATCAACTCGATGGCCAAGAGTTTGATTTTTTTTGGTTTTGGAGGCATTTTTGGTTGTCAAAGCCTGAGGGATTTCTAATGTTATATAGTGGGTAGAGGTCAGGAATGCAGCTACATATCTTATAACTCACAAGATAGACACATGCAAAAAAGAATTATCAACACCAAAATATCAAGTGCTACTACTGAGAAACCCTGCCCTGGGTCCACTCACATCAAGTCTCTCCTGGCTGCATAGGAAAAATTTCAAACAATTAAAGTAACTATCAGGCCTTCTGTTAATCTTTAATGTCACATGCCTTTGTTTCAATAATTCACCGGAACACATAAGACTTAGCTCTTCCCCCTTTTGAGATAATACTTGCATTAATAAAAAGTCTAAATGGAAAATAAACCTTTATTTTGCAGCAATACCCCATTGCTAATTATATGGCATCTACTCTCAATTAAAGCCTCACATTGGGTCAAAGGCAAACGTCATCCCAACTGGAGTTTCACCTGGATACCCAGTTACAAATGCAGATACTAGAAGCCCACCTGTGGATTCTGATTCAGTTTCCAGAGGATGCGAAGAGATATGCATTTTTGACGAGGAGGCCAGGTGGTTATGATGCAGGTGGCATGGTCAGTAAAATACACCTTTGAAAGCTATTACTCAAAGTGATCAGTAGCATCAGCATCACTTAGGAGCTTGTGTGAAATGCAAAACCTCAGGCCCCACCCAGGACTGCAGAATCAGGATCTCCACTGTGACGAGGCGCCAGGTGTACTGCATGCCCAGCAAAGTTTGAGAAGCACTGCTTTAAGATGCTAGCTCTCCAACTGAGTCACACAGTAGAAACACCTGAGGGTTTTTTGTTTTTGTTTTAATCCTGATGCCGGGGACCCATCCCAGAGGTTTTGATTTATTTGATATGAGGTTCACTCTGAGCTTCAAGCGTTTTTAAAGCTCTTCAGCTGATTCTAATGTCCATCAAAGTTTGAGAAGCACCGGCTTAAGGAACACTGATCTAGAGAAAAGCTACTGTCCTGGGAGATGAGGGCTCAAAGCTGGGCACTGCCATTCATTGGATTCAGAAGTTAAGGAAATCTGAGTTCAAACTGCAGTTTTCTTCTCTGCCAAAAGGAGCTTTTAATACGGATGACGTCTAGGATCACTCCTGCCTCACAAACTCTAGAATTCTCTTTAGCACTGAATTTGAAAAAAAAAATTGACCAGAGGAATTCACCAAATTATAAAGAGGTTTAATTAGGGGTGTGGTTATTCTCATCATAAAAACCAAAAATCCGTTGCCGTCAGTCAATTCCGACTCATAGTGACCCTATAGGACAGAGTAGAACTGCCCCATAGGGTTTCCGAAGAGTGCCTGGTGGATTTAAACTGCTGACATTTTGGTTAGTGGCCATAGCACTTAACCACTATGCCACCAGGGTTTCCATTATAGGAGGATTCAAGTTCAAGTCCTTTTACGATGAAATATTTATTAACACAAAATTAACTGTTTCAGGAAGACAGAGGGACTTAAAGCTCAAGTGTTGAACACTACTAAAGAAATACCAGGGAAAAAAAATCAATACCATATTCATAAAATTACCATATGCTTAATTCACAAGGTTCCTCAAATAAAATATTTGAAAGTAGTGATAGAATCCTATCATTAACCAATTCAATTAACATTCCATGAGATTCTAAACGCAATAGTGTGCCGGTAAATGTTAAACAATCCACCAGGGGTAGGGGAAAAATGCCCTAACTTGTGTGGTTTCCTCATTTCTGCAGGGTGAATATTTCCACCACGACTGATTTCATGTTAGAAACATGGTAACCCTGCAAGCAGAGTTGGGAAGAGATGCTAAAAATCTGTTCTCTAGAGCCAGTAGGACCTGACTCCAGCACACCAATCATGAGATCAAGTTAAACACACATGCACAAAACAGTATTTATGTTTGTGCATTATACACACACAAATACACAAACGCATATGTAGATTTATGCACACACAGCACTTTACAGTCTCTTCTCTCTAAGCATAATAAGGAATTATTTATGGAGACATTTTCATTTTCACAAATATTGTAGACTTTAAATTTTATAAGTATCTTCAAGACTATATTTTTATAGTGGATAATCAAGTCTCAGCAACACACATTAACTATTTAGGACTAATTTCCAAGGCTATATCAACTCACTATGAATCAGAGAAAGATTAAACATGCACTTAGCACACTGGACAGAACAAATACCAAACAGTATTCTAACACACCCTAGTCAACAGAAATTTTATATTGATGGTATTAAAACAACTATGAGGTAGTATGGGCTTCTATTATATTCACATATAAGAAACAATATGAAAATGTTTAAAATAAAACCAATATCAAAAAACCAAACTCACTGCCATCAAGTTGATTCCCACTCACAGCAACCCTGTAGGGCAGAGCAGAACCGCCCCATAGGGTTTCCAAAGAGCGGCTGGTGGATTTGAATTGGCAGCCTTTTGGTTAGCAGCCAAGCTCTTAACCACTGCACCACCAGGGCTCCGCCAGAACCAACACAGTGTACTCTAAAGTCTGCAATTCATCAATAATGTTTATGTAGTTGAGTAGTGCAAAGAAAGGCTAGGCACTGCAAGAAAGGAATCCGTTTGTTTAAGAAAAACAATAAGTAAAGCAAGGAGATTTCTTTATATTGTCAGCTTTTGTTATCATAAAACAAATCTATTTAAAGAATATTTTCTAGAAAACATTTTCTGGGAAGATCAACCTTTTGCATTGAGCAAATATTTAAAATCGTGTATTTTCAATATGAACAGCTAATAAATAATTATTTTTAAAATATTCCCCCCAAAAAAAACCCTTTGCCGTCCAGCTGATTCCAACTCATAGTGACCCTAAAGGACAGAGTAGAACTGTCCCATAGAGTTTCCAAGGAGTGCCTGGTGGATTTGAACTGCCGATCTTTTGCTTAGCAGCCGTAGCTCTTAACTAGTACACCCTCAGGGTTCAAAACATTAGGAAGCTCAAACCTTATAATATCTGAAACATGTGAAGACACAAAAGATTTAGAGAGGCTACAGCGATATTCTGAGCAAGAGCTCTGCTCCACATTTGCTGTGATTTTTGCAAATGAAATAGTTCTGGGAAGGGTTACAGATGTTGCACTAAAGAGAAAGACACAGAGACTCAAAAGAGACACACACAATACAAGCAGATCCAAGAATAATGGAAAATCATCACTGGGTAAAAGTGGAAGGTAGGGTTTCAACAAAGAGCAACGAATACTGTTTCCAGTACCTTGGTCTGGGAGACAACATAGGGATGGTGTCCACACCAAGCACAAGTATCTGACAAATTGCAAGATGCTGTGATGTATCTTATCACAGACTAAAGAGGGAAGCTCTCCTGTCCACAAGAAACTGGTATGCATCAACTTGGAGGTGTTTCGAAATAATAACTACCACAAGACGAAGGAAATTTATAAACTGAATAAAGTGGAAGTTTGATGTGTGTATGGCGGGGGAGGGTCTGGGTCTGTGTGTGTATGTGCGTATATCCTCTCTTCTCTTCAGGGACCCAATGGTACGGCACAACAACAAAGCTAGATTCAAGGTCAGGACTCCTTTCTGACAATTCCCAAACTTCTGAGCTTTCACTTTTGTGAAACAGGATATACCATCCCTGGTTTATCTCAGAGCTCAGAGTAAGTTCCAAAAGCTACAAGAACCTAGATAACATAGGTCCTGAACTCTGATAAGCAAATTCTCAATGGCAAATGAAAATAATTATTCATACCCTGAGCAACTATGAGATCACCTGAAAATCTTATCAAAAGAAAGAATTCTAATGCACTCTCAGCATCTCGTCTGACACAGATGTGAGAGGGCACTGGGAAACAGGCCCTGAGTCAGGAAAGAGGCAAAAGAACTGACATCTTTTTTTTTTTTTTTTTTTTTTTTCAGGACTGTTAGAAACAGTTTCATGAGGGTCAGTTAAATTTCTAGTGAATCCATGATTCAATCAATGTAAAACTGTCAACCTATACAGATATCAGTCATTCAAATGGAACAAGGGCTCTGGTATACTACAAAAGCAAATAGAAAAGGTACACGATTCTGAAACCAGAGTCAACCCCAAAGCCACGTGAATATGTTTTAAATAATAATATAATCAGATGATAAGCTAAAGACACCAATCCACCAACTCTGGTCTGGATATAAAATCAAAAAACCTAAATTTTCATTCTGGTCCCATTTCTGAGATCCTTTAAAAAGCACTTCAGCAAAAATGTGCATAGTTTTCTCAGCACTAGGTACTACCCGCCTCCCATGCAGCTTTGACTGAGAGTATGTGTGAAGTGCTTAAGCTCAGAAGCTGTCCTCTGCCAATCACATGTGGCAAGATATTAGGATGTTACAAGTCCTCCTGCCTAAAAATGGCCCTTCCGCCATCAGTTTGTTACCCCTTAAACTCCTGTCATGAATACTATTCACCTGAGAAAACTAAATGAATGTCCTCTCCCTACAAGTCCCTATTAGAACACTACTATGTAAATTAGGAAGAAGTAACGGGTTAACATATTAATATATTATTAGTTACTGATAAATTCATTTTGATGGAGTAGTAGGAATGCAGGGATTAGTATGACGGGCCCCTAAGGCAAAAGGCAAAGAATACAATGAATGAAATCCAAGGGAGGTTAGGAGAATGGAAACCCATATGATTTCTGCATCCTTCATGACTCCTTGTTATTCATCAGCCCTGCCTGTGACATTATACAGAGCTACAGAAATTTGGTGAGAAAGGAAAAAGATGGAAAGGTTAGTTAATGGCAATTCCAAGAACAGGACCACGTGATGAAATTTCAGACTGGCAGAGCACACTCAAGGTGTATGCACTAGGTACAAGTGTTCTGTGGTCACTTTCCCATGAGGTCAGTTTAGTGCTGGCTCTGAGATTTTTTTAAATCCTATTCTAATTTAGTTTCATTTCTTCCTAGTTACTAAGATGATTCCCCAGTTATTAGTTGCTAAGATGAAACTGGCCCTATTCTGAGGCTGTATAGGGGAGCAGTCAAGAATTAGAGCTCTACAAAGAATGAAGAACACCAAAGACACAAGGTAATTATGACCCCAAGAGACAGAAAGGGCCACATAAACCAGAGACTACATCAGTGTGAGACCAGAAGAACTGGATGGTGCCCGGCTACAACTGATGACTGCCCTGACAGGGTACACAACAGAAAACCCCTGAGGGAGCAGGAGAGCAGTGGGATGCAGACCCCAAATTCTCATAAATAGACCAGACTTAATGGTCTGACTGAGACTGAAAGCACCCCAGTGGTCATAGTCCCCAGACCTTCTGGTTAGCCCAAGACAGGAACCATTCCCAAAGCCAACTCTTCAGACAGGGATTGGATTGTACAATGGAATAGAAAATGACACTGGTGAAGAATGAGCTTCTTGGATCAAGCAGACATGAGACTATGTTGGCATCTCCTGTCTGGATGGGAGATGAGGGCACAGAGGGGGTCAGAAGCTGGTTGAATGGACACAAAAAGAGAGAGTGGAGGGATGCAGTGTGCTGTCTCATTAGGGGGAGAGCAATTAGGAGTACATAGCAAGGTGCATATAAATTTTTGGACGAGACTGACTTGATTTGTAAACTTTCACCTAAAGCACAATTAAGAAAAAAAAAAGAAATTAGAACACTAGAAACTGAAAATTTCAGTTTGAAACTTGTCTCTGATATTTCCTAGCTGTGAGATCTTACACAAGTCACTTAATTTCTTCAAGCCTCAGATTTATCACCTGAAAAATGGGGGTGCCATTTAGGATTGTTGTGAGAAAACAATGGGTTTAGCACCTTGCTAAACCTGCTAAAATCAGCTATCTTTATCGCTGTTGTTTTCATTGCTATTTTACTGATGCTGGGTCCAGAATACAACTGGTACCAGCTTAATTCAAGGACCCCTGGTAGTGCAGTGGTTAAGAGCTCGGCTGCTAACCAAAAGGCTGGCAGTTCCGCTCTGTGGGAGAAAGACAGGCAGTCTGCTTCCGTAAAAGATTGCTGCCTTGGAAACCCTATGGGGCAGTTCTACTCTGTCCTGGAATGGACTCAGGCATTTTTTTTTTTTTTTTAACCACCTTACTTCATGGAAGTTGCTTAGATCAAAATTAGGCCAACCCCCTTGATCTGACCTAATACCTATAGTCCCAAGGTCAAAACCGATCTGAATTGGATCCGAGATACAAAAGACAAACAATTTTCTGGGCCATCCCTCCCAGTGGAAAGATGTTAAAGTTCCAAATGATCAAATTTACATCATCAAGAATCAAGGGATTAATGACAAGAATAGTTCAAATGCCTTTGGAATACAGTCTATTATTATTCCTGTAACAGAATAATATTCATTCTAGCCTCTGCTTAAGCTAATTAAAAAAAAAAAAACAAAAAACTGTGTGCAGTCCCCTGAGCATACAATGGCTAACTAGGCAGCCAAAAGAAGGAATTTAAGTGTGTGCAAAGAATTAAGGGAATGATGATTCAGACCTTAAAAAAGGGAAAGAGGTAATTCTTCAAAGAGTTCACAAACCAGTTGTATGTGTATATATATATATATATATATACACATATATATATATGGACACACACACACTCTGTGTAACACTTGGAGTTCTTTGGCATAGAGTGGTACATAAACTGAAAACATGTTCACCACCGTTTAAGACACAGCTTGCAGTTTTCACGACAATCATTCGATCCCTACTGGGCACTTCTAAAGGGTCTGAAAATGAGTACTGCAATAAGTCGGATGTTTTCTTTTTAAACTTGATCATCATATTGTACACTTGATACTTATGCTGAGAGCTCAGATCTTCCCCGGTATAATTTTCATCTACGCATTCCTTAGTTACTTACATCATTCTTAATGGAGATGGTGCACGATACCCTCTGTGGACACATGGAAATCTGGCTAATTGGGTTTACTTGATTACAATGGTTGGTGAATTCTCCCATTTTCTTCCACGGCAATAAATGCTTAAGATGTTTTCATCACCCATTATGTAAATATTTAAGATTGTAATCATTTTCTAAAGCAGTGTTTACAGCTCTTTTACCATTTCACCTACCAAACTCCATGTCTGCAAGTTCTGCATCCTTGGATTCAACCAAGATCGAAAATGTTCAGGGGAAAAATTTTTACAGTGGACTATGATGCTTTTGTCTGTACTGAATATGTACAGACTTTTTTATCATTAGCCCCTAAACAATACAGTATAACAGCTACTTACATAGCATTTACAATGAACTAGGTATTACAGGTAATCTAGAGATCATTTAAAATATACAGAAGATGTGCGTTATATGCAACACCATGCCTTTTTGTATAAAGGAGTTGAGCTTTGCAGATTTTGGTATGGGGATGGTAGTCCTGGAACCAATTCCCGCAGATACCAAGGGACAACGATTGTACTTTTATTAGTATAAAAACTGGGTGTTCTAGTCAAGTTTAAAATGAACCTGTAGTGTGGACAGCTAATATAACAGAACATTAGTTTTGTAACAAAGCAGTGTCTCTTAGCCCTAGTAAGCCCATCAGGATGGCACAGCTGTTAACAAAGGACACATGAGGTGATAGTCTATCTACTTGCCAAATCCAAATATGTGAAAATCAGAAAAATAACTTTTATCTTGAAAGCACCTTGTTTACTGTTAAATATTATATCGCAGAAATATTTCTAATTATTTCTTGAACAAAATAAGGTGGCTCGCCAGTAGTAAGTTATTACTGTCTCTTTAAGGGCTAGGATGAGTACCTAATTCCAAAGGTTACTATGCTCATGTATTATACCTGTCAAAAATTTTAAACTCTGAGTCAGCTTGCTGGAAATAAACTCCACGCTTCCATCTGAAAGTGTGAAACTAAGCGCTGAGTGGGAAAGTTTACCCTCAGTCCCAGAGGAAAGCAGCGCAGGGAGGAAGCAGGAAGGCACCCTAGCCATTGCTACAGACGCAAAAGTGTGCTTGACCTCTACTGCGCATGATCCACGTTTATGAAGAATGTTCCTACCCCTAAAACGGAAAATGTTGGGGGGTGGGGGGGAGGAGGATGGAGGAGTGGGATAGAAAAAGGAGGATGTGTTCTTAGGAAAGATCAGCCATTTCCGCCTAGTAAATAGAAAAACTCCTCTCATTTATAGGGAGATGCCTTGTCAGAAAAAAGGAAAAAACGAAGTGGGGGGGGTGGGGATGAGGGAGGGGTGGGGGATGTCTCTTTGAGAGCTTGTAAAGCAGAGTGGAATCTTGGCGGGAGGGTTTTCTCCTGCCTCAGACCCTGGTGAAATCTCTCTGCTGGGAAACGGTGCTGTTAACTCTCTAAGAGGCACAACGCAGACACAGAAATCTGAAATTTCAAAAATGCGATAAAGCTCGAGCCCGGCAGCCTTGGGAGGCGAGCAGCTGCCGGGTGACCGCTGATGAAGTGGCTTCTTCAGGAGGTGGGCAGATTGATTCCAGCTGCTGAGCGCGGGGCAGGGCAGCGGCCGCGGAATGTGCAGCCCGGCTGAGGGAGACGCAGCAGCAGCTTCCCCACTAAGGGCAAAGCCAAATATTAGCTCTGTTAGCTGTCCTGGCCTGAGAGAAAGAATGCCATTGTTCCAACAGATGAGGACTTTCAAAGCAGGATGGGCAGAACGGTGCCGGGTGGACAGTGTTAACTTCCTAAGTGGAGTGTCACTCCGGAAATCTAAAAGCTGCCCCCTGAGAGTTCGGTTCAGAAGGGGCCCGCATTTCCTAAGGCAACTCCTCTGCCTGGTAGCTGTTTTTCTCCAGCTCACTCCCAGCTCCCGGGCCTCTTGTAATAGCTCTTAACCCCTGCCCAGCCTCCTTTGCCCCCCCCCCCCCCGCCACTGTAATCTATATACCTGAGGGAGTCCACCCAGACGCAAAGAGGGGGTGCACTGGAGAAGTGACGGACATTCAGAGTCCTGGAACTGGCTTGGATGGGGGATCGGACGAGAGGTCATGCTCTTCAGAAGCGCTGGCCACAAAGTCAGAACGCTAAGAGGGAGGGACTAGTTTAGGGGTCTCCCGAGGGTCCCAAGCTCAGACACCAAGTGATCTAAGAAGAGGCAAGGGGTAGGAGGCAGGCGGGCATGAAGGCACGCCTAATGGAATATTCAATATCCTGTGAAATGCACTTTCTGCCATGCACTTCCAGCGACTAAAAGCCAGTAATGGGCTTTGGAGTCTGCACTTCCTCTCCCTAATGTCCAGAGGCGCTTTAATGCTGGAGCCAATCGATCAGCCTTCTCCGGTGAAGACTGGGAGTGGAGTGCAAAAGCTTCCTACTTGTGGCCAAAATCCGCCCAGCCTCCTCTGCACACCCCAAGTGAGCGACACACAACTTTGAACTGGCAGAAATCAGGCTCTTAAAATGCCCAGGAGGATGAAAGGACGGAGCCTCAAGGCGCCTGAAGAAACACCCCCCACCCCCGCTTCATCCCAACTTTTTCTGGGAGGGATTCAGAAGGAAGAGAAACGGGGTGGGGGGGGGCAGGGGAGGACTATTCACCCTAAGACTGGGCTGAACTATAACCCCAAACCTTTATCAGGTGCAAGGTCACGGAGCCGCCTCCAAGCCCAGGGCAGCCCAAGGTGTGGCTTTTCTGGAAGGCACGCAAGCAGAGCAAACCAAATTTCAGAACGTGGGGTTTCTTTACGATTTCTTGGCGACATCTCAGAGCGGTGAAAGTGACCCCCCTGAATAAAACCTCCCCCCAGAATTCCCGGGGTCGGAGCCTGGCGGAGGAGTCGCGCCCCAGCCCCGCCTCCGTCGCCCCCGCGCCTTCTCCTCAGAGGTCCGGCTCTTTGCAAGTTCAGTCCCTAAATTGAACCCAGCCCTCTCCAATCTCCTCCGCCCTGCCGGGGAGGCTCTGGCCGCCCCACTGAGCATGCCCCGTGGCCTGGGGCCGGGGTCGCCTCAGGGAAGCTCTTCTGGCCCAGAAAAAGGCAGGGTTTGGTCCTAGCATGGGCGCCCCCACCGGGAAGCGCGAAAGAAAGACGGCGCGACTGCAGCCGGGTGCGGAGTGGCCAAGTTAGCGGACGCGAGAAAACTTTCCGCGGTCTTTCTCCCCACCCCCACGCCACAGGGGCGCGTCTCCCCAAGGAGCTCGCCTTTCCCAGCCGGAGAGAGACAAGCACAGCACGTGATGGGCAGAAATAAAAATAAACACTTCCCATTCCCGGGCCGCGGGGGCCGCCCCCACTCCGCGCGCCGCGGCGAGCAGGGGGCGCCCTGCGCTGCCCAGCCCCGCGGCTGCAGCCCTGAACCCCAGCCTCTGAGCCGCCGCCCGGGACGGCACCCCGGCCCACCGCCCGGAGCAGTGGCCTTCGCCCTTTCCCGCCGCGCCGGGCGTGGGGCTGGGCTCCCCGCGCCGCGCCCCAGAGCCTACCTTTCGGATTTAGTGAATTTTCGGAACGCCTGTCGGAGGTCATGGAAGGACCTATACGTCTGCGGCTCGGCGGAGATGCCTTGCGCCCGGGTGGTCCGAGGGCCGATGTGAGTCGAGGGCACGGGCAACACTGACTGGCATTTGTGAAGCTTCCTTTTCAGCTCCTGGATTTCTTCCTCCTTCTCTGACAGTCGCTTTTCCAGCTCTTTGATTCTCTCCTCTTTGAGCATGAGAATCTTGGCAAAGTCTTCCTCCAGCTCGCTCATTTTTCCCGGAGCCCCTCCGCGAAACTTTTTCTCGGGCGGCGGCGGCTGGGACAACAGCCTCGAGAGGCGAGCGCGGAATGAGTGAGTGAATGGGGCGCTAAGTACTCGAGCGCAGCAGAGTGCTGTCCCTAATGCGGCGCGAGGAGCCGCTTTCTTCGATCCACTTCTGCTGAATGGACTAAAAGCACCAAGGGAAGGATGAGAAGTCTAAAAGCGATGGAGAGAAGCAGAGTGCTAATCCCCAGCCTCTCGGGGGAATAGGTGATTATCTTTCATTGAGAAACCAATTAGAGCTGCCCTTCCTCCCCTGAGACCCCCTCCCCCGTCCCCCTTTCCCAATCTCTCCGTGAGAACACGCGCGCGCGCGCATTACCCCACCAAGAGCCTGGTTTCTAGCTGGGAGGGCTGGATCAGAGAGCTCACCCCATCTCACAATAATCACTCTTCCAAGCTATATGGTATCAAAGAAAGGGGGTGGGGTGGGGGGTTGGGGGGAGCTTTATGCCACTTGATCCTTGAAATAGCAACAATTACCATGTGATCTGGCGGATGACGCAGCGCCTGTAACTGGATCCTAAAGAGTTTGTGGTGTGTGAGAGTGTGTGTGTGTGTGTGAGAGAGAGAGAGAGAGAGAGAGACTGGGTATGTATGTGGAACATTTCATAAATATTAAACTGCCTTTAGACAATAACCTGCATAAATTCATCTGCGCCTTGACCTTTTACTTCTTTTCTGCTCTGGATGCTTGAATGGATTCAGAAGGGTGTGTGCTGAGTGTGTGTGTTTTTTACTGTGAACTCCTGTAGTTGTGACCCCGAGTAATAAGGATGACAGAGCAATAACAGTTCCAGTTTGTGTTTGGTTTTTGTTTTTCCAGCGTAAAACTTTACTGGAAATAGTGAACTAAAATTGTCTGGTGGAGAAGCTGGATGAACATGCATATGGTAATGAGCCAAATGTTCATTGAAAAGACAAAGGACAAGAGTTAATTGTAAACTTCTTAAAGTCTGGATTTTATTTTAACTACTGGAGTTGAAATCTGTGTATTGAACATCCCAATTATATGACAACATGGTTTGCCATTGCCCTGAAGTGGCTTCCACCAATGCCGAACTGCTGGTTACCCTACCAGTTCCAGTCATAGTGAAGGCTTGCATCTGTGATCCTGTGTTTATCCCTTACGTTTCCATCCATCACCTCACTCTATACCAAAGAGGTGATTCTGCCCATTTGAGCCCAGTACCCACTAATGTCTACACTTTGTTTTATTTTACCTGTATATGTCACAAGGAGCATTTTTCATAACAAATATTTTTTGTAACATGAAAGTTTTTTTGGGTTTTGTGGGAGGGGTATATCTTCAGGTAATAATCATCCAATTACTAGTTCTTTTTAAGGAAAAAAATAGATGCAACTGAGACACAAAAAGATTCTCTGAAACAGTAACTTTCCTTATAAAGAAAAATCAATGTATAATTACTGGCTACTTATCCAAATATATATATATATACACACACACACACATATGTAATTTCTACCTTTTCTGAAACACCTAAATAAAAGAAATTCAGGCACCCATTTTGCTGCGTAAATAAACCCAAAAATATATTTTATTCTGGAGACTTCTTTATTATTTATGTTAGTTCTACCCATCTGGTTATTTTAAATTAAAAACATTTTAAATCACATCTGAATTTTTTAACTGCTCCGGACGCTCAAGTCTAGCTTCATCTATTCGTGTTTGAGAAGGGGTTCCCTGTCTTGTTTGTAGTTACTATTGTGTTGCTTCTATCTATGAACAACTTAATGTGCTACAATCCTTTCTGAAACACAATAAATGATATTTAAAAATAACACATTGGAAGAAAAAAGCTTTTAGCACATCCAAAAATCTAGGCATAGGTTCAACTTTATTTGTGGAAGAGGTAGAAATAGTTTTTAAATGACTTACAAGGACAATTTTTTTTCCGGGATTTACATTATCTTGAAGGAGCCCTGGTGGCACAGTGGTTAAGCACTCAGCTGCTAATCAGAAGGTCAGTGGTTTGAACCCCTGAGCTGATCCGCAGGAGAAAAGATGTGACATTCTGCTTCTATAAAGATTACAGCCTTGGAAACCCTATGGAGCAGTTCTGCTCTGTCCTATAGGATCACTATGAGCAGGAATTAACTTGATGGCAATGGGTTTTTTGTACGTTATCTTACATGCAGTTATTATTCGTATTTATATGTTATTCATATCTATTTATATTTTCCTGCTTATTAAACAAAAAGAAACATTTAGACCAAGATTTCACACACAAAAAAAACCCAGTGCCGTCGATTCGATTCCGACTCACACACACCTCAAAACCCTAAATTCATCTCTATCTTAAAAAATTAAACTTGTTTTTTTCATAAACCAGATTTAACTTAAATGATGTTGGCACCTAGTGTCATGAAGTCTTGTCCGCTGGCTTAAGAAGTATTTAATTTAGAACACAAGGAAAGCCTGAGAAAAGACAGCCTGGTAGAAGAATAAGCATTGAATTATTAGAAATCACAGCATTTTAGAACTGAAAGGAACTTTGAAGGTGATCTAACCCAACCACCTTGTGTTATAAAAGAGGAAAGTGAGATGTTGAGAAGTAAAGTTCAGGGCAGAAGCTGGAATCCAGGACTCTTCCTGGCTTGAAACCTGAACCTGTAGAAATTCTACGATTCTGACAATCCAGTTTTCAAAGATGTGACTTTGCTCTTTATTGCCTATTTCTAAATTAGTAGCGCTAAGTTTCAACTGTCAAACCAGATGAAGAAACCTTAAATTTTTTTTAAAGGAAAAGGTCGCCATCTAGTGCCCCAAGAAAAATTTGCTAAATGAAAATCTTAATCACAATGAAATTGAAGTTGTCTTTAAATAGCCGTAAAAGTGTTTGCATGCTCCTTATTTGATAGAAGTAAAGAAAAAATGCAGAATCATGTGTAAAAGCCCATTTAAAAAAAAAAATCTGGCATCTTCTAACTACTGGATGAAGATGATAACAAGGCAGTAAATGTTTATTGTGTGTTTAATACGTGTCAACACAGGGCTAATTTTTTAATCCTCCTGATGACTCTACAGGTAGGTTAAAATTTCCATTTTGTAGATGCAGAAACTGATGTGTAGCCAAATTAGGTATTTTGCTCATGGTCACACTGTTCAGATTTGACTCAAGCTGTCTTTATCCCCTTGTATCACTGCTTCTGTCAGAAATGCATTAAAATATTCAGTTCTTTATGAGCCCGGTGCTTGGTAAAATAGAGGGTCAGCGAAAAAGAGGAGGACCCTCAACGAGATGGATTGACACAGTAGCTGTAATAATGGGCTCAAGATAACAACGATTGTGACCATGGCACAGAACCAGGCAGTGTTTTGTTCAGTAGTACATAGGGGCGCTGTAAGTCGGAACCGACTCCGCAGCACCTAACAACAACAACACGAGCCCACTGAAAGCAAATAAAAAAAACTTATGTGTGGTTTCATACGTTATGATGGTACCTTGGTCCCACCACACACACACACACACACACACACACCCCACCCACCCACCCCACTTTCTAAAAAACCTGGAGGCTTGTTTCTCTTAGGAGATTCCTGTCCTTAAAGTTTAATAGAAGTCAGTCTTGCAGTAGACAGTGGGACAATAGAGTCTATAAAAAATTTAAAAAGAATAGTAATAATGACCAAAAGTCAGTCTGCTTTTTATAATCTTCATGCACCAGAAATGCTAAACAACATCAGTGATAAAATACTCCTCACCAAAAAATATTGGTCTAAGTTCAATTAATTGCTGCATTTACTGTTGAGCAGGGTAGACCACTCCCATGGCCCCATGCTTGGAACAACATTGACCCTGGTGCGTGATGTGAGGACCCAGAGCAAAGAAAATAGCCATGTGCAGACGGTCTGAGTGAGGTCCACATGGATGGGCGCAGAGGTGTGGAGAAGGGAGGTTTGGGGAAATGAGAGACAGGTGGGAGCATCTGGAATGGGCAGGGACTAACCATGATCGACTCAAACCATCTATTTCCAATATCGCTACATCCAAACTCCTCTTGGTTGCAAAAATAACAGCACTTGTGAAAAACTGCATGCAATACACCTTGCATCAAGGGACACAATTGGTGGATTCAAATGAGTACTTGACTTGGAACCAAAAGACCTATGTTCATGTCTCTGCCCTTTCCCGAGCTGTGTGCTCTTGGGCAAGTTACTTAACTTTTCCCTGGGCTTCACTTGCCTCGTGTAAAATGAGGAGTGGCAGTTACCTACTGTCCATTTTACCTTTCTACTTTCATGATTCTTTGGAATCCCATTTTCCCTGCGACTCACAGTTTGAAATGATCGATCTGCTCTTACAAATAACATCTATCTGTGAACTTTAGAATTTAAAACTTTGAGGGAAAGAGTTAAAATGGAGCCTGTTTGGCCCTATAAAGATTATAGTATACTTTTTGATTAATAGAAGCTTTGAGCATTTTCAGTTAAGCCTGCATCATACTAGATGTGGCTTCAATATTGTCAAAGGACCCAAGCACATTCTGGGAATCATTTTTTATGTGGTCGTCACCTTGGGCAAGATAAAAGTTTGAAGTACTAAAACACACTCCCATCTACTTTAACCACCACACAGAACATGAACATAGCAAATGAAATACTGCCTTTGCTAAATAAGCTTCAAAATTAGTTTCCATTTATTGAGTTTAATGAGTCGTAACGTTAATGTTTTCAAAGAATATGTTCCTACAGAAAAACAAATGCTTTTCACAAGGTGGTCCTAATGATGTAAATAGAATTATTTCTCATTCTACCTGCAGCAAGAAGACCATTGCCTTTTCCAATTCCCCGTGATACCTGCCTCCAGGTTTGAAGAAATAATTCTTCCTAGAAATTTTGAAAAGTAAAATTTAACTAACAGATAATGGCACTTGAAAATATTGTAGAAATCAAGTTCTGCAATGTATTAGAACCTTGGATCTGAAATATGGAGACTGGGATGGCCTGTGACTTCAGGCAAATAATTTCATCACCCTAAACCTCAGTTTTCCCAACTCTAAAGTGGGGCTCTGGATACTAAATTGTCCTGTACCTGGATCTTTATTTAAGACTCAAATGAAGTGAGATGAAAGAAAAGGTTGTCGTATGTAATTCTAAAATAAAATGGTAATGAATGTCTACTCTGATTCTTGGCAGGAGAGTAGCCCAGCGATGCGGACAGGCCTGGCGGTGGTGGTGGGAATATTTATACTGTATTCGGTCTACTCATTTCTTGAGGTAGGAAGAATTCTGTGGTGGTCCCCAAGATTCCCACCCTGGCATACACATACTTTATCCCAGCTACTTAGTCAATCTAGCTGCTGCTGCGAAAGGGATTTTGCAGGTGTAATTAAGGTCCCAAATCAGTTGACTTTCAGATAAGATCATCCAGGTGGGCCTGACCTAATCAGATGAGCTTTAAGAGTGATTGGGCTCTTCTTGGAGACAGATCCAAAGTTCAAGAGGGATTCAAGTTTAGGGAGTTGAGGGAGATTCTCTCATTACTGGCTTTAAAGATGGAAGGGATCATGTGGCGAGGAATTTGGGCAAATTGCTGATAGGCAGCAGGGACACAGTGACCTCAGTCTGTCACTGAAAGGAACTGAATCCTGTCACAACTACATGAACGTGAAAAGCTTGAAGGAGGACCCGGAGCTCCAGATGAGAATATAGCCTGGCTGACACTTTAATTTCAGCCTCGTGAGACCCTGAGCAGAGGACCCAAGCATGCTATGCTAACTTCCCACTTCAGAACTGTGAGCTAATAAATGGATGTAAGTCTCTGAGTTTATGGTAATTTATTAGGCAACAAGATGAAAGTAATAGATTACTCAACTACTTTTTTAAAAAAATTCCTATTAAAAATGTTAGAAATATTTCACCATTCTCAGATGCATGTCTTTCCAAGAGTCATTTTCAGAAAAACTAATGCATTTCAAATGGATACTTGGGGACATAAAAGGTTACTATATAAATTATAAACTGTTTAAAGCACGCTGATGGCAATGTGAAAAGCCTTCTGAGTATGGCAAGTTCTCTTTCATGAATGATGTTTATGTTTAAAGTTGGGCCTTACTATTACGGAAATATAAATCCGCTTCTGTAGTGGACAAACACTCTGACCTTGTGCAAATTATTTAATTTGCTGAGCCTTAGTTTTCTCATCTGTTAATAATGTCAGTAATTCTCTTTCATAGTCTTAATTGTTTTTATTAAAATCTTTGGCTCTGGGAGTACATTTAAATAATCTTAAATTCTTATTGATTAAATGATTCCATAGTCATCCATGGAAATTAATTGCCCCTATGACACATTAAGGAAACCCTGGTGGTGTAGTGGTTAAGTGCTACGGCTACTAACCAAGAGGTCAGCAGTTTGAATCTACCAGGCACTCCTTGGAAACTCTATGGGGCAGTTCTACTCCGTCCTATAGGGTCACTATGAGTCAGAATCAACTCGATGGCACTGGGTTTGGTTTTGGTATAACACGTTAAGGAGCCCTAGTGGTGCGGTGGAAACCCTGGTGGCTTAGTGGTTAAGAGCTACAGCTGCTAAGCAAAAAGTTGGCAGTCCGAATTCACCAGGCGCTCCTTGGAAACTGTATGGGGCAGTTCTACTCTGTCCTATAGGGCCACTATGAGTTGGAATTGACTGGATGGCAATGTGTTTGTTTGGTTTTTAGTAGTGAAGTAGTTAAAGCGCTTGGCTGCTAACCAAACCCACTAGCCCCTTGCAGGAGAAAGATGTGGCAGTCTGCTTCTATAACGATTGCAGCCTACAAAACCCTAAGGGGCAGTTCTACTCTGTCCTATAAGGTCTGTATGAGTTGGAAATGACTCCACAGTAAAGAGTTAATGAGTCTTCCATGTCCCATTAGGAAGCCCTGGTGGCCCCATGGTTAAACACTTGGCTGCCGATTGAAAGGTCAGTGGTTCAGTTGGAACCCACTAGTGGCTCTGAGGGAGAAAAGGCCTGTCAGTCTGTTTCAGTAAAGATTCTTGTTGTTAGGTGCAATCGAGTCAAGTTGTTTTTGACTTACAGTGACTCCACATACAACAGAACAAAATACTGCCCAGTCCTGCACCACTGTCTTAATCATGGCTGTGTTCAAGCCCATTGTTGGAGCCACTGTGGCAGTCCATCTGGTTGAGGGTCTTCCTCTTTTTTGCTGACCCTTGACTTCAGCAAGCGTAATGTCCTTCTCCAAGGACTGGTCTCTCCTGATAACATGTCCAAACTAAGTGAGATGAAGTCTCACCATCCTGGCTTCTAAGGAGCATTCTGGCTGTACTTCTTCCAAGACAAATTTGTTCACTCTTCTGGCAGTCCATAGTATATTCGATATTCTTCACCAACACCATAATTCAAAGGCATCAATTCTTTTTTCACTTATTCACTGTTCAGCTTTCACATGCATATGAGGCGATTGAAAATACTTGGCTTGTGTCAGTCGCACCTTAGTCCTCAAAGTGACATCTTTGCTTTTTTAACACTTTAAAGAGGTCTTTTGCAGATTTACCCAATACAATGTGTCGTTTGATTTCTTAACTGCTGTTTTCGTGGGCATTGATTATGGATCCAAGTAAAATGAAATCCTTGGCAACTTCAATTTTTTCTCCGTTTATCATGATGTTGCTTATTGGTCTACTTGTGAGGATTTTTATTTTCTTTATGTTGAGGTGTAATCCATACTGAAGGCTGTGGTCTTTGATCTTCATCAGTAAGCCCTTCAAGTCCTCTTCACTTTCAGCAAGCAAGATTGTGTCACCTGCATATTACAAGTTAATGAGTCTTCCTCCAGTCTTATGCCACGTTCTTCATATAGTACAGCTTCTTGGATTATTTGCTCACCATACAGATTGAATAAGTATGGTGAAAGGATACAACCCTGACACATGGCCTTTTCTGATTTTCAACCATGCAGTATCCCCTTGTTCTATTCAAAGGACTGTCTCTTTGTCTATGTACAGGTTCCACATGAGCACAATTAAGTAATTCTGGAATGCTCATTCTTCAAAACATTATCCATAATTTGTCATGAGCCACACAGTCAAAGGCCTTTGGACAGTCAGTAAAACACAGGTAACCATCTTTCTGGTATTCTCTGCTTTCAGCCAGGATCCATCTGACAAGAGTAATGGCATCTCTGGTTCCACATTCTCTTCTGAATCTGCCTTGAATTTCTGGCCGCTCTCTGTTGATGTACTGCTGCAACTGCTTTTGAATGATCTTCAGCAAAATTTTACTTGTGTGTGATGTTAATATTGATATTGTTTGAAAATTTCCACATTCTAGTGGATCATCTTTCTTTGGAATGGACACAAATATGGATTTCTTCCAATTGATTTGCCGGGTAGCTGTCTTCAATATTTCTTGGCATAGATGAGTGAGCACTTCCAGCATTGGATCTGTATGTTGAAACATCTCAACTGATATTCTATCAGTTCCTGAAGCCTTGTTTTTCACCAACACCTTCAGTGCAGCTTGGACCCCTTCCTTTAGTACCATTTGTTCTTGATCATGTCCTACCTCCTGAAATGGTTGAAAGTCAACCTGTTCTTTTTGGTACAGTGACACTATGTATCCTTCCATCTTCTTTTGATGCTTCCTGTGTCACCCAATATTTTGTCCATAGAATCCCTTCAATACTGCAACTTGAGGCTTGAATTTTTTCTTCAGTTCTTTTATCTTGAGAAATGCCAAACCTGTTCTTTCCTTTGGTTTTCTAACTCTAAGTCTTTGCATATTTCATTATAATGCTTTACTTTGTCTTCTTGAGCTGTCTTTTGAAGTCTTCTTTTCAGCTCTCAAGATTAAAGATAAAGATTAAAGATCACAGCCTTGGAGACCCTATGGGGAGTTCTACTCTGTCATATAGGGTTGGAATCAACTCGATGGCAACGGGTTTCAACAGAAAGATCACATTACCTTCCATGTTCATGTACTTATCTCAAACATTTGAGAAGAGCTGGGAGGGGGACAATACAAATTCTTTTTCAAGTTTGGTTTTTTGTTCTGTTTTTGATTTGATTTTTAAAGTGGAAGAGCTGGACTCATCTACTTGGAACATGTTTTATAAATTGTTTTTAATAGAAAGTACATGTACCCCTAAAAAACCTTCCATCAAGTCAATTCTGACTCATTGCAACCCTGTATTCAAAAGTCACAAGAAGATAATATGATCAAAGGCAAGTCTCCCTCTCATTCCTGTGTCCCATCTACCTAATCACCTTTTACACCTGTTCACTATTATCGTTGACTTTATTATTCTTCATGAAATATTCTGTTTATATATAAGCATATTTGTGTATGAATATATATTTTATGGAAGTAGAATTTAATAGCTGGTTTGTATGTTAACCAATTGCCTAATTTTGTGGTATCATTTCATGGATTTAAGAACCACTTGTCCAATGCAACATGTCTCAACTGTCTCTTTGTGATAAAGCATTCAGTAACAAGTAGGAGGTTCCTTGGTGGTCAAACATTTGTGCTTGACTACTAGCCTAAAGGTTGGTGGGTCGATCTCACCCAGTGACTCCATGGAAGAATGGCCTGACGATCTGCTTCTGCAAAGATTACAGCCAAGGAAACCCTATGGAGCCATTCTACTCTGTTATACATGCAGTTTATGAGCCAGAACCAACTCAATGGCAACTTTTTTTTTTTTTGACAAGGCAGGAAGACTGCTCAATTAAGAGTGTGTGCCCTCCTTTCACAAATAAAGTATTTATAGCTTGTTTTCCCCTTAAAAATATTTAGCATGTGTTGTTTAGTTAAATATATTTAATAACTTCAGAGCGGTCTAGTATTTTAAGAGAACAAGCCAAACATTATTAAATATGTAAGTTTTTAAAGAATATGTTAGAATAACTTCTGGTCTTAATCCTCACCACCTGCTTTTTGCTAATGGAGACATTCATCTCTGCTTATCTCATGCTATTTCATATTAACAGTTCCCAAGTAAAAAAGCTAACAAACCATTAATAAGCATAATGAGCACTCTATTTTGACAGTCTCTCAACCATTTTTAGCTATCATAATTTTCTTTGCTCTAATCAAAATCACATAGTTAAATAGTTCATCTACTATTTCAGATTCAATGAGGACACAAGTATTTGGAAATGATTTTCTCAGAAATGTCTGGGCATTTATTGTAAAAATAAATAAATTGCTATTATATCTGTAAAAAGAAATCATTCCATTGAACCTACAATATTCCAAAAGACATTATAACTGCCATATTTACAGGTAACACTTCCAGGGCCATATCGATTATATTTTTCCAATCTGTGTTATATATGGTTCCATTTCAATAGCTTTAATAAAAGTAGGAAGATAGGAGAAACCCTCAAAACTTTCCCTTTTTTTTTTTTTGGATCATATTTGTTACAATGCAAAGTCTTTCTTCAGGTTGAAAACTGCTTTGGCTCAGCACTCCTCTCACCTTTCCACAGCATCTTTTTCGGCAATCCACAGTCTGCAGAGAACAGAGAGACAGCAGAAAGAGAGAGGATATTGAACTGGGAAGACGCAGAACCTGCCACCCTTTGTTCAAGACTTCATCTAATAAAGGGAGATCACTCTACAATGCTCAGGCAAACAGACATTACTCAGACTGTGACTACGATAATTAGCAAGGAACTCTGCCAGGAATACCTTAGGGTAATGTAAGGTGGTGCTGGAGGGTGTGTGTGTGTGTGTGCAATTTTGTGTATAGTGCATTCATTGTACTTCTAAATCATTTCTCTAGCTTAAGTATGCCAATGAAAACAAACTCTTCCTTTAAAAGTCTCCATTCAAAATCGATATTTAATGTTAAGAACAGAAATGTAGTGATATTAAGAACAGATTGAAAAATACCACAAGTTGGGGAAGGTTAAACTAGTGTACCACTATCAATCTTGACTGACAACTTCCTATCCTCCATAGCCAGACAAACTGATTTACATTTTCTTTGAATGTCAAATTAGCATTCTAGGAAAGACAAAGGAGTAGGGATATTTACATCAGGAATCCTTTTATTAAGAAGTGGATCTGGCATACTTCCCTGAAAAACAAGTTAAAAATAAATGTATTACCTGAGCACCTGTACTTGGTTTCATTCATTCTACAAATATTTATTGCTCATTCTCCCATAGGTCACAGGCACGCTACTAGGTACTAAGAACACAGAAAAATGAGGAAGACAGAACATCTGCCCTCAAGAAGCTTATGGAAGTGCAGGAAGAGCACCTTGAGGTTAGGGAACGCAGATATGGAAAAGGAAAATGGTAAGGTGAAAATGAAAAAACTAAAAGATTTTTCCCAAAGTGCTATAATAATACAGAGGAAAGGGATGGAAAAGCAATAAGGAGTAGGGGTGTGTGTGTGTGTGTGTGCATGCGTGCGTGTGTATAGGTGTGTGTGTGTGTGTGTTGGGATAGCCTATGTCAATTCCCTAAAAATTAATTTGCCAAAAAGTAATTCCCATAAAGCCAAAATGAACAAATAATCAATTTAACATAAGCCCAAGTTGTTGAAACTAAAGAGTGAATCTGCCAGATAACTAATATGCTGGGTTCCTATAATTTACACTTTACCAAAAACTTTCATTAATGTAGATCCTTCCTGAATATACGTATAACGCTTTTGAATAGATTTCTCTATGAACATATTCTCCAGAAAGGGGATAGTGAGGTGGTGGGGTTGTGGGGGCAAGGTGAGGCGACCATCCTTGCCAGAAAGTACAAGTGGAGGGTCCTTCGAAATGCTTCTTTATGGACTTTTGAATTTTATCCTAGGAGGCACTGAGGATTTAATAAAATGCCATGGCCAGAAAGATTTTATAGCGAATAACACATGGAAGATTCTAAAGTGATATTTGAAAACAACCAAACATCATATGGAAACCCTGGTGGCATAGCGGTTAAGTGGTATGGCTGCTAACCAAAAGGTTGGCAGTTTGAATCCACCAGGCGCTCCTTGGAAACTCTATGGGGCAGTAGGGTCACTATGAGTCGAAATCGACTCGACGGCAGTGGGTTTGGTTTTTTTTGTTTTGTTTTGAAACGTCATATGTGGCACCAATAAAGTGATACTGTGGTCTCCTCACAGGGTTTTATGGTTGTTTAAAATTAGCTTTTTTTTTTTGTAGTTCTTCTCTAAAGCCAAACTGATTGTGGTCGAGTTGATTCCAACTCACGGCAATCCCATGCGTGCAAATTAGAACTGCATCCTGTAGGGCTTTGACCTTGTGGAAGCAGATCACCAGGCTTTCCTTCCAAGGTACTTCCTGGTGGGTTCAAACGACCAGCCTTTGCCTTAGTAACCCAGCCCTTAATCATTTGCACCACCCAGAGACTCCTAAGAAAAGGACTCCTATAAAGACTGCTTTCCCTTGGTAGATGTAAAAACCCATCCACCAGGAAAATTTAGTTGGAATAACTAGACCTTAAAGAAACAGAGTTTCCTGACAGTGCTAACCTGCAAATCCAAATATGTGGACCTGTTTAATAGAAAAAGATCCCAGACATTTCAATTATCATGACTCTATTTCTTAGAATCCCCCAAAATCTGATTTTTATTTTATAACAAACCATTATTTCCAAATAAAGACAAAACTGATAAAACTCAGTACAATATACAGAATGCTTATTAGCGTGTAGCATCTGAGAGATCAGTTTTCAATTTCTACTATTAATAAAACACTATTTAAGAAATTACAGTAAAATTGGAGAGGGATTACAGGCACAAAGTAATTGTAAAACACTTTATAAACAAGAATAATAGTAAAAAGTGTTTATATTTAGAAAACTAAGAGTAGTATGATTAGTCAAAGTTTCCAGACTGATAATTACTACGTATCTCCCCAGATAGATTAATATGTAAATTCAATGCAATTCTAACAATATTTTTTAAAAAATAACTAGCTGATTTAAAAATTTATATGAAACAGAGAATGCAGAATAATTAAAAATGTTTAAACAAAAATTTTGATCTTGTTTTAATATCTAACTGACCCATTAAATATACTTACTATACTATATACTACACTATATATGCTAAAATAATTAGGCCAGTGTGATGTATAAACAAATGGATCAACAAAAAAAATAGTTTAGAAACAGAATTACTAAAGAAAGAACTGATATCTAAACTGGGAGGAAAAAATACTATGTAATTTATATTTTAAATGTAACGTATATCTGTTTATTTAAATAATATATACTTTATAGATAATATTTTATAAATATGCAAAACAGAGTTGGTATCCATAATAATACAAATCAATAAAAATACCAAGATTCCAATACAAAATGACAAAAATAAAGACATTCCTCTTCACTAATAAAATTCAATTTTATCCATTAAATTGACAAAAACTAAAAGATTGATAAATCCCTGTCAAGATCGTGAGAAATAGGCCCTCCCAAACACTGATGAGAGAAAAAGTTGTTAGAGCCGTTCATAGCAAGAAATTTATTAGTAGTTATTCAAATTGTGGAGCCCTGGTGGCGCAGTGGTTAAGAGAGAGCTCTGAGTTGGAACCAACTCAACAGCAACGAGTTAGGTTGGGTTAGTTACTCAGATTTTAAGTGTGTTTCATTTTACTTGTTGATTCCACTTCAAAAATGTAAGCTTATAGAAAAGGTTCATTTGTATCCACATAGACATTTTTCACTGTAAAAGAAAAATATAAACTTAAATAAGTGATTAAATAATTTATGATATGATCACATTATGAAATGCTATGTAGCCATCAAAAAGAATAGAGTAGACTTATAGGGAAATCTCCAAGAAAAGTGAAGAAAAGCAAACAAAAAAATTGTGAGTGCATTTATGTGAATGTTTTTATATAATATATGTAAAATACACATGTATGCATTTAAATGCAAATGAAGCTTTTAGATAAAATGTTAAGAATTGTCACCCTGGGAGAGGGGAGTAGAAACCAGTGACGAACAGTGAAGGAGAACTGTCAGGTTTTCCTTAATATATGTTATCTGAACTTTTCACAACAAGAATGTTTTGATGTATTTTATGTATAATATTTACAATGTTATTGAGAAATAATTTATATACAGTAAACTACCCATATTTAAAGTAAAATTTATGAAGTGTTACATATTTTTTTGGAAACTCTGGTGGCATAGTGGTTAAGTGCTACAGCTGCTAACCAAAAGGTCAGCAGTTCAAAGCCACCACATGCTCCTTGGAAACTCTATAGGGCAGTCCTACTCTGTCCTATAGAGTTGTTGTGAGTTGGAATTGACTATACGACAATTTTTTTTTAATCTGATGAGTTTTGACAGATGTATACAGCGATGGAACCATTGCCACAATCAAGATACCAAAATGGGGATAATTTTTTAAAAATTGAATTTTTATGTTCTTTTAATATATAAATACCATAAACAAGTTTTACTAATAAACAGCATCCAGAAAGAGCTGCAACATGACCCTTCTCTTGTCCTTTCCTTACCCTCAGAACTTTGTATGGAGTTCAGCAGCATGAGCCCTCCCACCGGTGGAGAGTATTACCCTAAAATGTGTTCTATAAAGCTTTAGTCTTCATATTGGTAGTTTTCACTAATTTCTTGGGCGGCTTCTGGAGGGCAGTCTTCAGGAAATTAAAAACAAATACCAAACCAACCCGTAGCTTTCCAGTTGATTCCGACTCATGGTGACCCTATAGGACAGCATAGAATTGCCCCACAGGGTTTCCAACGGTAATCTTTATGGAAGGAGACTGCCATGTCTTTCTCCCAAAAAACACAGAGAATGCATAATATCTTACAATTCAATGGATTTGAGAGATTTGATTTCCCGCACAAAATTTCCCTCTAAAACATCCCTGAGAGATAGCCATCTACACCAATAAAAAATATGGATGGGTTGGAACCATCGGTTAGTGCCATCCAGGGATTGCCATGAGTCAGCATCGACTCAACTCTACAGGAACAAGTTTGTTTTTGTTTTGTTTTTCCTAGATTCTTTAAGAAGTTAGAACTAGTGAAACACTAGTTGCATAAATCAGGGTTTCTCAGCCTCAGCACTATTGACATTTTGCACCAGTTGAGAACCAACAATATAAACTGATGCTGAAAGTTAATCATTGTTAAATGAAATAAAAATGGAGTCCTGTAGCTGACAAAATGGTGTCAGCGGTTGAGTGGACAACGTCCCTAACATTTGTCTTTACAAAAAACTTAAGCCTTGCTTCCCTGTAAATCAGGCTGATCTCGTTGATCAATGAAATCCTGACATAGCTTCAATAGTAAATTGTATAAGCCAGTCAGAAATAAGCTGCCTTCTTTCAAGTTTTGTCAATAAAAAGCCAGTCACTGCTGATACTTGGTGGAGTACCTTTCCACTTCAGATTTGGTGCCACCTGATTCCCGAATCCTCTGCAAGAATAAGCCTCATCCAATAGATTAAGCTTATTATTGACTCAGTTTCTTTTGACATCATCAAAATTGATTATTAGTGGTACATTTCAAATAATCTTTCTCCATAATTATCTTACTCTGCATCCACTTTGAATATGCAGATGGGAAGAGTAGAGAAATAGTTTGTCATATTGCAACACTAACTTGAGAGACTGTGGAGGTAGCTTTAAGTATAAAGCTGTTATGGATTGAATTATGTCCCCCAAAGATGTGTGTTAACTTGGCTAGTCCATGATTTCCAATATGGTGTGATTATCCGCTATTTTGTCATCTGATGTGATTTTCCTATGTGTTGTAAATCATACTTCTATGTTAGTGCAGTTAGTAAGACAGGACTCAAACTACAAAATTAGGTTGTGTTTTAAGCCAATCTCTCCAGATATAAAAGAGAAACCAGCAGAGCGACATGGGGACCTCATACCACCCAGAAACAATAGCCAGGAGAATACTGCATCCTTTGAAACTCCTAGACCAGGAAAGATTGATTACAAGGACCTTCCTCCAGAAAAGAGAGAGAGAAAGCCTTCCCCTGGAGCTGATGCCCTGAATTTGGTCTTCCAGCCTACTAAATCGTGAGAGAATGAATTTCTCTTTGTTAAAGCCACCCACTTGTGTACTTCTGTTACAGCAGCACTAGATGACCAAGACAAAAGCCAAAGCCAACCCTAAAAAAAAAAAAGAGAAGGCAAATTTGACTCCTGGCTCTCCACTTCCCTGCCATTCTTGTCTAGCAGAGACTTGGAGAATTCTAGTCCTTATACTGTGCCTTATTCTTTCTTTGATTTCAGGCTAATTGTAAAAAAAAAATAGAGCAGCCAAAGAATTGAGTCATTTACACTGAACTTAGATATAAAAGTTATCATTGAATGACCAGATGCAACATTTAATATTTTCTTGGACTCCATTCAGGAAAGTAGAAGAATGTTATCAAGTGTAACATAAACCTGTTTCTCATTTCCATAAGATACCCTTTAAAGATTCTTTTTTAAACAGGATTTCCAGTTCTACAGTTCTATTCTTTTCTCAACATATGATTGATGCAGAGAATTTCAACTACCTCCCTCAAATAAACCCTTTTACTTTAAATCAAAATAAATAATAAATGGCATCCACAGAGATTTGATACAGACACGCTTTTGTAATCACTGAAGAAAATAATAAGAAGAAATTATCCGATCTTGCAGTGTTTTGTAATGTACCTTCAGGTTTAATGACCTAGCTTAATGGATGATTCTCGAAAAGTTTTTATTATTTAGTAGTGAGCTGAGTTATATGACTTCTCTGAAAACTAGAGTTTACATTGTATTAGCAATCAGTTCCAGCTAAGGCAAAACAGAGAACCAATTTTAAAGATGTATGCACTGGACAATTTAATATGTTAGTGACTTCTTACTTTTATGGTTAGACATGGCCTGATTTTTAAAATAAAATAAACTACTCAGGCTAAATAATTATTATAGTACTAATAATAGTGCTCATCTACTTATTGAATACTATCTAAAGCCTTTATATATATTAAATTAGTATATCTTTAAAAAAAAAAAAATCTTTAGAGCCCCTCAAATGGATTTCTTTAGCTATGGTTTCCTTGGTCAAGTTCTACAACTTCTCTAAATCTCAATCTCCTCATATGCAAAATCATGTGAAATTGGTCCCTGCAGCGATTGTTTATAAAAATGCCCACAATAATTCCCTTCCCATATCCACACTCTTCAGAAACCACCCCTCACTTTGACTTTGAGCTTAACCATGTAGCCTTTTTTGGCCAGGGGGACAACAGCAAATATCACGTAAGCTGAGACTTGAAAAGTATGCATACATTGGGGCTTGCCCTCTTTTGCTGCTCTTGGGAACCCAGTGACCACCACTGTGTGAATGAGCCCAGTCTAGCCTGCTGGATGATAAGTGGGACGTGACCCAGTTACCTCCATTGCCCCTGCCAACAGCCAGCAAATTGCCAGACTTGTGAGTGAGGTCATCAACCACAAACTGACTGCAGACCCATAAGTGAGCTCTGCCAAGTGCAACCAGAAACAGAGACCCACCCTAGCAGAGCTGAGCCCAAATTGCTGACCCACAGAATCATGAACAAATGAGATGGTGATTGTTCTAAGCCACTCAATTTTGGAGTGGTTTGTTACACAACAAACCTAACTGATACAGTCATCACGAGCCAACATAATGGATTTAAAAAGCATAATTCAGAGTGCAGCTAACATCCAAAATTTGCATTCTTAGATAAAAATACTGGCTTACTAATAAGACATTGTCAATGTCATTAAATAACTAATAAACTGAAATGAGTCCTACTTGAATTTATACTCAGGAGCCTTAGTGGCACAGTGGTGAAAGCACTTGGCTGCTTCAAGGGAAAACGCTGTGGCAGTCTGCCTCTGTAAAGATTCGCAGCCTTGGAAGCCCTATGGTGTAGTTCTACTCTCTCCCATAGCATCGCTATGAGTCGGAACTGATTCAATGGCAGTGGGTTTAGCAAACATTGGTATGAGATGGAAAGGTTGGATACTCCTTTCCATAGGATATTAATACACAGGCTTTATCTTTTGTGCCAACTTCAGTCCAGTGAATGATGGCCACATTAGTGTTGGGATTAAAGATTTTGAGGTCATCTCTAGTTTTGATGGAGGAGGGAGGTACATGCATGTCATTCACTTGCAAGCTTCCCCATAGATTAGAGGCATACTTGAAGTGTGGTTGTTGTTAGGTGCTGTCTAGTCGGCTCTGATTCACAGTGACCCTATGTACAACAAAACAAAATGCTGCCCAGTCCTGAGTGATCCTTGCAATCGCTGTTGTGCTTGAGCCCATTGTTGCAGCTACCGTGACAATCCATCTCGTTGAAGGTCTTTCCCTTTTCCACTGACCCTCTACTTTAGCAAGCATGATGTCCTTCTCTAGAGACTGGTCCTTCCTGAAAGCATGTCAAAGTACGTGAGACAAAGTTTTGCCATCCTTGCTTCTAAGAACATTCTGGCTGTACTTTTTCCAAGACAGATTTGTTCATTCTTCTGGCAGTCCATGGTATGTGTGATATTCTTTGCCAACACCATAATTCAAAGTTATCAGTTCTTCTTGGTCTTCCTTATTCATTCTCCAGCTTCCCCATGCATATGAAAATACCATTGCTTGGGTCAGGTGCGCTTTAGTCCTCAAAGTGACATCTTTGCTTTTAAACATTTTAATGAGGTCTTTTGCAGCAGATTTGCCCAATGCAACACATTGTTTGGTCCAGTTGACATAACATTGCTTGCAGAAAGTGAAGAGGACTTGAAGCACTTACTGACGAAGATCAAAGACCACAGCCTTTAGTATGGATTATACCTTAACAAAAAGAAAACAAAAATCCTCACAACTGGATCAATAAGCAACATCATGATAAATGGAGAAACAGTTTAAGTTGTCAAGGATTTCATTTTCCTTGGATCTACAATCAATGCCCATGGGAGCAGCAGTCGCGAAATCAAACAATCCTGATGCTGCATTCTTCTTCATATAGTCCAGCTTCTCTGATTATTTGTTCAGCATACAGATTGAGTAAGTATAGTGAAAGGATACAACCCTGATGCACACCTTTCCTGACTTCAAGCCACACAGTATCCACTTGTTCTGTTCAAACAACTGCCTTTTGGTCTATGTACAGGTTCCTCATGAGCACAATTAACTGTTCTGGAATTCCCATTCTTCACAATGTTATGCATAATTTGTCATGATCCACACAGTCGAATGCATTCGCCTAGTCAATAAAACAGGTAAACATCCTTCTGGTATTCTCTGCTTTCAGCCAAGATCCATCTGATATCAGCAATTACATCCCTCATTCCATGACCTCTTCTGAATCCAGCTTGAACTTCTGGCCATTCCCTGTTGATGTACTACTGCAACCACTTTTGAAAGATCTTCAGCAAAATTTTACTTGTGTGTGATATTAATGATATTCTTTGATAATTTTCACATTCTGTTGGATCACTTTTATTTGGAAGTATCACTTGGAATATCTGTGCCTATAACAAGGCTTCTGAACTGGTTCGAACCCACTGCTGAGCATTTGCATTTCTAACAAGTTCCCAGGTGATAGGAATGCTGCTGGTTAAGGTCCAGCTCTGAGAACCACTAGTAGAGCAGTAGCTCTCAAAATTTATACTATATAAGAATTACCTGAAATATAATTACCTGGAAATATAAGATTGTGTAATCATCCTCCCTGAAAAGATAGACTTTGTTTTTAAGAGTGCAGCCAAGGACCTTGTGAAGCAAGCACAACGGCTCTCCCTTGCCCTGTCCCCACCAGCCCAATTCCACTCGAACAGATAGGCTGGCCGCTACTGAACGCAATGGTTATCATTACAAGAATTAACAACCAAGAAGAAGATTCATAACGAAGCCTGCTGTTTTCTGTTTTTTCACTCAGACCATACTACGTGGGGATGTTTGTACACTCGATAGGATGGCCAGAGCCAATGCAAGAGAAAACTGAAGAAACACGAAATCAAGCCTTTCCTGTCTACTCTGAATTCCGAGTACCTTCCTCTTCTGTGGACCCCTTTCATTCCAATGTCTAGTCTCATTATCCTGTATTTTTTTTCTATTACTTTGACTAGTTCTATTACTATTATTACTATTCATGTGTTGTGTCCCCATCAGAATATAAGCATCCTGAGTAACGTACCATGTATAAAACTTTTCTCATGTTCTCCCATAGTTATTAATACTACACTTAACAAATGCAGCCCCTGTGTGTATACAGTAAAAGCCCTGGACTTGGACACAAATCCCCATGTCAGCAGTTTAGGTAGTGATCTTGAGCACCGTAGCCTTGTTTCCTTGTTAGTAACATGGTTTACACTCAGAGTCCCAAAGAGATATAGATGACATACCCAAAATTATACAACTCAAGGAGGGCTTAATAAATGGATTAGGTACAAAGACAAGGGGTATGTTTAGGGGAAACCAGCACAGATGGTGAAAGAGCCCAGGCTTGGTACTAGTGACTATTACCACCCTAAGTTTGAAGGGAGAAGGGTTGGAATTAGAAGAAGAGATGGAAGGTGACAGTCTTGAGAAGAAGCCCCTCTTAAAAAGAGTTGTGACTTTCTGGAGAGGGTCCTGGCCTATTCCCTGGCAACACACAGAAAGAAGCCAGGGAAATGATCAGCCCCATCCCACTCTCTTTTCCCGTGATCTCCTGCCAATGCCTCCCAATGGCCAAACCCACACAAACTAGAACAGAAGGGAGCTCCATTGAGGAAGTCCACAAGGGTCAGCCTCCTGGGGCGGAGAGCACCTGGAGAAGGGTAGAGAGTGGATCTGCAGGAACAAATGTATCATAATTTGATCATAGATGAGAATAATAATGAGAGTTTTAATGATGATTAAAGGAGCTGAGAAATGTAAGACACTAGGAATAATGTATTCAATAAATATTAGCTATGATTATTGTTTTAGTGCATTCATTCACATATCCAGTAAACATTTGTTGAGAACTTACTATGTGTTCTAGGAGTCTCTGGGTGGCACAAACACTTAAGCGCCCGACTACTAGTCAAAAGTTGGTAGTTCAAATCCACTCAGAGGCACCTTGGAAGAAAGGCCTGGCGATCTGCCTCCAAAAGATCACAACCATGAAAATGATACAGAATGCAGTTCTACTCCGCACACATGGGTTTGCCATAAGTTGGAATTGAGTTAATGGCAACTCTTTTTTTGTTTGTTTTTTTTACTATTTTCTAGCCCTGGTGGCGCAGTGGTTAAGAGCTTAGCTGCTAAGCAAAAGGTCAGCAGTTCGAATCCATCAGCTGTTCCTTAGAAATCCTATGGGGCAGTTCTACTCTGTCCTATAGGGTTGCTACGAGTTGGAATTGTCTCAACAGCAATGGGTTTGGTTTGATTTTTTTTTTTTTTTTTTGAGACACTGTGAGAGATACTAAGATACATGAGATATGACCTCTACCTTAAAGAAGGTTATAATTGAGACGTGCGGACAAAAGGGAAACATAAAGCCACGATCTTAGCCGGAGCCTCAGTTAAACCTAAAGTTGGGACTCAGATATGTGTGGAAAAGTCTGGCAAAATGCTGTAGTAGAGCAGTTTTATTTTTTTAAGTGGATCTTAGGTTTTTGCTGTATGATAACCCATTCTTATGGGAAAAGTAGTAGGCTCACAAAGACTTAATCAGGAACAAAGCCTGAGCTGTCAGAAGGAAGACGTGGTGTGGAGTGCAGCAGGGTATCTGCCAGGACAATTTATCTCCTGGCCCAGACCTCACAAACTTTGGACTGAGTCCTGGGATGATGAAGCTGGGAAAGCTGTATGGAAAAAAAGAGCTAACAGCTCATAGGTTCTGAAGGCTCAAGTAAAACTTAGAGAGGGGCATTCAGCCCCATTTGCAGTGATATTTCATCATATTTTGGCAGCAGCAGAGGTGGTGTTCGGTAGGCCTCAATAGGGAGGCAGAGCAGACAGAAATCACGGTACCTAGTTCATCTACCAGGTAGAAATAGCAAAGGAAATGGCCATAGTGGACTCCATGCTACCCGTCAAAGTAGATAGAGCTGAAGCAGAATCAGAGGAATAAAACTGCCAAAGCTACATGGTAACAGACAAGATTTGTTTGTGAATTCTGCTGATGACTTTGGGAGAACTCCCAGAAATGCTTAAGAAAGGTAGGATATTACAAGAGTTTGGGGGAGAGAACCAGTAAAATTCAGGTTATATAAATCACAATAAATGCAGTATAAAAGGGCTAAGTGCCTTAAAACAAAGGAGCCCTGGTGGCCCAGTGATTAAAGCGCTTGGCTGCTAACCCACAAGTCAGTGGTTTGCACCCACCAGCTGCTCCATAGGAGAGAGATGTGGCAGTACTCTTCCATAAAGATTTACAACCTTGGAAGTCCTATGGGGCAGTTCTACTCTGTCCTATAGGGTCTCTTCGAGTTGAAATAGACAGCATGAGTTTTTGGCTTGGCTCTAAAATGCAACTGTGGATAAGGACTATAAAGTTTGTTAAGAAGGAAACAATAACCTTCAGTGGAGAGAATTAGGTAAGTTTCTTAATCAAGCTGACTAGGAGCTGGGCATCAGAGAACTAATACAGTGTGGACATGAAGAGGAAGGCAGTGTGGAAACTAGAGGACAAAGAGCCTGGGGGCGGGGGGACAGTCAAATAAAGGTGCAAGAGGATCATGCAGAGTGAGTCTGGACAAGAGCAAGTGATCAGTTTGGTTGGCGGAAGTCCTAGAAAATGAGCTTCTGGAGTGTGTTTATTCCATAAACAGCTGAAAAGCATTTCAGATTTTTGTGGCAGAACATGACTGGAAGGGAGCTATGAGCCTGATGAATATATAGTATCAAAGCAAAACAAGAAGCAAGTAAGCAATGAATTCTCTCAAAGTTTACCTTAACAACTTGTTAATAGGAAATAACTGCAAGTGATATTAATTTTGAAGTGCCAAACACTCTCATTAATAACACTGCAATCATAATCAATACACCCACTGCTGCCAAGTTGATTCCAACTCATAGTGACCATAAAGGACAGAGTAGAGCTGCCTCATAATGTTTCCAAGGCTGTAATCAAAGCAGATTGCCACATCTTTCTCCCACAGAGCTGCTGGTGGGTTTTAATGCCAACCTTGGTGTTAGCAGCCAAGCACTTAACCGCTACACCACCAGGGTTCCTTATTCCTAGCTACCATTTATAGATCCTGGGCTCAGTGTGACATGTGCTATTTTATATAGTCTTCTTAATAGCCATGTGGGTTAAAAAACAAAAAAGTTGCCGTTGAGTTGACTCTGACTCCTAGCAACCCCATGTGTGTCAGGTAGAACTGTGCTTCATAGAGTTTTCAGTGGCCGATTTTTCAGAAGTAGATCACCAAGCCTTTCTCCTGGGGCACCTCTGGGTGGACTCAAATCTCCAACATTTCGGTTAGCAACCGAGAATATTAACTGTTTGCATCACCCAGGAACTAACCCTGTCAGTTAGGTATTTTTATTTCCATTTTACAAATGAAGAAGCTATGAATCCAAGGGAGATGTGGTCCAGGCCCGCATACATGTGGAGTCATGTTTTGAACCTAAACTGTGCTCTTAAGTGCTACATAGCCAAAAATTCTGGTGAAAAAATCATATATCAGGGAAAAAAACTTTTACTGAAATAATTGTTTCGAAAGAGACCATGAACTCTGAATTATTATTATTATTTTTTTTTTAGGTGCTAAAAGAAATTAGAAAAATAGCCCTTAAGATAGTTTGTGTTACTGGAGGCTGTTAAGAAAAACTCAGGAAAGCAAATGACAACCAAAACACTGCTCAGATTCACACGAGAAAGCAAAATAAACAGTATTTAGGGGAGCCTGAGTTGAAAGAGAAAGCTGGCCCGATGTGAGTGTGCTTTCTGCACCTCTATGAACGTTCAGATGTGGTTCTCCTCTTCCTGGAGGGGAGAGAGACTGCTTCAGCCTGGCATACAATAGGTGGGCAGTCCGGTTTCATGAGGAAATAAATAACGGAATAAATAAGTGAATGAGCAATGCCTTCTTGAAGTTTACAGAAGCAGCAAAAAGGAATGCCAGCACAGTCTTTAAGGAGTTCTGGAGCTCTGGCGCCCAACGAAAGCCTTGGTGGTGCAGTGGTTGAGAGCTACGCCTGCTAACCAAAAAGTCAGCAGTTTGAGTCCACAGCCACCCCTTTGAAACTCTATGGGGCGGTTGTACCTTGCTATAGGGTCACTATGATTGGAATCAACCCGACAGCAATGCGTTTGGTTTCGTTGATGCCCAGTGGTTAAGTGCTTGGCTGCTAACCAAAAGGTTACTATGCTGGGAAAAAGCCTTGGCAATCCGCTCCACAAGGATTAAACTCCATTGCCGCATAGGGTTTCCAAGACTATAATCTTTATGGAAGCAGACTGTCACATCTTTCTCCTGTGGAGCAGCTGGTGGGTTTGAGCTGCTGACCTTTGAGTTAAAACCACTGACTTTTGGGTTAGCAGCCAAGCTGCTTAACCACTGGGCCACCAGGGCTCCTTCCTTCTAGAAAATCCTATGGGGCAGTTCTACTCTGTCCTACAGGGTTGCTGTGAATCCGAATCGACTCCATACCAAGCAACAACAGCAGTGCAGTCTTTTACACAGAATACGCACTCATAAAATGCTTGATTTGATTTAAATCGTAGTGGGTCACAGGATATACCAGAGAGATGTCTTTGTCTGTGATCCTTGCTACTTGCAACCCCATCTTGCGCCCCAGCCCTCCCCCCAGGTGTTCTCACACTGACCCCTTGGGTCCTTACCTGTCAGGCAAGTTTCTCCAACCACAGCTTTCTTCCTGACTACTGATGCACTCATTCACAGAGCTGAACAACACAATCCGAACTCTCTAATGATGCTCCTGTTCTTAGAAATAATTCAAATCAAAGCTATTTAGCCTATTACACACTACAGTGCCACAGGGGCTATGAAATTTTCAAGAGCTAAACGTGTGAGAAAATTTGCTGACTTTGACCGCTAAAGGAAAATAAATATAAAACATCGCATTCTATCACACAATGTCAGCTTCATTTATTATTAAATTTGTGTTGTTGAATTTGTGGATTTATTGCTAGATTGAAGGAGCAAGAGACAGACAGAGAAAAAGAAAGAATAAGAATGCCAGCTAATATAGAGAGAATGATGATAAAAAAAAATCACTCTTTTGTAATTCCCAATGTAATAATAAATTCAGGCCCTTGAATGCTAAATGAGTGCTAAAATCATTTGGTAAAAAGTTATTGAGAAACAGTATATTTTTAAAGTGCCAGAGTACCACCCTACACATTACTTAATAAGCACAAATTCTTTACAATGACTGGGGTCACCACGCTTACCAAGGGGTCAAACTTAGAACTCCGACAGTGGGACAACCTGAATTGAGCCTCCCCCCACTGGGATGTATAATGAAGTTCACAATATCACTTGTGACACCGTCTTCAAAAAATGGTGAACCTGAATTTAATCGAGAAGTTAGACTTAGCTGCTGGTGTATAGGAAATAAAGGAGATAGAGTTACAAGTCAAGCAATGCCATGAAGAAAGAGAAAAAATCTCAAAGCGAGCCATTCTAAAAGACCACCGACCTGAATTCTTAAAAATGTCAATGTTATGGGGAAAAAATTCTATATTAAAAGAGACAGATCAAATGCAAGCCAGAAACTTCATTGACCCTAGCTCAAAAAAAGCCAACTGCAAAATACTTTAGAAAATGGACTGGATATTAGATGATATAATAGAATTTCTCTTAATTTTCTTAAGTTGGAAAAGGGATTATATTTATGTAGGCAATGCGGGGCACAGGTGGTAAGAAACAGCAGCAGAGGACCAGCAGCAGCAGAGCCAGGAGACCAGTGCCAGGCAGCGCTGGAGCCGACCTGCAGAGGGAGAGAACTGAGTGCCTGTGCCCAGGAGGCTTCCTGGCGGAGTATGGTGCCTCTAGGAACTTATCCATGGAGCTACAGAGCTTTGGAACACTTGCCCCAGCAGGGCAGCTGCGGGCGTGAGGCCAGAGAACCAAGAGGCCAAGAAACCAGGAAGCAGAAGCTGAAGAGACAAGGAAGATGAGAAGCTGAGCTGCCCTAGGCTTAAAAGGTATGGCCATAACCTCAGGGGTTTCAAAGGGTAGAGCCGTGGCCTCTGATGTTCCTAAGGGTGGAGTTGCCACTCAGATGGACTATGAGAATGGTGCTCCTAAAGCCAAGGGAGCAGAGTTGCTGTCCCAGTGGGCCTGGAAGGAGGAGCTGAAGACCAGGGCCAAGGGGTCTCCACTCAGAATCTGGAGAGTGTAGCCAATACCTACAGTCTGGAGGGCAGGGCTATTGTGTAAATGGTCTCAGAGAACAAAGGATAATTTTCAAAGCCTGGAGGGCTAATGTAATGTGTTCTGCTGACTTGCTTGGTACCTGTTACCCCTTCTTTTTCTCCAGTTTCTCCCATTTGTAATGGAAATGTCTAGCTTGTGCCTGTTCTGCCATTGTGCCTTTGGAAGCAGATAACTTGTATTCTAGATTTCACAGATGAAGAGGAATTTTTTGGTTTTGGACTTGGAGTTAAGACTTTTGCTCTGATATGATGAGATGTGTTTTACATATTGCAAGGATGTGATTTTTGGGGGGCCAAAGGGTGGAATGTCATGGATTGAATTATGTCCCCCCCAAAATGTGTGTATCAACTTGGTTAGGCCATGATTCCCAGTATTCCGTGATTTTCCTCCATTTTATGATTGCAATTTTATGTTAAAGAGGATTAGGGTGGGATTATAACACTGTTACCAGGTCACATCCCTGATCCAATGTAAAGGGAGTTTCCCTGGGGTGTGGCCTACACCACCTTTTCTCTCTCAAGAGATAAAAGGAAAAGGAAGCAAGCAGAGAGTTGGAGACCTCATACCACTATGAAAGAAGCACCAGGAGCAGAGCCCATCCTTTAGACTTGGGGTTCCTGCACAGAGGAGCTCCTAGTCCAGGGGAAGATTGACACAAAAGACCTTCCTCCAGAGCTGACAGAGAGAGAAAGTCTTCCTGTGGAGATGACGCCCTGGATTTGGACTTCTAAACTACTAGACTGTGAGAAAATAAATTTCTCTTTGTTAAAGCCATCTAGTCGTTGTATTTCTGTTATAGCAGTACTAGATGACTATGACAGTATTTATGATAGCGGACAACTTACTTTCCCAAATTTTACAACCAAAATAAATGAAAAATATATGTGTGTAGATATTTAAAAAAAAAAAAAATTGTTGTCGAGTAGATTCTGTCTCAAAGCAACCCTATAGGACAGAGTAGGACTGTCCCATAGGGTTTCCAAGGAGCTGCTGGTGGAGTCGAAGTGGCAACTTCTTGGCCAGCAGCCAAATGTGTAACCACTGTGCCACCAGGGCTCTATGTATGGATAAGGTAGGGTTGAGTACAAATATGCAAAATGTAAACAATTGTTGAATTCAGGTGGAAGCTGTGAACTCAACTATTTTATCAGCATCTCTTTGTTAAAAAAAAGTTGGAAGAAACCTCTCCTGGCTACATGAAGCCTAACCAGAAAGATTAATACTTATAAAAATATTATTACCTTGGATGCCTGGCTACAACCGATGACTGCCCTGGCAAGGAACATAACCCCTGAGGGAGCAGGAGAGCAGTGGGATGCAGACCCCAAATTCTCGTAAAAAGACCAGACTAGACAGACCCCAGGGGTCCTGTTCCCTAGACCTTCTCTTAGCCCAAGACAGGAACCATTCCCAAAGCCAACTCTTCAGACAGGGATTGGACTGGACCATGGGATAGAAAATGATACTGGTGAAGAGTGAGCTTCTTGGATCAAGTAGGTACATGAAACTATATGGGCAGCTTCTGTCTGGAGAGGAGATGAGACGGCAGAGGTGGTCAGAAACTGGCCGAATGGAAATGAAAATAGAGAGTGGAGGGAAGGAGTGTGCTGTCTCATTAGAGGGAGAGCAACTAGGAGTATATAGCAAGACTAGCAAGGTATATATAAGTTTTTGTATGAGAGACTGACTTGGTTTGTAAACTTTCACTTAAAGCACAATAAAAATTAAAAAACATATATATTATTACCTTGGAAACAATCTGTAGATTTGATTTTCCAAAAGGATTTTGCTATAAGCACAGTGATTTCTAAAATACCACAAGCTGTATAAGGAAATTACTAGTACTAAATAATATCAAAAGCAAAATCATAAAAAAATCTTCTCACTATTTTACAGCAAAAAAAAAATAAAAAAAGGATATTTAATGTGGGGTGTGGGTCGATGGTTTTTAAAATGTGAGATTGAGCCCAAAAATATAAAAGTGCCTATGGCCTATGAGTTTCTTTAAGTAAACCTGGCCCGAAACCTGAAGCTCTCTGCCACACATCTTCAGCCTCTGGACCACTCCCCGTGATACACATATTAATCTAATACTTTCTGTTTATCAAACATTTTCTATACTAGTACTGTGAGAAGATCCTTACAAGCATCATCTCACCTAAATCTCATAATGCCTCTGTGAGTTAAATATTATTGTTATTTATAGAGAAGGAAAACTGAGGCTTCATGTATAATTAAGATGCCTAAGGTCACACAGCTAGTCCATGGTAGAGCTGGGATGAAGGTCTATGTCCATCTGACTTTACCTCAAAGCTCCTGGGCAAAGTCAATGTCACTGGGCGTGGCCACTGACACGTAAAGACTAATGGTTGTAATTTTCAGGTAGGAAGGAGGGTCTGTGGCCAGTTGACAAGAAAGAGCATTTTGGAGCAGTGATCTTTTCATGTCACTTGATTCACACCTTTGGCTGAACCTACTCTTCACAAGCAGAGAGATGGCCCAGATCTAAAATAGCACAGAGGAAAATGTGATCCAAATTTACAACTATGCAAAAGCATCCCAATGTGGGGAGGGAGTTGTTTTCAGAAGTGTCCAACATTCTCTGAACACAGTGGCATAAACCCATATGAATCTTGTCATTTCACCTCTTAAAATTATTTAGTGAGTTCCCATAGCCTGCAGGAAAACAGAAATCAGTTGTAACAAGCTTAAGCAGAACTGCCATGAAGGGTAGAGAACCAGGGGAGTTAAGGGAGAAAAGCTGTAGCCAAGATCCCACCAGAGTTTATGTTTCTGATGCCTTCACAGTTGGCACTGTTAGCCCTGGGTGCTAGATGCTTGGCTGCTGGATACCACCACCCCTGGCCACTCATCCACTTGCTACTGGACTCTCAATTCATTCTGCTGCAGTCACTGTAGATCATCATGAGTTGACTCTTCAGCCTTTGCTTTTGTCTCAAGAATCCCACCAAGTCTCAGTGGAACGTTTGATTGATCAAACTTTTATGCCCAGGATGCTGGGAAAAGGTTGATTGTCCCCTTCAGCTTAAACATGGTGTGTGGGCCTAAACATGGAGTTTTGATTTCTTTTTGGTTACTTGTCAAGATTTTCTATCCATTCAGATCCAAACAGATTTCATGCATACTTTTTTTTTTCCAGAAAAGCTCTTTGAGTCTCTAGGACGAATGTGTGTTTTTTTGTTTGTTTGTTTTTTGGCGGAAGGGTAATTGTCTCGGTTCCAGCTTCTCCTACTCCTTCATTTGTCCCAATGGCTATTAGAACTCCAGCCTCCATGGCTATAACTGAAACAATAATCTCAGTGGGCCTCCAAGACTTCACCACCTATTCCTCACTCTGCCTTTGATTTCTCTGTATTTTTTGTTATCTTAGAGTTCTCTGTGTTTTGAGTTTAGATAAATATGTGCTGAAAGTTTAAAAACTGTTACCTTTTATCTAGCATTTTCTATAACGTACAATGAGGTCCTCATAACAGAACTTCGCTGCCAGAACTTACCTTCTATTTTAAAAATATTCCTTAATATTTACAGCAAATGATAGTGATTACTTTTTTGTAATGATAAAATATTTACTCCTGAAATAAACTTATTTAGGTTTAAAAAATGTGAGACAACTTTAAGGGAAACAGCAAGTAAAAGCCAGTATAGGTGTCACTTAGACATAACAATTATCAGGAGAGTAATAGACAAGTGAGAAACACTGATTTAGCACATGGTCTGGCATACAGTAAGCCTGCAGAAGTATTTGATGATTGGATGAGTAAATGAGAAAAAATACTACTGTCTTATCAGAAGTTTTCCCGTCTTCATCAACTGTGTAATCTTCTAGATCAGCACTGTCCAATATAGCTTTCTATAATGATAGAAAAGTTCTGCGTTGTCCAATACGGTAGCCACCTGCCCAGCCACATGTGGTGACTATTGAGCACTTGGGATATGCCTACTGCAATTGAGGAACAGAATTTTTAAAATTATTTAAATTAGTTTAAAATTTAAATGTATATAGCCACACGAGGCTACTGGATACTGTATTGGGTACCACAGTTCTAGAGGTTCTCACTCCAGTTGCATATCAAAATCGTCTAAGGAGCTTTAAAATATATACCAAAGTTTAGACCTTATCCTAAGCCAATTTAATCAGAATTTCAAGTTGCTGTGAACTGGGAGTTGTTTTTTGTTTTGTTTTGTTTTGAATTATGGGGAGTTTACTTTTTATTTCTTTAATGTTATCCTTTTAATTAAAAACAAACAAGAAGACATTGTCTACCAGGTGTGAAACCTAGCCTTATCTCATTGGTAAAATCAATGGAAAATCTGCTTACTTGTTGGAGATCAACATCCTGGTGGTAAATCTACTGAATAGATTCAAAATATTTCCAAATGACTTTCTTATGCTTTCGCTTTTTTTTTAACTTGACCAGTTTCAGTACTGAATGGTTTCACCTCTCCTGGGTCATTGAACCCTCACACGTACTCTGTGAAATAGGCAAAGTGGGACATCACTATTCTATGGAGGCAGATTCAGAGAGGTTACACGATTTTATAAAGGTCACGTGGTTGGTGGGGGTCAAAATTAAAAGTCAGGCCTTCTGGTGGCTGGTTCAGTGTTTTTTTTCCTTTTCTTTCTTCCTTTTTTTTATTTATTTTTAATATTTTATTGTGTTTTAGGTGAAGGCTTACAGAGTAAATTAGGTTCCCAGTCAATAATTTATATACAAATTGTTGGTGACACTGGTTGCAATCTCTGCAATGTGTTAGCGTTCAGTGTTATTTTCATTCCATGGGGAGGCAAACAACTATTAAAGTGAAATGAAGTAATACCTTGTTAAGGCTAGACATTCTTTCCCTACTTCTGTTTACATTTACAGTTCTAAATATGGAGAATGAAAAACACATTCCCAAATCTATTTAGGAGCAGTTTTTTGTAAACAGAACTCCGCTGTCTGTTATATGTTCAGTGAAGCTTCGTTTTACCTGTTAAAATTAGGAAAACCTGAATTCATCGAAAAGTAAATACATTTCTAGAGGGCAATTTGAAAGTGTATATCAAAAGACATAAACATGGTCAGACCTTTGGATTCAGGAATCTTGAGACTTGGCATTTGTCCAAAAGTACAACCAGAGATTGGCTTGTCAAGGATCATAATCAATGATTTCATTACAGAGTGACCCAAAGCCTCAGAAGTAAAGTTATGGTAAACAACAGGGAAAGAGTCAAATACATGATAATATATCCTCACAATGGAATATTACATCATCATTAAAAATCTCATGTTTTAAAACCAGTTAATGATACTGGAAACTGTTCATATTAACATTAGGTATGGGGAAAAAACATACAAAATTGCATTTGTATGATACACTCTTTCAAGTAAAAAAACAAACGAATAAACAAAAAGACTGAAAGTAAGGTTGTGGAGCAACAAAAATTCTTACCCATTCTTGGTAGATGTATGTTAGAAAAGCAATTTTAGAAAATAGTTTGGCATTACCTCCATCACCCAACCCATTGCCATTGAGTCAATTCCGACTCATAGCAATCCTAAAGGACAGAGTAGAACTGTCCCCATAGGACTTCCAAGGCTGTAAATTTTAGCAGACTGTCAGATCTTTCTCTCATGGAGCAGCTGGTGGGTTCAAAGCACTGACCTAGTTAGTGGCCAAATGCTTTAACCACCATGCCACCAGGGCTCCTTGGCATTACCTGGAAAAGTTAAAAATGAACATACTCTTTGACTCAATATTCCTGCTACTAGGCATGCCCCCTACAGCTTTGCTTTTTCAGCTATGAGCTTTGACCAATGAGTAAGTTTTGAAATCAATTTAGTGAGTTGTAGGGTAGCTGTGAATCGAAATCGACTTGACTGCAAGGGTTTTTTGTTTTTTTTTTTAGGCAACATTATTTTTAGTAGAATAGATCAGAATGCCTAACACATAGAAAAGGATAATACTGTCTTGTAAAAGTTTTTGTTTCAGTTATATACTCAAATGTGCTACAGTGCTGTGACACAAAAAGTATTAATTACTACTGGCCATGATTGAAAGAGTTTGAAAGCCATTGATTGCCCTAGAGAAACTCTTGCACACATGTCCCAAGAAAGAAATCTTACCAGGAGACAAGTACAGAATCTTCGTCATAACTGAAAACAAAGTTCAATGTTCCTTAATAGTAGAACAGATTACGGGATATTTAGCATGTTTGGTCCCCATCCGCCAAATACCAATATAGGCAGACATCTTAACAACCAAAAATGCCCCCACACATTTTCAAATGCTCCTCTGGCAGGGGTTGACAACTCCCGGCCAACACTTTATAAGAACTCAGTAAATTAATTAATACAAAGATAACTAAAACAGCCTGTACTGATTAGGCTAAAGGGTGAATGAACCTGAGTTTTATAAAAAGTATAAAAAAATATGTACCACAACATTATTTACTTAATTTATGAAAAGTTCTGTATTCATCCATCCTTTCAATCATGTTAGGCTCTAAACCCTGCATGAACCAGGTAGACAAAATTCTTGGCCTCAAGGAGTTTACTTCTGCCTGAAAGCCCACTAACCCATGAACAAATGGACAGGAGGATCTCTGGCTTCCCTGCCCTTGCAAATAGTGTCCTTCACACTGTTCCATCTCTACCCTCACTTCGTCCTGTCCAGCTGTTCATGTGGAGGCAGAAATCAAAAGGACCTGCATTTTCTAGATTTTTTTTTTTTTTTTTTACAGTTAGGGAACTAATGCAAGCTAAACCGTGACGAGCATTAAAAACACCTCATTTTTCTTAAATAAACAAAATTATATTTCCCGAGTTTCATTAATGCCTATAAATACTAAAGTACCATGGACTCAGAAATGGCACAGCTGTAATTTTTGATGTGGAAATTGCTATCTATGTGCTAAATGAGGAAACCCTGGTGGAGTATTGGTTAAGAGCTACGGCTGCTAATTAAAAGATCGCCAGCAGTTCGAATCCACCAGGCGCTCCTTGAAAACTCTGTGGTGGCAGTTCTACTCTGTCCTATAGGGTCACTATAAGTCGGAATCGACTCGATGGTAATGGTTTTTTTGGGGGGGGGGAGGGTACTAAATGAGATAACAAACTCAGTGAAGACCACTCGCAGGCCTTAACCCTGACCCGGTAATCATACTAAATAGCCTGACTTTAATGATGAAGAAATGTGAATAAGGCAAATATAACAAATAAGCTGCATTTTAAAATTCCACTCAGTGTTAAAGAGATCTTTACCTCCCTCTACAACACACATACAAGCACACATTCACAAAATGAAATTTTTGGTGTTATTCTCCATAAAGTATTATTTCAAATAATTTAGGAAATAGTTTATCCTACTGAATATTAAGTCCTGAGCTGTTGCAAAAATATGAATAAATTATTACAGGTATAAGACATGAATACATGTTTGGAGCTCCATGGAAATGTATACCACCACAAATTTATTTAATATTCAACAAGGTTTCTACGAGCCTAAATGTGCCGTGTTCCTATTACTCAGACCTCATGAGGATGGGCCCACAATCCTGAGCAGGGTATTTTCAGATCCTGGAACCAAGGCTAGACTAGCTAAGTGTACTTCGAGCTTCTGGTTCAAAGCTCTGAAAACAGAGCTCACTAAAAATGAAATAGCTTTTCTCTAATATTTAATATTTCTCCTTTAATTAACTATTTGTCTTTATAATGTAAAATTCACTGTCTCATAAATACAGTGAAACCCGTGCGAGCTGAAACTTGACAAGACTACCCTGTTTTTCCTGGTCTCGAAAGTTTTCTTCCTTTGACAGGGTGAAGTCTTATCACTTTCCTATCACTCGTTTTTGTGGAAATTATTTGAGTTTTCCTTCTCTGACAGGTTTCTGCCTTACTCAGGTTCCAGCTTTTACAGTTTTTACTGTAGTTGATAACATTCAACTCGACTGTTTTAAGCAAAAAGGGGAAATTTGTGAAAAGTCCACAAGTAAATTTGGCTTCAGGATGGACTGGGTTCAGGGACTCACGTGATTATCTTCAGATCCAACTGTCTACTGTATCAGTTCTGTTGGCTTCTTTCTTAGGCCCCATATGGTTATGGCTGCCCACAACTAGAGTTTGGTGTATTTTCCCCTAAACAATGAAAGTCCTGTACCTGATTCTCATTGGCCCATATTGGGTCACAGCCAAAGGAATGCCATTTTTGATTGGCCAGTCTAAGTCACATGGCCATCCCTGGAATCAGGCAGAGATGCACTCTACTTGAAGCACTTAGACTGAGAAGGCAAAAGGGGTAGTTCCCCAGAAGACCATATTAGCATTAACTAAAAGAAAGGAAAATATATGCTGGCCAAACAAAAAAGAGCACATGTTCATCACAAATGATAAGCTTATGTCTCTCGGAAGGAGATAAGAATTTCCATTTGTAAATACTGTGTTGCAGCAGAAAAACTATGGAAAAAGTACAAATTTCTTAGTTCTAATGTTAGTTACACTGGTTTTAGTTACATGACAGGGTTTAGTGAGACATGAGAATTCAGTGCAAGTGTTTCATGTATATTTGAATACTACAAGTACTATCATTACTCTCCCAAAAACTAGAATGTATCCATTGGAAAGGCATGATTTAAATTTCTGAATTATGTTGTTGTCATTAGATGCTGTTCAATCAGTTCTGACTCAAAGTGACCCTATGTACAACAGAAGGAAACACTCCCTGGTATTGCAATATCCTCACAATTGCTGCTGTTTAAGCCCATTCTTGGAGCCAGTGTGTCAGTCCATCTGTTGAGAGTCTTCCCCTTTTTTGATGGTCCTCTAGCTTACCCAGCATGATGCCCTTTTTCAGGGACTGGTCCCTCCTGATAACATATCCAAAGTTTGAGAGGCAAAATTTCGCTATCCTGTCTTCCAAGGAGCACTCTGGCTGTACTTCTTCCAAGAGAGATTTGTTCATTCTTCTGGCAGTCCATGGTCCATTCAATATTCTTCACTAACACCATAATTTAAAGGCATCAATTCTTCTTCAGTCTTCCTTATTCATTGCCCAGCTTTCACATACATATGAGGTGATAGAAAATATCATGGCTTGGGTCAGGCACATCTTAGTCCTCAGAGTGACATCTTGGCTTTTCAACACTATAAAGAGGTCTTTTGCAGAAGGTTTGCCTAATGCAATACATCTTTTGATTTCTTGACTGCGCTTGCATGGGTGTTGATTATGGATCCAAGTAAAATGAAATCATTGACAACTACAATCTTTTCTCTGTTTATCATGATGTGGTTATTGGTCCAGCTGCAAGAATTCTTGTTTTCTTTATGTTGAGGTATAACCCATACTGAAGGCTACAGTCTTGGATCTTCATCAGTAAGTGCTTTAAGTCCTCTTCACTTTCAGTCATCAAGGTTGTGTAAACTGCATAACACAAGTTGTTAAAGAGTCTTCCACCAATCCTGATGCCATGTTCTTCTTCATATAGTCCAGCTTCTTGGGTTATTTGCTCAGCATAGAGATTGAATAGGTATGGTGAAGGATACAGCCTGATGCATACCCTTCTTGATTTTAAACCAAGCAGTGTCCCCTTTTTCTGTTCTATCTACTTCCTCTTGGTCTTTGTAAGGTTCCACATGAACACATTTAAGTGTTCTAGAATTCCCATTCTTTGTAATATTATCAATAACTAGTTATGATCCACACAGTCGAATGCCTTTTCATAGTCAAGAAAACACAGGTAAACATCTTTCTGGTATTCTCTGCTCTCAGCCACGATCCATATGATATCGGCAATGATATCCCTTATTTCACGTCTTCTTCTGAATCCAACTTGAGTTTCTGGCAGTTTCCTGTTGGTGTATTGCTGCAACTGTTTTTGAATCATCTTCAGGAAAATTTTACTTCTGTGTGATATTATCAAGCAATAAAGGAAATAAAATAATAGTAACAAAACATGTACATAATAGTGTAGTTTGTAGGAGTTTTTTTTATCTTCCCCCTTTTCCTTCTGTTTGACAGAACTCCACCTTTGTTTAAGAAATCCACTCTCTTCCCTAAGGCCCTGTACTTCACCAACCTACAGTGCCAATGTCGTTCTCCTTGCCAGTAAGTAGATATTCAGTAACCCACAGAGTAGTCTTCCCTGCATGTCTTGTTGACCTGAATTAGGTCACATGCCCATCAGCCCGCCCTGGCAAGGTAGATGGAATGACTATGAATGACTTAGAATCATCTAGTGCAGAAGACATGCTGAGGATTCAGCTACAAATGTCTAATACAGCTACCTACCTTCACTTTCCTGAATGAATAGCTAAAGAATAAATATATACGCACCTAGCATATTTCTTGGCACTTAGAAACTATTAAAATTATAGTAAATTACAGTATATAACATATATAAAGTTTATAAACAAAAAATAAGCAATATTTAATCAAACCTTGCTCATTGCCTATATAAATCTTACCTCTCATTTAAGTTCCATCTCAAGATTCAACTCCCTCCATAAAATCATTTTTAATTCTCTTCCTATGTAAATCTTCTTCTGCATCTAAAATCCTATACTTATATTCCAAAGAAAGTACATGTGTTATATCAGGTTTTCAAATATGAATGTCTTGTTTCACCCTTAAAAACTGTAAATTGTTCTTTGAGGAATAGAACCATATTTTTTCAATTTTCTGTATCTTCTTTAGCGCCTTGATATTTGCTCAATAAATGGAGAATAATGAACTGTTAAAGTCACTAAAAAATTCTTCAAAGGAGAGCCATATCCAAAACATTTGAACTTATGTGTGGGAAGAATCTGCCCCTGGGAAATAATGATGTCAAATTTAAAATAAGCCTTTCAATTCTCCTCACACAAGGTGTAATTAATACAGCATCAGTGCATGTGTTGATAGTGTTTCATGCTTACATAAATATTTACAAACATAATTTTAATCTAAGGTTTTTCCCCCACGTCTTATCTTCTGTGACAATAATCAGTGAGCTGGACTAAAGCTTCTAGGAGTAGCACACAGCTGTTAAGTGCCATAAATATACTAAGCCACAAAAGTCTATTTGAAGGCAACATTTCTGAAAAAGGCTCACCACCTCATCTGTGATAAGCCTGAGAGACTTTCACTCATTAAAATTAGGTTCAACAGCCAAATAAAATGACTACATTTAAGCCTGACAACTGAAGGTCAAGTCCAAAGGTGGAGGGAGGATGCAGCAAAACATGTGAGAGGGAGTTTCTATTAAAAAAAAAGTCCCTTACCCTTCAGTGTCTTAACACAAATAATCCATGGTTTAGGGCTAGTTTTTTTGTTTGTCTGTTTTAGTTCTACAGATGCTGAAACAAAATAAGCCTGAGACTAGGAGAACTTCATATAGGAAGAAAAGTGAGCATTTAAAAATTAAAAATAATTATCATCACGCTTTATTTAATACTCACAAGGAGAGTAGTTTTAAGATGTTTGTAGGCAGTAGACAAGTTTGCCTTTGAGACCCCAAACCATTAGGTAAAAAACATTAAAACATACTAACTCTCATTAAATCCAATTTTTAAATGTTGGAGGGGATTATACAATTTTTATTAATTTTAATTACCATACTTTTTTTTCAATAAGCCCATGAAAAATTGGTAAGCTGTGAGCATTGAATCTATTCTATTTAATAAAGTGTTCTGTCTACATCAGGTAATTTATCAACACTGTCCCTTTACAAAACATCCCAAGGGTTGTCAGGCCAGTAAAAAGTAGAGATAAGATTCAAATCCAATTTGGTTTAGCCTCAAGAGTTCATGTTCTTTCCCTTCACCCTCTGCCTTTCAAGGGAAGTTTGGTCTTCACAAACCTCCTTAGCCTTTACTGAACTCTGAACATTCTAATACTTGACTGCCTATAATTCAATAGCTGCACTATAGGGCAGTTCTACTCTGTCCTATACAGTCACTATGAGTCAGAATGGACTTGACGGCACTGGGTTTATAATTCAATAGTAAATCAGTCATCTGCCTTGGGGCTGCCCCATCTATTTTTCTTACATGGATATCTAACTTTTGATGAGTGTCATATATTCTCCTAATTGCCCTGTAAACAACATCAGGGCATAAATACCATAAGGGCACAGACAACTAATTTCCTCACCCTTACTCCACTCTCCCCAACATCTGCCTACCTTGTAACAAAACAACAGCAAAAAGAGGTGGCAGAGCCAACATGGCACAACAGACAGAAGCACCACATCGTCCCTCTGCAGCAAAGACCCAAAAAACTAAGTAAAACTGATACAAATGTCAATCCTGGAAACCAAAGCATCAAATGAGGGAATAAAGAACTTGATCAAGCACTGAATAGAATAAGAAACTGACAGAGAACAGAGAACAAGGAGAGCTACAGAGTGGAGGCCCTCTACTGGCCAATGCAGCATGGATTCGCCATCTTGGACTACATCCACCAAGAAATGCAGACAGAGAGTACAGGAAGACAACTATATGGAGCTCCCAACAGGAGACAGAACATCTGATAACCAGGGATACATGCTTTCCCACCCCCCACCCTTCTTCCCTGTACGTGGCCTCCAGTGCTTTCCAATGGGCCACAGTAGCTTGGCCAGAGAGACACCAGCTCACTGTTGCCCTGATTGGCCATCCTGGACCTCAGCCACCAAGGACCAGAGACAGGGAATACAGGAAGGCAACTTTACAGAGCTCCCTACAGGAGACAGAACACCCAGTAACCAGCGATACACGCTTTCCCATCCCCACCCTTCTTTCCTCTACATGGCTTCCACCACTTTCCAACCAACCATGGTCGCTCGGCTGGAGAGATACCAGCTCACAGCCAACTGGATCCACCCCACCCCTACAAGGTGGCTCTTTTCAGCACCATTTTTGGTTTTTTTAAATTTTTTTAGATTTTTTATTGTTGTTGTTTCTTTCTCTCACCCTTCTGTCCTTTCCATTCTCCTGCCCAGCCAGCTTCTCTATCTCTTCCTTCCTTTCCCTTCTTAGTTTGTTTCCTTTGTTCTTTTTTTCTGTTTCTTCTCTCTCTCCTTTCCTTTCTCCTGTTCACCCAGCCATGTGCACCACCCCTGCCCCATCTCGAGGGGCTGTGTTGCACTGCTCAGCTGGAGAGTCAGTGGTGCATTCCTATCCAGGTCTGCACCATTGTCACCAATTGGCTCCCTCAGCACTATTTATCTATTTATTTATTGGGTTTTTTGTTTGTTTGTTTGTTTTGTTTGTTTTTTCTTTTTCTTTTTTTATTGTTGTTTCCTCTCTCTCTACCTTCCTTCCTTTCCTTTCTCCCACTCACCCAGCCCTGTGCGCTGCCCCTCCTTTTTGGTGGCCTGTGTTGTACCATTTGGCTGGAAAGCCTCCGGCACATGGCCTTCCCAGGTCTGCGCCACCCCCATAGGCTGGCTCCCTTGGCACCATATATTTTATTTTTCTTTATCTTTTCCCTCTGCGTTCCACCTAGACCCCATGCTGCCTCCACTGCTTACTAAAGGGCTGTGCTGTGCTACCATACAAAACAGACATCAGCTTGCTGCCACCCCAATCCTGCCCTGCCCCCAATGGCTGGCTCCCCCATTGTGGTTTTTATTTTTTTGTTGCTTGGCTTCTTCTCTCCCTTTCCTCTCTTTCCTTTAATTTCTCCCACCCATCTAGAGCCATACACCTCCCACATCCCTTCTCGACAGGCCAAGTCACAGTACTCGGTTAGGCAGACACCAGCACACAGCTTCACTGGGTCTGCCCTGCCACCACATGCTGAATCCTATAGCCCCGCCATTTTATTTACTTTTTTTCTGTTCTTTTTTTGTTTTTGTTTCTCTCCTTTTACTCACTCAGCTTTGCACATCACATCCTCTCCTTCCCTCCTGCCTATCTGCACTACACACCAAGAGTCATGCCCCAAGTGGCACCAACACAATCAGACCCTGCCCTGCATTGCCACCAGCCCCGCCCATTGGCCCTGGTTTGTGCTGCAAACTACCCATCCCCACCCCACTTCCCCACTAGACCCACCCTGCTGCACCAAAGCCAAGTGACCAGCCCTGCCCACCTGCACAAGGTGGTGAGAAGTATCATGCCCAGGTAAGCAAGCAACAAAACATGCCCAGACAAAACCAAATGAAACAAAAAGGCAGGATGAAACAAACAAATCTACAATCAATAAACAAAGAAAATAATCCCTGAATGTCCTAGAGACAGCAGACAATATCAAAACATACAAATAAAACAGGACAGGATGGCTCCAGAAAGTGACCAAAATAAAATACCAGATGACCTTCTGGTAGAAGTAAAGGCACTGGAACTAACTGATAGGGAATTCAAAACTCTAATATTCAAGGTTCTCCAAGAGACGAAGGAAAATGCAGACAAAAATAAGGAAAAAATAGACAAAATCAAGGAAAACACACACGAAGCAATAGAAGAATTCAGGAAATTAATACAGGAACAAAATATCAAAATAAACAACTAAAAATCATACAAAAACAACAATTCAAAATAAAAATAGACAAGATTTCAGAAATGGACAGTGCAACAGAAGGTTTTAGGAGCAAATTTGAAACAATGGAAGACAGGATTAGTGAAATTGAAGACAAATTCTTGGATACCACTTTGTTTGAGGAAAAATCAAAGAAAAGAATGAAGAAAAATGAAGAAACCCGAGAATGATGTGAGATAGAGCCAAAAGCAAAAATATGCATTTGATCAGAGTTCTAGAACAGGAGGAAAAAATGGAAAACACAGAGAGGATCACTGAAGATTTGATGATGAAAACTTCCCTAATATTGTGAAAGACAAAAAGCCAACCATCCCAGAAGCTCAACAAACCCTATACAGGATAGATCCCAAAAGAAAATCACAAAGACATATCATAATCACACTCACTAAAACCAAAGACAGAAAGAGAATCCTGAGGGCAGCTCAAGAAAAATGAAAAGTCACATACAAAGGGGAAACAATAAGACTAAGCTCTGATTACTCAGCAGAAACCATGCAGGCAAGTAGGTAATTAGATGACATATATAAAACCTTGAAAGATAAAAACAGCCAACCAAGAAAAATATACTAGGCAAAACTTTCATTCAAATATGATGGAGAAATTAGCATCCAGATAAACAGAAATTAAGGGAAATATATAAAAACTAAACCAAACTTATAAGAATTATTAAAGGGTGTGCTTCAGTTAGAGAACCAACAGCAGCAGACAAAAACCTGAATGTAGGACACAGGACAGCATCAGCCAGATACCAACCTAGGTAATGAACTCTCAAGGATAAAGCAAAATGAAAAGACTTGCAGAAGGAAACCAGAGAGGTCAATCTATAAATGACAACAACATCAGAACAATAAAAGAGGGAATAAATGGTATAGGTATACAACTTTCAAATGGAGAAGAAGTCAAGGTGATATCAAGTAATAAAAGACTAGTTTAAACTTAGGGAGATGGGGTAAATTTCAAGACAACCACAAAGAAAATTCACAAACCTTCTCAACAAAATAAAGACGAAAACCATAACGTCTCAATAAACACAAAATGAAAGAAAGAAAGAAACAAAAATCCACAAACAAAAGGAATTCAGTACAGGACAGTAAGAGGAACAAAGAAAACATCCACACCACAAAAAAAAAAAAAAACTACAAAACAACAGCAATAAACTTTTACCTATCAATAATCACACTGAATGTAAATGACTTAAATGCACCCATGAAGAGACAGAGAGTGACAGAACAGGTTATAAAAACAGGTCCCACCAATATGCTGTCTACAAGAAACACACCATAAAACAAAGACATAAATGCATTAAAAATCAAAGGATGGAAAAAAATATATCAAGCAAACAGCAACCAAAAAAGAGTAGGAGTGGCAATACTAATCTCAGATAAAATGGATTTTAAAACAAAATTAACCATAAAAGACAAGGAAGGATGTTACATAATGATTAAAGGGACAATCCACTCAGAGGACATAACTATAATAAATATCTACATACCCAATGACAGGGCTTCAAAATATATACAATAAACTCTGACAGCACTGAAAAGACAAATCAACTGTTCCACAATAATAGTAGGAGACTTCAACATACCAATCTCAGTAAAGAACAGAACATCTAGAAAGAAATTCAACAAAGAGAACATCTAGAAAGAAACTCAACAAAGATACAGAAGATCTAAAGGCCACAATCAGCCAACTTGACCTCTTGACATATATAGAACACTCCTCCCAACAGCAGCAAAGTACACATTCTTTTCCAGTGCATATGGAACGTTCTCCAGAATAGAACACACATTAGGCCACAAAGCAACCCTCAACAAAATCCAAAACACTGAGATAATACAAAGCATCTTCTCTGATCAAAATGCCATAAAAATAGAAATTAACAACAGGATGAGCAAGGAAAAAAAATCAAATACATGGAAACTGCATTACACCTTGCTTAAAAACCACTGAGAAATAGAAGAAATCAAAGATGAAATGAAAAAAATTCCTAGTTTCAAAATGAAAATGAAAACACATCCTACCGAAACATTTGGGACAAAGCAAAGGCAATGCTCAGAGGTCAACTTATAGCAATAGATGCACACAAGGAAAAAGAAGAAAGGGACAAAATCAAAACATTAGCTATACAACTAGAACAAATAGAAAGAGAAAAGCCAAAGAAGCCCACAGCCACCAGAAAAAAGGAAATAATAAAGATCAGAGCAGAAATAAATGGAATAGAGAATAGAAAAACAATAGAATCAATAAAACCAAAAGTTGGTTCTTTGAAAGGATTGACAAAATCAGCAAACCACTGGCCAGACAGGCAAAAGAAAAACAGGAGAGGATGCAAATAACTCAAATAAGAAATGAAATGGAGGATATTACAACAGACCCAACTGAAATACAAAAGGATCATAACAGAATACTATAAAAAGCTGTACTCCAACAAATTTGAAAACCTAGAGGAAAGGGACAAATTTCTAGAAACACACTACCTACCTAAACCAACATAAACTGAGGTCAAAAATCTGAACAGATCTATAACAAGAGAAGGGATTGAAAAAGTAATAAAAAATAAAAACAAAAAAAAGTCCCAACAAAAAAAAGTCCTGGCCCAGATGGCTTCACTGTAGAATTCTACTGAACATTCAGAAAAAAGTTTGCACCAGTACTACTCAAGTGATTTTAGAACTTTGAAAATGAAGGGATACTTCTGAATTTATTCTATGAAGCAAGCATAGCCTGATACCAAAACCAGGCAAAGACACCACACACAAAAAAAGAAAATTACAGACCAATATCTCTCATAAATATAGATGCAAAAATTCTAACCAGTAGAATTCAGCATCATATCAAAAAAATAATACACCATGACTGAGTGGGATTCATACCAGGTATGCAAGGATAGTTCAACATTAGAAAATCAATCAACATAATTCACCACATAAATAAAAGAAAGGAATCACATGATCATCTCAATCAACACAGAAAAGGCATTCAATAAAGTCCAACACCCATTCCTGATAAAAACTCTCAATAAAATAGGTATACAAGGGAAATTCATCAATATAATAAAGGGCATCTATACAAAGCCAACAGCCAACATCATTCTTAACAGACAGAGGCTGAAAAATTCCCCCTGAGAACAGGAACATGACAAGAATGCCCTTTATCACCACTCCTATTTAACATTGTGCTGGAAGTCCTCGCTAGAGCAATAAGGGAAGAAAAAGAAATACAGGGCATCCAAATTGGTAAGGAAGAAATAAAACTACCCCTAATTGTGGATGATATAGAGAACCCTAAAGACTCTGTGAGAAAACTACTGGAATGAATAGAAAGTTTCAGTAGAGCAGCAGGATACAAGATAAACATATAAAAATCAGTTGAATTCCCGTTCATCAATAAAGAGAACATGAAAAGGAAATCAGGAAAGCAATACCATTTATAAAAGTTCCTGAAAAATAAAGTACTTAGGAATAAATCTAACCAGGGATGTAAAAGACCTATACAAAGAAAACTACAAAACACTGCTGCAAGAAACCAAAGGAGATGTACATAAATGGATAAACATACCATGCTCATAGATAGGTAGACTCAAACTTGTGAAAATGTCAATTCTACCCAAAGCCATCTACAAATCCTGATCCAAACACCAACAGTATTCTTTAAAGAGGTGGAAAAACTAATCATTAACTTTATATGGAAAGGAAAGAGGCCCTGGATAAGTAAAGGACTACTGGAGAAGAATAAAGTAGGAGGACTCACTCTACCTGACCTCAGAACCTACTACATAGCTACAGTAGTCAAAACAGCCTGGTACTGGTACAACGGGCACATTGACCGATGGAACAGAACTGAGAACCCAGATGTAGATCTGACCACCTGATCATCAACAAAGACCCTAAGTCCGTTAAATGAGGAAAAGACAGTCTTTTTACCAAATGGTCTGGCAAAAATGGATGTCCATCTGTAAAAAAATGAAACAGGACTCATACCTCACACTATACACAAAAACTAATTCAAAATAGATAAAGGCCTAAATAGAAAACTCAAAGCTATTAAGATCATAGAAGAAAAAGTAGGGGGAATGCTAGAGGCCCTAATACATAGCATAAAAAATATACAAACGATAAGTAACAATACACAAACACCAGAGGATAAGCTAGATAACTGGGATTTTCTAAAAATTAAACATTTATGCTCATCAAAAGACCACCGAAACAGTAAAAAGAGAGTCTAAAGATTGGGGAAAAAATTTTGGATATGACAAATCTGACAAATGTCTAATCTCTATAATCCATAAGAAAATCTAATACCTCTACAACAAAAACAAATAATCCAATTAAAAAATGGGCAAAGGATATGAACAGACACTTCACCAAAGAATATATTCAGGTGGCTAACAGACACCTGAGGAGATACTCAAGACCACTAGCCATTAAAGAAATGTAAATCAAAACTGCAGTGAGATACCATCTCACCCCAACATTGTAGAAATGATCAAAAAGACAGAAAATAACAAATGTTGGGGAGACAACACGGTGCTTGGAACTCTTTTTTCTCTCTCTTTTACTTTTTATTGTGCTTCAAGTGAAAGTTTACAAATCAAGTCAGTCTCTCACACAAAAACTTATATATACCTTGCTACACACTCCCAATTGCTCTCCCTCTAATGAGACGGCCCACTTCCTCCCTCCACTCTTTCTTTTCGTGTCTGTTTCACCAGCTTCTAACTCCCCCTACCCTCTCATCTCCCCTCCAGTGAGGAGATGCCAACATAGTCTCAAGTGTCCACCTGATCCAAGAAGCTCACTCCTCACCAGCATCCCTCCCCATCCCATTGCCCAGTTCAATCCCTGTCTGAAGAGTTGCCTTTGGAAATGGTTCCTGTCCTGGGCCAAGAGAAGGTCTGGGGGCCATGACCACCGGGGTCCTTCTAGTCTCGGTCAGACCATTAAGTTTGGTCTTTTTACAAGAATTTGGGGTCTGCATCCCACTGCTCTCCTGCTATCTCAGGGGTTCTCTCTTGTGTTCCCTGTCAGGGCAGTCATCGGTTGTAGCCAGGCACCATCTAGTTCTTCTGGTCTCAGGCTGATATAGTCTCTGGTTTATGTAGCCCTTTCTGTCCCTTGGGCTCGAAATTACCTTGTATCCTTGGTGTTCTTCGATCTCCTTTGATCCAGTGGCTTGAGACCAACTGATGCATCTTAGATGGCTGCTTGCTAGCATTTAAGACCCCAGACGCCACTCTCCGAAGTGGGATGCAGAATGTTTTCTTAATAGGTTTTATTATGCCAATTGACTTAGATGTCCCCTGAAACCATGGTCCCCAAACCCCTGCCCCTGCTACCCTGGCCTTCAAAGCATTCAGTTTATTTAGGAAACTTCTTCGCTTTTGGTTTAGTCCAGTTGTGCTGACCTCTCCCGTATTGTGTGTTGTCTTTCCCTTCACCTAAAATAGTTCTTGTCTACTATCTAATTAGTGAATACCCCTCTCCCTCCCTCCCTCCCCACTCTCATAACCATCAAAGAATATTTTCTTCTCTGTTTAATCTATTTCTTGAGTTCTTATAATAGTGGTCTCATAAAATATTTGTCCTTTCACAACTGACTAATTTCATTCAGTATAATGCCTTCCAGCTTTCTCCATGTTATGAAATGTTTCACGTATTTATCATCATTCTCTGTTGATGCATAGTATTCCATTGTGTGAATATATCATAATTTATGTATCCATTCATCCCTTGATGGGCACCTTGGTTGCTTCCATCCTTTTGCTACTGTAAACAGTGCTGCAATGAACATGGGCGTGCATATATCTGTTCATGCAAAGGTTCTTATTTCTCTAGGATATATTCCAAGGAGTGGGGTTGCTGGATCATATGATGGTTCTATTTCTAGCTTTTTAAGGAAGCGCCAAATTGATTTCCAAAGTGGTTGTACCATTTTACATTCCCACCAGCAGTGTATGTGTTCCAGTCTCTCCACAGCCTCTCCAACATTTATTGTTTTGTGTTTTTTGGATTAATGCCAGCCTTGTGGGAGTGAGATGAATTCTCCTTGTAGTTTTGATTTGCATTTCTCTAATGGCTAATGATCATGAGCATTTCCTCATGTATCTGTTAGCTACCTGAATGTCTTTAGTGAAGCGTCTGTTCATATCTTTTGCCCATTTTTTAATTGGGTTATTTGTCTTTTTGTAGTTGAGTTTTTGCAGTATCATGTAGATTTTAGAGATCAGGCGCTGATCGAAAATGTCATAGCTAAAAACTTTTTCCCAGTCTGTAGGTAATCTTTTTATTTTGGTGAAGTCTTTGGATGAGCATAGGTGTTTGATTTTTAGGAGTTCCCAGTTGTCTAGTTTTTCTTCTGCATTGTTAGTAATGTTTTGTATACTGTTTATGCCATGTATTAGGGCTCCTAACATTGTCCCTATTTTCTCTTCTGTGATCTTTATCATTTTAGAATTTATATTTAGGTCTTTGTTCCATTTTGAGCTTGTTTTTGTGCATGGAGTGAGGTATGGGTCTTGTTTCATTTTTTTTGCAGATGCTTGGAACTCTTGTGCTCTGCTAGCAGGAATGTAAAATGGTACCAATATTTTGGAAATCAGTATGGCACTTTCTTAAAAAGCTAGAAATAGAAATACCATATGATCCAGCAATCCCATTCCTAGGAATATAACCTAGAGAAATGAGAACCATCACACGAATAGACATATGCACACCCATATTCACTGCAGCATTATTCACAATAGCAGAAAGATGGAAACAATCTAGATACCCATCAACAGATGAATGGATAAACAAACTACTGTATATACACACAATAGAATACTAAACAGCAACAAAGAACAATGATGAATCTGGGAAGCACCTCACAATATAGATGAATATTCAGGGCATCATGCTGAGTGAAATAAGTCAATCACAAAGGACAAATATTGCATAAGACCACTAACATAAAAACTCATGAAAAGATCTATAAACAGAAATAAACAATCTTTGATAGTTATGAGGGAGAGGATAGGTGGGGAAGGCTGGGGAGAGGAAAACACTAACTAGACAATAGATCAGTGTTGAAAGGTAAGACAGTACCCAATTCCGGGGAAGTCAGCACACCTTGACCAAGGCAAGGTCATGAAACTTTCATAGACACATCCAAACTCCCTGAGGGACCGGATTACTGGGCTGAGGGCTGGGAACTATGATCTTGGAGAATATCTAGCTCAATCAGCATAACATAGTTTATAAAGAAAATGTTCTACATCCCACTTTGGTGAGCAGCATCTGGCGTCTTAAAAGCTTGTGAGCACCATCTAAGGTACTCCACTGGTCCTACTCTGTCTGGAGCAAGGGAAAATGAAGAAAAAAAAAGACGTAAGGGAAAGGTTAGTCCAAAGGACTAATGGACCACAAGTACCATAGACTCCACCAGACTGAGTCCAGCACAACTAGATGGTACCTGGGTACCACCACTGACTGCTCTGACAGGGATCACAATAGCGGGTCCCAGACAGAGCTGGAGAAAAATGTTGAACAAAATTCTAATTCACACACACAAAAAAAAAAAAAACCCATTTACTGGTCTGACAGAGACTGGAGAAACCCTGAGTGTATCACCCCCGGACACCCTTTTAGCTCAGTACTGAATTCACTCCTGAGGTTCATCTTTCAGCCAAAGATTAGACAGGCCCATGAAACAAAACAAGACTAAATGGGCATACTAGCCCAGGGGCAAGGACAAGAGGGCAGAAAAGGATGGAAGAATGGATATGGGTAACCCAAGGTTGAGAAGGGAAGAGTGTTGACATGTCCCAGGGTTGACAACCAATATCACAAAATGGTATGTGTATTAATTTTTTAATGAGATACTAATTTGTTCTGTGAATCTACATCTAAAGTACAATAATAAAAAAAAACTAAAAAAAGATTGAAAACAACAACGAAAAAACAAACCCACTGAGATCAAGTTGATTCCAACACATGGAGATCTCATGGTATTACAGAGTAGAACTGCTCCATAGGCTTTTATTGGTTGTAATCTTTACGGTGACCCCACGAGTGCAGAGTAGAACTATCCTTCATAGGGTTTTCAAGCCTGTGAACTTTCTGAAACAGATCCGTAGGCGAACCGCCAATCTTTTGGCTAGTATTCAGCGCTCAACTATTCACAGCCAACTCCAAGGCAGCTAATAACCACCACCACAACAACAGTCTTTATGGAAGCAAATTGACAGGACTGCCTTCAGCAGCACCGCTGGGTAGGTTCGAACCACCAACCTTTAGTTTAATAGTCCAGTCCAGACAGTTTACACTATCCAGGGACCAATCTCTCATGCCTTGTATAAGGCAGGCATAGTTACATTAAATGACACACAAATTTTGCTGACAATGGAGCCCCAGTTTTCTGTAAATGTAATTCTATTGAGTTAAAAATGAAATTGTGATATGACCAATTATTGGCTGTATTATAAATTAAACTGTATAAAAATAAACACAGTCCTACAAAAACTATCTATACAGTCTATCTTCCTTTCCTGGAGGCTTTGGCTGGAAGGAGCAATCTCATTAGCCTCTAAAGAGAGCTCATGCTTTAACATAGAGGGACAGGAGAAAGATGAGAAAGAGAATAATTCGGGGCCTGGAAAAATATTAATTTAAAGAGACTGTGTCTCTAAAAGAGTTGAGCATCGTAACAAAGGAAGTCTATTTTTCCTTTAAATTTTTATTTTGATATAATTTCAGATTTAAAATCTATGAGTAAAATCACAAAAAAATTCCATATATTGTTTATCCAGATTAGCCAAATGTTAGTATTTTACCACATTTGCTTTATCCTTCTCTCTCTCCTCTCTGTCTCCCTTTTTCTCTCTGTCTCTCTCTCTGTGTATGTGGCCTCAAACTGCTGACCTTTTGGTTAGCAGCCAAGCTCTTATCCACTTTGCCACCAGGGCTCATATATACACATATAAATATATATATATATTTTTTACCCTGAGCAGTTTGAGATGAAGTGTGGTGATGTTGTTCCTTTACCCATGAATACATTAGTGTGTATTTTCTAATAGCAAGAACAATCTCTAAGGTAACCACAATACAATTGTTACAATCAGTAAATTAATATTGATACAATACCATCATCTAATCTACAAATGTTATTCAGATTTTACTAATTGTTCCAATTAAATCTTTTAGAGTTAAAGAAGATCCCAGATCATGAGTTATATTGTTAGGTCTCCTTTTACTTGAGATAGTTCCTCAGTTTTGTGTTGTATAACACTGACATTTTTTGAAGAGTACAGTCCAGACAATTTGGCCCGGTCTGATATTTCTTCATGATTTGATTCAGGTTTGCACTTTTGGCAGGAATAATTGATGTTGTGTTTGTCTCAGTGCCATAGATCATGAGGCACCTGACGCCAATTTGTCCCATTAATGGTGATGTTAACTCTGATCATGTGTCAAGGTGGTGACGGCCAGATTTCTCTACTTTAAAGTTATTATTTTTCCTTTTGTAATTAATGAGGAGCTTGTGGGGAAATAGAAAGGTATTTTTAAAGTATCATTTTAAAATTTTCCAGACATTGTAAAACACTTTTCCCCTTTTTTGTTCTCTTTTACTGTAGGACAAGCTATCTGCAGTCCTGAATTTTCCAGAAGTTAAAAATTCTATTGTAGCTGAAACACTCATGTTTTCAATGATATTAAATGACCATATATCTCTTTACCTAAAATTTTAACTTTCCCATATATTTTGAAGGGCAAAAATTGCTCTCACCTTTATAGGTTAGTAAGTGCTTGATGAAGAAGAAAACATTTCTACTTTCATAATCACCCTTGCTGTTTTTGAAACTAGAACCCTATTCATTCATAACAACTGATTGAAATTCAATGTAAGGCAAGGTCTGTTAATATTTTCTAAGGAATGTTTATTTTGAAAAAGTGCCTATTGGCACATCTTATCCTACAGCATTAAACATAATCTAATTGCCTGTGGAAAAATTCTACGTCAGGGATAGTTCAGAAAAATTGTGACCTTCTGTTGGGTAAAGTAGCAAGCAATGGTGCTGAAGAGTGACATAATTCACTATATTTATACAACTGACATTTCCAAGAATTCAAAGCAGTTCATAAAAAATGCAAAGTGTATCTTTTCTACTCACCGAAGTATTCCTCCTGCAGACATTTCCAGTTTGGAACTTGGAGCCTTTGCACATTAATTTGTTGTCCACACAAAGGTGCAAAGCTGATGAGCAATTATCTCCCTACAGTAGTTTGACTCTATCTTCAGTTCATGCCAGTTATCAGCTCCACTGAGGGCAGTCTCTTCTGCCTAAAGGAAAAAAAAAATTATAAGGCTGAGAGTAAGACAGAAGTCCTTGAAAGCCTTTCTCCAATAGAGGGGACGAAAAAAAAAAACCAGTGCCGTCGAGTCGATTCTGGCTTATAGCGACCCTAGAGGACAGAGTAGAATTGCCCCCATAGAGTTTCCAAGGAGCGCCTGGCAGATTCAAACTGCTGACCTTTTGGTTAGCAGCCGCAGCACTTAACCACTACGCCACCAGGGTTTCCAAAGAGGACTAAGGTAGCTTTTAATTTTACAGTTCAAGGATGATGAGGAAAAACTTATCTGCCTCTGTCATACAATACATCTCGGTAGGCTTAATTAGGTTTATGGTACTTAAAAAGATTGGTTGGATTTTGTTCTCATTAGTGCTAAAAGTTGATACGGTGCCTGTCCTGAAGAGCAAGAAATAGTTATTTCCTTACCATCCTCTCCAAGAAAGAAAGAAAGAAAAAAGCCAATAAAACATCGAAGGTTCTCAAAGTCATAGATAATAATTCTTGCTCTTGTGTTGTTTTGGGTCCCTTTAATTGTTTCAGTTACATTGGTCCACTCTTTAAGAACATCACATTCCTTAAGAAACTTGTGTCTACTACTTCTGATAATGTCTTTCCCGTCCATGACACAGTACTGGACACACATTCAGGATTCAGAAAGTACCGATTGATTGTGACATACAATAATGAATCTTAAAAGTTCTTGGGTCTGTCTTACTTTGAGTTAACATTTAAATACCTTTCGCCATCAAACTGTCTATTCCTATCATGCTCCAACCTTCACCCCAACCTACACAGAAATAATTTTCTCTACTTCTGTGTCTTTTTCTCTCCCTTTTCCCTAGGTTCCTAAAGGTAGGACGGAGCCTGTTATAAACTGGAGGAAATGAATTAAATTCCTTATAGCAGGTATTTTCAATATTATTGTGGGATACAGCTGAGTTTAAGTGAGATTCAGAGTCTGACTGAGCGTGAGGAACTGCTGATTTTACTTGTCCCTCAGGAGAGTTGTCCTTTGTGAGAAGTAGGGGAAGAGGCTACATAGGAGAAAATTGTGTGCACAGATGGGATTATAGGCAGAGAGGAGAAGTGGAACAATAGAGAGAATGGAATGATATCTGTTCCCTATCCTAGACCCCACGACTAGGTCTGATTCCTGGGATAAAAGAAAGTTACATTTGTTGTATAATAAATTCACTGAATGACTTCCAAGTTGCAGGACCCAAGCAGAGCTGATCTGTGGCCCAGGTAATAAGGCATCATAGGGAGAGTCTATACCTTGATTTAATACTCTAATAAAAAAAACTCTAATAGCTTTTAAAAAACATCACCAGGGGGGCTTTCAGAATATGATCCTAGAAATTCCATCCTCATTAAAAAAAAGAAACTAAATGAGAAGGAATGAACCAGGAGAAGACTGGAGAGAGTAGAGGGGATATTTCAGGCAGAACAGACAGGCTGAGGAAAAAGCACAAGAAAGAGCTCAATGTTTGGAAGCTGAGGTCTCAAGTAATGTATTATTGATGGAGTTTTAAGTTTTAATAAAGGCAGTGGCAAGGTGTAAGAATGAAATTGAGCAGGACTTGCTTACTATATAAAAAAATCCAGGATTTCTCCTTGTAAACCAGAGATTACCAACTCCAGTTTAGTGGTTGTGCCTACCTGAATAGCTAGGTAAAGAAGGAGTCTGAGGTCACACTTGGACTCATCAGGAATATCATGATCAGAGGGACGGGAAGAGAATGATGACACATATGCCAGGTTTTGATGTTGCTGCCCCACAATGAGGAGTCATCAATGGTTCTTTACCACTGGCAGATGTGGCCTTGGATACATACATTATATACCATCAGAGTGTCTTTATTAAACTTGACCTGTTTTTCTATATCCTGAGGTCACTGATCAGTTTTAAGTGATTATGTTCATAGCATTCATTATGCTTTCCTTGTTCTATTGAGGCCTGCTGGTAAGGCTGCAATATCTGCTAAGGTAGGCAATGATATTAGTCCCTTCTGAGTCCTCAACAATTGGCACAAGGTTCAGCTGAGGCACTAATACTCCCATCTCAGTGTGACCTGAAGCTTAATGAGTCTCTCAAAGGCTGCTTTGAGGTTGATTGGCAAAGGCCATACAGACTTGACTTCTCCATTTTTGTGTTTTTCCTTGGGTTTTCCTGAGATTTTTAAGTCAAGGAAAGATAGCCACTTGACAGTGGTCAGTAATAAATTAGCCAAATTTAAAAAGGAGAGAACTTCATATATGTAATGGAACTGCTCGTGTGTGTGTGTGTGTGTGTGTGTGTGTAGGGGGTGGAGAGATGAGACCAACACCAAGTCAGGAGACCTGACTTCGAGATGTACAGTCTGCACAGCTCAATAGCAATGGTATATTGAACGTAACAATTCAAGAGAAGAAAGTAGTTACAGAAAAAGACAACTGATACAGATTAGAAAGATCTGGTTATTTAAAGATAAAGCCTTAGCTTTTACACATTATTATAAAATTATATATTAAGAACTGATCACTAGCCTATCCATAATAAACGTTTTTGCAGCTATAATTAAGCTTTTAAGATTTGATTATTTGATAAATAATTGCAAATTTTACCATGTTTTTGTAGACTTTCTTTCCAACCACTTAATTATCTTTATGGCTCTCCACCCAGTTTTCTGTTTCTCTTAAATTATCCCAAGCAAGAAGAAAGGAGAGAAGGAGAAAGTGTGCTTTTCCCCAGGAGAAAAAGCTCTCCAAGAAGCCCCCAGCTGACTTCCCATTACTTCTAGTTGACCAAAAAGTGAGACACATAGTTACTTCTAGGTGCAAGAGAGAATGAGGAAATGAGTATCTGGCAAAGATGAATGAAATCACCAAATTTAACTAAATCAATCTATAACTCTTCCCTTTAAAATAGGCACATGGTTAGTCCAAATAAAATCAGAATGCTCTCATCAGGAAAGAAATCAGAAATGGCTTTTGGTAGGAAGCCAATAGTTTCTGACACATTCCTCCATGAAGAAGATGGAGTAGGATATGGAGGTAAAGAGTTTTCTTGATTTAGAAATTTGCTAGACTACAGAGAATTCTAGAAGATCAGCAACTTAGGGGTGAGGGAAAAGAGAATAATTTTCACTTCGGACATATTTACTTTGAAATGCTCGTGGTACATTGAGGTGGACATGTCTGAGTAGATGGGGGAGAAACAAGGGACTAGATCTTAGGAGAAAGTTATATTCTGGAGAGAGATCTGAGAGTCCTCGGTGTGTTTGATGGCAATTGAAGCCATGGATTTGAATCTAGAGAAAATGTAAAGTGAGAGAAGAGGAGCAAGTGACAAAACTATATGGGATGCCAATATTTAAAGACTAGGAAGAGAAATTCAGGCTCTGTAAGGCAGTCCAGAAAGAGAAGACAGAGAGATGGGAGAAAAACCAGGTCAGGGTAATATCAAGAATGCCTAACAAGAGTTTCAAGAATGAACTGATAAAGAGAATCAAATACTGTGAAAAAGTCAAATTAGATTGAAGGTGGAAAACAACAATGATACAACTTGGGCAATTAGAACATCATTGTTTTGGTAGCAGTATTTTCAATAGAATGATTAAAGAAAAAGGCAAATTATAATGGATCACAGCATGAATAGGAATGTAGGAAAAGGATAAAAGTGTTTATTATAATACACACATACACACATGCACACAAAATATAGTCATCATTAAGGTCTGAAATACCTTAATTCAAAAAAATGAATAAAATGGTAGCAATTTTAGGCAATATGATTGTTTAAAGAGAAACTGAAGACAGGTGTCTTTTCAACGGACCTCTGAAATCAGCTGTGGTGTCTGTGGACATGTGCATGTATTTAGTATGAATGGTTCAATGTGATCAATACTGTAATTCAACCTGGCATCTAATCCTAACTACAATCCTAACTAGCTTCAAGAGGCTTGCCCAAGGCCACACATCTAGTTTGTAAGATAATTGGCTTTAAATCCGGGTCTGACTCCAAAGTCTACATTCTTCACCAGTGACGCTGCCGGTGAGCATTTCGAATATGAGTTAGCTTCCACTATTACCAATGCCAGTGTGACTTTAGTTTTTCCACATGAATCTTTCTATCTACCACCCTCACTTTCACAGTGCACAGACAAAATGAAGACTATGAGAGGCAAGACTTTTGCCCAGAGATAGGAGTAAAAGAGGTAACCTCCATACTCCTAAGAATGAGAGGTCCATCCTTTTCTCTCATTCAATCATTCCCATTCCTGGAATGTCCAGCCAACGACAACTGAGAAACAAACAACTTGTTAAAGAGAGAAGCTCTCTAGCAACAAGCTGTGTGAGAGAGGAGTATAGTTAAGTGGTGTCAATGATATAAACCAGTCATCTACAAACTTTATAGGCCATGCTATATTATATTCAATGTTGAGGTCTTCAAGACAGCATCATCCATGATATTAAGCGATATGTTAATTATGTCATAATTAGAGTGGGAAAAAATGTGGATAAAGCTTTCAACATTTATCTGAAGTCAATCACTCATCCTTTAAGTGCTTTAAGCATGTAATGTAGGAAACAGTTTTCCATTGAAATAGAGCAGATAAATTATTACAAGTTTCAAAAGGAAAAGGATTGTTATCAGAAATTTCAGCTATTTTTATGGATTTTCCATAGCCATAGCATTGTCTTTTTATCGTTTTACTTTTTCTCTCCTCCTAGCAAAGAAACAAAAATTGATAGCTTCTAATACCAGGTCTGCTGAGTCTTTGCTCTATGTAACAAAGCTATTTAGGGAGGCAGACAGGATGGAGTCAACTTTTATGAGAAAGTTGCTCATATGTTCCTCTGAGACAGCTTTTCCATTCAGATGCTTTATGACAACTACAGTCTCTGAGGACTGACTAGCAATACAAGTTAGGACTGATTCTCTTTTTTTTTTAAGAACTCACCTTATTACTGAATCACTGCAATCCGATGCCTATAGTGGGCCAACTCCACAAATTGCTCAAGTCCAAAAAGCTGAATGTCTAAAAGAACTCATTGTTTTATCCTAGGAAGACAAATTCTGCTTTCAAACAGAAACTTTGCATCTGAATTTTCTCATAGCATCAATGGGATGAAACACTTTGCTATTTTTTTCTATGCTATGGACACTAATCTAAAATTTTAAAAATCTGATTAGTTTACATTAAAAGATTGAAAGAATCATCATCAGGAGTAATCAGGGTGATGTAGCTTCTGACATTTGGTATCCTTTTGTTGCTTTTCAATCACAATAACAATAATTCCTAAGTTTTATTGGATTGATGTGCTAGGTAGTGTGCTTCATCATTGAATACACACAAGAACTTAACAAGGTAGGAAGTGTGATGTTTTCCATCTTCTAGAATAGAAAACTAAAGATTAAAGCCATTGAGTAAGTTTCTAGAGTCACACAGTTATTAAGTGGCAAGGGTGGGACTTTCACGTGAGTGGCTTGAGATCAGAGTCCAATACTCCCAATCCTTAATATAAGAAAATAGAAAGCATCAATTACTATTATAATCAATGAGAACCTCATTTCAAAGGCAAAGGCTTAATGAGATAATGCAACAGCAAGGGGCCTAATGAATCTCAAATGCAAGATGTTCTGAACTTAATTTATGCTCTTCTTCCTCAAATTTGTCTCTTTTCCAATGTATTCTTTCTTGGTAGTTGACATCATGGCCCATTCAGTTGCAAAAGCTGTAAACATAGGGGCCATCCTTGACATAGCCTTCTTCTTCAAACCCCTTTTCTACCCACTCCCTTGTTCTGTCAATCTCACTTTCTCCACACTTCTTAACACCATCAGCACCTCCCTCATTCACTCTGGCCCCTTTTAATCCATTCCCCACACCATAGTCACAGTAAACTTTACAAAAAGCAATACTTTTCATGTCACTCCCCTGCTTAAAGACCTTCAACAATTTCCTATTACTCTTAGAATTGAGAAAAGATTCGTTAATGTGGCCTGGCATGGTCTATCCTAGCCCCTATCTTACCACCTTCATTTTGTACAATGTTCTTTTGTTCCACCCACATTGACCTCATTTTAGGCCTTCAAGTATGTTAGGCTCCTTTCATGTTACAAGCTGATCCTTTGCATGGAAACCTCTCACTGCCCCTTCATCTAAATAACCTGTATCTGACCTTTGGAAGGAACCCCTGGTGGTATAGTGGTCAAGTGCTATGGCTGCTAACCAAGAGGTCAGCAGTTCAAATCCACCAGGCGCTCCTTGAAAACTCTATGGGGCAGTTCTACTCTGTCCTATAGGATCGCTATGAGTCAGAGTCGACTCAACGGCAGTGGGTTTTTTTGGTTTTAACCTTCAGAACTCAGCTTTTCCTGATCTCCGCCTAGGTAAGGATCCTTTACTACACTCTCATAGGCCCACATTTCTGTTCTTTGAGTGGATACATTCATTAATAACTCAAGGTTATTAATTTTTTATGTCTGCCCACTCCCCTCACTCTAATATTCGTATCTGTTAGGATAGAGCCTATTTGTTTACTACTATGTGTGTGTGTGTGTGTATATATATATATATATATAAAACCCAGTGCCATCGATATATATGTATGTATATATGTGTCTATACACACACACACATACATATTTATATATATAATGCTGCTCGTTGTTTATAGGCGCCCTTGAGTCAATTCCAACTCATAGAGACCCTATGTACAACAGAGTGAAATACTGCCTGGTCCTGTTCCATCCTCACAATCATTTCTATGTTTGAGCCCCTTGTTGCTGCCACTGTGTCAATGCATCTCATTGAGGGTCTTCCTCTTTTTTGCTTACCCTCTACTTTACTAAACATCATGTCTTTCTCCAGGGACTGGTCCCTCTTGCTAACGTGTCCAAGTGAGATGAAGTCTCACCATCCTCACTTCTAAGGAGCAGTCTGGCTCCTCGAAGAGAGCTATGTTCATTCTTCCGGCAGTCCATGGTATATTCAATATTCTTTGCCAACACCATAATTCAAAGGCATCAATTCTTCTTCAGTCGTTCTTATTCATTGTCCAGCTTTTGCATGCATATGAGGTGATTGAAAATACCATGGCTTGGGTCAAGTGCACCTTAGTCCCCAAGGTGACATCTTTGCTTTTTAACACTTTAAAGAGTTCTTTTGCAGCAGATTTGCCCAATCCAATACATCCTTTCGTTTCTTGACTGCTGCTTCTGTGAACATTGATTGTGGACCCATGTGTATATATGTAAATATTTATAGACTCATTAGAAAGTCTCAGACTCTCAAGATTTACCCAAAGGTTAACAGTAGATATTGCTAGGCAGTGAAATTATGAGCGCTTTTTGCCTTTATTCCTTTCTATACTGAGAATTTTTTTTCCACCAGAATTATTACTCTTATACAAGATTGAAATAAAGTGTATAATATATACTCAGTTAATGGTTTTTAAAAGCATAAAGATAAGTTATACTTGTTACTATATCAAGCTATATCCTGCTACTTCAGATTTCTTCTCTCAAAGCTGTCAACTTCTACGCTTTGGAATAGACTTCACTTTCCAAAAATAGTATGATAACTCTACTATGCCATCTAGTGTTAAGAATTGTGATGTCTTGAGAAAGGTTTGCAACCCAAGAAATACATATTCAAACTCCCAGTTCAGCAGACAATTTGAGCAAAACAAATGCATAGTAAAATAAGGGCACTAAGCTTTGCTGTAGACGTTTAGCTAAGTCAAAGTCCAGGTTGCTTGTCAAACTGCAGCTGTGTCCTTTCAATTCAGCTCTAACTGAAAAAAATCACAAAAGAATGCCTAAGGACCCAGGTGATTAGATCTTAATTTAAACTGGTAAGGGGGAGGTGAATCTCCACACTTCTGTCTCTCTCACACACACACACACTGACACGCCTACCACAACTACCAGCACCACCATCACCAACTAAGTTGAGAATCAAAGTTTCTTTAAAAGGTTACAATGAATAAATAAATAAAGTTCTATTTGAAGATATACCCAGTGCCTACTTACTTTTTCTCCTAGAAAATAATGAAAAGATGACTAACAGACTTATTACCTCCTGTTTTTTTCTACACAAATTAATAAGGAAGTTGACGTTATGTTAATAGCTTGGCTTCAGGCTCATTTGGAAATTGTTTAATCAGTAGAACTCCAAGTAGAGCCATATATCAGTCAGGCAAAAATATTGAGTAACCAAGTGCCTGGCTATTCTGGGTGTTAAGAAAATATTCTAGGCATTAGGAAATAATAGTTAAAAAGATAATAAATTCTCATTCCTCAGGGAACTTATAGGCTAGTGTGATTTTCTGAATTTAAGAAGATTTTTCCAATTTGAGATTGTATATCAAGCACCTTAAAAATGTTCCTACTCTGTGACTGAAAATGCTTTCTGGAAGCTTATCTATGTACAAGTTCCACGTGAGTAAAATTAAGTGTTCTGGAATTCCTAGTCTTCGCAATGTTACCCATTACTGGTTATGATACACACAGTAGAGTGCCTTTGTGGAATCAATAAAACACAGGTAAACATCTTTCTGGTATTCTCTTCTTTTAGCTAAGATCTATGTGACATCAACAGTGATATCCCTCGTTCCATATCCTCTTCTGAATCCATCTTGAATTTCTGGCAGTTCCCTGTTGAGGTACTGCTACAACCATTGTTTAATGATCTTCAGCAAAATTTTACTTGCATGTGATACTAGTGATATTATTTATGAATTCTGTTGGATCACCTGTCTTTGGAATGGACAGGTATATGGATCTCTTCCAGTCCGTTGGCCAGGTAGGTGTCTTATAAATTTCTTGGCATGGACGAGTGAGTGCTTCCAGAGTTGTGTCCATTTGTTGAAACATCTCAGTTGATAAGGGAACAACTTAAATGACCAAAAATAGAAAGTTGTTTAAGAAATTAAGAAACATTTATACAATGGAATACTATGCAGCCATTTAAAATGGTATGTTAAAGACTTTTTGATAGCTTTGGCGGTGTTCAGAATGGCTAATAAAAGCAGGAATAAAACAATAATATGCCAAAGATCAGAAGCTCCTTCCCAAATGAGGGAATCATGGGTGATTCAACCTGTCAGAGTTTCAGTGACTGTGATGAACAATGAACGTGGCTACATCCCAGGGCAAGGTTAGGTGATGGAGCTATACATGACTCACAGGATTTTTCTAAAACTGTAACAGACACACAGGCAAGCAGGCTCCCTCATGTTTGTCAAAATGGAAGGTAAGTAGGTACTGGATGTAAAAATCACCAGTTGCCATTGAGTCAGCTCCAAACCAAGGCAATCCCATACATGTCAGATAGAACTGTACCCCACAGGGTTTTCAATGGCTGATTTTTTGGAAGCAGATCACAGGGCTTTTCTTCCAAGGCACTTCTGCATGGACTTGAACCTCCAACCTTTTGGTTAGCAGCTGAGTGTGTTACTGTTTGTACCACCAAGGGACTCCAAAGACTGGATGTAGCTGCACGTCATCAAAGCTACATCCCTCAAAATGAAGAAGAGCTAGATGAGCCTAAGGAATATGAGACAGCCCTGTGTTAATAGCTATCTAGAAACCAAACTGGGTCAACAGGGGATCTCCCTCCCAACTCCAGTTTTCTGGATATTTCAAGTATAAGGAAGCAAGACCTGTTTATAAAACGGAACGTTTGACCAAGAATTTTATAATACCTTTCCCAACTTTAATATTCTATTGTATTGTCCCTTCTGTACCTATACTATAGGGTCACTATGAATCGGAATAGACTCTATGGCAGTGGGTGGTGGTGGTGGATACTGGTTACAGTTATGTGTATTTTTGCCAAAGCGCTGGGGAATAATGATCCAATTTGTAATGGAATCAGTAGTCACAGAGTCCAAATAGGCACTTCATAGGGACCTTGGTCTAAATCAAAAAATAGACATTTGTCTTCCAAGAAAAAAGTAATAGAGAGCGCCTTTTGTCTGTTCTTCCTGAATCCTCTTAGTATCCACAGCTCTATGCTTAAAGCTGCCTCCATGGAAATAATACATCTATCCACATCACTCATTCATTCAACAACACATAGTGAGCAGGTCATGTGACCAGGCACTATGCTGGGGATAAAATGGTGGTGAAAAATGCTCACAAGTCCTACCCTCTTTGAGCTTACAGTCCACTGGAAATGATGGATGCTAACTGAATAAACAAAGAGATAAGTAGTACAAGAACATATAAGAGTGGTGGGAAAGTGGGGGGCAGGGAAGACTTGCTGGTGGAGGTGACAGCTAAGTTAATGAAAGCTGAAGACTGAGAAGGTATTAATTAGGGGGAAGGTTGGGAGGAGAAGAGCCCGGGCAGAGGCAACAGCAATTGTGAAAGTCCTGAGATGTGAAGAAGCTTGTTCATTTGAGGAACTGACAAAGGGCAGAGAAGCAGAGCACAGTGAAGACAGTCTCTGATGATGAGAGGCAATGGGGCCAGGTTAGAGATCTGGACTTCATTCTAAGAGTTAGAGGACCTGGGGCCCATATACAGCTCTGTTTCTGTCTTCTCCCTCGCTTTGTGAAAAACACGTTCCTTTAACAGTCATATGATCCCCGTTACTCTTTTCCTTCTCTGAAAAATGAAAAGGTTGAGCTAAATGAACACTAAGGTTTGTTCTAGCTGTGAACTTGTACTTTTTACAAGCTCTGTCATTTATTTCTGTTTAAGCCGCCAGCATATCATGAGTCTAATGTGATCATGAAGCCATTAGCCCTTGTAGAAGATTTCCTTTGAAAAGCTCAAAATATTATCCATGCCAAGAGTTTAAACTAAAAAGTAAACACTTGTGAGCATCTCACAAAGCAAATTGATCAAGAGTAGTGTGGCTCAATAGCTTTAGTTATTACAGAGTGTTTCCTTCGTATGGAACACAATACAGTCAATCGCAAGAAAAGTTGAAGCCGAACAGTCAATAAACTCTAATGCGCCACACATTAAAGCAGTCTAGGAACAATCCTAACACTATTCAAGTAATTTCAGTTCCTTTTCTATTTCCTAGTAATAGCCTTCTATCTTAGCAAAACAGGCTGTAACAGACCAAAAAGTATCTTTAGAATCCTATGCCACTTAGTGTTACATACCCCGCAACTTAGATGTTTAATCTTATTTTGGTTCCAACTCCAGTCTGATACCATTATTTTGTATAGTTTTGAAGAGTACTCTGTTTTGTTTCCCTGTCACAATATATTTCTAAATTCACTTCCTAGCACTGTGCTACGGTTATAAATGTCAAGAGCGGGAGAGCCTCAATATTAAATGACAGATCAGGAGAAAGTAATTAAACATCTTTATAAAAGCCAGTTGAGCTTAAAAGTAGTAATTATCACCTGCCTAGTTTTAAGACATTCTTGCCACCAAGTTCAACTGAATACTTTCAGAATGTTGTAAGTAATGAAAATGTGCCTTATGCGGGCAATGGATTGAGCATAGTAAAGTACACCAACCTCCTTTCTTCCTACATAGTTAAGCTTATTATGTCTCAAATCAGAAATTATGCTTTGAATTTGAAGCAAAACAAGTTTCTTAGATTTTTCAATACCGTCTAAGTGGTTGGTTGAACCCTTATTGCTTTGGTTTGACCGGCGAGAAGGGCTGTTTGCTCTACATAAAGAATCTGGAATTAAAGTTTAAAAAATGGTGACTTTTCCAGGTGTCATGAAAAAGAGAAGAATGAAAAGGTCAGAAAAAAAAGAATGGATGTTAGAAATATGAAAGAGGCTATAAACATGAAGAGGAGACAACAAAGCACTTTGACTATTTAACTTCAAATTTTTATAGTTTTTCCCCCAATTTATTTATTTATTTTTTTAAACAGGCATTTGTGGCCTCTCTGGGGAAGGTTATGGAGTCCCTGGGTGGCACAAATAGTTAATACATTTGGTTGGAGGTTCCAGTTGATCCAGAGGTACCTCCGAAGAAAGGCCTACCGTCTATTTCTGAAAAAGCAGCCATTGAAAACCCTAGGAAGCATAGTTCTACTCTGACATACGTGGGGTTGCTATAAATCTGAATCAACCCCATGGCAACTCAGGCTGGGGAGTGCTGGGGGGAAAAGCAGACCAATGGATAGTGAAAACCAGCAGGCTGCCTGTGATGGCCTCCCCTAGAGGAAGGAACTATGATGGGTATGGCTAAAGGTGTGGATTCTCAAGTTTGCCAGCCAGCTCCACCATGCACTAGTCTGAGCTACTTAGGTGGTAGTAACCTTGGATCCATCTCCTGTGCATCAGTTTCCTCTTCTGCAAAATAGTACGACAGTACCTAAACCTACCTCCTAGGATTGTTGAGAGTGTTGAAATGAAATAATGCATGTATATTACTCAGAAGAGTGCCTACACATTGTATTCCTAGAAATTGTAGCAACTGACTCATACTATTGACTAAAATAGGTGGTAAATTTGAATGTTGATCACCACCGTATCTGAGAGATTAAATGAAGCTGTTTATCTCAAAGTTTAACAAAACTTAAGTAAAAATCATTGGACTCAAACGGAATACACAAATCGACTGGAAACTCTGTGCAATCCTAATGCTTCCAGAAAGATGACTTCTTTCATTTGAACGTAGAATATTGACTATGCAATCAGAAATTCAATATTGCATAGTGAAAGTTTCTAACAATCAAAAAACATATTACTCTTCTATATACTACTAGCTTGTAATTTACTGGGATATTGGCTTTATACATACTTCTGTTTTTCTCATGACTTAAATATATTGTGAATTTGACCTATCCTATAAAGCTAACCTCCTTTTAGTGAGATTTATTTCAGATTATTCCATTTTAGGGTAAATTGATACCATGTTAAGACACTATGGAAAATAAATCAACATTTCAACAATGTGGGCACTCCTTCAAGAGAAAAGCCAGGTATGCACTATTCCTTTAAATGATATCTTAACTATGACACAAGAAAAGTAAACTCCTTATTTTAGAATTGGGTAGTTGATGTGAACATTAACTGTATCGGTTTAATAGATCCTGGCTCGAGCTGTAGAACTCATTCTATAGTATATAATTTATTAACCTAGACCTGCTACGGAAACCCTGGTGGCGTAGTGGCTAAGAGCTACCGTTGCTAACCAAAAGGTCAGCATTTCAAATCCACCAGGCGCTCCTTGGAAATCATTTGGGGCAGTTCTAGTCTGTCCTATAGGGTAACTATGAATGTATGAATAGTAAAAACAACCTGAATTAGGGAGTTGATAAGTATCCAAATTATGTCTGGCGTTGTAGCATGTTGGAATTTGATTGGCTTTTTAAATCCAAGGATTTTCTTGGGCATTTAAAGCCAGGGTGGAAAAATAATCTAAATTCAAATGTTCATAGGAAAGTACAGAATTGTAATCTTACTGCTACTTAAAAAAAAAAAAAAAGTCAGTAGCCAAAAAACAAGTTACAGACTGTAAGTGAACTTAAATGGTTTTGAAAAAATTTTAACAAAACTTTATAACTTCTTTTTCATATTAATTTTACACCCTCAACAATAATGGATTAAGGAAAATTAAATATTTATAAGCCTTATTCAACTTCTTTTTTAATAACAACAGCAACAACAAAAAACCAAACCCATTGCTGTCAAGTCGATTCTGACTCATAGAACTGCCCCACAGGGTTTCCAAGGAGTGGTTGGTAGATTCAAACTGTCAATCTTTTGGTTAGCAGCCAAGCTCTTAATTACTGAGCCACCAGGGCTCCTCTTTTAAATCTTGGTTTCAAAACCATGTTACATTTTAAAATGTGTATCGCTAATTAGTTCACAATGATTTGTCTAGGAAGAAATAATGGCCCTTTAAAAAAAGTTTCTAGCAGAAGTTGTGATATTTAAAAAATTTCTACCTGAGGTAACTTATGAAAGTAGCAGAGAAAAAGAAAAGAAAAAAAAAAAGACCGAACACACTTTTTCAGGGAGTTTTCTAGTGAAAATTCCAAGACATTTTCAATGATTCATTATAAGTCATATCTCAGTTAAAAAAAAAAAAAATTCCAGGGTCACTAATAGTGTCTTACAAGAGTTGGAGCCATCCATTAAGATAATTTAAATTGCTGGTAATAGTCTCCAAAAACACTCCAAAGAGGGTAACAACTTAAAAGTGGGTGGCTTTGCTGCCTTTACTGTTAAGTATAATGATAATGGCAATATTTTCATACTCTGAAATATAATTTATAACTGTGAAAGAATAGAGGCACTGCTGTCTCTACAATTAACAAGGTTAACATATGAAGGGTCTACACATCAAAATATGTTAAGAGACAGCCCCCAGGTATAATGCTGCATATACAATTCTAAGAGTGGGAGTCCCTGGGTGATGCAAACAGTTAAGCATTCAACTATCAAACAAAAGGTTGGCAGTTCCAACCCAACCTGAGGCAACTTGGAAGAGAGCCCTGTCAGGCTGCTTCCTAAAAGTTACAGCCTTGGAAACTGTCTTCTCCAGGGTTTAATTTGCTCTTAGACCAAAGCAAACAAACCTCAACACCAAACCCATGTCCTCAATTCGATTCCAACTAACAGCAACCCTATAGGACAGGTTAGAACTGCCCACAGGGCTTCCAAGGCTGTAAATCTTTACTGAAGTAGACTGCCACATCTTTCTCCTGGTGGATTTGAACTGCCAACCTTTTGATTAGCAGCCAAGCACTTTAACCATTGAGCCACCAGGGCTCTTGTGTCCAAAGGAAACTCCTTTTATTGTGAGTTGCTGTTGTTGTGGAGCCCTGGTGTCCTAATGGTTAAGAGATCAGCTGCTATCCACATGGTTGGCTGTTCAAATCCACCAGCTGCTCCTTAGAAACCTGTGGTTGTTCTGCTCTGTCCTATAGGATTGCTATGCACTGGAATCAGTTTGATGGCAATGGATTTGGTTTTGGTTTTATACCTGTCGCCTTGGAGGTGTCATTATAATGGTGAAAATCCAGAGTAGCTGCTTTCTGGAAGACGTTGGTTGTTTCTAACATAACTGATTAAATTATTTTTGAAAATCATTTCAGTCTAGACAAGACCAACAGACCAATCGTGAAGTATTTATTTACACTCACCTCAGGTTTCCTCGTCCCAATTCCTTTGAACTCAAACCTGTACTTCCAACATCCACATCCATTTGACTTCCACATCAGTACTGAAGCATGTAGAGTGACCAACCCACCCAGTTACCCAGGACACAGGACTTTCAGTGCTAAAACCATTATCGTTCCAGGCAAACCTGGACAGGTGGTCACACTAACAGCTTGCTGCTCATTGAAGAAAAGACTGGTAGTAATGTGGCTACAGACAAAGGTCAGCTCCCCAGGAAGCCTGGCTGACTTTGCTCTGTTCCATTGCTGAGAATTGAGCAGACCCGCAGTGAAAAGCTGGGATAGAGAAAAAAAGAAAGAAAATTGCCTGGGTTCCTGATGTTTTTCTGGTTTCTGATTCCAGTGATACCAAGAATCAGCTGCAACTCCATCTCTCTGGTTACGTAAAACAAACTTGTATAACAAATTGCTTGCTTGCTTCCTTCCTTCCTTCTTTTGTTTAAGTTAGTGCAAGTTGGCTTCTGTTACTCAGAACATAAATAACTCTGATTAATATAATATCCATTACCAGCACTATCCAAACAATTAAAAAAAAAAAAAAAAAAAAACTCATGTCCTACTGATGGTGGGTCAGTAGTGTCATATTTTGGCACCAAAGGGAAAATTATTAATAGTTTCTGGAGCAGTAGCAAGATCTATCCATTAATGCTTCCAAAAGCAAAGTATTGATGGAAAAGTGCAGCCTAGTTTTGAATTTTCTTTGTTAATGAGCACATTTCATTCTCAGGACAATAATGACTAGTTAAGATTCCCTGATGCCAGGAAAGTTGTAAACTAAGTGCTATCTTGGCCTGTTGTGAAATCATAGTGCAGATAAAAGCCAATATGTCCAGGGCTTAAAACACACTTTTGGACACTAAAAGTGTAAGAAAAGCAAAATTTAAAAAAATAATAATTATCCCCTAAAGTTTCAAGTCAAAACCAAGAATCAAACCAAACCCATTGTCTTCAAGTTGATTCTGACTCATAGTGACCCTATAGGACAGAGTAGAACTTCCCCATAGGGTTTCAAGGAGCAACTGGTGAATTAGGAGTGCTGCTCTTTCAGTTAGCAGCTGTAGTTCTTAACCACTGTGCCACCAAAGCACCAAAGTTTCAGGTCAAGGGAGTAGTAATTAACAACCCAATGAAGCATAATAAAACAATCCACGAAGATACCAGTGTCTGATCCTTGAGTTGTCTCATACATACAAGAGAGAAAGCTCTCATCCTAGTCCCTATTCCCTGCCTTGGACTGGTTGGTCACCTGCCTTGGACTCTCCTGTGAGGTCTGGGAATAGATCAGTGTGAGTCACAAGAAGTCAAAGAGAAGGCACAGTGGTTGAAAGAGCTCTCCCTTTATTGGCATAACAAAATAATGAAAGGAACACAATTTGAGGTAATAATCAATCCTGAATTTAACCACTTCTCACCACTTTCTCAGTACCAGCTTAGCCCAAGCTATTCTCTCTCATTTTTACAGCAATTGCCTTCTAACTAGTGCCCCTACTTCCTCTTTTGTCTCCATAATGTCAACTCCCCCAAAAAACACCCATAATGTGATCTTTTGAAACTGGATATCAGATTGTGTCATGCTCTGCTTAAAACACTCTTGATTTCCCTTTATACTCAGAATTAAGTCCAAACTCCTTAAAGTAGCTTATAAAACCAGTTCCCATCGAGTCAATTCTGACCCATGGCAACCCTCTGTGTGTTAGAGTAGAACTGTGCTCCCTAGGGTTTTCAGTGGCTGATTTTTTGGAAGTAGATCACCAGGCCTTTCTTCTAGGGCACCTTGGGGTGAACTCAAACCTCCAACCTTTCAGTTAGCAGCTGAGCATATTAACCATTTGCATTACACAGGAGGCTTGTAAGCAGGTGATTATGGAGCTCATAAAGCCTACATAATCTGGCCCTGCCTGTCTTCTTCCAATTTCAACTCCTACTATTTTCCCTCTCACCCACTCTGGTTAGCACTCTGGCTTTGGCTGTGCCTTGAATACAATAAACTCATTCTGGCCAGAATCATCTTTGCTTCCCACTATTCCTTCTGTGCAAAGGGTGTGCTGAAACAGACTCACCTAAGCCACTCAAAAAATCACCATGGTCTTTCAAGTGGTCTGAGCCTTTGAGGTTCTCATCTCACATCTCTTAGTGGTCCTGGAATACTTCACCAACCCCGTCTCCTCTGGCCCCACAGTTTGTAGCTTAAAAGTACTGGGGCTTCCTGGACCAAAGCTTTGGGTCTGTAACACTGGGAGATTTCAAAGCCTATCCTTTTATTCATTTAATCTTCTTCAGTGACATGCTTCCCTTCCTCACACTTCAATCCACCATCCCCAACCCAGATAAGCTTTTGAAGTTGAAAATCCTTTTGAAAATAAATAAAATTCTATCATTTGATAAAACAGACTCTTGATTGCTAAGATTTATTTTTCATAGTCTATCACATCCAAGGTGTATGCAATCATGGGCAAGATTGTTAACAATTGACCTAGTTTGGCTGAGATACCGCAGCTTTATATTACTTCCTTACCCATCCCCTCATGTAATTTCAAGTCCACATTCCCTAGAATGAATGGCTCTTGATTCAATAAACAGACATAAGTAAGACTGCTCTTTGGGTATACACTTTGTTTTTCTAAAAAGTGGTGCATGTTTTTACACACCTGTACCTGAAGTTCAGCCAAAACTGTCTTCTCTGATAAGGAAATCTGTGCTGTTATTTTTTAAAGGAAAAGTCTGAATTGGGGAGGGAGAAGTGACCTGAAATCTCATCAGTGTCCTAAATTCTGTAGTAGTAATTTTAGAACCATAATTTTAGAACATGAGATTGCATTGAGGAACTAATAATACTACTAAAACTTGTTGCTATCTTTTCTCAGCCTAGATCAAAGGTTTTATAAGCTAAGGACACCAAAGCTCTAAAAAATTTAATCATTACTATGTCATTTGCAGGACAACCCATATTAATCTTTTGTTTTGAGGCTCTACTTCATCTTCTTTATATACCAAAGGTGGAAGAAGTGATAATGAAAAGCAAAGTCTTATTTAGTATCAACTTACTTGAACAGTTAATAAAAGTTATTCAAGTCGAAAGTCCTTGATCTGTGCTTTGACATTTTATAAAGTTCTCCCTTGCTATTCAAGCTGCTGGTGATGAAGAGGCGGTAAAAATGTTAGACAGCTCTGGAGTCACAGTTTATTTAAAAGGTTTCCAGGGATCTCTTGTGATGCATCAATGACAACTACGCCCCATTCACTGCTGTCTCTATTTTCAATTAAAAAATTTAAACTATCCAGTGTTTGGTAGAGGTCAAACATTGTGCTGGGATCTAAGGGTAAAAAATTGAATAAGAGGGAGGCGGAGCGAAGATGGCAGAATAGACAGATGTTTCCGGTGAGCCCTCTTTACAATAAAAAAAAAAAAAAAAAGACCCGAAAAAACAAGTGAAACGAGTATATATATGACAAGCTGGGAGCCCCGAGCTTCAAAGACAAGCTTAGAAAATGAAGCGGGGAGCAGGGGGAGGAAGTGGCCATTCAGAAGTGGAGAGGAGTTACCGGACCTGAATTGCAGGGAGCCCTCAGGCACCATTCCCAGAGCGGCGCGGGTGGCGGTAGGCTGGTACTAGCATTCAGCCACAGTTTCCTCAGGGAGAAGCAGCCAACCACGCAGCCTACTCACACCTGCGGAACCAGAGAAGAACGAAGCTCTTGGCAAAAGCTAAGTACTTGTGTATATTGTACCTTCCCCCCTCCCCAACCGGCTTCAGCAGCTGAATTTCCTGGGCCTGAGATAGGCACTGTTGAGCACCTAGAGCCATCCTCCCAACCTTGGGGAAGGAAAAAATTTGCAATTGGGGGAAAAGATAGTTTGTTAGCTCCACTAACCAGGGCAGCTCAGGACAGAAGCAGCTCCTGTCCAGGCATAAACCGTCTGTGGACTTTGAGCAGCTTTCTCTTCTGCATGGACCTGTGTGGGCCTATTTCGGGAGAATAGGCCCTTGTTGGCAGACTCCAACCATTTCAGCTGTGCGGTGGAGAGGTGGGTGCTTGATGTTTGACATTGCTTTGCCTATTAAACAAGGTTCTCACCTACCCACATCAGGGACCTATGGACTGGTAGCTCCACTCAGGCCACCCAGCCACATGGGACAGGGGCCCAAAGATAACTGGTACCGCCCAGTCCTTAAAACCAAAAACTTTAGGTGCCCATGTTCCATCTGCAGAACCCACCCACCTGCATGCTGTAGGGAACAAGGATGTGCTTTCCTCAGAGACACTCAGGGGTTTGTTCTCAGCCCCTGGCCTTGTTCAGAGTGTGACCCCCTGCTGCAATCAGATACGGGTATATATGCCAATCACCCCTGCCCCTCTAAGACTGTAGGACAGAGCCTGTACCACACACTTGATGATCAGCTACCTAGAACCTGAGCTGAATTCATACAAGAAAACTGAATGGACTTCTAGACTGATATACCTGATAACAGCTCCAGCCAGCTGGGGACAGGACACCAGAGCTCCAAGGAGTAAATAATCAAGCTAGCTCACTCAAGCAACCCATAGGGGTATACCAAAACAAAACAAAGCAAGCAGCTATGGCACAGTAAGCAAGCATAAACTAATATAATAACTTATAGATGGCTTGGAGACAACAGTCAATATCAAGTCGCATAAAGAAACAGACCATGATCACCTCAACAGGCTCTCAAAACAAAGAATCCAGGGATCTTCTAGATGAAAGTGCATTCCTGGAATTACCAGATCAGAATACGAAAGTTTAATATACAGAACCCTTCAAGACATCAGGAAGGAAATGAGGCAATACTCAGAACAAGCCAAGGAACACACAGATAAAGCAACTGAAGAAATTAGAAAGATTCTTCAGGAACATAATGAAAAGTTTAATAAGCTGGAAAAATCCATAGACAGACAGCAATCAGAAATTCAGAAGATTAACAATAAAATTATAGAAGTAGACAACTCAATAGAAAGTCAGAGGAGCAGAATTGAGCAAGTAGAAAGAAGCTAGAATTTCTGAACTTGAAGATAAATCACTTGGCACTAATATATTTGAAGAAAAATCAGATAAAAGAATTTAAAAAAATGAAGAAACTTTAAGAATCATGTGGGACTCTATCAAGAGGAATAACCTACGAGTGATTGGAGTACCAGGACAGGGAGGGATAACAGAAAATACAGAGAGAATTGTTGAAGATTTGTTGGCAGGAAACTTCCCTGATATCATGAAAGATGAGAAGATCTCTAACCAAGATGCTCATTGAACTCCACATAAGGTAGATCTTAAAAGAAAGTCATCAAGACACATTATAACCAAACTTGCCAAAACCAAACATAAAGAGAGAATTATAAGAGCAGCAAGGGATAAACGAAAAGTCACCTACAAAGGAGAGCCAATGAGAATAAGCTCAGACTACTTGGCAGAAACCACGCAGGCAAGAAAGCAATGAGATGACGTATTTAAAAAATTGAAGGAAAAAAATTCCCTGGCAAGAATCATATATCCAACAAAACTGTCTCTTAAATACGAAGACGAAATTAAGACATTTCCAGATAAACACAAGTTTAGGGAATTTGTAAAAACCAAACCAAAACTGCAGGAAATACTAAAGGGATTTCTTTGGTTACAAAATCAATAATATCAGGTATCAACCCAAGACTAGAACACTGGGCAGAGCAACCAGAAGTCAACTCAGAGAAGGAAATCCAAAAAAACGAAGCAAGATTATAAAAAAAAAAAAAAGCCCAAAACAGGGTAACAGTGATGTTATTATATAAAAGATGACAACCTTAAAATAATAAAGAGGGACTAAGAAATGTAATCATACACCTTCTATATGGAGAGGAAGATACAGCGATACAAAGAAATAAAAGTTAGGTTTAAATTTAGAAAAATAGGGGTAAATAATGAGGTGACCACAAAGGAGACAAACTATCCTACTCATCAAAATAAAATACAAGGGAAAAATAGAGACTCAGCAGAATCAAAACTAACAAAAACAAATATGAGGAAAGGACAATATATAAAGATAATCTACTCAGCACATAAAAGTGGGAAAAAGAAACTGTCAACCACACACAAAAAGACATCAAAGTGATAGCACTAAATTCATACCTATCCATAATTACCCTGAATGTAAATGGACTAAATGCACCAATAAAGAGACAAAGAGTGGCAAAATGGATTAAAAAACAAGATCCATCTATATCCTGCCTACAAGAGACACACGTTAGATTTAAACAAACTAAAACTCAATGGATGGAAAAAAATATATCAATATATAAAACAACAATCAAAAAAGAGCAGGAGTGGCAACATTAATTTCTGACAAAATAGACTTTAAAATTAAATCCATCATAAAGGATAAGGAAGGACACTATATAATGATTAAAGGGACAATACACCAAGAAGATATAACCATATTAAATATTTATGCACCCAATGACAGAGCTGCAAGATACATAAAACAAACTCTATCAGCATTGAAAAGTGAGATAGACAGCTCCACAATAATAGTAGGAGGCTTCAACACACCACTTTTGGTGAAGGACAAGACATCCAGAAAGAAGCTCAATAAAGACATGGAAGATCTAAATGCCATAATCAACCAACTTGACCTTGTAGACATATACAGAACATTCCACCCAACAGCAACCAAGTATGCTTCCTTTTCTAGTGCACATGGAACATTCTCTAGAATAGACCACATATTAGGCCATAAAGCAAGCCTTAGCAGAATCCAAAACATTGAAATATTACAAAGCATCTTCTCTGACCATAAGACCATAAAAGTGGAAATCAATAAAAGGAAAGGCAGGGAAAAGAAATCAAACACTTGGAAACTGAACAATACCCTTCTCAAAAAAGACTGGATTATAGAAGACATTAAGGATGGAATAAAGAAATTCATAGAATCCAATAAGAATGAAAACACTTCCTATCGGAACCTTTGGGACACAGCAAAAGAGGTACTTAGAAGCCAATTTATATCAATAAATGCACACATCCAAAAAGAAGAAAGGACCAAAATCAAAGAATCATCCCTACAACTTGAACAAATAGAAAGAGAGCAAAAAAAGAAATCCACAGACACCAGAAGAAAACAAATAATAAAAATCAGAGCTGATCTAAAGGAAATAGAAAACAGAAAAACAATTGAAAGAATTAACAAGACTAAAAGCTGGTTTTTTGAAAAAAGTCAACAAAATCGATAAACCACTGGCCAAACTGACAAAAGAAAAGAAGGACAGGAAGCAAATAACCTGAATAAGAAGTGAGATGGGCAATATTACAACAGACCCAGCTGAAATTCAAAGAATCATATCAGGTCACTATGAAAAATCATACTCTAACAAACATGAAAACCTAGAAGAAATGGATGAATTCCTAGAAACACACTACCTACCTAAACTAACACAAACAGAGGTAGAACAACTAAATAGACCCATAACAAAAGAAAATATTGGAAAGGTAATAAAAAAACTCCCCCCCAAAAAAGGCCTGGTCCAGATGGCTTCACTGCAGAGTTCTACAAAACTTTCAGAGAAGAGAGGACGGAATACTACCAAACTCATTCCATGAAGCCACCATATCCCTGATACCAAAACCAGGTAAAGACACCACAAGAAAAGAAGATTATAGACCTATATCCCTCATGAACTTAGATGCAAAAATCCTCAACAAAATTCTAGCCAATAGAATTCAACAACATATCAAAAAAAAAATTCACCGTAACCCAGTGGGATTCATACCAGGTATGCAGGGATGGTTCAACATTAGAAAAACAATTAATGTAATCCACCAGATAAACAAAACAAGACAAGAATCACATGATTTTATCAATTGATGCAGAAAAGACATTTGACAAAGTTCAACACCCATTCATGATAAAAACTCTCCTCAAAATAGGAATAGCAGGAAAACTCCTCAACATAATAAAGGGCATTTATACAAAGCCAACAGCCAACATCACCCTAAATGGAGAGAGCCTGAAAGCATTCCCATTGAGATCTGGAACCAGACAAGGATGCCTTTTATCACCGCTCTTATTCAACATTGTGTTGGAGGTCCTAGCCAGAGCAATTAGGTTAGATAAAGAAATAAAGGGCAGCCAGATTGGCAGGGAAGAAGTAAAAGTATCTCTGTCTGCAGATGACATGATCTTATACACAGAAAACCCTGAGGAATCCAGAAAACCACTGAAACTAATAGAAGAGTTTAGCAGAGTATCGGGATACAAGATAAACATACAAAAATCAGCTGGATTCCTCTACACCAACAAAAAGAACATCGAAGAGGAAATCACCAAATCAATGCCATTTACAGTAGCCCCCAAGAAGATAAAATACTTAGGAATAAATCTTACCAGAGATGTAAAAGACTTATACAAAAAAAACTACAATACACTTCTGCGAGAAACCAAGAAAGACTTACATAAGTGGAAAAACATACCGTGCTCATGGATAGGAAGACTTAACATAAAAATGTCTATTCTACTAAAAGCGATCTATACATTTAATGCAATTCCGATCCAAATCCCAATGACATTCTTTAATGAGATGGAGAAACAAATCACTAACTTCATATGGAAGGGAAAGAGGCCCCACATAAATAAGGTATTGCTGAAAAAAAAGAACAAAGTGGGAGGCCTTACTTTACCTAATTTTAGAACCTTTTATACCACCACAGTAGACAAAACAGCCTGGTACTGGTACAACAGGTACATAGACCAATGGAACAGAATTGAGAATCCAGACATAAATCCATCCACATATGAGCAGTTGATATTTGACAAAGGCCCCAAAGCAGTTAAATGGGGGAAAAGACAGTCTTTTTAACAAATGGTGCTGGCATAACTGGATATCCATCTGCAAAAAAAATGAAACAAGACCCATACCTCACTCCATGCACAAAAACGAGCTCAAAATGGATCAAAGACCTAAATATAAAATCTAAAACGATAAAGATCATGGAAGAAAAAATAGGGACAACGTTAGCAGCCCTAATACATGGCATAAACAGTATACAAAACATTATTAAGAATGCCAAAGAAAAACTGGATAACTGGGAGCTCCTAAAAATCAAACACCTATGCTCATCCAAAGACTTCACCAAAAGAGTAAAAAGACTACCTACAGACTGGGAAAAAGTTTTTAGCTGTGACATTTCCAATCTGCACCTGATCTCTAAAATCTGCATGATACTGCAAAAACTCAACTACAAAAAGACAAATAACCCAATTAAAAAATGGGCAAAAGATATGAATAAACACTTCACTAAAGAAGACATTCAGGTAGCTAACAGATACATGAGGAAATGTTCACGATCATTAGTCGTTGGAGAAATGCAGATCAAAACTACAATGAGATTTCATCTCACTCCAACAAGGAGTAATCCAAAAAACATAAAATAATAAATGTTGGAGAGGCTGTGGAGAGATTGGAAGACTTATACACTGCTGGTGGGAATGTAAAATGGTACAACCACTTTGGAAATCGATTTGGCGCACTTCCTTAAAAAGCTAGAAATAGAACTACTATAAGACCCAGAAATCCCACTCCTCGGAATATATTCTAGAGAAATAAGAGCCTTTACACGAACAGATATATGCATACCTATGTTTATTGCAGCACTGCTCACAATAGCAAAAAGCTGGAAGCAACCAAGGTGTCCATCAACGGATGGATGGATAAATAAATTATGGTATATTCACGCAATGGAATACTATGCACCCATAAAGAACAGTGAGGAACCTGTGAAACATTTCATAACATGGAGGAACCTGGAAGGCATTATGCTGAGTGAAATTAGTCAGTTGCAAAAGGACAAATATTGTATAAGACCACTATTATAAGACCTTGAGAAATAGTTTAAACTGAGAAGAAAACATTCTTTTGTTGTTATGAGAGGAGGTAGGGAGGGAGGGTGGGAGAGGGGTATTCACTAATCAGATAGTAGATAAGAACTACTTTAGGTGACGGGAAAGACAGCGCACAATACAGAGGAGGTCAGCACAACTGGACTAAACCAAAAGCAAAGAAGTTTCCTGAATAAACTGAGTGCCTTGAAGGCCAATGTAACAGGAGCAGACGTTTGGGGACCATGGTTTCAGGGGACATCTAAGTCGATTGGCATAATAAAGTCTGTTAAGAAAACACTCTGCATCCCACTTTGAAGACTGGCGTCTGGAGTCTTAAATGCTAGCAAGCAGCCATCTAAGATGCATCAATTGGTCTCAAGCCACTGGATCAAAGGAGATCGAAGAACACCAAGAACACAAGGTAATTTCAAGCCCAAGGGACAGAAAGGGCTACATAAACCAGAGACTATATCAGCCTGAGACCAGAAGAACTAGATGGTGCCTGGCTACAACCAATGACTGCCCTAACAGGGAACACAAAAGTGAACCCCTGAGGTAGCAGGAGAGCAGTGGGATGCAGACCCCAAATTCTCATAAAAAGACCAGACTTAATGGTCTGACTGAGACTAGACGGACCCTGGTGATCATGGCCCCCAGACCTTCTGTTGGCCCAGGACAGGAACCATTCCCAAAGCCAACTCTTCAGACATACATTGGACTGGACAATGGGTTGGAGAGGGATGTTGGTGAGGAATGAGCTTCTTGGATCAGGTGGACACTTGAGACTGTGTTGGCATCTCCTGCTTGGAGGAGAGATGAGAGGGTAGAGGGGTTTAGAAGCTGGTGAAATGGACACAAAAAGAGAGAGTGGAGGGAGAGAGCGGCCTGTCTCATTAAGGAGGAGAGTAACTGGGAGTATGTAGCAAGATGTATATAAGTCTTTGTGTGACAGACTGACTTGATTTGTAAGCTTTCACTTAAAGCACAATAAAAATTATATTAAAAAAAAAATTGACTAAGACGCCATTCCTACTTTCAAGAGGATGTCATTGTTATCTGCCATCAGGCCTACTCTGACTCATGGCAACCATATGTACAAAAGAACAAAACATTAAGTAGTCCTGCATCATCCTTACAATCACCAGCATGTTCAAGTTCATCTTTGCATCTACTGGGCCAATTCATCTCACAGAAGGTCTTCGCTCTTGTTGGTCCTCTTCTTCACCAAACATGATGTCTTCCTCCTCTAGCGACTGATCCCTCCAGATAACATGTCCAAAGAAGCGAGTCGGACGAAGTTCTGTTATGATCCATAACATTTTCGCTGACTGATTTTGAGAAGTAGGTTGTTAGGCCTTTCTTCCTATTCTGTGTTACTCTGGAAGCTCCTCTGAAACCTTTCCACCACAAGTAACCCTGCTGGTATTTGACGTAGTGGCATAGCTTCTAGCATTACAGCAACACATAGGATAACTCAATGGAAAACTTCATTTGTTCCGATTGGTGTCCCAACTTAAAAAAATGAAGTAATGATTACTTGTTTTTGGAAACTCTCAACCCTCATTTCCCCTTATAATGCTTTGCTCTTTTCAAACAATTAGCCTGAAAAAATAATTCACATTTCATGAGAGTAAATCCCTATATGACTCCTCCTTTCCTTCTCTTTTCTTCACTACTACCATTATAGATCAACCATTGAAGAAAATACACAATAATATAGGAGTATTGCCTTTCACAGAATATTACTTTTAAAGAGGACCATGGGAGAGGTTAAAGTTTAGCTGAAGATGTGAAATTTCCAGTAACGAAGTTTCAGGCAGTGTGGCATCTAGCCATCCAGTGCCTTAAATCTCTTTTGGTTCCAAGAAGCAGACATATACTAACACAAAAGCAAAGTAGGATTTATTAGAAGAGTACAGGTATTTCATCAACCAAGGACAGAAAATGAAGAATGGATGGGCTGGCAGTGGCTTTCTAATTGGAAACTGGAGTGATCAAAAGAAGTTACTGTTTTCTATCTCTCTTTTTTTCTCTCTCAGGGACTACAAGGATTCTAGGTTCTGAGTTTTGTCCATCTTCCTTTCTCAACCAGCTTCTTCTGCTAATTCAGCATGTATATGGCCTATTGTGGTCAGCAGCCCAGCTCTCTATCATTGAGTTCCAACCTACCTATTCATCACCAAGAAGTGTCATCCTTGGTGTCTCAATTCAACTATGAAAGAGGGAGAGAAACAGGGAGAGTATGTGGGTCAGTGTCTGATTAGACCAGTTCATCTCTTCAAGTCAAATCATAAAATTTTCTGCCTACCCAATTATTAGGCAGATTTGGGGTAAAGTGTTTACTCCTGGCCCAATCATCTGGGTCCAGAAAGTGTGTAGTTACCAAAGTATGTAGGACGGCCTATGTAAGATCTGGATAGAATTTTTAAAGGATCTGTGGGTAGTGCCCAGCAACAAATGTTTAGTGGACTCAGTCTTTGTACTCCTACCTTGAAATATCCATAGGTCTTTATATAGTATAATCAGCTCTTTATATCTCCCTTCTCTCCAGTTTATTACAGATTTTCCCAGTTCAAATTCATTTCATGTTTGTTTGCTTGTTTCCCATGTCTCTTTTATTCTCCTTTGTTTTAGAGACCTTGAATCTTCAAAAAACCTACTTAATGTATTAGTACTGAAATAAAACAAACTCCTCATGGACGCTCCATTGCCCATGATTGCCCACTTCTACAGCAATCATGATAAGTGGGTGCTCAGACAATCTCCATCTGTCATGGTACACTGTGGCCATAACACTGAGGTCTGTAGAAACAAGTGGGCTGAGAGATTGTTATGTTCACAAATACCCTTCACAACATATCCAGAGAGGAGCCAAGAGGCCTCTAGATTGTTCTGTCTCCAACTCACAGGATTAGATTGGCCCTGTATCCTAACAATATAACATAGTTTTCTTCTACACCTGGGCTCTTTATTTCTCTCTCTGTCTTTTTCTCCCTCTCCCTCCGCCCAGTATGTTAGCCCTAATCTCAGTTGTTGAGAGAAAACAAAAAATGTTATTACTGTTGGGCAAATTGCCCACTTAACCCACAGTACACACTGGCCCAAAAAAACTATACCATGGAAAATAAAAACTAAACTCTGTCCTGATATAAAACTCCCTTATGAAATCCCCACTATTCCACACATTCAACTATACTATGGATTATGTCATAAATCTCATTAAAGATTATATTTGATGTATTCAATGACCTGGAAAGCTTACAAAGTAAATATTGTTTCTGTCTTTCAGAACTAACTTTTTGATACACAGGAGTCAACTGAATATTAGAGAAACAGTAAACAATAAAAGGAGCCCTCAATTAAGTTCCTTGGCTCTGATACTGGATCTGTCATGGACTAACCTTGTGAGTTTGGGCAAATCGTTTATATCCTGCTGGGCATCAGTTTCTTCAAAAGTCAAGTGCTGGATTAGTTGGTAACACAAACACTGTTGGTTGCCAGGAGTCATTCTCTCCCCTCTTCCCTTGATGATGGAGTACATCTCTCACGATAGAAGCTGAAAATGATCATTCTTATACCCTCAACCTCCCACATAGCTGAAACATGAGAATGAGACCAGTGCTGGCCAGTGGAATCTGATAATTCTGACTGAAACCTTCTGGGGAAGGTTTTTCTCACTATTGAAAATAAATACCCCTTCAGCCTGCCTTTGGAGGCTTTCATGCCTAGAGCTAAGACAGCCATGAAGCAACCATGACATGGAAGCCAAGAAGATCATAAAGAATCTGACCCAGAGCCCTGCTATTTTTGAACGGCTGTATTTCCAACCCCTGAAGTCATTAAACAATTTCTCATTATGTAAGTCATTTTTATTTGGGTATTCTGTTACTTGTAGCCAAGTACATCCTTACTGATACAGCTGCAAAGATCTCTATGATCTCTTCCAGCTTTAAGAATATATGATCCCATAAGGTAAAAAGAGAGAGAGAGAGAAAAAAACCGTGACAGTTGTCCTATTGATAAGCAAGTTAATCATAGGGCTTGATTTTAAGGATCAATAGAGAAAAGAATTCAAAAAGGGATACTAGTCAGACTATAGAGCTTAAAAAAGCATGGAGAAGAACCTACCCCAAACATCTCCCATTGCCTTTATGCATTGGATAGGGGAAGGAGCATCTGTAGACATAAAAATATCTAAAATATTTTTACTGCCCATCATTTGAATACTCTTCCTATTTTAAGCAGAATCTACTTCTCACTATGGAATTCAAAGGGAGATTTACCCCTTTTCTATCTCTGGCAATCAAAGCAACAAAAGACGTCCAAAGCCTGGAAAGTCTAATGCTCCTACATAGGAATTGGAATGTTGAAAGCTGAGGGGTAGCAGTGTCAAAGCAGTTTATAGTTATTGATGGCGGAGTCCTTGGCCTTGACAAGCCAGTGAAGGTATCATCAGACTGTTTCTGTCATGTGACCATAAGAATTCCTGAAGTCCAGGCTCCCTTGTCCCATCTGCGTTTGTAGCTTGGTTCTCCAAACTTCCAGAAGCTTCTGGGAATCATCCTCAATATATTTTAAATAAACTATTTGTCTGGTTTTGGTTAAACGGGATTCTGTTTTTGGTTTATCACAACCAAGAAACCTGACTGATACGGAGTCAAAATCTTGAATGTGAAGAAATGTGGCTTTGAAAGTTTAGAATTCATACAGGCTTGTGAAAATAAAATTCAGAAGAATAGTTGGAGCTGTAGAAGAACATCTAGAGGTTTACAATAAAACACTTTCCGGCCTCACCCAAGAGAGGAGTATCAGCCTTAGGAGGCACAGTCTAGAGTCCTTTCTGAAGCAGCCCTAAGTGTCCCTGCTGCCCTCCTTCCTGTGCACAACCTCCCCAAAGACGTTAGAACAAGTGGTTCATTCATGATATCAGAAGGGTTCCTTATTTTACTCTCCCATCTTTCAGGAAGAGCCATGATTGTCCTTCAAAAGTGTTTCTGATATATACTTAGTGAGGTACATGTGTTGTGGAACCAACATTGAGTAGAATGTGACTTTCATTAAGAGTAACAACTGCAAAATTGGCTGGAGAGAAAGAGGACTCCAGTCACTCTATTTTTGGTGGAGTTACTCCCTTACCTCCTAAAGATCAGACTTCCTGCTACAATAATAAAAACAAGTGGCAAAGTTAAAATAAACAAAATTAAAGGAAAACATAAATGTTTTATCAGAGCAAAGCTAATAAGTTAATTTTAGGCTAAAGTTATGAGTAGAAACAAACACAAAGATCAAAATAAGCACAAAAAAGATAACCACTAAAAAGAAAACAAAAACCAGGGCAGTTAAATTATAACACGGTAAAAGAAAAATTAAAATAGATAAAAGGTAATAAGGACTTAAAAGATCAGATTAAAATGAACAGTGAAAAGGAAAATAAAGCCATAAACAGATGAAAAAGATAATATGAATCCAAAGTGAAACACCATTTTTGAAAACTCTGATTCAAAATAACAAGGCATAACAAACAAATGCAAAGCTCTAAATGGTATGCTTGTGTGTTTGTATGTATGTGTGTGTTTTAAATTAAAGTAGCCTCATTCTCAGTAAAGATAAGGAAAACAAACAACTGAAGTAGACAGCATGTAGGCTCTCAAAAATCAAACTACTTCATTTCAGGTAGAATCTTTTGAGTGGTTTTTATGAGCAGAGAGCAAGGAGATAAAAAGCAAAACAAGGACCATCTATAACCTCTTGAAATCAAACCTGTTGCCATCAAGTCAGTTCCAACTCACAGTGACCCTATAGGACAGAGTGGAACTGCCCATTTCATTTCCAGGGAGCACCTGGTAGATTCAAACTCCTGACCTTTTGGTTAGTAGCCGTAACTCTTCACTACTATGCCACCAGGGTTCCCTATAACCTCCCAGGACAGGTATATTTTTCAATCTTAACCAATTAAGAAGACATATTGTGTGAGAAAACACAACCCCAGGAATTAGGAAAACATCTCAGTTGCCATCGAGTTGATTCCAACTCATGGTGACCCTATACATGTCAAAGTAGAACTGAGCTCCATTGGCTGATTTTTCAGAAGTAGTTTTTTTTTTTTTTTTTTTTAGGCAAACATAGCTGACTTAATGTCTGCTTTTGATACTCTTGGTAACCAAAATACCTTGGTGAGATTCAGTGGTTCTCAAACACTGTCCACAGACTATGTGTTAGTTTCCTATTGCTACTATGGAAATTACCACGAATGGACATAGGCAACCTGTGATGGAAAGGGGGAGAGTGCTGTCACATTGTAGGGAATGCAACCAATATCACAAAACAATATATACATAAATTTTTGAATGAGAAATTAACTTGAGATGTAATCTTTCACCTAAAGCACAATTTAAAAAAATAAAATAAATAACCACAAATGCAGTGGCTTAAAACAGCACAAATATATTTTCCTACAATTCTGGAGGTCAGAAGTCCAAAATAAGTCTTATAGCACTAAAATCAATGTTGAAGGGGCAGTGCTGATTCCTTCTGGAGATTCTAGGGGAGAATCAGTTTCCTTGTCCTTAAAAGATTCTAGAAGGTGTCCTCATTCTTTGGCTTGTGGCATCTCTGAGGGAGAAAGATGATGAGGTAGAAATTAAAATGCAACCAAGGGGAAAAAAGAATTTTCCCATAGTGACCTTGAGAAGTAAACTGAGGGGACCCTGCAGGGTAGGAGTCTGTGAGTGGCTCACACTTGCTGAGGGATGGAAGCATGAGTGGGCAAGCGTAACAGAGCTACTTGCACACTGCACTCCACCTATGGTTTCCATGTGAGCCAGAAGAAACAAATCAAATGTGAACAACTTTTTTGTTCATTTTTATAGACTCAGGTGTGCTTGCTCAGCTAATTATAAGGGTGTTTAATAATGAATGGAATCTCCCATCCTATCCATAGGCAAAGGCAGAGGGCCAGCTTGAAGCTCTAAGGGAGGCCTGGTGGGAGAAGAAAATCAATTTCACGTAAGCGTAAGGGGGCTCAGTGGGCAAGCCTAATACCACCATGTGAGTCTCAGTGCCAGGTCATCCTTTCTCCAGACTCCAGAACTTGGCTCTGTGTATTGTGTAGGAGGTGGTCTAACTCCTACTCAGAGTAATCCCAAATGCTAGAAACCATTCAAATGCTTACTTATTCAGATCCTCATTGCTCTATAAACTTATACAGAAAACCAACTGACTTTTGGGGGGACTAATGTGAGGAAAACAAATCCTAGAAATAGTTCTGTGCTTTGTTTGATGCGCATTCAAAACTTCCATCATAACCACTGGCAGCTTGATTTGCATGAATTTTAAAGTGCTTTGTAAACCACTCAAGTACTTAGCAGTTCTTGCTGAGGAATGGAGACTAAAAGCTGACAAGCAGATTGCAAGGTAGGGAGAAGCCTGCTCTATCCTCTGTCTGAGCTGCTCTGACATTGTGGCTGCCTTCCAGACTACCTGATTAAATCAAGACCTAAATTCGTCACTGACCTGTTTTTCCATCTTGGTATAGGCAGTTAATGTAAGCCCAGTGCTCTGTGAGTTATTTTTGTGTGAAACTTGGGTTTAGCCTGGTCTGTTTTTTATATCTGAATTTTGCTAACGGTAGTCTGTGCTTCCAGTTATTGACAGAAGTGGGTAATGACCTAACAGTGTGGGGGGAAAAGAGGCCTAGTAAAGATCTAAGCAAGGAAAACAAGATCCGCCAGCATGAATCATCTCATACACATGCTACTAGATTCCTACTGAGGACACAAAAATTTCAGGGGAAATCAGAAAATCATTGATCTGACCTGGCTCCATTAAACACTGTTGAAAAGCCGAAACTGCACTGAGGCTGAGAACAAGTCTCACACCAGCACCACCCCAGAACCCCCTGTGATTTAGATGCTGTTTGGCGAGACATTCAATGCCTAGAATTCTAGGACGAGGTATACAAAAATAAAATCCGTAGCTCCTGGCCTCAAAGAATGCACAGTCTAGCAGAGGAAAGATAAGTAATCATACAAGACAGTGTGGTAAGTGCTATGACTGAGGTACACCCCTGTGCTGTGGCAACAGAGTTTTAGATAGGTGGCCAACCCAGGACGATGTGGCTCAAGGGATGAAAGGAAGGCCATGAAAGGAAGGATACAGGAAAGAAGCAAGGAAGGAAGGAAGAACACAGGAAGAAAGGAAGGATACAAGAAGGAAGGAAGGAAGAAAGAGAAAGAAATCCCAAACTGCTGGGAGCCAGGCTGCAAGGGCAGCCTCTCTGCACCCACTGCCCCCAGCATAAACATCGAAGAATTCCTGAAAAGTCAGGAGGAGCCAGGCTGCAAGGGCGGCCCCTCTGCACCCACTGCCCCTAGCATAAACATCGAAGAATTCCTGAAAAGTCAGGAATATCTCTGTCATCTGTGTTCTGTTTCTGTTTCATTTTCAGCCTGTGTATAGCAGAATGTATAAGCATAAAATTCCATTATAGATTTAGGGACCTTTGGAGGGGGGCATCCTACTCATAATCCCCTGGTAAAATCCCGGGTAGGGACAGCCCGTGTATTACCTGAGAATCAACATGAAGTTGTCTTAGGGGGAGAACGAATAGCTCAACTATGGAAAACAAAAACAGGATGGTGGAATCCTGGTATTTACCGAGGCCCTTTTGTGATTAAACCACCACCCACACATGATCCCATAAAAGTGGAAAAACAAAAGGCAGTGAGTTCTCTCAGCCAATTTCTCAGCCAATTACAGGTCAACCTTCTCGTCTACCCCGCTCACTGCTGCGCTTGACTGGTCTTTGGGTATAGAGATTGGGCTAATTGTCCTTGGCATAATCGTGGACAATATAATGTAACCCAAAGTGGCTGGACTTCAAGAACTTGGCCACCCTGGACAAGATGGACAAAGCCTATGTGGCAATGGTTTTGCAAAAAGATTAATTGTTATAAAAACTGTGGAAGGTATTGCAAGATTAAGCATAAGTGTAAAGCAGTATGAAGTCAATTGTTACTTTAAATCAACTAAACAAAAACTCATTGTATTTGTGTGCGCATGCAGAACTGTACTATGTGTCACTTGGAAAATTATGTCTCTGGGAAATGATGTTATACTGCCCCTTTGTTGATCATGCGATGTTATGCTTTTGTAAGCTTATGATATAAAAGACCATGTAAAAAATAAAGAGGGGCTTCCTTTTCTGCAGAATGAAAATATAAGACACACTACCTCTCATTCTTTTTCGCCGAACTCTACCCCTCCTCTGGTGACCCTGTCCATTGCTGAGGCTGGCCCCCGGCACCAAACCACTAAGGAAATGGTTCTTAAACTTTAGTGTGCAAAGACACACCTGAGAAGTTTTTATTAAAAAGCAGATTCCTAGACCACTCCCCCTCTTTCTGTTCCCCCATATTATTATTAACCAAGGCCTAGATGAGCCTCAGGCATCTGATTTTTCACAAGCATTCCCAAGTGATTCCGTTTCAAGTAGTCCCAGGCTCCATTTTGAGAACACTTTACCAAGCTGACCCAAGATTGCCGCCATTCCTCAAGGTGTGCTATTCCTTGTCCGATGTAGGCAGCATTGCAAAGTCAAAAAGTAGATTATTACAGACTTGCCTATCTTTTCTGTACCCTTTCTAGTCCAATCTACTTGTACGTATCATGCTCCTCTTCCCCCAGTCACACAAATGCCCTCCTCTACGGGACATTTTCTCTGAAAAGTGCATCCTTTGCATCCCAATAGAAAGTGAGGGTCTTGAGGTACCACCACCAGGATGAACTTGATTTTTATTCTGACTTGTGAGGAACAAAAATCTTTGTCATCGTCTAACAGAAATTGGAACATCCTTGGGGAGAGAGGGAGAAAGAGTTGTTTGTGGAAGTGACAGGGAACTTTTCTTGGTGACCAGGAAATCACAACTTAAAGGTGGCCACTTACATATTCAGCTTATGGAAAGAAAACTAAAAAAACAAACAAACAAACAAAATTGCTGTGGAGACGATTCTGACTCATAAAGAACCTATAAGGACAGAGTAGAACTGCCCCCATAGGACTTCCAAGGAGCAGCTGTTTGATTCGAACTGCCGACCTTTTGGTTAGCAACCAAGCTCTTAACCACTACACTTAGGGGAAGGGCATCCTGGAAATCCTGGAAGTGCTTACTCCTTGGACAACTCACTCTGCTCACACTTCCTATTCCTTAGCACAGCATGTGCAATGAATAAGTCTTTGTTTGTTTGTTTGTTGGCCCAGTGAGTTTTATGTTTCACTTCAAATTTTCAGAAGGTAAGGTCTCAGAATAACTTTTGATAATGCCCCTGGGTTTCTCACCAAAGCCTGGGTCCTTTAAAGGCCTTCCGTGAGGCATCAAAGAAGGGGAGAGGAGCTTATAAGAGACTGCTTAACAATAGCAACAGGTGCCTTACCACATCACGTCCTGTAACTGACAGCAATGCTCTATATGTTTTATCAACCTATAGCTGAGAAATCCGTCATTTAAATGAATAGTTTTGTAAGACACCTTACATGTGACACTAACCACCAGGGGGAAAACAGTTTATAACACCCAAATGGACACTGTATTTCCTAATGAGATTCATCTTATTTTTGGAGAGTCATCTGGGACCCTTTTTAATATAGCTTCCCTCCATATCTAATGAGTTCCCTGACCTTGATCTCTCTCCTGCTTCCTCTTTTTGCCTCTGTTCTTGCTTGTATAAAGCTGCTCCGATCCTTGTAGTGTCTCTCATGACGGTTTGCTGTAACGGGCTCAGAACAGTGTTCAGAACTCAGAACAAACCCTCCCACTAGTATTGCCAGATGAGTATTTGTAAGACGCAACTTTTTACAGGTAAGACCTCTGCTTGGTGACTCCCAAAACCTCCAGGGAAGACTTACTTTTAGATTTGAAGCCAACTTTACCTATGCATAGCCAAACAGATCTTCACACTGTTTTCTTTCAAGGCCTGACTCAAATGCTCTTCTTTGTTTTGGTTTTGTTGTTGCTCTTAAAATTTATTTTCGAAAATGTTATAAGTACCCATGGTAAAATATACCAACAGTAAAAAGGGTATGAGATTAAAAAGTATGCTCCCTTCCACCATTGACCTTTGGTGTGCCCTTTCCCAAAGGCAACAATGCTACCAGTTTTATAGCTATTCACTGCATCTATAAGCATATCTCTGTGTACATATGTCCCTCTCTTTTTAATAAATAGTTTTCTACTTAGCTTTTTCCTTTAGAAATGTCTAAGAAATTGTTTTTTATCACCACAGGTAGATGTTCCTCATCCTTCCTAGTAACTGTCATCATATTCCATTATAAAATGCACCACATTTATTTAATCACTATTCTACTAACAGCAATTTGATTACTTCAGTCATTTGCTACTAAAAATGTTGCTGGATTGATCATTCTAATTCATACATTTGTGTGTATTGTGCACAACATAGCTCTAACCAGAGGCAGATTTACAATGAAGTTAATGGAATTTAAGCCTCCAGATTCCCTCACTTACATGCACCCATTGTTTTTTTTTTTTTTTTCTTCCTTAAAGAAGGAACCACAAAACTGTACCTGCTTCAAGATCTACAGAACCTAAACCAGTCCTGGCTGTAGTATAAATTTTCTAAGACAGTAAAATCAAAGTGCATGTGCATTTCAGATTTTGAAAGATGGAACTGAATTCCAAAAGCCAAGTCTATAAGCCATGTTGAAGGAAATTCTCTCCAGTACCTCCAAATTCCCCTGGCCCTCTATTGACACTCCCAGTAGGATACATCCCCTTATACCTTGCTTTAGTTACTTGGGTACTTGTCTTATCTTCTTCACGGAGCTGGGAGCACCTTGAAGTCACCAATTACATGTTCTGTCTCTATATTCTACCCAGTACCTGGCACAAGGCTTTTCACTTAGCACACAAATATTTGGTGAATTTGCTTGAAGTCCTTTTTAGATGTGGTGAATAAAAAAAATCAGTCAGTAAAAAACATAGTTAAGCAGTCAACGAACTATTTCTGGATCACCTTAAGTACAATCTGAATTTGGAGTCTATACATGGACACCAGCTCTGCCAACTTTGCAGACTTAATTACTATGTTCCCCTTTCCATCATCCAAGTCATAAATAAAAACACTATATTCGGTAGCCTAAGTCCTACAAAATATTATCTAATGTATTCTCTTCCCCCTCTCTACCAGTTAATATTAAACCACCGATAATACAGTCTAAATATAATCTTGCAAACAAATTTAATTCACACTAGTGAAAAAGAACTAAAAGCTTATTGAAGCCAAAATACATGCTAGCTGCTGATTTCTCACTATCTTCCATAATTTTTTTTTTTTTTTTCCATAAGGGGTCTACTACTTCACCATAGAGGCAAATTTCATTTGTGAGACATAGTTGGTTCTTTACAAAAGCAACACCAGGCACTAACAACCAAACCAAATCTGTTGTTGCTGAGTCGATTCCGACTCATAGTGACCCTATAAGTCATAGTAGAACTGCCCCATAGGGTTTCCAAGGAGCTGCTGGTGGATTCCAACTGTCAACCTTTTGGTTAGCAGCCAAGTTCTTTAACCACTGTGCCACCAAGACTCTCCATTCCAGGTACTAGAAAACTCTTCAATTTGTTTGCAGTATTTTCCAGTCAGTTCAGAGGTTTCTTAGGCATTCTAATTAATGTATAATGTGTAGGTGTTAAATTGAATGGCATATTTTATTTCTCATTTTAAGCAATATTAAGTTTAACAATGTTGAAATCAGCCTAGGGCATCATTTTTCCTTGATCAAGTAAGTACTTATAACAGAGGATTCCACTGAGAACTTCATTTAAACATTATCATACATTAATCTTAGCCTCCTTGCTGTCATTAGATATTCATTTGACTAGACCTCAGCTGGTCCCTCTATACTTCTTAAAATCTCTTTCTTCCCTCATTAACCCCAGTAGTTCTCAGACTTTGATCTGCATCATAATCACCTATTAGTTTGTTAAAAACATAGTTCCCTAGTTCCATCTCCATAGTGTCTGATTCAATAATTTCTCTAGGTCTTACTACTCAAAGGATGGTCCCTAGACCAATAGCCTTGGCATGCCTCGGGGCTTGTTAGAAGTGCAGAATCTAGAGACGCACTCCAGTCCTACTGAATTAGAAGCTGCAATTTAACAAGATCCCTAAAGTGTGCACATTAAAGCTGGAGAAGCACTGAGACTTACTCCTATTCCTTCCACTCTCTTTTCAGTTTGTCTCATTGACTCCATCCCCTCCTGTCTGTTCAAAAGACATTAGTCTAAATCAACCCTTTATTCCCTTATATCTTCACATTCTCCCTCGCTGGCTTCTTCCTTTGGTCAAAAAAAAAAAAAAAAAAAAAAAATCCATTTCTCAGTTCTGCTCTTTGCACTTATAATTATCCCATTATTTTCCTTCTCTTCACTGCCAAATTTTTTGCGTGGGGCACCACTTCCTGCCTGCAAACCTCTCCTTAATCCTCTGTGCTCTGGCTACTACCTCTCCATTAAAAGAGTCCTCTTTATTCACCTTATTCCCAAATTCAATAGTCTCTCCTCAATTCATGCTCTGCTTGTTCTCACTTCAAATTTTGACACTGTCAACCATTTCCCTTTTTAAAACTCTCACCTATACCTCACAATTCTCTTCCCACCTCTGTTCTTTCTTGGTCTCCTTATCTGTGTCTCTTCCTTCCTCTGCCTAGCTTAACTATGTGTTCTTTCAGCCTCTCTTTGATCTTTTTCTCTTCCCATTCTTTACTCTCTCCCAGACCTGACTATCACTAACCTGTGTGCATAGTGCCAACTGTCACCTGAATGCCAATGTCTCCGCAATCTTCATGCCCAGACTTGTTTTGCATAACACAGAGAGTATAGCCCTAATGAGATAAAATAATTTTTAAGGGCCTGTCCTGTCAGCAGTCAATGAAGATGCTTAGATGTGAATGAATAAAGTTCACAGAATGGTGAAAATGTCAATCAACTTCCCTGGTAAAAATTAAAAAAAAAAAAAAAAAAGGGCAACTCCTCTGGCATTGGCATAAAGTCAGTAGTCAGATGTCTGAACTCAGAGGAATTCAGCAAAGTAGGTCTTGCCGAATTAAATGTGCCTTTAATTAGTATTTTGGCTGAATGTCCCTTTTGCGAATCCACAATAACTGCCATTAACCTGGACCTCATTTTCCAAACGAGTGAACAGCGTTGGGTGAGGTTGTGAAGTGTGGTTGCTCCATTTTCAGTGGTGCTCTGCTGTGTGAAGTTAATGAGTTAGAAGTAATCTGTGTAGACGGGCCAAAACATTTCCAGCAACGGAATCGAGAAATATTTTGGTTGGCCAAAGCAAACACAATCTGGGATGCATTTTAAACTGTGAGCTGCCTTCCCCTCCAATCTCTCACCCTGGGATTCAGGCATAATAACTAGCACTAAGCACACATTTTAATTCATGTTTTGGTGTAAATTGAATGTGCTATTAACCCATACTCCTCTTTCCCTTTTATAGTTCTGTCCAATAACAATAGAAAGAAACACTTCCCTTCCTTCTTTCTGGATAATGAGAAATAAATAGATAAGAAAAAATCTAAATAAATAGATAGATAGATAAAATCTTTCTGTAAAGTGAACTAATCACATCATATGAACCCGTTTTTTGTTTCAAAAATTTATGACTAGCATTCGTTGAAAATGAATGCTAACCAGAAAATGTGCTAAGCACTTTAATTTCAACAAAAAAGCACAAAATTATTCCAATAATCTAGGGATAACATTCATTGAATACTTGCCAGAAAATGTGCTAAGCACTTTACATAATTATATCAATGAATCCTCAAAATACTGCTATGATATAGGTGTTAATATTATTCCCATTTCTGAAAGAAGGAAATTGAAGCATCACAAATTTAAGTAATTTCATCAAGGTTTCACAGCTGGTAATGGAAGGAGCCCTGGTAGCACAGTGGCTCAGAGCTTGGCTGCTAACCAAAAGGTCAACAGTTCGAATCCACCAGCTATTCCTTGAAAACGTTACGGGCAGTCCTACTCTGACCTACAGGGTCGCTATGAGTTGGAATTAAACTGTACAGCAACAGTTTTGTTGTTTTTTTAAGTGGGGGAACTGGAATTTAAATTAGCAGGAAATCTAGCCAAAGAGCCCAAATGCTTAGCTATTACAACTTCCTACCGGGTACATAGCAACATTACCACTCAGCCACAGCACGCCAGTGAGTTCAGCACTGACCTTCCAACTCAAACCAACAACTCATCAACTCTCCAGGGTTCTAAGGGTGGAGGTTAAGTTCTGGAGCTGAGTATCCCAGTTCTTTTCTCAATGTTCTTCAAGCTGGTACCTTTGCCAGACCTGCACAGGTAGCTTCTTTCTGGGATTTAATTTCCTCAATTGCAAATGTAAAACCAAAAAAACCAAACCCGTTGCCATGGAGTCGATTTCAACTCCTAGCAACCCCATAGGACAGAATAGTACTGTCCCATAGGGTTTCCAAGGAGCACTGAGTGGATTCAAACTGCTGACCTTTTGGTTAGCAGCCGTGGCTCTTAACCACTATGCCACCAGGGTTTCCTATAAACATAAACAGTCAGACTTAGACAAAAGACTTTTCCAAATCTCATACTCCCCCAACCTTTTTTTTTTTAATTCCTGTTAATTGGAGCTTTGATTCAGTAGTCTATGTGAAAGTCCACTCTGAGCTGCCTGCTTGCCCAGAACTAGAACAAAGACTTTGGTAAATGTAAAATATTTTTGAAAAATATTACAAAGACTTGGTAGAATCATCATCATGAGAAGAAAGAATTACAGAGTTTTACTGCTGAGAAGGGAAGTTATGGATTAAAAGGTGTCAGTGATTAAACAGGCCATAAGAGACAAAATTAGAAGCAGAGGCTACATATCCTGATGTCATTCCAGGGCTCTTCCCAGGGACAGGTTACCCAATAAGCAAGGTATGCACAAGCTTACCTGTGTTTACTTATTGATCTGTCGTACAAAATTTCACCGATAAAAAATGTGGTGAAATCCATGAGAAATTGTTCACTACAGATCAGTAAGTAAACACAGTTAAACCTGTGTGTACCTTCCTTTCTGTAAGCCCATATATACCTCGCTTACTGGTTAAGCCGTGTGTCTTAGGTGAGTTCTCTAGAGAAGCAAAACCAGTGAAGTATGTAAATATTTAGAGAAAGAGATTTATGTCAAGGGAATGGCTCACTTGTTGTAGAGGCTGGAAAGTCCCAAGTCCATGAGTCAGGCTGGAGGCTTCTCCTGACTCATGTAGCTGCAGGGGCTGACAAACCCAAGATCAGCATGTTAGACAGCAGTTCCCTGGCTCCCAGGCTGTGGAGGTTGACGAATCCCAAGATCAGCAGGAAAGCTGCTAGCTAAAGTCCCAAGAGCCAGAGGTCAAACGAATAGGAGCCACCTGCAGGATCCAGAGTAAACAAAGCCTGCGAGCTTTGCCAGAAAGTCCACTTATATTGGATGCAGGCCACACCCCCAAGGAAACTTCCTTTCAACTGATTGGCTCCTAATAACAGATTTCATCATGGAGCTGATTACATTACATCAGGTCTCATTATGTAGGTGACTGCATCATTACAAAGCTGTTAAACTACATCATAACTGCCAAACCACTGAGAATCATGGCCCAACCAAATTTACATATAACCATCACACCGCCCCTGGTTCTTTCTAATGCCAAAGTGAACTTAGCTATATATCAATGCATTTCACTGTGTTTCTTTCTCTGCTTGTTTTAATCCTGCAAAATGTAAGAAGGAAGTTGGTGAATGCTAAATAAGGACCAGAGAAATTGAAAAAGAAGAGAGAAGGAAAAGATAAGTATAACCACCACTACTTCACCAGCCAGAGAGTGAGGGAAAAAAACACTTTTGTCCAGTTTTTGAGATATTCTTATCCAGCTCTGTACAGTAAATACTATGCAACCAGCCACTCTCCAACAGTCATCTGTACAGCATAGCTTCTAGACCTATGACCAGCAAGAGCAAAATTAAAAGTGAGCCCTCCCAGCCTTCTCTTTTCTTGACCCAGTGCTGTTCCAACAAGTCAAATTCATTTTTATTAAGTACCTCTTTACCAACCAAAACAAAAAACCATTAGTATGTAGATTTTTAAAAATTATTATAAATAATATATAAATATATTCTTACTGTCAAGGTCCAAATAATACTTAAGTAAATATTTTAGCTGCCCTTTTTTCTATGAATGCTAATTTTTTTCAAATATCTCTGAGGATAACACTTTTTATACATTCTTCTACATTCTGATTGTTACCTTTGTTGCATGGGGGGCCTTGAAATTCTTAATGTTTAATGATTTTGATTATCTATTCATGTCTTAAGTCCATCATCTCTGTTTGATTATTGTCAAATTTCAAATGAATAACATCTTACTTAAAAACCAAAGGACAATAGAAGAAATCAAAGCCGAAATAGAAAAATTCCTAGAATCAAATAAGAATGAAAACACGTCCTACAAAAACCTTTGGGACACAGCAAAAGCAGTGCTCAGAGGACAATTAACATGCAATAGACATGCATATCAAAAAAGAAGAAAGGGCGAAAATCAAAACATTAACCCTAAAACTTGAACAAGTAGAAAGAGAACAACAAAAGAAGCTCACAGCCACCAGAAGAAAGGAAATAATAAAGATTAGAGCATAAATAAATGAAATAAAAAAAGACAAAATAAAAAGAAAAATAAATGAAATAGAGAACAGAAAAACAATAGAAAGAATCAACAAGCCAAAGTCAGTTCTTTGAAAGGATCAACCTAATCAACAAACCACTGGCCAAGTTGACAAAAGAAACCAGGAAAGGAAGCCAAAACCCAAATAAGAAATGAGATGAGGGGCATTACAATGGAACCGGCTGAAATAAAAAAGATCGTAACAGAATATTATGAAAAATTGTTCCCCAACAAAATGGGGAAATGGACAAATTTCTAGACACACTACCTACCTAAACTACCACAAACTGAGATAGAAAATCTAAATAGACTCATAACAAAAGAAGAGATTGCAGAGGTAATAGAAAAACTCCCAATTAAGAAAAAAAAGCCCTGGCCAGGACTGCTTCACTGGAGAATTCTATCAAATATTCAGAGAAGAGCTCACACCAATACTACTCCAACTATTTCAGATCATAGAAAAGAAAGAAATACTCCATAATTCATTCTATGAAGCCATCATAATCCTGATATCAAAGCCAGGTAAAGACTTTACAAAAAAAGAAAATTACAGACCAATATCCCTCACGAACACAGACACAAAAATTATAAACAAAATTCTAGCTGATACAATTCAACTGCATATCAAAAAAATAAGATATCATGACCAAGTGGGATCATACCAGTTATGCAAGGATGGTTCAACATTAGAAAATCAATCAATGTAATCCACCACATAAATAAAACAAAAGAATCACATGATCCTCTCAATCAACGCAGAAAAGGCATTTGATAAAGTCCAGTACACATGCCTGTTGAAAACTCTCAGCAAAATAGGAATAGAATGGAAAATTGCTCAATATAATAAAGGCATTTATACAAATCACTAATGAAGATCAAATACCACAACCTTCAGTATGGATTGCACCTCAACATAAAGAAAACAAAAGTCCTCATAGCTGGACCAATAAGCAACAACATGGTAAACACAGAAAAGATTGAAGTTGTCAAGGATTTCATTTTACTTGGATCCACAATCAACACCCATGGAAGCAGCAGTCAAGAAATCAAATGATGCATTGCATTGGGCATATCTGCTTCAAAAGATCTCTTTTAAGTGTTAAAAAGCAAAGATGTCACTTTAAGGACTAAGGTGTGCCTGACCCAAGCCATGGTGTTTTTGATCACCTAATATGCATGTGAAAGCTGGACAATGAATAAGGAAGACTGAAGAAGAATTGATGCCTTTGAATTATGGTGTTGGTGAAGAATATTGAATACACCACAGACTGCCATAAGAATGAACAGATCTGTCTTGAAGAAGTACAGCTGGAATGCTCATTAGAGCAAGAATGGCAAGAACTCATCTCAAATACTTTAGACAAGTTATTAGGAAGGACCAGTCCCTGGAGAAAGACATCATCCTTGGTAGAGCAGAGGGTCAGAGAAAAAGAGGAAGACCCTCAACAAGATGGATTGGCATAGTGGCTGCAACAATGAGCTTGAGCATAACAACAATTTTGAGGATGGAGCAGGACTGGGCAGTGTTTCATTTTTGTTATACATTGGGTCACTATGAGTCAGACTCAACTTGATGGCACCTAACAACAACAACATACAAAACCAAGAGCCAACATTATTCTCAGTCGAGAGAGACTGAAAGAACAGGAGCCAGACAGGGATACCCTTTATCACTACCCTTATTCAAGATTGTACTGGAAGTCCTAGCTAGAACAATAAAGCAAGGAGAGGAAATAAAGGTCATACATATTGGTAAGAAAGAAGTAAAACTATCCCTATTTGCAGACAATATGACCCTATACATAAGAAAATCTCAAGGCTTCCACAAGAAAACTACTGCAACAAATAGAAAGATTCAGCAAAGCAGCAGGATTCAAGATCAACATACAAAAATCAGTTGGATTCCCATACAACAACAAAGAGAACTTTGAAAAAGAAATCAGGAAAATAATACCATTTACAATGCCCCCCCCCCAATAAGATAAAATACTTAAGAATAAATTTAACCAGGGACATACAAGACCTATACCAAGAAAAATACAGAACACTACTGCAAGAAACCAAAAGAGACCTACATAAATGGAAAAACATACCATGCTCATGGATAGAAAGATAACATTGTGAATATGTCAATACTATCCAAAGTAATCTACAGATATAATGCAATCCCAATCCAAATCCCAGCAACTTTCTTTACAGAGATGGAAAAACTAATCATCAACTTTACATGGAAAGGAAAGAAGCCCCAGATAGGCAAGTGTTATCAGAGAAAAAGAACAAAGTAGGAGGCCTCACATTACCTGATCTCAGAACGCACTATACAATCATGGTAGTCAAAACACCCTGGTACTGGTACAACAACAGACATATTGACCAATGGAACCAAATCAAGAACCCAAAAACAAATTCATCCACCTATAGTCAGCTGATCTTTGACAAAGGACCAAAGTCCATTAAATGGGGAAAAGACAGTCTTTTTAACAAATGGTGCTGGCAAAAGTGGACGTCCATCTGTAAAAAAAAAATGAAACAAGATCCATACCTCTTATCGTACACAAAAACTAACTTAAAATGGACCAAAGACCTAAATGTAAATAATAAAGCCTAAAATAATAAAGATCATGGAAGAAAAAAAATCAGGACAATGATAGGGGCCCTAATACATGGCATAAATTCAATACAAATCATAACTAACAATGCACAAATGCCAAAAGATAAACTAGATTACTGGGAACTTTTAAAAATTAAACACTCATGCTTATGAAAAGACCTCACCAAAAGAGTAAAAGGAGAAACTACAGACTGGGAAAAAAATTTTGGCTACGGCATATCCTACAATGGACTAAAATTTATAGAAAACTTCAACATCTCAACAATAAAAAGAAAAACAATCTGATTAAAAGGGCAAAGGAAATGAACAGACACTTTACCAAAGAAGACATATAGGTGGCTAACAAACATATGAAGAAGGGCTTGCGATCATTAGCTATTAAAAAAAAATTTAGAGAGATGCAAATCAAAACTACAATGAGATACCATCTTACCCCGACAATACTGGCACTAACCAAAAAAAAAAAAAACAGAAAATAATAAACGTTGGAGAGGTTGTGGGGAGACTGGAACTCTTACACACTGCTGGTGGGAATGCAAAATGGTACAATCACTTTAGAGGACAGTATGGTGCTTCTTTGAAAAGAAATAGAAATACTATATGATTCAGCAATCCCACTCATAGGTATATACTCTAAAGAAATAAAGAGTCATGACATAAACAAATATATGCACACCTATGTTCATTGTAGCATTATTCACAATAGCAAAAAGATGGAAACAACCAAAGTACCCATCAACAGATGAATGAAGTAACAACCTGTGGTACATACACACAATGAAATACTACCAAATAATAAAGAATAATGGTGAATCTGCGAAACATATCACAACATGGATGAATTTGGAGGACACTATGATGAGTTATGATGAGTGAAATAAGCCAATCACCAAAGGACAAATATTGTATGAGATCACTATTATAAAGTAACAACAAAAGGTTTACACATAGGAAAAAAAAATTCGTTGATGTTTACCAAGGATGGGAGGGGGAGGGAGGGAAAATCACCAATTAGATAGAAGAAATGAGTTAATATCAGTGAATGGAAAGGTAATACATTATATGGGGGAAGTCTGTACAACATGACCAAGGTCAAGAGAAGACACAGTGAGAAGTGTAAGAATAAAGGGCAACTATGAAAACTACCATATCTTAGACAATCCTTCAGCAATAATAATAAGAAACAATAATTTACAAACAGACAAATAGGTAGATAGATATGTCAAAAGGTGCAGAAGAATGTAAGGGAACACACCCACCAGCAACTATAGATTTGGTGGAAGATATTTCTACACACATGATTGTAGGTGCGACTCTTATAGAACACACAAGGCGAAAAGTCAGGGAAATCTCTTAGACATAACCAAACACCTCGCAGGGTGAAGTTCCTAGGCTAGAAGACAGAGGACCTTAGACTCGGGGGACCTCTTTGCTAATTGGTACAACATTGTACATAAAGTCAACGTTCTGCATACTTTGGTGAGTAGCAATTATGGTCTTAAAAGCTAGTGAGTGGCCATCTAAGATACAACTATGGGGTCTCTTCCCATCTGGAGTTAGGGAGAGTGTGATCGTTAAGGTTGTGTGTCAACTTAACTGGACCACGATTCTCAGTGGTTTGGCAGTTATGATGTAATTCAAGTCTTATAATGACCTAATCACCTCCATGATGAAATCTGATATAATGTAATCATCACCGTGATGAGATCTGTTACCAGTAGTTGATCAGTTGAAGGGGAGTTTCCTTGGGCGTGTGGCCTGCATTCAAAACACGTGGACTTTCTGGCAAAGCTAGCTAGCTTTTGCTCTGCTTTTTTAGGCTTGTAAGCTTCTGAACTCCAGTTCCTGGGACTTGGGCCAGAAGTCTGCCATCTTACCTGCCATTCTTGGATTCTTCAGCCTTTGCAGCAGCCATGAGCCAGCAGCCTGTGGTCTGATCCATGCATCTTGGGTTTGTCAGCTCCTGATGCCTAACCCATGGACTTGAGATTTGCCAGCCTCTATAACCATGTGAACCATTCCTTTGAAGTAAATCTCTTTCTTTATCTATATATTATATATAGATAAACTCACAAAAAAGACCAGACTTGCTGGTCTGACAGAGACTGGAGGAACCCCCAAGACTATGGCCTTAAGACACCCTTCGGACCTGGAAATGAAGCCATTCCTGGAGACCACCTGCAAGGTAAACAGAGATAAACAGTAATACCTGAGAGGAACGTACTCCTTACAGCAACCACTTATAAGATGAGGGGGCAGGAAGGAGTAGGTAATCAGGATGAAAGAAGATGGGGAAACCAGGGCAGAAATGGGGACAGTGCCGACACACTGTGGGGGAATGAAACCAAGGTCATGAAACACTTTATGTACAAACTATCAAATGAGAAACTAATTTTCTATGTAAACTTTCACCTAAAGCACAATAAGCAAACAAACAAAAAAAAAGGGAGCAGTGGGGCACAGCTTCTAAACTCCACCCTCCATCCTGCAACATGGGATTCAGATGTGATGGCTAGGGCTCAGTGAGGATCTAGGCACATGAAGATGGGATCACATCGTAGCTATGATGGAGCAGAAGGCAGGAAGGGCCTAGGTCCCTGATGAAATCTTGTAGCCACCTCCCCAGATCTTACTGCCTCCTTTAGACTTCTTTTACATAAGAAAATAATAAACTTCTATCTTGTTTAAACCACTATTGTTTTGAGTTTCCTATTATAGGCATACAAATCTAATTCAAATTAGTAAATTTTCACTAAAAAAGACCTAGAAATGTGAATAAAACATATCACATCAATATAATTGCATGGCTGATCTCACAACAAGGAATAGAAATCCCGAGGGGGTAAAAAACAAGTAAGCTAAAAATTGGCAGAAGTTGATATTAGTAACAAGAAAAAAGGAGTGGATTTTAGTAACAAGGTGCCTGTCTGGGGCCTGAAGGGAATGGTGTTGTATTGAGTCCCTGCATAAAGCCAGAACTCTCGAATGGATCAGCACTACCCAAAATGAAAATGTAAACTGGAAAAATTCAGCCAGAGCAAAGGGAAATCAAAATGGAATTTGTCCAAATCATAGCTCTAAAAAAAAAAAAAATTCCTCTAGGGAAGATAAAATTTCTCCTGACCGTTTATTTAAAGAAAGTATTTTGGAGGAAGAAAATGCAAAACCTCTCTGGAGGGACACTCCTCCAACCCAGATGGCCAACTGAGGTGGCTCAGAATTCCCATGGATAAAAGTACCTGCTGGATATAACTCACAATCTAAAATGACAAAACAAAAGGACACAAGACATCCTGAAAGGGAATTGAGAGAAACAAAGAGAATAATTAGATCACTAATAACTTCAGATATTGTAATTATATTCCCACAAACCCAATTTATTAAGACTGTAAAATAAACACAATTTATCATGATTTCTGAAATAAAAGATGGTTTAAAAAAAACAAGAGAAAAGAATACAAAGCAGTGTAAAAGAATCATATAGAACATCTAAGGAAAAAATGTATTATGTGTATATAGATATAAAAACCAAACCAAACCCACCACCGTCGAGTCAATTCCAACTCATAGTGACCCTATAGGACAGAGTAGAACTGCCCTGTACAGTTTCCAAGGAGCGCCTGGCGGATTCAAACTGCCGACCTTTTGGTTAGCAGCCATAGCACTTAACCAATAGGCCACCAGGGTTTCCATATATAGATATAGATATAAAAAAATCCAAAACCAAACCCATTGCGATTGAGTCAATTCTAACTCATAGTGATCCTATAGGACAGAGTACAGCTGCTGCACTAGGTTTCCAAGGCTGTAAATCTTTACAGAAGCAGACTGCCACATCTTTCTCCCTTGGAGCAGCAGTGGATTTTAACTACCAACCTTTTAGTTAAACAGAAAATTACATAGTATTGAGAAGGGAATTAGTGAATGGAGGGTATATCTGAAGAAATTACCAACATGTATCTAATCAGAGTTCTGGAAAGAAAGACTAAAGAGAATTTGAAGAAATGATGATTGAAAATTTTATAGAATTGATGAAAGACTTACGTCCTCAGATTCAGGAAGCACAAGGCTTCTCAAGCAATCTAAATAAAAATATAGATTTGTTAGTAGAAGAATCAGGAGAAGAACCAGGCCTACCTGACTTAGGGAAGCCTAACCTGAATGGATCAAGGTATAGTAGAAAGAGACTTGGAGATGAAACAGGAACTTACTATGTGCCAGTCACAGTCCAAATCCACAGCTCCTTTAATCCTAACAAAATATTATAGGGACTATCAGCCTTATTTTATAGATAAGAAAACCGATGTTCAAAGATGTTACGTAAACTCCCAAAGTGACTCAGTGAATAAATGCAAAAGCCTTATACTATTTCCTGTAATAAAAGCACTTTATACAAACAACCTCTTATTAACCTCATCTTAAAAATAGAAGAAAGCATCCACCTGCCCTAATCACTTCATAGAGTTGCTATAAAAATAAAACACAAATATATATATAACGATGTCTACAGTGATCTGTGATTTCCAAAGCACATTTTCATCATTTACCCTACAATGTAAATACATGGCGTTGTTACCTATAATGTGTAGATGATCTCGGACCTTGTGACAGGAAGCACCAGAGTTTTCACAGCAGTATATTTGAGACCACATAGAATCACAGTTTTCTGTTTGCTGGGATAATGGAAGAAATAGTTACCTTTCAAGACTCCTTTTAAAACTGGTCAATACAAAATCCATTTAGGTAAATATTTACTATGCTTAAGGCAGACCTTTTTTACTAGTTAAGCTAAACTATTGTTTGGTTTTAAGGAGACCCCAGGGGATATTTTTGGTTTAGGGCTAAAGATTATCTCAGGGCAATAGTTTCAGGGGTTCAGCCAGTCTCCCCGGCTCCAGAAAGTCTCAAGTCCATGAGAATTTCAAATTTTATTCTGCATTTTTCCCCTTTTAATCAGGATTCTTCTATAGAATCTTTGACTAAAATGTTTAATAATGGTAGCTGAGCACCATCCAGCTCTTCTGGTCTCATGGCAATGGAGGCAGCTGCTCATGGAGGCAATTAGCCACACGTTCCATTTCTTCCTTCTATTCCTCACTCTCCTTCTTCCTCTGTTGCTGTAGGCTAAGAGAGGCCAACTGTTGCGCCTTGGGTGGCTGCTTGCAAGTTTTTAAGATGCCAGGCACTATGCAATGAACTAGAAGGTAGAACAGAAGCACTCAACATGTTATTAGGCCAGTTAACTGGGATGTCCTGTAAAACCATGACCTTAAACCTCTAAACCAAGGAACCAAATTCCACGAGGTGTTTGGTTACACATAAGAGGCCTCAGAACTACTCATTTTTTTTATTTTTTTGTCATTGCTATAAATATGTCTTAGTTATCTAGTGCTGCTGTAACAAAAATACCACAAGTGGATGGCTTTAACAAAGAGTTTATTCTCTCTCAGTCGAGTAGGCTAGAGGTCCAAATTCAGGGTGCCAGCTCTAGGGGAAGACTTTCTGTCTCTGCCAGCTCTAGGGAAAGGTCCTTGTTATCAATTTTTCCCTGATCTAGGAGCTTCTCAGGCACAGGGATCCTGGGTCCAAAGGACACACTCTGCTCCCAGCACTGCTTTCTTGGTGGTACGAGGTCCCCGTGTTTCTCTGCTCCCTTCTCTCTTTTGTATCTCAAAAGAGATTGGCCCAAAACACAACCTATTCTTATAGACTGAGTCCTGCCTCATTAACATAACTGCCTCTAATCCTATCTCATTAACATCATAGAGATAGGATTTACAACACAGGAAAATCACAACAGATAACAAAATGGTGGACAGTCACACAATACGGGGAATCACGGCATAGCCGAGTTGACAGATATTTTCAGGGGACACAATTCAATCCATGACGATATCTATCACACAACTTTTGCCAACTCAATTTTTTACAGGTGCACAACTTACTGACAGCACTTATACTAATTGGCTGTGCAACCCTACCCTTAATCAACGTGATTTTTCTATCACATTAAACTGAACCTCAGTACTCCATAAGCAATAACCCTCCTCACTCCCCACCCTCTCACTCCTGGTAATGACTAATAAACTCTGGTCTCTATATATGAATACTACTCAGCCAATTAGAGAAATGAAGTTTTGATACATGCTGTGGTATGAATGGAGCTTGAAGACATCATGCTGAGTGAAATAAGTCAATCACAAAGGACAGATAATGTATGACTTCACTTATATAAATATTTACTATAAATCTGGCACTGGATAAGTACTTTCTATGTCTCCTATCCTTTAAGTCTCACAGAAACTCCATGAGGTAGGTGTTGTTATTACCTCCATTTCCAGATGTGAAAATAGAGGCGTAGAGACCTTTGATGACTTGCCTGAGGTCAAATAGCTGGTGAGTGGTTGAGTTGGGATTCGAACCCATGCAGGCCCATGTTGTTGTTGTTGTTAGGTGCCATCGAGTTGGTTCTGACTCATAATGACCCCGTGTACAACAGAAACACTGCCCAGTCCTAAGCCATCCTCATAACCATTTCTATGTTTGAGCCCATTGTAGCAGCCACTGTGTCAACCCATCTTGTTGAAGGCCTTTCTCTTTCTCGCTGACCCTCTACTTTACCAAGCATGATGTCCTTCTCCAGGGACTAGTCCCTCTTGATAACATGTCCAAAGTATGTGACACGAAGTCTTGCCATCCTCACTTCTAAGGAGCATTCCGGCTATATTTCTTCCAAGACAGATTTGTTTATTCTTCTGGTAGTAAGTGCTTTTAATCATACTCTACCAACTCCTAATGAAAGTGTTTTGGAAACAAAAAAGCACATTTGAATGGTAAGTTTCCATTTTGCATTAACTACAACAAATCCAAGAACAGGGCTCATGAAGAAATTTCTTCCATTTTGTTTGAAATGTTAATGATTTCTTCACAAGTCTTGCCGTTAACTAACTTTAGCCTTCTTTCTCATTTGAAAAAGTGTTAATACATACAATTAGCATTTTATTATTCTATTTTTAGGTAATTCTTAACCCTCAAATTATCCTAGTATTTATTAAGAAAATTAGAAAAATTGCCCATTTATTTCTGTTAATAATGCATATTGAAATATCTTACTTGGATGTGGAAAATCTGGATTTACAAAATTAGTCCTAACTTGAATTCAGGATATTATAGCTGGCAGATCTGGCTTTTATTGGAAACTAAGTCAAGACTAGTTGCCATCTATAACACACTTCATTAACCTGAAGAATTCAAAATAGCGATTCATCGTGAGAAAAGTTACATTCGTGAGTAAAGGGAAAAAAAGATTATTGTTATGCCATAATTTTGTCTGGAGGAATTTGTGTGTGTGCACATTACGCACACATGTATATGTGTTTTAACTTCACTCCTTCCAGAGTATCCCCTACCATCCAAAAAGAATATACCTCCTTTTATCAAAGCTCAGTAAAATTAACTCAAGGAAACAGGTAAGGACCTGATCATTGAAAGAGAGATTATGCTGTAATTCTCTCTCAGAAGTCATCTAAAAGCTACTAGGGATTTTTCTGAGGGAATTATTTTCTTTCTTTACAGCAAGAACAGAGAACAACATAAAGGTCCAATGATCACTACTTTTAAATATTAATAAAATACCTCATTTAGCAACTAGACCTTTTTTTCTAAAATTTCACGTAAATCAAGATTTACCTTTGGGTTGACTGGGTTAAATAAATATTTCTTTTCCAAAAAAAATGAGGCATTTTAAAACTCTAATCTCAAGAATGTTTTGTTAAACACAGGAATGACTACAAAAAAGAACAAAGATTGAGATGTTCAATTCATGTTTAAAAAACAGGGCTAAGGGTAGCATCCCACCTGCTGCCAGAGCTTTTATCCTAAATGTTAGATAAATCCTCAAGCTCTCATTTAATCCTACAATTATGTAATTTTGAAAATGCCATTCAAATATGCCAGGAGAACCAAATGCAATTTCTTAGAGCACAAAACAAAGGCGTGTGTGTATGTGTGTGTGAGTGTGTGTGCATGTGTGTGTGTTTTAATAAATTCAACACTAGATGGCTCTAGTTACAAAACCAATACATTTCCAAACGCTTCCAGCTCTGAGATATCTGGGATATGACATTAGAACAGATGGATTCTAACCCACTGAATCAAATTCTGCTGTCTTTCAAAGTCTCACGGGCATTAAGAATAGCATCAATCTTGTAGGTTTGAAATGCTATGAATCTCTAAAAGAGCAGGCATAAATCCTAGAATCTCTTATTTCACAGATTGTAACAAGAAATTACACTGACATGGCCTCAAGTATGTAGAATATAGTCTGCTCTGTAATTGTTCTGCTTTATATTTGAGTAATTACTATTTTCAAATCCTTTTCACATATACCAATCATTTGACCCTCCCAGTAACCAGGGAGGTGGATAAAGGAGGTGGATATTTCCTCGATAGTCATTAATCCAGTGCTGTAGAGTCGATTTCGACTCACAGCTGCCCTATAGGACAGAGTAGAACTGCCCCAGGGTTTGCAAGGAAGAGCTAGTGGATTCAAACAGCCAGCCTTTTGGTTAGCAGCCGAGCTTTCAGTCACTACACCGCCAGACTCAGCTAAAGGGTAGAAAGCTACTTAAGGCTACACAGCTCATAAATGATAGTATTAGGACTGGATTCCTGGGGTCCAGACTCCTGGCTCAGAGCTCTTTCTACACACTATGCAAGAAAGGAGAGCCTTGGTGGCACAGTAGTTAAGAGCTCGGCTATTAACCAAAAAGTCAGCAGTTCAAATCCATCAGCCACTCCTTGGAAACCCTATGGGCAGTGCTACCTTGTCCTATAGGATCACTATGAGTCAGAATTGACTCGACAGCAATGGGTTTTTAATGGAGTGTATCTGACACGTCCTTCCATTCTTTAGAATACTTCCTTCTAGCTAGTCAAATGCCCCCACCTACCCACCAAACATCCAAAAATTAAATTTTGGTTTGCTAGGAAATTGAAACTAGTGAAGAAACATTTGATCTGGGCAGGAAGCAGGTGATAATGGCAGAAAAAAAAACAAAACAAAAAATAATGGCAGAGAGATCATAAAATGAAATGTTCTCTATTTTCCTTAATCAGCTGATTTTTCAGTTCATTTACTGCCACCTTGGAAAGCCATGCTACAGAAATGGGGGTATAATCTTACACAGACATTTAGATTAAACCTCTAGGGCTAAAATAAAAGTACATCTCATGATATAAATTCTCATTTAATTGTAGGATTAAATGATAACTTGAGAATTTATCTAACATTTAGGCTACATCTCAAAACTATGGCATACTATCTAGATAGTAGACAGGAATTATCTTAGGTGAAGGGAAGGACAACACACAATACAGGGGAAGTCAGCACAATTGGACTAAACCAAAAGCTAAGAGGGTTCCTGAACACAACCAAACACTTCAAGGGGCACAGTGGCCGGGGCAGGAGTCTGGGAACCATGGTTTTGGGGGACATCTAGGTCAACTGGCACAACAGTTTATTAGGAGAGTATTCTGCATCCTACTTTTGTGAGTGGCGTTTGGGGTCTCAAAAGCTCGAGAGCAGCCATCTAAAATGCATCAATTGGTCCCAACCCACCTGGAGCAAAAGATAATGAAGAACACTAAAGACACAAGGAAAATATTAGCCCAAGGAGACAAAAGGGCCACATAAACCAGAGACTCCATCAGCCTGAGACCAGAAGAACCAGATGGTGCCCAGCTGCCACCAATGACTGCTCTGACACGGAACACAACAGAAAGTCCCTGACAGAGCAGGAGAAAAGTGGGGTGCAGAACTCAAAGTCACGTGAAAAGACCAGAGTTAATGGTCTGACAGAGACTTCAGGAACCCCAGAAGACATGACCCCTGGACTCTCTGTTAACCTAGAACTAAAACTATTCCTGAAGCCAACTCTTCAGGCAAAGGTTAGACTGTGCTATAAAATAATACTCGTGAAGAATGTGCTTCTTAGCTCAAGTAGATACTGGAGACTAAATGGACAGCTCCTGCCTGGAGGCAGGATGAGAAGGCAGAAGGGGAAAGGAGCTGGTTGAATGGACACAGGAAACTTGGAGTGGAAAGAGGGAGTGCACTGTCACATTATAGGGATTGCAACTAGGGTCACAGAATACGTGTATAAATTTTTGTATGGGAAATTAACATGATTTACAAAATAATAATAATAAAAAATAAACACTATGATAGCAACTATGATGTTACCCCAACAGTGTTATTTAAACATGAATTGAATATCTCAATCTTTGTTCTTTTTCATAGTCATTCCTGTGTTTAACAAGTATTCTTGAATTTAGTTTTAAAATGTCTTGTTTTTTTTTTTTAAGAAATACTTCTTTAACTCAATCAATCCAAAGGAAAATTGTGATTTTTACAAAATTTTGGTAAATTTTTATACTTAATAATCTTTGACTTTTGATTATATTTTGTTCTTCAAACTTTATATTTTACCTAAGCCAGCAATAATCACTGATTTTTTGCCTAAATATGTCATCTCTGCTGGGTCCAAAGTCATTCTGATGTTAAAAGCAAGGCTATTTAAAATCCACAAGCCAAATAGTTCACTTGTGAGTGATTGATGATGGCTGCTATTTACATGAGCACTTACTATGGACCTGGAATAGCCTTCTTTGCAAACATTTTCCTTCTAGAACATTCCCATCTCAGTAAATGGCATCATCGTCCAACCAATTACTGCATCCCAATAATGTGAGAATCACCCTTCAGATGCCATTCTTCCACAGTTCCCACATCCTCTGTACAAGTTGTTGATTATACCTCATTACCTCCCTTATGTGGCCACCAGCCTAATCTTAGTCCCCAGTCCCTGCCACCTCCTCTCTCACTGCTCTCCTTCTTTGTCACGGATTGAATTGTGTCACCCAACAAATACGTGTCAAATTGGTTAGGCCATGATTCCCAGTACCGTGCGGTTGTCCTCCATTTTGTGATTGTATTTTATGTTATAGACAATTAAGGTGGGATTGTAATACCACCCTTACTCTGATCACCTCCCTGATCCAAGGTAAAGAGAGTTTCCCTGGGGTATGGGCTACACCACCTTTTATCTCTCAAGTGATACAAGGAAAGGGAACAAGCAGAGAGTTTGGGACCTCATACCACCAAGAAAGCTGCACCAGGAGCAGAGCACATCCTTTGGAACCGGGGTCCTTGCACCTGAGAAGCTCCTCGACCATGGGAAGATTGAGTATAAGGACCTTCCTCCAGAGCTGACAGAGGAAAAAAAGCCTTCCCTTGGAGCCGATGCCCTGAATTTGGACTTGTAACCTACTAAACTGTGAGAAAATAAATTTCTCTTTGTTAAAGCCGTCCACCTGTGGTATTTCTGTTATGGCAGCACTAGATGACTAAGACACTGTTAGATGTCTTATCCCCCCTTAATCCAAATCAGAAGCTCTTATTTGAATGAATAAAAGAATTCTGCTCACTGATAATAATTTAAGACAAGCATATTCTGATTTTTAAAAAGGTGGGGGAAGGGAGGAGAAAGCAATGTCGTCTCATAGTAATTTATTTTCACACTGATGCTGAAATATTCACAAATAGTTTGTGTGGTTCCTCTTCTTAAAATCCTTACGTATCTTGTGTTCGGGAAAGCTGTTCCCAAGTCCCTCCCTGCCCCACCCACCCCCATGCCAGGTTGTTTTAAGCTCTGTCTGCTTCTCCTTCATACTTATTAGTTTATAGTTAATTATTGGGGTGAGTATTTACTCAATGTGTATATCCTGTATCTGGTTTGTGAACCACTGAATCCCTAAAGGCTAGCAGAGTATGTTGCAAGCTTTTAAATTTGTGATCCTCAATAAAAAATAAATATTACATCATAACTCAGCACAAACACACATACCCACTAACTGAAACAAAAATGTCAGGAGCGATACCCTTTCTAGGCGCAGTTCACGTTATGCTTTCTATTTTATCCTATTTTGTTTTTAATATGCTGGAGGTAACCCACTTTACTGCTTTTATAGCCTACTAATGGGAGCCCTGGTGGTGCAGTGGTTAAGAGCTCAGCTGCTTACCAAAATGTCAGCAGTCAGAATCTACCAGTCGTTCCTTGGAAACCCTGTGGGGCAGTTCTACTCTCTCTTAGAGGGTTGCTAGTAAGTCAGAATTGACTTGACAGCAAAGAGGTTTTTTTTGTTTTGTTTTGTTTTGTTTTTAATGGGCTCCGCCTGTATTTTAAATAAGCATCAATCTAACATAAGACCTAGCAAGTATTAGGTCTTCAAATTCAAAGTAGCAATAAACTAATGAAAGAATAAAGTCCCTACATGGTACAGTTTGTACTTAGACTGTTAACTTAAAGGTTGGCAGTCCAAAAGGACCAGACTTACTAGCCTGACAGAGACTGGAAAAGCCTCGAGAGTATGGTCCCCGGACACCCTTTTAACTCAGTACTGAAGTCACTCCTGAGGTTCACTCTTTAGCCAAAAATTAGACAGGCACATAAAACAAAACAAGACTAAATACGCACACTACCTCAGGGGCAAGGACAAGAAGACAGGAGGGGATGGAAAGCTGGTAACACGGAACCCAAGGTCAAGAAGGGGAGAGTGTTGACACATGGTGGGATTGGCAACCAATGTCACAAAATAATATGTGTATTAATTGTTTAATGAGAAACTAATTTGTTCTGTAAACCTTCATTTAAAGCATAATTTTAAAAAGAAAATAATAATAAAAAATTAAATTAAAAAAAAAAAGAAATTTGGCAGTCTGAACCCCCCAGAAGAAAAGACCTGACAATCTGCTTCTGCTAAGACTACAGCCAAGAAAACCCACAGAACAGTTCTACTCTGTAACACATGGGGTCACCATGAGCTAGAATCTACTCCACGGCAACTAATCACAACAAAAATAATTGTTTGTAGAATAAACTAATGAAAGAATATCTACCAGGCACTATTTAAGCCAGCCTTAATTTTACAAAGTTAGAACAAGCCTTGCCATCCTGGATATAGTTAGCTTCCTGGATTAGACTGATGAGAAATTTATAAATTTGATCCCATTCTCATCAATCGGTTTTTCTTTTTTCCAAAGCCACAGACTGCCGTTTTTAGGCCTCAGAAAAAGAGAGGCTGCATCATTATTTTTCTTCTTATTCCTAATCAACATATCATTACTATTGCAACAAAATTTCTTAGAAAATAGGGGGAAAAAGTCTTTCCAGAAATATCATAATAATGCCACCAAATTAATTACTCCCATGGCTCCCACAAGTAATACCTGAATTGTCCTACCTGAACTGTCAGATGTTAAGACTGTTTAAACTTATTTCCAAACATTTTTGACTAACACAGTTATAGTCCTGCCCTGCTGAATGTCAGAACCCAGAAAATAAGAAACTAAAATTCTAACTAAAAAAAACCAAATCCACTGCCATTCAGTCAGTTCTGACTTACAGCAACCCTACAGGACACAGTAGAAGTGCCTTATAGGGCTTCCAAGACTGTAAATCTTTACAGAAGTAGACTGCCACATGGTTCTACCTTAGAGCCATGGTGGGTTGGAACGATGAACCTTTTGGTTACCAGCTGAGCACTTTAACCACCATGCCACCAGGGCTCCTCTGATATTCTAACTAGTTCATGGAATTCATTCTTTTGCATGTTGTGTTTTGCTGTTTCCATCAGAAACAGAAAAATCCCAGCTTGCCTTTCTCCATCTCCATTCATCACCATCCGCACACCTACCACATAAAACCACAAAGGAAACCCTCCCAGGCCCATCAATCTTACCGTATCAACAATTCTTGGTAAGGACTAGACAAACTCAAGGTGAGAATTCCCTACACATTTGGGGACCACACAAGCTGAGAATGAGCTTTCGCTAGGAAAACCAAGAAAGACTGCTTGGTAAGTATATCCACCCCCAAGAAGGAAGTAGAGGGATGTATATGTCCCTTGTACAACTGCCTGGGTGGGTGAGGCGTAAGTACTTCCTGCAGTCATCTCTCCAGAGAAGTAATTCCTGGGGCAAAACAATTGTTTCTGCTGAGCTTTTATCAAGACAACTTTTGGGCACACTGGTTGTAGAGAGACACAGTCATGCATTGCTTTGGGAAAAGTTTAGGTAAGTCAGGAATCAGGGCTACCTCAGGGTTGAGAACTGAAAATGGTAGGAAGAACTAGCATTTCAACAATAGGTTTTGTCTCTTCTGTTTTACATTCACAGATGTGGTTAATTGATTTATCTTCCTCTGTGTATATAATATTATAGAAGGATCGCTCATGCTGTACTCTCTATAGAAAAAATGCTTCTCTTCCTAGTTGGGTCCTAGAAAATTAGTCTCCTCTTCCCGGTGGCAAAGTGGTTAAAGTGTTTATCTGCTAACCAGAAGATTGGCAGTTCGAATCCGCCAGCCACTCCTTCGAAGCTCAATGGGGCAGTTCTACTCTGTCCTACAGGGTCGCTATGAGTTGGAATCAACTGGAAGCAACTTTTTTTTTTTTTATTGGAACTGAAACCCAGTGAGAATGTCATTTAAATCTAGTTTGGAGGCCTGTGGTTTAGAAGCCCTTAAAGCAAAATTTACTCATATTAGCAGGATTTTGATTGTTTCTTTCTTAAGGGGTTTTTATCATCCCTCGGAATTTCCACTATAGACTGGAGCTTTTACCAAAGAATTTGTATCTTTGAAAATGTCATTTCATTATTCTTCAAGAGAACACAGTGACCACAGAGATTTCAAGCAATGGACAATAGTCTCGGCTCTCTTACAAGCCCAGGATACAGCTGATTATTACACTTTCGCAGCAGCAGCTCCCTCTTTAAACCTGAATGAGCAGCCTGTAGAAAACTCACCATGTTTTCCCCCACCTGACCTGCTCCTATTTACTCACTTATATAAAGGCTGTGTGTCTTTTCTGTTTGCAAGCTAGCGTATATATATATATATATATATATATATATTTGATCTAAAACTTCACACTTCACTCCATGCAATATAGTGATATAAAAAGTATAAACCAGATAAAAGAAACATTGTCCTAAATTACCTTGGACTGAATATCCCTTTGCCATACCAGAAACCAAAGCAGCTAAACACAAAGAAAAACTGTTACCAAATTGCCATGAGTTCTTTTTAAATGTACAAGCCACTAAAAACAAAACAAACAAAAAAAAAAACCCAGTGCCGTCAAGTCGATTCTGAAACAAGCCACTAAAGTAGCTTCAAAATAATATTTACATCAGTGGTTTCTGCTGCAAACTTGATTTTAATTTTGTAAACAAATGACAACTGTGGCTGTGTAGGTTCTGTCTAGGCTGTAGTGACCCAATTATCTGGTCAAAGGGCTACATGGATGCGAAAGACAGGGTGAGTTAAAGTTTAACTCCCAGGAATTGTAAACCAAACCCAAAGCCACTGAACCTTTGGAGTTTGATATGATGATTAGAATATAACCAGAGTGACACGTTGAACTCGCCATAATCAAAGAAACCTTTTCCGGGTGGGGATCTCTGAAATCACTCAGGTATGGTCCATGTGTTTCGCTTTTTCTATTTCAACTCCGTGCATTGTAGTATCAGTGGGAAGGCAGTGAAAGCAGCTTTTACTCTCTTCTATTACAGATCCCAAGCCAGGGAACTGTCTGGTTGGTCTTTATATTAATGAAATAACCTGAAAACCAAAGAATATATTGACGTGATCGTATAGTCTCGAAATGAGATGGCCGCCATGTCTCAATTTAATAAATATCTGAGGCTAAAATAATGTAGATTTACCACTGCAGGTTCAAGAGTGGGACACTGAGAAGTTTATCTAGCCCCAGCCAGAGAGCAGGAAGAACGGTGGTTGACTGCCTGTGCTGGACCTAGAATCCTAACAGCCTTATCATTCGCTGACAGATTCTCAGTTCTCTGTGTGGATCGTAATTCCTATCATACTTTAGACTTCGTATATTCAATATCTCCTTCCCTCTCCTTTATCCTGTACTCCCACTCTGACCGTTCCCCCAAAAAAACACCATCTCGGTAAAGCCTTCTATTTTCTTTGCCGTTATTCTGCCAACTAAAGAATGTCCTAAAGTGATTTGCTTTTGATTCTAGCAAAAAAAAGGAAAAAAGAGAGGGAGGAAGAAAGGAGAAAGGAAATAAGAAAGAGGAAAAAAAAAAAGGTGTAGAAAATGACTGGCTTTAGGTGTGTTAAATCTCAACCTAGAGATGGCTAATGATTAGATCTTTCCCTTGCAGAGTCGTTTGGGCACCTGTGTTGCAGTGGGTATATTTTTACATTATCATTTTTTTCACCTCGTTAATATAATTCACAACCAAAATATGATGGCATTTTATCTAAAGAAATAAATCCATCAGGACACTTATGAGGAATATCCCATTCCTACCAGAAATTACCTAATCTCTATAGTGATGCTTTTGTTCATAATTACCAAAGTTAAGGTACAAGGAGAATTAGTTCCAAGTTAAACCAGCTTCTTTGCTGCAGGACTTTTCAAATGTGTATTGTGTACCTCCAAGAAGATGCAGAATATAGCATTAGTTATGTGCCATATACAATTAGTGTTTTGTAAAACATATATTGGTAAATTTGCCTCTAATTATACTCGAAGAGCATTAAAAATGTGTTGGTCAAAACATCCTTTATAACATGTGCTGAGAAACATGCAAACGGGTGCTTAGGTCTGGAATTAAAAGTGAAATCACTTATTTATCAAAGTACTGAGGCCCTCCTCCCCTAAATTGACTTGGATTCATTTTTCAGGGCCATATTTTCTGGAATAACATTGACACTGCCCATTTTAGATTATTCTCACATATTTTACTTGCCTAGTTTATTACTTATCAAAAATAAGGGAAGAAAGAAAATACCTGGCAAGGAAAAGAAAAATTGTTACAGGCAAGTGTGATAAAATGATATATTGTTGTTGTTAGGTACCCGCGAGTCTATTTCAACTCATAGTGACCCCAGATGACAGAGAAAAACTGCCCATAGGGTTTTGAGAAAACACTGAACGTTTAGTTATTATTTCCAAGTGGAATAATACAGAGTTTGTTTTGTGTAATTTCAAATATCAACATTCCCTGCACTGTGTTCAGTGATGTTAATAAGTGTGTTCAAAAAAAGTGGCTCCATTGGCAAGTAAGGTGAGGAAATGTGTTTCGACAAGATAAAGTGGGTTTTGTTACCACATGAGTGCTTTAAGTAAAAATAATAACAACAACAAGATACTTATTGAGAACTCACTGAGCACTGGTGGCAGAGTAGTTAAGAGCTCAACTGCAAACCAAAAGATCAGCAGTTCAAATCCACCGGCCACTCCTTGGAAACTCTATGGGGCAGTTCTACTCTGTCCTGTAGGGTCATTATGAGTCAGAATCAACTGGACAGCAACGGGCTTTTACTGAGCACTATACTGCCGAGTCGAGTGGGGCCCTGGTGGCACAGTGGTTAAGAGCTATGGCTGCCAACCAAAAGGTTGGCAGGTCGAATCCATCAGCCACTCTTTGGAAACCCTTTGGGACAGTACTACTCTGTCCTATAGGGTAGCTATGGATTGGAAGTGACTCGACGGCAACAGGTTATACTGCCGAGTACTGTTCAAACACTTTCTATGTATATATCATTTTATCCTCAGAACTACCATATGAAGTCGATACTAATATTATGACATTTTACAAACGAGAAAATTGAGTCACAGATTACCAAACAGGCTTAATGTCACCACTCAGCAATTGGCAGAACTAGGGTCCACAGCCTGGTAGTTTGACTCCAGAGCCCAACTAGGTAACTGTAATACTGCACTTACAGGTACTGGGGATTTCCTGTGTGTGTAAATATGTTCATTCCATTGTGAATATTCAAGAGCATAAGCAATGTTTTGCTTCCCAGGCTTAACTCACAATGGAATATCTTTTTCAGAAACTTCTATTAACACCTCTCAGAATTGATATTCCTCAGAATACAGTTTAAGAAAGAACAAATCATTTTTGTAGCCTGTTTCCACCATTCATAACAACCAGATTCAAACAAAATTATTACTTTAACATCTATAGGTCTTTATAGTCTAGTCATCTTCCATCAAACAGGACCATGCTTATCTTAGAGACTTCTAAACTTAATTATAGAAAAAACACTGGACTTTTCTCCTGACATAGCTGGGTTGGAAAACCTATTCCAAACCTTGGCCTTACTATTTAACTTCCCTGAACCTCAGATTCATCACCTGTGAAATGGGAGTTAAAATCTGCCCTGCAGAATTTTGTGAAGATTAAATGAGAGTATAAACCTGAAGAGTCAAGCACAGCGCCTGGCACACAGTAGGAACTCAGCAAAACTCTCTTTTCGTTATTTATAAAAACCTCCAGGAAAAAAAAAAAAAATTTCCTAAAACTTTTCGAACTTACCCACTAGCTCCTCTTCGTCCAAAAAAAAAAAAAAAAAGACACTGTAAATAAATGATGAAGTTGGATTAATCATAAATAGTAAGCCTATTCCATTTTTTTTTTTTTAGTGGCAGACTTTTATTTTAGAGAATGTTGCCAAAGAAAAGTCTTAGTTAAAAGCCCAAATCCCTTTTCGCTGAAATCCACAGGATCTCCATCATGGTGTATGCTCATTTCATCACACAGTTGGTTGATGTTAAAAGTCTGTTTCAACAATTGTCTTTTAGAATATTGCTACCCCTTAGGAAGGTGGGTAGGACTTTGAGTACTATTGCATAATGGTTTTCTTTACCTTATATGTCTCTAAATGATGCAATAAGTTCAAACAAGACAGTATTGATCGACGGAGGATAAACACCATTTTATCTTATTCATGGAAACAGTAACCAAGCTCCTCTAAAGTGCAGTTCTAACAGTCCCAACTGCCCCCAGAAAGAGAATCTGAAAAGAGTAGCCCTATTGCAGTGACATTCTATATTAGAAATCTAAATCCCATCTGCTCCTTGGCCTGATGCTGCAAAATCCAGGCAATTATTGTCAATAAGTGTTTATTGCTGATTGGGTCAGAAAAGCTAGTTTGTCATCTTATTTCCCCAAAACTAACCCAACTAAGTTACAAGCTTTAAAAACAGTTTCAAAATTTTAATTTAATAAATGAAAATCTTGCTCTGAATATTTTTGATTGAGCTCAAAGAGAATATTTCCTTTTGGAAAAATGGTTGTTTTGACTAAAATATACTCAGATTTTGAGCTCTCTAATTTGATTTTTTTTTAAGATGTGTGAACTAAGGTTTTTTTTTCTTTCTATATTTTTTATATGAATATGTATGTGAAATTTTATGTGTGTAAGTATTAATAACCATATGGAAAACATTTGCCTGGTTTGCTTACTCCAATAGGGCTCAGTCCCTTCATAATATTAAGAGGGAAGCAGTAATAAGGATATAAGGTTAGTTTGCACGGTTATGCGTAGCATCCTGCCCAGCCAATAATATTATTAAACAGAATTAACACATGAAAATTTGTCCAGCAAGAATGGCTAAGTGAACAAACTGGTTTGCAATGCTACTAAATCCTACCTTCAATAACGTAGTGACACCCTTCCTTCTTCTAGCTTTGGGAGCTCCATTTGATTTAAAGAACACTGTGAGTCAGAATTGCCTCGATGGCAGTGGGTTTGGCTTAGTTTAGATTTAATCAGGAACCCTGGTGGCGTAGTGGTTAAGAGCTACAGCTGCTAACTAAAAGGTCAGCAGTTTGAATCCACCAGCTGTTCCTTGGAAACCCTGCGACACTTCTACTCTGTCCTATAGGGCCCCTATGATTAGGAATCAACTTGACAGCAAAGGGTTTGGTTTTTCTTTCTCTGGTTTTAGATTTAAGCAACTGAAGTAACTACTATAATATTTTATTTCCATAGGGTGTTCTCATTTACAAAACATTTCACTTAAGTGTTTTCATTAAAAAAGATCATATTTCTTCAGAGCCATGTTAGTATGACTAATTTATTCAAGGTATTTGAGTCTTTATTCACATTCTAATTGTACAAAGCTAGTTATTTGAAAGATGCTGTCACCTGGGGTTTATAAGCCTAGTCTTCTTATGTAGTATGTTGTTGTTGTTAGGTGCTGTCAAGTTGACTTTCCACTCATAGTGACCCCACGTGACAGAGTAGAACTGCCCTATAGGGTTTTCTTGGTTGTAATCTTTTTGGAAGCAGATCAACAGGTCTTTCTCCCCTCCAGCCACTGCTGAATTTGAACTGCCAATCTTTCAGTTAGCAGCCAAGTGCTAAACCGTTGTGCCACCAGGGCTCCTTAAGTAGCATAAAACAACCAAAAAAAAAAAAAAACACCCTTGCTGTGGAGTCTATTCCAACTCCTAGTGACCCTAAAGGAGAGAGTAAAACTGCTCCACAGGGTTTCCTTGGAGTGCCTGGTGGATTCGAACTGCAGACCTTTTGGTTAGCAGCTGTAGCTCTTAATCGCCACACAACCACGGTTTCCTTATGTAGCATAGTGCTGGTTCTATAGTGGGCATTCCACTACTGCACTGGACATTAATTGATTGATCAATTAATTAAGAGAGAAGGTGAAACAATGAAGAGGGTTTATAAAGGTCCACATGGAAGATGGGAGGAAAACTAGCCCCATGCAGGTCCTAGAAGAAAATAGCTCTAAAACTTTTAAGCCAGTTTAGATACTGTAACTAATATAACGAAAGAAGTAACTTAAGGGAGGATTCTATAAAATCTCCTAACACAGTCCTCCAGGGGGCAGACTGGCTGGGCACTGGCAGAGCATTGTGTACAAATGAGATTAGTTTTCCTTTCTAATAACTCCTCTTTAGAATTCTTCTACCCAGCTGTTCTCCTGGGATTGTGTTTACTGCTTATCTTTCCACCTGGAGCCTTCTGCGTGAATTAATTTATTAGCCGTACTTAAGCCCTAAAGCCTCCGATTACTTGCCATGAGGACAGAAATTAGAATCAGAATCGGACGTTACGGGGGAGGAAAAACTGTGTTGGGACATGTAGGTGTCCATCTCAGGAACAGTCTTCCTGAAGATTCGCACCAGTGCCTCACAATTCAGATATTTACCACCTGCCTACTAGAATTGGTGGAGCCCTGTGATGATATCAATGATGATGTAAATAACAGTTCCTTTATATCCTCATATAGGAGTCTCTGGGTGGCACAAATGGTTAACACAATTGGCTGCTAACTGAAAGGTTAGAGGTTCGAGTCCAACCAGTATCATCCCTAGCAGTCTGACCACCTACTTCGGAAAAATTAGTCATTTTTCTATGGAGCACAGTTCTACTCTGACATACCTGGGATTGCCCTGAGTCAGAATGACTCGACAGCACCTCGTTTGGTTTTTATTTTTTGTATAGTTATCCAGCTCCTGTCATGTGCCAGGCACATAAATAAACTTCTTTAATTCTCATCAGGACCCTATGGGATAGGGGCTATTGGCATGTCATTTTTCTGATAAAGAAACAGGCTTAGAGAGGTATAGCTAGTAAGTGGTAGAAGCAAGAGCGAACCCAGCAGTCTGGCACACATTCCTCTGCAAGCAGAGTATAAATGAACACTGAGAAGCTTTGAATTTTGAAACTAGACAGCACCTTTGAGATGGTTTATGCTACAGAAAAGCTAAATGAGTTTCCCAAGGATGTTGTTGTCGTATGCTGTTGAGTTGATTTCAGCTCATAGTGACCGGATATGACAGAGTAGAACTGTCCCATAGGGCTTCCTAAGGTGTAATGTTTATGGGAGCAGATTGCCAGGCCTTTCCTCCCAAGATGCTGCCAAGTGAGTTCAAACTACTGACCTTTTGGTTAGCAGCCAAGTGCTCAACCATCGTGCGCCAGGGATCCTTTTCCCACCAGATTAGAAGACACTTCTTGTTAGGGTGCAAACACAAGCAGAATATCCTACCCTCAGGCAGCCCCTTTCCCTGCTACCACCTCCCACTATACAGCATTTTTAACTCAGCCTGATTCTCTGCGCAAATTCTGGGAGACAGATTAACAAAACCTCCAAGTTAAGAGGACTATTCCTATCACTCTGGGTCCCACTCTCTTTGCTATGCAGCCAGAGACTCAGTGACTCCCTGATGGAGACAGACTCATTTGTGACTTCAAGAGACTGCCAGGCCCAGATCACAGAGGAAATATGCAGGCATCATGAGCTAGTGACAGGATAAGCCACCAAAAGCATCACTGAAAATACAGTCATTGTCCTGAGTGGCTTGGCTGCCTTAAACCCAAATTCTGTTAGTATCTGAGAAGGGCATACCTTTCTTGTCATGGAAAAGAATAATTGGGCTGATAGGTCTATGTCTCCCAAGGGAGTCCCGTATTTAAACCAACCTAATTTCAAACTTTTTTTTTTATTATTTCAAACTTTAGATTGAGACCCAGCTGCCCCCAAACAGCAGCTCCATCAGCCTAAATAGAGCTATTCATTTAGGATAATAAGAGCATGTTTCCAGAAGTTCCTTCTCAAAATATAAATTAGTTGCGATGCAGGGTGTGAGTACTTTGAGCCAGCATCATTCATTAACACTTCACCTAAAATCAATTAGCATATCAACTAGCCTGCCAAAGCCTTGTGGGACTGGTACTTAGTACAAGTAAGTTTTGAAAATGGGGGAAGAGAAGATGCAGAGGGAGGTAGCTAAGGGTGAAAGAGTCCTGGGTAACCACAGTGTAATGAAAGGGTTTTGAATGGTAGCCATTTGGCTGATCTAATTTTTTTTTTTTTAAGAATTTATGTAAGTTATTAAATAATTTTGATTTATTATTAAAGTCATCTTAGCATCATGTTTACCAGATTCTAATTTCTCTATGTCTCTCCCTCATTATAAGGCAGTGGCCATCGGGTCGATTCCAACTCATAGCAACCCCATGTGTAGCAAAATAGAGCTGTGCTCTGTAGGGTTTTCGGTGGCTAATTTTTCACAAGTAGATCTCTAGGCTTTTTTCTGAGGTGTTTCTTGGTGAACTGGGTCTCTAACCTTTCACCTGGCAGTCTAGCTTGTTAACCATTTGCACCATTACCACAGGAAGGGTCTCCTAATTAAGTCTGAGTAGAATAATTTGAAAAAACCTAGGTAATTAGCAACTGAAAGAGAAGAGAAAGTAATATCCTTACACCAGAGTTCAAACCTCTCAGGCTTTGTTACTTAGACGAAAAACAGATCAGGACTCAAAGCCATTATAAAGATGCAGATTGAAGAATAGGATGGCTATTAGCATGACAAAAATATAAGCATGAAATAATATAACCTGTCCCCAAATCAGTCTCCTGCATGGGCATGGCAACAGACCCCTGAAGAGAAAATTGAGTGTGGGGGGCTTCAAGGGGCTTCAGGACTGCAGTGGAAGGAGGTCAGAGTCAGTGTCCATTTGAAAAGAAGTGGCTGGATGAAAGGGCACTAGGGAGAGTCCTCTTTCTATGTGGGACAGTATCTTCTATTACTGGATTCAGTCCACGAAACCTCTTTGCCTAAAAGCAAGAAACTCAAATATACATTATTATGTTCCAACAGCCATCTCTGTGTCTTGAGGCAATCCACACTCCATCCCCTTCTCAACATTACATACAACTGTGCCTTCTTAGACAAGTGCACAAGACAGTAGAGCTCCCTGCTCTAGATGATGTTTTGGCTGCACCTTTTCCACTAGATTTGGATGTTGAGCTTATCCTTGAAGGAGCTGGGGTTATTATGTTAGCTTAGCCATTTGGAATAGTTTTATTAATTTGTGTTTAGCATTGTTCTAGATGGTATGTCAGACAAAAAGATGTACCGATGCTTTTGGCCTTAAAATCAAGAAACTCATTCCAGACCCAGGTTAAGGAATCACTCCTTCTCCAAGGTCTCTTTCTTTACTGGGAGATGAATATCTATTTGCTATGCTAAATCAGGATTTCCCTATTTATCTTTCAATTCCAAGATCTAACAGTGTTAAGCACATAACTGACACACAATATTGTTTGTTGAATAAAAAAGCCACCTAACTGGGGAGATAAGGGGAAAAGACAGAAGAGATGAAAAAAAATATTGAGTGCATTTACTAAGCTCTGTGCTGTGTACTGGGAAACCCTGGTGGTGTAGTGGTTAAGTGCTAAGGCTGCTAACCAAAGGGTCGGCAGTTTGAATCTGCCAGGTGCTCCTTGGAAACTATGGGGCAGTTCCACTCTGTCCTATAGAGTCGCTATGAGTCGGAATCGACTCGACGGCACTGGGTTTGGTTTTTTGGTTTGGTGCTGTGTACTTATCTTCTCTCTTTTCCTTCTTATAGTAACTCTATGAGACAGGCAGCATTTCCCCAATTTCTAAAAGTAGACTGGAGCCTCGTTAAATAACTTGACCCAAGGTTGCAAAGTTCTTAAGGGATAGACCTCCAACATTTGAACCTAGGTTGGTCTAAACCCATGATCCCTGTTTTTTCCTACAATGACACCCTCATACGTGTGAATCAATAACAATGCAGGGCAAAATATTATACATTCTAATATTGCATGTACAACAGGGAAATTAGAAAAAGTGAAACTGAAAAAATTAGAAAAGAGAGTACAAAGTCTGGAGTAGTCAGGCAGGCATTATGAAACTTCTGGTCAGTCTAACAAACATGTATTAAGAAGCTACTAAGTGCCAGGCTGGGTGCTAAGGGCTGGGACTAAAAAAGATGAGTGTATGTCCTTGGTGAGTTTATGAACCTCTCTCTCCTAATCATCTTTGCTACAGTCATGGTCTGCCCTTCTTTTGTTCCCAGCTGTCCCTTAATTTGGAAAACCTGGTGGCGTAGTGGTTAAGAGCTATGGTTGCTAACCAAAAGGTCGACGAGTTCAAATCCACCGGGTGCTCCTTGGAAGCCCTATGGGGCAGTTCTACCCTGTACTATATATAGGGGTGCTCTGAGTTAGAAACAAGTCGACAGCAATGGGTTTTTGTTTGTTTGTTTGTTTGTTTTGCCCCTTAACCGGTCTTTCTGCCTATAAAATTTCTTTGTCGCTTTCTTCTTTTTAATAAATGCTTTTGTATGTGAGTGCCCATCCCATCTATTTAGCAGGTGGAATAAAAAGGATATTCGATAACTCTCAATTGTTTTGTTTGACATCTACCACATATAGACTAGAGCTATAGACCCTAAAGCAGTAGTTCTAAACTTAGCTGAATATCATCACCTGTGGAAGTTTTGTTTTTGTTGTTAGTTGCCTTCCAGGCAATTCTGACTCATGGCAACCCCATGTGTGCATAGTAGAACTGCTCACTAGGGTTTTCAATGCTGTGACCTTTTAGAACCAGATTGCCAGGCCAGTCTTCTGAGGCATGTCTGGGTGGGCTTGAACTGCCAACCTTTCAGTTAGCGGTCTATTGCATGACCAACTATTGCGTCACCTAAGGATGCTCTGTGGAGCTTTTAAAACATACCATTTCCTTGGCCCTACTCCAGATCAGTCGATTCAAGAATCCCTGAGGGATGGGGGAAGAAGGTGATGACAAAGCATGTTGTTGTTATTGTTGTGTGCTGTTGAGTTGATTCCGACTCATAGCGGCCCTAGAAAGCAGAGTAGAACTGCCTTATAGGATTTCTTAGGCTGTAATCAGATTGCCATATCTTTTCTTCCACAGAGACACTGGTGGTTTCACACCACCAACCTTTTGGTTAGCAGCTGAGTACTTAACCACTGTGCCACCGACCAAGCCTAAGTGGATTCTATTGTGAGGCCAGGCTGGGGCAGGAAGCCTGTTCTTTCTCCACAGCTACTTGTCTCACACCCTATTACCAGCTGGCTCTATAGGCATGAGGAAAATGCCTACCAAAAAAAAAAAAAGGTATTTCAGTGCCAGTTGAGAATATGTTTTCATAGCATTGCAGTATTTTAAGACTAGGGCCCTGATTAGCAAATTATTGCAAGTCATAGTTAAGTAATTCACTCAGACTGCATAGGTCCTCTATTTGCTAATAGGACCATAATAAAGCTGATTTTGAGAGCATGGTAAAAATAGAGGAAGGAGAGACTTAGTGGAGTGACTACTACTTGCTGAAATTTAGAAACCCTTGCAGCTAAATCTCAAAGTCCTCTTTGGCCAAGCTGTACACAGGTTAATGCTTCCTCTCCTTGTGTAAATTACAGTTTCAAGCCAAATCCCAGGGATTCAAATGGCTTCTGGTTGATATTTAAAAGGCATTTTAAGTAAATAAATGGCAAAATGTCTTTTGAAACAGACAAAAGATACCTTTGTAATATCGTTTTTCTGAGAATATGGCCTTAAAAGCAACAGGCATTTCTATTGGACCAGAAATTAAGCAATTTAAAGCAGATTTTAAAAATGAAAATAAGTTCTTCTGACTATTTAAAATTACTTTTTCTAGTTAGAAATAGAACTACTATACAACCCAGAAATCCCACTCCTCGGAATATACCCTAGAGAAATAAGAGCCTTTACATGAACAGATATATGCACACCCATGTTTATTGCAGCTCTGTTCACAATAACAAAAAGCTGGAAGCAACCAAGGTATCCATCAGCGGATGAATGGTTAAATAAATTATGGTATATTCACACAATGGAATACTACGCATCGATAAAGAACAGTGACGAATCTGTGAAACATTTCATAACATGGAGGAACCTGGAAGGCATTATGCTGAGTAAAATTAGTCAGAAGCAAAAGGAAAAATATTGTATAAGACCACTATTATAAGATCTTGAGAAATAGTATAAACTGAGAAGAACACATACTTTTGTGGTCACGAGGTGGGGAGGGAGGGAGGGTGGGAGAGGGTTATTTACTGATTAGTTAGTAGATAAGAACTACTTTAGGTGAAGGGAAGAACAATACTCAATACACGGAAGGTCAGCTCAACTGGACTGGACCAAAAGCAAAGAAGTTTCCGGGATAAAATGAATGCTTCGAAGGTCAGCAGAGCAAGGCGGGGGTTTGGGGACTATGGCTTAAGGGGACTTCTAAGTCAGTTGGCAAAATAATTCTATTATGAAAACATTCTGCATCCCACTTCGAAGCGTGGCATCTGGTGTCTTAAATGCTAACAAGCGGCCATCTAAGATGCATCAATTGGTCTCAACCCACCTGGATCAAAGAAGAATGAAGGATACCAAGGTCTCATGATAACTATGAGCCCAAGAGACAGAAAGGGCCACATGAACCAGAGACTTACATCATCCTGAGACCAGAAGAACTAGATGGTGCCCGGCCACAACCGATGACTGCCCTGACAGGGAGCACATCAGAGAACCCCTGAGGGAGCAGGAGATCAGCGGGATGCAGACCCCAAATTCTCATAAAAAGACCAGACTTAATGGTCTGACTGAGACTAGAAGAATTCTGGCAGTCGTGGTCCCCAAACCTTCTGTTGGCCCAGGACAGGAACCATTCCTGAAGACAACTCATCAGACATGGAAGGGACTGGACAGTGGGTTGGAGAGAGATGCTGATGAAGACTGAACTACTTGTATCAGGTGGACACTTGAGACTGTGATGGCATCTGCTGTCTGGAGGGGAGATAGGAGGGTAGAGAGGGTTAGAAACTGGCAAAACCGTCACGAAAGGAGAGGCTGGAGGGAGGGACTGGGCTGACTCAGGGGGAGAGTAAGTGCGAGTATAAAGTGTATATAAGCTTATATGTGACAGACTGACTTGATTTGTAAACTTTCACTTAAAGCACAATAAAAATTATTTAAAAAAAATTACTTTTTCTTCAAACGACACAAAAGGGGTTTCTAGATGTCTGGGATGTTTTGCAAGAATGATGATCATTGGGCCAAACGGATATGATTAACTTTCTAAAGAGTTTGGGTAAATTTTTTTTTTTTAAGGAGATTGTGTCTGATTCCATATTTTGAACCAGAAAGAAAAATTGGGAAAATATGCCACCCTTGCATATTTATAAAGTCCTGATTTAGTCCATATGTATATATACACATACACACATAAAACTTATACAATAATCATTTGACTACTATACTTGCCTGTTCTTTTCCTCTGACAAGCTCCAATAATATATTTCAGTTTTATTTTTCTCTATAGATATGTTTTTACTGAAGTGTAATTTGCCAGTGCCTTAAAGTTTGCTACTTTAGGGTACCTCATTTAGGATAACTCTAAATAGGATATAGGAACTTCAAATAATGTCCCATCAATAAGTAGAAATTAAATTATCAGTGGCAAACCCTATATACCTTGGCAAAAATAACCATTTCTTTAGAAACTTCAGTAAATGTTATCTATATTTATTATTGTTATCATAATCATTTAAAAAATTTTGCCACTTAATAGGCAAAAAATGGTATCTTGTTTTGTATTTGAACTTACCTTTTCCTAATCACTAAAGATAATGACCATTTTTAAATCATAAGTTTATAAGCTGATTTTTTTTTGTTTTTTTTTGTTTTTTCCCGTGAATTGACAGTCCATGTCCTTTGCCCATTTATCCACTAATTTGTGAGTTTCTTTACAGGTGTTAATTCTCTATTATATAAATTAGTGATCATTTAATTCCAGTCTGTGGTTTCTTTTTTGCTTTATTTTGCCATACAAAAGTTTGTAATTTTTATGTAATCAAGTCTGTTCATCTTGTCATTTATGTTGTTTGATACGCATGGTTAGGGAGAACTTTTATACCACAAGATCATAAAAATATTCTCTATATTTCCTTCTACTAGCTATACAGTGTTTTAAGGGTTATTTCTTTAATACATTTAGAATTTTGGTATATGTTGTGAGGTGGTATGCCAATTTTGTCTTTTTCTCAAATCTTCTGCGCTCTCTCTATGATTTGAAATAGTACCTATTGGTAAATTCCAATATACATGAAACTTTGGGTGTAGACTTTTATCTCATTATGTTAATCTATTTGTCTATTCCTATTTCTGTTTTAATGATAATTTTGATTAAGCTGGTTCCCCCCAAATCATTCTATTCTTTAAATACATGTTGTGACATTTACTGCACATTTTCCTGCTGGATGAACTATGGAATCAATTTGTCAAATTTCAAAATAATATTATCGGGATTTGAATGAGTATTCCACGAAATTAATAATTTGGGAAGACCTGACATCTTTTTTAAGCCTTCCATCTATACCAGCCTTTAAGTCCTTCAGTAGAATTTTATTATTTTTTTTCATATAGGTCTAAACATTTCTTATTAAGTTTAATCATACTTATTTCACAAGCTTTGTATTATTCCGATTTTCTCATTTTATTTTATTGTTATTTCTGTTAAATAGAAAGCATTTATCTTATAGCTATCCTTGTATGCTTTTATTAGTTCTAATCATTTTACATAGTTGATATATTTTTAATGAAAATGAATGATCGCAGTGTTTCACCATTAAGAATGATATTTGTTGCCCATTTCTGAGAGATGCCCTTTATCAATTTTAGGATGTTTTATTCTATTGCTAACTTACTAAGAGGCATTCTTTCAAACCAATATTGACTTTTATTAAGTGCCACTTTTAAATTTACTGGGATAAAGGATAAAGGAGCCCTGGGGGAACGGTGGTTAAGCACTCAGCTGCTAACCGAAAGGTCGGACATTTGAACCCACCAGCCAATCTGCAGGAGAATGATATGGCAGACTGTTTCTATAAAGACTTACAGCCCTGGAAACCTTTTGTGGGCAGTTCTACTTTGTCCTATAGGGTTGCTATGAGTTGAAATCACTTGACCACTGGGGTTTGTTTTTTGTTGTTGTTGTCGTTCGGGATGATCACATATTTTTTCTTCTTTATTAATTCTATACTAGTAGAATCCCTAATGTGGAATAACCTTTGTAGTCATGTAATAAACTCATTTATAGCATATTATTCTTTTGTTACTTTGCTGTATTCAGACCATAACTACACTCACACGTGGTGTTGGTCTAGTTTTCTGTTTTGTGATATGCTTGTCTGGTTTTGTTTCAAAGATATGATAGGTCTGTAGAAAATCTCATGTTTTCCATCATTTTCTATGCTTCAAAGGACTTATATAACACAGGAGCTGTCCTTTAAATGATTTATAAAACTTGCCTAATAAGGCCATCTGGCTCTGATGTTAATTGGGGAGAAAATACTGACTATGTTTCAGTATATTTTAAGGTTATTAGTTTATTCAAATTTTCAACTTATCCTTGAGGCAATTTTGAAAACTCACATTTTTCTAGGTAATTATCCAGTGCATCCATATATTTCAAATTACTGGTAAAACTGTTCTTTTTTTTTTAAATCACTGATTATATCCGTTTTTCTCCTCTTGTTTTTAAAATATATTTTCTCCTATTATCCTTGTCAGGCCTTTCAGAGGGTTCATAGGTTATTGATCTTTTCAATCAGCTCTTAGATTTATTTCTTAAATCTACAGATTTTTCTGTTTTATTAATCCCACATTTATCTTTGATTCTTTCTAATTTCTTTTGGTCCATCTGGTTGTTTTCCTTTTTTTTTTTTTTTTTTTTTGAATCCTTAGTTATGTTATCTTTAGCATTTTTTGTCTTCTAATAAATTATAAAGCAGTTTTCTCAGAATAGGACCCTGACCACACCTCACAGTTTTTATATGACATGTTTTCATTGTCTCTCATTTACTAGTATGGTTTTAAACTTTTTTCAGTTACAGTAGTAATAGTTGTATATTATAGAAAACTAAAAAGAGTCAGAATAAGCAAAAATGATGCAAATAAAAATAATCGGTTGATCCATCACCCAGAGGTAACCACTTAGCATTTTACAGCACAAATGAAATCAGTGCACACTTTCTGTTTCATAGCCTATCTTTCCTACTTGATTATATTTCAAAAATATCTGTCTAAATCATTATATGTCCTTCTAGATCATCAATTTTATTAATTGCACTATTCCACTGTTTATTCAAACATTTCTTTATCACTGAATATTTAGGTTGTATCTCATTTTCATTACAATACAAACATTCTCTGTAAGAGACAGCAGACACAGTCTCAGAAACTTAGGAGCTTTTCCTACAGAGAAGAGCAAAAATAAATGAAATAGCTAGACCAATTATGAAAGCAATAGGAAAGAGCTCAAAATAATGGATTTCTCTCCACCTTGGACAATTGCTAGAATGGAGATAACCATGCAGAACACCACAGATGGTAGGATGAGTCAGCCAAAGCAGCAGATAAGGAACAAGCAAGGAATAGTCATTGAGCACCTTCTGTATGTTAGGCACTGTGATAAGTGCTCTCACACCCGTTATCTCATTTATTTAATCCTAATTTAAAAAACAAGACAAAACTTCGTTAGGCAGCAGTGTTCCTATTCCTTTTCTTAGAATAAAAAATAGGGCCTCAGAAAAGTTAAAATTACAGTGGCTGAAATTTAAATGCAAGTTTGCCTTTCTCTGAAATATGAAATCTGCTACAGAAGGATGGTTTTGTCAACAGTTATAAGTAAAATTAATATATCCACTATTCATAATTTTAGTTTCTTTGATTATTTGGAGCCTTGTCTAGGCCCAAATTGACCAGGCCCAAATTAATGCATGATTTATTACTAAGGCCTTTGTAACAGAGAAGGAATTTGAGTTAATTCATTCATCTTTGCTGATATAAACTGCTTTAAAAATTGACATATCACATATTATTTTAAAACCTGTTGCCATCCAGTTGATTCGGACTCCTAACGACCCTATAGGAGAGAGTAAAATTACCCCCAAAGGATTTTCAAGGAGTGGCTGGTGGATTCAATCTCCCAACCTTTTGATTGGCAGCCAAGCTCTTGTGATGCTTATTGTCTTAGTCACCTAGTGCTACTATAATAGAAATACCACAAGTGGATGGCTTTAACAAAGAGAAGTTTATTCTCTCAGAGTCCAGTAGGCTACAAGTCCAGATTCAAGGTGTCAGCTCCAGGGGAAGGCTTTCTCTCTCTGTGGGCTCTAGAGGAAGGTGCTTTTCATCAATCTTCCCTGACCTAGGAGCTTCTCTGCGCAAGAACCCTGGGTCCAAAGGAAGCACTCTGCTCCCAGTGCTTCTTTCTTGATGGTATGAGGTCCCCATGTCTCTCTGCTAGCTTCTTTCTTTTATATCTCAAAAGAGATTGGCTTAAGACACTACTTAATCTTGTAGACCTCATCAGTATAATTGCCACTAATACATCTTGTTACATCATAGTGATAGGATTTACAAAATATAGGGAAATCTCATCAGAAGATAAAATGGTAGACAATCATACAAGGGAATCCTGACCTCACCAAGTTGACAGATATTTTGGGGGAACACAATTCAATCCATGTCATTTATTTTCTACATAATTTCGCTATGGTTTATGATGTGGTTCATATCTGGACAAATAAAGGAACTATTGCATTAATTCACTTCTAAAATGAACTTAAAACCAATTGTAAATATTTTTCTAAGGAGAATACTCGAGCTAATATATATATATATATATATATATATATATATATAGTATCTCACAGTACAGAGTAATATTTACTCAGAATCATCAGGCAAATGTATAAATTTTGATCATAAATTCTTCACGAGCATTTCGGTATAACCTAGAAGTCCTGTGCAAAATTCCCAGGAGATATTAAAAGGCTGAAATTTATGATAAAACTGCTTGTAGAATCTGCATGCTGCCGTAAGAGTTATGTCCAGCCTACATCATGCAATGTCAGGGCATGGTAAAACACTGGGGAAAGATTAGATTTGGTTTTTGCAAATTCGCAACAGATACAATGGTGAGTGAAGGCATCATCAGTTTCAAATGCACATGGGGCAAGTTGCTAATACAGGCCCCAGGTCTCATATTCAATGACAAAATAACACTTCTGCTCTGCTTACAGAGACAGTCTTTCTTCCCCTTCAATGAAATAAGACAGAAAATATAATATTAATAAAACCAAGCCAAATCCATTGCCATTGAGTCTTTTCTGACTCATGGCAACCCCTTGTGTGGAGAGTAGAACTGCACTCCATAGGGTTTTCAAGGCTGCGACCTTTCAGAAGCAGAACGCTAGGCCTTTTTTCCAAGGTGCCCAAATGCCAGCCTTTTGGTTAGTAGTCGAGCACTTAATCATTTGCAGTACCAGGGACTCCTATAATATCAGTAGAACTACCTGGTTTCCTATCTCTAAATTCTCTAGCACAATACCTGGTATCTAGCAGTTATTCAATTAATATTCATTGATCTTTTTGTTAAAGCCAAGAATAATTTCTTCATTAACCAAGACATCTTCCAACTTTAATTTTATTTTTATCCTTCATCTCTTCTCTGTTACTTACAACGATTTCTACTTTACATTTTGCAAGCTAGTCTTTCTTCACGCTTTCAGTATGTTCTTTCTCTTACTTTTGTGTCAAGTCTTGCCCAATTTACCATTTTAAGAGAATTAAAAAAAATTTTTTTTTCCCACATTTTCTAATTTCCCCAGCTACCAGTTTTTGTTCCAGTAGGCCATTAAGATCTTCCAACGTTGCTGTAACTTCAGGAAAACCTGGCTAACAAAGCTCACGTAAAATCATCCCATATTTTCCTTCCACAGCTTTGTTCTCCACATGGGATTAAAAATATATATACAAAATGAAGGCATCTCCTCTTTCTAGATCAGGTTTGTAATTAAAGAGAAGCCTATAGTACCGCACTGACAGGCCTAGACTTGAAGGGTCAGAATTTACCTCCTAACCTGCTGCCTCTCTTCCACCTTTCTTTTTATCTTTGTTTCCCTGCCACTTTCCCTGAGCCAGTATCCACTGGCACCTGAGGCGATCAAGGTTAGAGCCAGAAATTGCAGCTCTGACCTTGACCAAGAGTGAACCCTGGCAATTTCTACTGAGCAGTCTCAATCAAGTGATAAGGTGAGCTGTTTACACCATTATATCTGTGAAGTTCAGGAAGGCAGAAATCATGAATCCAGTAATTCCTAGGTCTTTCTTTTCTCGATCAGATAGGCACTAAAGTTGCAAATATATAACTAAAAGAGCACAGGAAAGAAGAAAAGTGGATCCAAATGTCAACTCTATTTTCAATCACTGTGCATTCCAAAATTCTTATTACAGTTTTTATCTCTTACAAACATGATAACATAGTCATAAATACAGAGACACCATTAAAATCAATTCCTTACGTAAAGCAAGTTCATTCCAGGATAGAACATTCAGGAAATAACTATAACAAAAGTAATTAGCATTAGGACATCAGTTTCAGGTTAATTTTACTTCTGATTGGGAGCAATTCACTGTAAATTTTAAATGCTGCTTCCAAGTTATTAATTTGTTCCACAAGTATTTATTGAGCACTTAACATAGTCAGACTAAGCCTTCCAGGCAAACAGAGATGAAGATAACATAATCCCTACACTCAGAAAACTCACTGTTTAGTAAGCATGATAGACATGTAAGCAAACAATTATAATACACTGCAACAATAGAGAATATATAGGGTTTTTGTTGTTTTGTTTTAAGAGCATTGAGGAAGCGGCACCTAATTTTATCCATGGAGGGGTAAGAGAAAGCTTCACAGAGAAGACAATATTTCAATAATATATAGAAGGATTGGTAGGGCCAATGTGGTGGACTTAGGCGATGTGAGAAGGGTATTCAAAGCAGAGTATGGAGCCATAAGAAAACATGGTTAATTCCATGTGGAGAGTACAGGGTGTGCGAGTGACCCAGAAGGTGAGTCTAGAATCTAGTACTGAAGAGTTGGTGTTTGATTCTAAGTACTTGGAACTTTATCCTTCCCATAAGCAGTTTGGAAATTCTACCTCTTGGAATCAGTTACAGATAAATAATTAGAATAATGATTAAAATAATAGCTAATACTTACTTGATGGTTATTAAATTCTAGGAATCACTTAAAGTATTTTAAATGTATTAATATTTAATCCTCAAAAAAATCCTATGTGAAGGAAATATTATCTTAATATTATATATGAGGAAACTGAGGCTCAGAGAGTTTCCACTGGGATGGGGTGGAGAAATAAAAGGGGGGAGCATTTTTATATAGCAGGTATGATGGTGGGTATACATTTGAAAAACATATTCCATTGCACTGGGATTCCATTGCTAAATAAAAACTGCTGGGCAGAGTGGGGAGATATTAATCACAGATTAATGAAAACCGGTGGAAGAGACCCTTGGTTTTTCACGTTGTTAGTCTCTCTGCCACCCCATATATAGAATGAATTTAAGGAAGAGGGCAAAGGCAATGAAAATATACAAGGAAATGCTGTCACTTTGCTGTTCTTTCACTCTGGAATCACTTTTCTATTCCTCCATTCTGCTTCTCTCCTTCAATGTGAGTTATTAACAGTATCAGTAAATCACGTTGGAGTGCTCACCGTATGTTAGAACTAAACACTTCACAGGGTTTTCTCATTTAATCTTCATAATGGTATTGTCTAAACAAACAAACAAACACATTACCATCAAGTCGATTCTGACTCATCATGACCCTATAGGACAGAGTAGAACTGCCCCATATGTTTTCCAAGGAGCAGCTGGTGCATTTGAACTGCCAATCTTTTGGTTGAGCAGCCGAGCTCTTAACCACTGTGCCACCTGCTTATTACCCCAATTCACAAGTGAGGAAACTGATGCTTAGGGAAGGTATATGATTATCTCCTATAATACTGACTGTAACCCTCCTTCATCTAACTTCAATTTCATTGTTCCTTTCTTCTCTTTTTTTTTTTTTTTTTCTTCTCTTAGTCATTCTCAACTAAGTAACTACACTTTTCCATGAATCTGTGGAAATTCTTACTGTTGGATCTCTGGATTGAGAAGTTGAGGTGCTTGGTGATTGTATTGATTCCACCTTTCTCCCTTTTTGGATTTTATTAAATTTTTTTTTTTTTATGCCTAACTCTAATCTAGTACTTAGTACATGCCAGTGCCAGGAATTCTTCCACAGCCCCTTCAATACATTTACTCACGTAATACAAAAATGCTGACAGAGATTGCCTAAATTGAGAATACTGAGACACAAAGAGGTTAAGGAACTTGCCCAGGGCACATATAAGAGGCAAGTGAGGAGTTGAACCCAGGAAGTCTAGTTCCAGGGTCTGCATTCCTATCCAGGCTTCATCTTACTTGACTTAGTAGGATTTGGCACAACTGGACACTCACTTTTTATAGAAACATTTTCTTACTTGGCTTTCAAACCACCTCACTCACCTCGTTCCCCTCCTATCTTTCTGGCTGTTCTGTGTCCATCTCCTTTGCTGGTTCCTCCTTATCTCTCTGACTTCCAGATGTTAGAGTGCCCCACAGATCAATCCTTGGACCTATTCTCCTCACTCAGTCACTACATGATCTTATCCAGGGCCATGGCTTTAAATATCATCTCTATGCTGAAAACCTCCAAATCAATCTCTTGCCTGGAACTCTCACATGAAATCCATATATATATATATATATATAAACTTCTCAAGTTTTCCATGTGGAGATGCAATGAGCATTTCAAAATCAATATGCCCAAAACTGAACTACTACTCTTTTCCACAACTTTTTCTCTACACCTCAGTTAATGGCAACACTATTCTTCTGGGCTGCTCAGGTCACATGTCATTCTTGACTCCTTGTTTCTCTCACAACACATCCAATTCTCCCATATCCAAGATTCGACTACCCCCACTATCACCATCCTAGTCCCAGCCACTACCATCTCTCACCTAGATGTCATAGCAGCTTCTAACTGGTCCTCCTGCTTCTCTCCTTGACCACTCAATTAGAGTGAGGTGAGTAAGGAACTTGTCTCAAGTGTAAAATTTAAGGAAGCACCAAAAAGTCAGTAATCAAGACAAATATTTAACACAATATTTAAAGCAATTAAAACCAATGCAAAAATTCCATAAAGAAATATCAACATTTTAAATAACAAGTGTTGACTCTGTATTTGCATGGTTCTTCAGTTCATTTGCCTTACTCTACACCCAGCCCTGACCCCACCCCCTTCAATGTTTTCTCAACAGCCAGAGCTATCCTGTTAAGAAAAAAATCAATCTTCTGGCTTCACATCTCAGTATAAATGCCAGAGTTCTTACTGTGATCTACAAAAAAGTATGTGTTCTGGTCCCCCTTTCCCTCTCTGACTTCTACTTCTACTTCTCACTCACTCAGCTCTGGCCTCCTCGCTATTCTCTCAGCATGCTCCCACCAAAGGGCCCTTACCAGTGGGCACATTCCTGGGGCCAGTAACTCTGCCTGGAATGCTTGACCCAAAGACACCCCTTGCTTCACCTAGGTCTTTTCCCAAATTCACTTTTGAAGGGCCATAATATGTAAAAGTTCACCCCCAAACACATACAGTTTATATTTAGCATCCATTTTTATTTTTTCTCCTCAGAAATTATTACAAACACACTGTATATTTCACTTATTTTTTTTTTTTTTAAATCACACTTACCCACTAGTAAACTCCACTAGGTTTTGGAGTGAGGGACTATTTTGCTCTCTGCTACATCCCCAGTGTCTAGAACAATTCCTACCACATAGTGGATACTTAAAAAATAATATTTGAATTAATAACTGATATATACACACATGAGTGCTTTCCTCTGATTCCAGTATTCTTAATGACTGTTGTATATAGGTTTTGAATCCTATTGCCTCAATAAACTAAACTGGGGACTATTCTTTCAGAATGCAGTCTCAGGTCTGAAGAAATTAGAAGACTTTATTTCAAATTGATCAAATCCTTTAACAATGGCTTGACTTACTTAAAAAATATTTATCTGGGATCCAAGCCCACCCTTTAGATTAGGTCGAGGTTAGGAGAGGGATTATTTTTGAAAAATAAAAATTGAAGGTCAAATCTCTCTTCTAGCAAACTCTGAATTTTATTTTCATGTCCTGATTTCCAATGTATTGAGACTATATTGACACACACAGATTTTCTCAATAGCTTCAAAGTAAACTTGTATGTGATCAGAAGACCTTTCTAATGTCAAAATACCTTTAACTTTCTTTACTAATTATTAACCAAAATGGAAGGTAGGTTTTGCAAATAAAAACTTGCCATTTCACCATGAACTCATATCTTTTTGATGGAAAAGATGAAGCTCAGCAAGAGCAAATCTACAACTTGGCCAAGAGACTATAGACTTTGCCTTCAAATAGCTGTAAGATACACATAAATTGCTCCATCAGACTCTTGTTCATCCATGGTCTCCTTTCTCTTGGCAGATTAAATTCAGCTGAGTGAGAGAGTTTGAGAATGCCCTGGTGAAAAGACAATTTTATTAACATTTAGGAAAAGTACAAGAGTTATTTTTTGTCTTAAAGGCTAGTTTTCTATGCAAATCTTCAAAAGGTCTTTTATGGTTTTGTTTCTTGTTGATTTTAAGAGAATACCATCTTGATTTATATTCTTTCATAGAGATTTCTATGACCATATTCACCATCAGTTTAGGATTATAAACTGAAAACGCATTGCACTTTATCTCTGTCTTATAGTATAAATAGAAATATTTACAAATATTATGCCATTTTATGTCATTATATGTAAATATGCCATTAAAATACATGAATTGCTATGTATATTTTAAATCACCACTATGGAAAGTTGGAGCCCTGGTGGTATAGTGGTTAAGAACTTGGCTGCTAACTAAATGGCCAGCAGTTCAAGTGTACCAGCTTCTTCTTTAAAACTCTATGGGGCAGTTCCACTCTGTCCATGAGTTGGGTCTCTATGAGTTGGGAATGACTGGATTAGCAACAGGTGGTGGTGATGGAAAGTCAGAAAAAAATTTCTAATTGTTTTAGAAAGTTAAAACTAAAAACCAACAAACAAGTAAAAAAAGATCCCTGCTTTTTGCAAAATTCAGACACTAGAACTGCTTGGCAGACTGCCTATAAAAAACAATGCCCTAAAGTGGGGCAAAAGGGTAGAGCTGGCATACAGACAGCACTACCTAAGTACTTCTTGAAAGAATGAATATGAATAAAGTTGCTTAGAACCAAAAGGAAGCAAGAATTATCAGAAAGGTCGAGGTCAATAATAGCCATCTTCACATCCTGTGGATGAAATTGTTCTGTTACTATAATACCTAATGTGTATACTCCCTCTGGAATTTCGTATATTTTTAAGTTTCTAGTTTATATCAAAAGTATTACTTTGAATGACACTTGCCTATTAGTTTGGGGACTTTTAATTCATTGGTAATAGAATACTTTGAAGCTGCATTTTACTGAGATGATCATGTCATTACTTTTCTTCTATCATTCAATTTTTGACCCAGTTTCCTATTATTATTACATACTGATATCCTGATCATCATATGATTAATGGTCTATTCACTTATGCATACTTCCACTACACGAATGAATCTTTAAATGACAGCCAAAAGCAGTATAGGAAATCTCAATGCATAGGGCAGGAAATAAATAAATAAAATGATCTGTAGCCAAATACTTTAGACTTGCATTTGACTCAGATAACTGTAAAACACATTTCCTCTGTCTTGGTTGGCAGAGTAAATCAAGCTGAGTGGAAGCCCAGCATAAAACTTCACTAGTCACCAATACTCTTACCTAGCAGATCAGTGTCCCCAATGGCCTCTTACCACCATAGTCTGGAATCTTTATAGACTGGATCGTAGGCCAGGTAGACCACAGCTGTGGATTTAGCAGCTATCAGGTTGAGAATGGGGTTCAAATCATGTTCCCAACACAGGAAGAATAGACAATAAAATGCTGAAAATGCCTATTCATATCTATGTACACAAACAGGAACCTATACGTAAACTTTCATAATTTACCCTAGAGTTTACAAAGGGCTCCAAATACTTTAATAAGTGGTCTACCTGGCCTACGATCCAGGTTTTAGTAGGCCCTTCCAACAGATACTCAAAAGGATCCATTGTTCTTGCTTTGTTAGAATCAATGCCCCACTTTTATTACACAGAATAATTTGCGTGATGACCTCTGTGTATCTGACACCTGCACACTCAGTTCTAGGAATTTGTCTTTGGAGAATAAGTGCATAAATGCCTTAGGTAACACATAGAACAGATACATGAAGCTCAACCTCTGGAAGTTTGGACACGCTATCCTAGTTGGTTTTATTCGCTGACAGTGTGCTCTTCCCATTTCTGCAAGAACCATTCAGCGTATCCTTTTAATTGAAATGAGCTGATTCCTCTGAGCATTTGGAGACCTCCTGAGGTAATTGGACTGAGAATTACTGATCTGCCTCTAATTGGAGAATGGGTATTGTTCGTTTTTTACTTCTAAATTTCAACTAAAATTGAACATTTTTTTAAAAACTCTTTTTTAACAAGATAGAAGAATCTGACATTTAGCCAGCCTTGTTTGTATGTGGCTGTTAGTTGCTCTAACCATAATGACTCATTTATAGACAACGGTTCCTGAAGATGTCCTTTATGAAAAGGACAAGTTTGGACTTGGCAACAGTAATTTACTTAATTTATCTTAAATTTGGTTTCAGTGAGCAACCCTAATTAACCTGATTTTTTGCTGATAATCACTCTCAATGGAATCAAATCAAAAATCCGGGGATGGATTGAGCGGCACCCAGAAGGAAGCAGCCCTCCGCGCACTCATCCAGCGCACAGGATATAGCTTGGTCCAGGTAGGAACTTCTTGTGACATCTGCTGAGAACCACTGAACTTACAGAGTGGTGGGAATGTTAATCCCTATGATACAAAACATGAACAGCCAATTGTTTAACTCTTTAGGTGGATGTCCTGCTTTGAGGTGACAAGTTTCCAAGGGAGAAGGAAATTGTATCATTTCAGTTTTCCAGGTGACCCTACAGATGATGTTCTTTGTACTCTGGGTTAGCAACTCAACCTTAACTCTTCATTTGAAAACAAGATCAGTGTCCATAGTCATAAAGACTCTGACAGTTAGGAAAAGCTAGCTTGAATTTACCAGCCAAAGTGGTTTGTGAAGAAGTAGAACCAAGTTAGTGTTTGCAGGAATGAGCAGAGAACTACCCAGGAATCAGCCTTACTTTCCAGAGTGGTTATTGCAGATGTAGGAAGAAGTCTAGAACTTGGGGTAAAAGGAATGACCATTCAGCTAGCCTAGTAATTTCATCTTGTTTTCTCAGAACACTCAACCATTTGACACAGGATATAGAATACTAACTTCTGTTCATGTTCAGCATTTTTGAAAAAGAAGAAAACAAAAGTTACAAAAAAATCCTCAAACGGTCTATTCATGGGTGCTGGTTATTAATAATTACTTAAATTACTTATATAACATTATTGCCTTTGTGATAACCTCTTTAGAGGACTTATAGTGCAAACTAGTGTTAGGTACATAAATTATCTTATTTGAAAAAAGGGTGCTGCCTTGTTACAATAAGACAAAGTATTTTAATTCTTCAGCCATTATATTTCATCTACATATTTTTCCAACTTAACCAAATCTTGGTACTATTATGACAACAAATGTCATAAGTAAGCCACAACAATATTCAACAGCATCCTTTTATTAAACGTTCCTTTGTTCAGATTGCTGAAACACACTGCATTTAGTTTTTACCTACTCTTGTAAGTTTGCTTTATTAAATACGATGCTCAAAGTTATTTATAATGCTTCATTCTAATGAACAGTGTTCATTTAGGCTTTTTAAGATTTCAGAAATTATCTATTATGTCATGGTTAATTTTTTTAAAGTTTCTTTTAAGCCAAGCGAGATACTGACATCTTATTAATTTTATTCAATACTAAATTATTTTAGGGTTATTAATAAATTTTTTAATGGTTTCCTCTTCAAAGTGAATATGCTTCAAAATGAATGACTGGCTTCAAATTTTTATGCATCCTTCTGCTACATAAAAAGGTATTTACAGTTAATAAACTTCTGTTAAATTCACAGTTCTTCAACAAATACATTTAGAATGTATGATTTTTTTATAATCAGCTGAAAAGTTTTTTCCTCTTTTTGTAATCAACATAGTCATATGTTATTATAAAATAAAAAATTAATATTTTATAAAATTAAAATTGAAAAGCAATTGTCAATATTTATATGTAAGTGTGTCTAGTGACTGGAAATATATCTCTAATAATCTAAAATATAATGATAGAAATATGTAAAAACCTGTCTAGTGCAGCATTATAATAACTCAATACTCCAAACTTAAATGTATAAAAATAAGGAAATAATTAAGCTAATTATGAATGTATAATCATTACATTGGAAAATAGAACTTATGGGAAATAATCTCAAAACAATTTAAATTCTCCATTTAAGTTTATTCTGGGTACTCATTCTTCCTTTTTTCCAGATGAAATTCAAATCAAGACTCATGAAATTTCTGGTAATTTGTAGACAATAAAAGATCCTCCAGTGAATAATAATATGTGTAGTCCAGTATGATAATAAAAACTTAACTTCATTAGAAGTTATAGATATTTTTCTCTGCCAAGTATGTGGGGGTGGATGGAGGGTGATTTCTACTTCCCTGCTTTACACTTTGACACCGTTTGCTAGCTACAATTTCTGACTCAGAGTTAAAGCAGAAGAAAGGGACAAAAACCAAGGAGAGGGGGCAGGAAAGTTCTTACTTGAGTGATAGAGCTCTCTGGGCCTGGCCACTACTTAAAGCTTGTGAGGCACTTTGTAGCCAATGGAGAGACATCCCTACTCTGTGGAGATCTCTCAGCTAGCTGTACTTTCATCTGGCTGGCCGTTTACCTCAGCCTCAGCCTCCTTCTACTGAGCTTTTTAAACCCTATTGGACAAAATGTAAGATAACCCCTGACTCCTGCACGTAACCAAGCTCTAGCCCCCCTGGAAACACATATTCTCTGACCCAGTAAAATCTGAAAGACCAGCACTCCTCCTTTCCAACGTCAAGGAAGCAGGCTAAATCACTGCTCACCTTTAGATATTCAGGTGCAAGTTAGACCTACCAGTCTACTGTGTTTCTCAAATGCAGAGAATACACACCAAGCTGGCTGAGTGGTTTCTTTACTACTCCTTTCTCCAGCTTTGGGAAAAACGAGAATCACCCAATCCCTCCCACTTAGGGGGAACAAGGACTCACAAAATGTCAACAGTGCCCTTCAAAAACTCCTTATGTAAATTGCTAAACTTTTTTCCTAAAACTCTAGTTCTTTTTTTTTTTTTTTTTCTAGTTCTAGCTGGGGGGAGTTTAGTTAAGGAATGTAGTTAAGGACTTCTTAAGTCTTCTAAACTCTTCTAAGCTGGGGGTTGTTCAGTTAAGAATGCAAAAACAGTTTCCTGTTCCCTTTTCTTACAAGTCATGGTTGGTGGTCTAGTGACTGACTTGGTTTGCAAAGTGAGCCATGTGTGAAATGGACACCAAGAGTCCCATTCCATTTTAAAATCTTCATACCAATGAAACCTTATTCAGTCATTAAAAGTGGTCCTTTAAAAAATACTGCAGGACAGAAAATTGTAACATTGTTACAATTGTGTAAAAAGTATGCAGATCAACATATTTTTAAGAAATAAATTCAAATAGTAATGGAGACGGTTTCACAAATCTAATGCTATGATTTAAGAACATTTAAATTGTAGAGAAAAAAACTTTTTTTCGAAGGAAATGTCTCTGAATATATACTGCAAATTGGCATATTATTTTGATCTTAAGTATTCAGTTACATTTAGAAAAGGTTGATAATGAAGATTTAGATTACAATAATATTAACAATAATAAAAAAAATAGCCCACATTTATTGGACACATTTTCTAACTGCTTTGTATATATTAATTCATTTAATCTATACAACAACACTATGAGGTAGCTACTATGCTCATCACCAATTTCCACATGAAGGAAACAAGGCACAAGGAAATTAGATAATTTGCCCAAAATTTATAAAACAGGTTTCTGTTTCTAGTGGTCAAAATTTCTGGCAAGATTTACAAAACTGAGTTGTTAAAATGTGAGCTTTAAGATTGCAATGTTAGAGATTAGCATGCCAGGACATGCAAAAAAATTTTTGTTGGAGCCTCAACTTTGTAACATGTTTCACTTTAATAATTGTTAGCAGATTGGTTGTTGGATCGGAAATTCTCCAGTGATACAGAAACTTAAAATTCCAAAAACTAGTTATCTAGATCTAAAACCTATAATGAAAGTGTAAATACGTACAAGACTCTGCTCAATCATTTTAAATGAATTGGAAATCTCTTCTGCAAGCTGTGGAAAATCACCCAAGACTTCAAGTGAGAAGATCTGTAATCTTACCTGGTCTCTACTACATACAAGCTGTATGATCTTAGACAAGTCCTTGATGGATCTAGGCCTTAATTTCTGAGAAGATTGGCTAGGTCCTACCCTACCCTTGATTTTGTGATTCTAATAACTGTTGAATATGAACCTAGCCATTTGTCAGCAAGCTGGACTATTTGATTGCAAGAGGAGAACCAGGCATGTGTCTAGAGTCACCCTCTTAATACTTCAGTCTTCCTACCTTTAATTATAGAAAAAATTAATATGATTATTAATCAAAAAAAGAGAGAGAAATTTTAGTTTTTTTTTTTTTTAATTCCTGTATAAAAATGAAAATAAAGGAAAGGCTTAATACGATTGAGGAAGCTACCCAGAAAATGGTAATTTACATTTTGATAGTATTTTCTAAATTAGGATTTGAAGGATTTCATTTTGCTGCATCTTTGCAGGTCTCTGATATTGAATGTTGAATACTTGCAAAACAAGAATTCAAAAAACAGAGGGTGATTGTGCTCCCTTATCACTAGCAGGACAAATACAGCTGTCAAAAATAGAATTTTGTGGGTTACTTAATAACACAAGCCAGTATTTTATATAGCAACTGATGCAACAGCACTTGCTTGGGAGGATTTGAAAGTATACTTTGTGATATCACTTTTTTGTAACTGGATATCTTTGGACATTGATGGCTGTAAAATTTATCAAAAATACTTCAGAGAATAAAAAAGACTTAATACAGTAGCCTGCATATAGTAGGCATTCAGTAAAATTACTGATAAAAACTTAAAATGTTAAACTTCATAATTGTACTACAGCGTATAGAAGCATTTTGGAAGACAGCACACCACATAGTTAACATATAAACAATCTTTGTCTCCAGATAATGGAATTATGTATGGATTTTTTTCCTATTTATTTCTTTTAACTATACTTCCCAGATTTTCTAAAACTAGCATGTGTTTATTTGATAGCCGAAGAGAAAAAAAATCATATTACAATGGGCCTTTTCTCAAAAATGCAAGGGTTCTTTTGTTTGTTTGTTTTTCTGTTTTGTTTCCTTATTTCCTAGTATAGTAAACAGTGTTCTTGAGCTAGGCCTTGGGACTATAGAAGCATAAAATGTAATGCCTGGCCTAAAGTGTGTATAAAGTAGTTGGGATGAAAATGAACTTATCCAAAATTAAAGATGAGAACACAAGACAACATCAAAATGAGCAATATAGCTATACCCGTTGCTGTCAAGTCAATTCTGACTCATAGTGACCCTATAAGACAGAGTAGAACTGGCCGATAGGGTCCCCAAGGCTGTAATCTTTGTGGAAGCAGACTGCCACATCTTTCTCCCACAGAGCAGCTGGTGTCTTTGAAATACTGACCTTTTAGTTAGCGGCTGAGCACTTAACCTCTACACCACCAGGGCTCATTAATATAGCTATACCAAAACCAAACGAAACCCACTGCTATAGAGTCAATTCCTACTCATAGTGACCCTACAGAACAGGGCAGAACTGCCCCCATTGGGTTTCCAAAGCTATAAATCTTCACGGAAGCAGACTTCTACATCTTTCTCCCGTGGAACAGCTGATAGGTTCCAACCACTGATCTTCTGATTAGCAAGCTGCTTAACCACTGAGCCACCAGGGCCCCTTTAGTATATCTATACTTGCTACAAAAAAAGAGGGTACCCTTCTGTATAGAACTTAAAACTTATCTAAGAAATGAGGACAAATATTTAGACATAAGATGTTCATCATAGTAGAATTTATAGTGTTTAAAAAATTAATATATCCTAAATGCCCAGTAAAATATTAATGGTCACATAAAATATGATAAACCCTATTTTTCCAAATTATATGATCATGTAAAACTATGGTTCCAAAGAATTGTCAAAGACATAGAGAAGTGTCCCTGTTTTAATGTTTAATAAAAATCAGAATACAGAATTGTATATATAAGTTTCCAAATAATATTTTAAGAAATTACTGACACAAAATTAAAAAAAAAATTGAGAAAATGTAACAAAATGTCATCTCTAAGGTGTGTGATTAAGGATAATTTTTTTTTTTTTTTGCTTGAAGCTTGTCTTTATTTTCCAAACTTTCTACAATGAATAGGAATTATTTTCATTATAAGGAAAAATCTCAAAAAGTGGAGAAAATTCCTGAGAAGCATTCAGTGAGGAGTAGAATTTCATGGAGATCATTATTAAAGTTGAGTGATAGCTGGTTTCATTAGACTATCCTTTTTAATTCTATATAAAATTGGATGTAGAATCTAATTTAGAGTATAGAATTTATAGAATTCTTGTATAGAACATAGAATCTAATTCTCTACAGAATTTGAAATACATGGAGAATTTGAAATTCATCTAATATTGATAGAGCTCAACCCCTTCTTCATTTTGCAGTTAGAAAACAAACCTCAGAATTATATAATTCAGCTGAGACATAAACCAGGGGTTGGCAAACTACAAAACACAGGCCAAATGTGGCTACAGACTGTTTTTGTACTGACTACAAGCTATGAATGGTTTTTACATTTTTAACAGATTGGTTTTTTTTTTTAAAGCCAAAAATATTGACTATCTGGCATTTTACATAAGAAATGTGCTGACCTCTACTCTAATCCTTAATCTGGTATTCTATGTTAGAAACGAATCTACAGTTTTTAAATAATTTTTCCTATAAAATAGATGAGTAAGTTTTCTTAAAGGAAGTGGGTGCATCCCTCCTTGTCCTACCCACTCATGCCAACTCTAGCACCAAGCCCTCATTCATTCATTCATTCATCGGTTCCACAAAGAGAGACATAGTTCCTGCCTTCGTGAAGATTATTCTCATGAGAAAGACAGAAAATAAACAAGTAAATAAGTAAAAAGAAATAATTACAGATCATGGTAAGTGCCATGGTAGTTAAAAACCAGGTTGTGTGACAGAGAATGGCAGGTGGCCTCCTTCAGGCATGATGACTCAAAGCCAAGGAGAAAAGAGCATTCCTAGCAGAGGGGACCACTCATGCAGTATTCCTTAAACAAAATATTTGTAAAATACACAACACCTTGGAGCAGTGAAGACAGCAGTGTCTCTTAGTATCAAAGATCCAGTAAGATAGATCACAGAGGATAAAGAAGAAAAGTAGGCTTCACCCTTCCCTCCCTCTCTTGATCAGTCATCGTGAGCCTGGTTTCCTAAGAATAATTCTCTCAAACCAGGAACAAAATTGAGTCAAATCATTGATCTATATTTCTAATCACTTTTACCTTTGCTTTCCATATACATCCTCTTATGGATTTTCTATGTAACCACATATTTTAATGCTAATTTGTTCAATTCACCAACAACAAGGCATAAGGTACAGAGGGTGGTGCTAGATCAACGTAAGTCTGATTAGAATGTAGTCCCTTTTAGAAGAGTGCCCCAAATTAACTTACCCCTCTAGATTGGTATAATGTACTTTGATAATTTTAATTGGGTAGTTCTCAAATTGCATTTTGCTAACAATAATATAATAAAAATAAGTAATTTTAAGATCCAGAGTTTACCAAGGGGGTTCATATAGACCGACTAAGAAAGAAGCAGAAAGAAGAACACTATGGTTTTGACATTCACAAAAATCCTAAGGGCAGAAGTAAGAATTTGACTTCATGGTAAAATATAGCTCCTGGGTCCTGCTTTTTCCTTTGTTGCCTGTTCTCACCACCTGCTCACAGTCCCTGCTGTCCAAGAACTTAGGTCATTCCCAAAGTGCATGAATACCACCAATTCTTTAAATAAGTACCAATAGCCTGAGAACAGAATAGGACCAGTAGGTCATCTAGTTATGTGTTTCAAAGCTTATTATTCCAGCCACCCGCAGGCCAATTTTATTTTAAAAGCTCAGAAAAAAAACCTTGCTTCTACTAGTCAGAGATGCCATAGCATGGTGCAGAAGACTCTAAATAAGGGAGCAGTTCTGTGAATCCTTTTTTGGAGACAGTGTGTGCCCAACATGTGGTGGCAACATTAACATTTCAGCAACGCACAGAAATGCATTCTAGATGCTGTTTTCAAACAGCTATGAATTTCTCCTCAAATAGCCTAATAGAAAGCTGGTTTTATATGAGGTCTTCAATACAAGGTTCAAAAAATCTTTGCAAACTACGTACACATCACGATGCTTTCCTTTAAACAAAAAGCACAAGAGGTTTTCCATTTTATCGTCTTAAAAATTGGTGCGATTTTCTTATCCAGATCTTTGGAGCCATGGACAAGTATTTTGGATCTTGAACTCTGCTTATAAGTGGCTCTGGGGTTTTTTGTTGTTGTTGTTTTTTTAAATGCTGCCTATTTGTTTGGTCAGCTACCAAAACTAAGTGACTCTTCATCTTCAGAACCTAAAAGCTTATCATCATCAGGTGCAAAGATAGGTTCAAACCTAGCTCGGCGAAGAAGAAAAAAGACAGATCACAGAGCCATGCAATAATGAATCTGTATAGGACTTCAGCTGCCCTGATATTTTATAACATTCCAAGTAACGGAGCAGAGAACTTAAATGATGTTAAATGGTACATTGAGACAACAATAAACAACACTAAGTCACATAGTAAGAAAATTATTCCATTTTCAGTTCTCTTTCAAGTGTTCATATAAAGAAAGTTAGTTGTTGACGGTATATCTTAAATACCTATCCAGCCCCTCCAAATCGTTTTAAACAAAGAGAGGAAGAGTAAGGTTCAGAGCTTTTAGCAGACAACAGTGTCTAGTAGGAATCCGAGTATGGTTTCTTTCTCTTATGGTTGTTTTTATGATACCTTTCATATGTGGGAAATGATATTGATATTTCACATATTTTCCATAAGTTTCTTTAAGTAAAAAAGTGAATCAAAGCAAAGAAAATTAATAGAATATGTGTCAGGTGGATATGATATTGGAGAGACACTAATTTTTAAAATTCCAAAGGCATTCTCTTTAAGGCTCCTATTGGCTAACTCCCAAAATATCTTACGAATGTTTTCCCACATTGGAGTATTCTACCAAAGTCAGCTTTTCTTTTACAAGCACCTTAATTCTAATAGGATCTTTGCTATCACCTAGTCAATCACATTATTTTATAAAGAAACTAAAGTCTGAAAAAATATAGTGCCTTGCCAAGTCACTCAGCTTGTCAGAAATTAAAATTCATGGGGTTCTGGTGAGGACAGCAATGACAGCATTTCTAACATGCCAAAACACAATGCATTGGATAGGGTTAGCTTTGGCATCCACTGAACTAGCAAAAATAAGAGAACAATTACCCAGATCAAATGCTCTTTATTATGTCTTTTTCTACACGTAGATAGTTTTATATAATTTAACCAGGTCTACGGCTACTATGGTGCCCTGCTGGTGCAGTCGTTAAGAGCCCTGGCTGCTAAAAAAATGGTCAGCAGTTCAAATCCACCAGCCCTTCACTGGAAACCCTACAGGGCCATTCTACTCTGTACTATAGGGTTGCTATGAGTTGGAATCAACTCGAAGGCAACAGGTTTGGTTTTGGTTTGATGGCTACTACAATATTATAGAGACTACTACAGAGATAATTCAAACAGTCAAATTGTACCTGTTGGCAAATAAAAAAATTGGATGCACCTATTGAATAAATTACATATTACAAAAGGATGAAAGTCCAAAATGGATGAAAGATGTACAAGGGTTTCACCTAATTATTTTTTGGACACAATTTACGGTTCTTATAGATTTTTTTTTTTTTTTTTTTATAGATTGGAGTAGTAGGTCAAGACATATGTTCAGAGCCAGAAGTTAGTGTGAGGGCAGAAACTGCTGGCCTCAAAAAAGTAAATACATACACTGAAGTCCATCATTATGTAAACTTTACTATAAAACGTGGACAGCCTTAAAAGTGTGTTGTCATTTTACTTACTGTCTAATGAAGAACACATACTCACACCCACATACACAGAAATGGTTTTCTGGTTTCTATTTGTGTCTAAGGATATTCTTGAATTTAACATTCCTTTGAGTTGCCCAAAACCTTAAACTATAAAAAGCTTTTACAAAAATACAAGTTATCTTTAAAAGCCTGTTTCCTTTTGAACACTTAAAAAGTTGAGATAGTGAATTCCTAAGGGGTAATTTGCAACACCTTATCCTCAAAGGAAAAGGGAAAATATTAAGAGACTGTATTGTAAAATGCATAAATTTGATGGTATGAATTGGTTTCTGTCTCCGTAAGACAACGAATAACTTAAAATGAAGTTTACGACTATGTTCTCAGGCCTTCAACAGCCAGTCTTCCAAAGTGAAAAAGGAACATGACTTATAATTTGCTAGTAGTTGTTTCCATGGAAAAACCATAGCAGACATTTTTTTTTAGGTCAAATGTGAGGGCTTTGTAGAAGGTGAAACAAATGGATACATTTTCAGGAACCAAAAGTCAAAAGTCATTTTCATCTTTCTTTGTGGTTTTTCCATAGATATATGTCACCAATAATATCATTTATTTAGGATTTGTTAAAACAACTCACTATTTCTGCTTGAGTTTATTTTAAAAATAAACTTTTCGTCATTTATGTAAATGCAAAAACTACTGATTTCTTGTGATAATTATATTTTTCTAATGCACATTAAAGTAAATGAATAGCTATTAAAATAAACATTGGCCTATAAACTACCTAACATCATCTTACATTCAGAAGCATTAGGCTGAAGGGTAATAAAGCTAAATTAATATTTGAGTATTATGTTCACACCCTGACCTTTTCTCTTTGTAACTCTTAATTCCACATTTTTATAAATTTTAATAGCCTACTTAATTACTTCTTATATCACAATTGTTATCCTTTCTACTTTTAGAAAAAAATAGTATCTAACATTTGAATTGCATGTGTGTTACAAAAAGTATTTAATAAAAGTAATGCTTACCTCCAGATTACATGAATTAAATGGATTCTGCTTTCTAAAAATTCCCCTTCTAAAATAGATTTTACCAACACAAAATCAATGATCTTAAGAAGATGTGAAGGTGAGCAAATTAAATACACAAAACAGATGATTATCTTTTATATAGAATTAAGGAAATGAATATTCCCTATGGCAGTCTCCGCTGTTCTCACTCAACAAAAACTTTGCAAACAGACCAAAGGCAAAATCCCACCTAAGAGGGTTCTTTTGGTACATTTTATTTAAGACTCCTTAGATTCCCTTTAAAACCACCATATAATGAGAGATCTGGTATGTACGTGGGAAGTAATAGAACCAATGTCAAGTTTAATAAAGACTTTATTCAATCTCACAAATTAGTAACTGGGAAAATATGCCATAGATTCAAACTGCAAAAGACACACGCCAGAGAGGTTCTTGACACATCAGCATCAGCTCTGGGAACTGTCAGCAGAAGCTAGGCCAGAGCTCAGTACTCACTGTTCTAGGTGTGGCCCTGGTGACTGGCAAGCTCACGAAGGCTAGAAATGCCACCAAGTGTGGATAGACTGGCCGGCATCTGAGACGACAGGAACAGAAATAAGTACAAACGCAAACGGAAAACGGATAGGAGATCATCTGAAAGCAGTTTATTAGGAAAAGCACACAATGTCTTCCCTTTTGGGGAGAAAGAAAAACAAAGAACCAAAGATGATTACAAATTCGGAATATAAAATTTCCAAAGAACCGTTAAAGGAACTAGAAATTACCACTCAGGAAAAAGCAGACTGAATAAGGTTCATTAACTAATAGCCCTTCTAGTATACGAATGGGCTCATTTACGGAGGGAAACAACTATCTAGTCTCCATGTTTGGTGAAGTTGAGCAAGAAAGTAAGCATAACATGCGCCATGTGGAATTATGAGAATGGTGAACCTGATAAGAAAAGTCATCACAACTTTTGAATGGTATCTATGCCATAAAGTCCACCAGATTAGTAGTCATGGGACCTTTATTCTAGCGTTTTCTGCAGTAAATTAAACCAGTGTGATTTTAGACAAGCCACAGAATCTCTCTGGACTCAGTTTTCTCAACTGTAAAATGAGCGTATTTGGCTAATGTAAGAGCCAAAGTAAAAGTGTAATTAAAAGCAGAGACTCAGCATTCAGATTTTGCCTCTCCCACTTACTTCTCATGTGACTTTAAACACACTCAGTGCTTTGGTTTCCCCATCTGTAAAATGAGGGTGATAGTAACATCATCCTCATAGGACTATTGAGAGGATTAAATGAGTTAATACATGTAAACCACATACCACAGTTATTGGCTCAGTTAGGGTTAGCTGTTGTTGCTGCTTCAGTTATTATTATGTACAAGTGGCAAAATTTAACTCTGGGTGATTAAAAAGAAAAGGAGTTTTTAAAACGGTATTAGTTCACAGGAACTTTGCATTTGGAGAACTAGTTTCAAGTCCAAGCCTTTGGGAAAGAAATCTAAAACCACATCATTGATATGGCATAATAAGAAAATGTATCCATCAGCATGGAGTGCTCCACACTAAAGTTTGTGCCACTGCAATTTTACTTAATTTTACTGTAGCGATGATTGTCCCAGCCACAAGGGAAGCTAAGAAAGCCAGCATCTAGCATTTTTAACTCCTGAAAGTAGTTTTGCCCGTATTCCTTGGACATATAAAAAGTTCAAATGCTACACGTAGCATTTGAACTTTTTATATGTCCAAGGAATACGGACAAAATGGACTCAGTCACGTCTACATTCATGCTAAGATTTAATTCCTTAGGATGATTTATTGGTGAAAGTGGTGTGGTTTTATCAAAGGCCAAGAAGATGGTATACCTAATCTCTTGAAGACGCAATGAAGACTTGAAATATCTGTGACAGAAGAAATTTCTAAGTACTGTTGACATATAAACTGAGTGGGCATGTTTAGTATCCAATATTTAAAGCCACTGGATTTAGAATTGAGTCCTCAATTTTTAATTTACATAGTTGATAGTTTTCACTTATGATGTGACTTTAGAGAGAGAAAATCATTTCTGAGTCTTCAACTGGAAACAAAAAACTCCTGGAGTCTGATGAACGTGCTCTCGTGGAAAATAAAAATCTATATTCTTTTTCTCTTAACTATTAATACATTTGTGCTGCTGGGGGAATGCATCCTGTAAGAAGGGCATTTGACAGGAGGAGAAAGAACAGTTATAACGGGACTTTATTTTAAACTTCTCAACTATAAAAAGAGAGCCAGAAATACCAGGAACCCAGGGCCCAACTGTCCTTTCCAAGTAATGGACAGCTATTCTAACGCCACGATTAGCCCGGTGCCTGTCTTAACTTGGCCTGGGCCTCCATCACTGGTGCATTCCAAGCCTGGTAGGTGGTTCTCGGAGTGTATCTCCCCCCGTGTGAGCACGCTAAGGCATCTCTGAACCAGTCAGACTCTGCCATCCAAAGAAGAAAAAAAAAAAAAAGACTTGGGCAATTTTTTTTTCAAGTGTCCATAGAAACCCAGCAAGACAATTAATAAAATTTCCTGCCCAATCATATTGGCTCATAAGCAGATGAATCCTCCTATACCCATGATAAGCACAAAATAGTTTGGTCAGTGACGTATTTAGCAATTACAGCAAAAACGTTTAAAGGAAAAAGAAATTTTTAAGGTCAATCTCCTGGTTGCCTGTTTATTTTCAAACAATCAGATGAAGTTTCTCAAGTCAGAATTTCTAGAATAACCACTTTACTTATTATGGGATGATAGTTTGGTTGCCTCAACTTCCAAGTTTGTACTAAATTTATTCCAATAATCTATTGGATGTTATATCTCTAGACATTTAAGACATATAGAAACGGGCTTAGAGGACATGTCATCACCCAAATGGACAGAGCTGCCCACTGGTGGATGGTGGTCTGGCAATAGAAATATGGCTCTCTGTGAGCAATGCATTTGAGATATGTTCTCCTAAGAGTTTTGTGTAATAAAATTATTGAAAATTGGCAAAAAAAAAATTTTTTTAATGCAACAGAGAGTTTGCTATTAGATGGCATGATAGGTATTTTCATAAAGAAGTATTTTAATAGAAGTATTGTTGAAATGACCAGGCTTCCATATATCAAGGCAGCAAAATGTAGAGATTAAGTTGATGGGCTCTTAATCCAGAATGCCTGGATTGAAATCCTGGCTCAGCCACTTCCCAACCACATAACCTGGATACGTAACATAACTTCTCTGTGCCTCAGTTTCTTCTTCTGGAAAATGGGCATAATAATAGTCCTTAACCCATGACATTGTTGGGTAGGTTAGAACAGTGTCACATTATTGTCAGGTGCCATTGAGCAGATTTTTGACTCATAGTGGCCCCAGGTGACAGAGTAGAATTGTCCCATAGGATTTTCCAGACTACAATCTTTACCAAAAGGAGCCCTGGTGGTGCAGTGGTTTAAGCAATCAGCCGCAAACCAAAAGGTCAGCAGTTCGAACCCACCAGCTTCTCCACAGGAGAAGGATGTGCCACTCTGCTCCTGTAAAGATTACAGCCTTAGAAACCCAATGGGGCAGTTCTATTCAGTCCCTGTAGGGTCACTATCAGTTAGAATTGACTCTATGGCAATGGTTTTGTTGTTGTTAATCTTTCTGGGAGCAGATCACCAGGTCTTTTTTCTGCAGAGCAGATGGGTGGGTTCGAACCACCAGCCTTTTGGTTATCAGCCAAGCGCTTAACCATTTGCACCACCAGGGCTCCTTCTGCTATATAGACATTTGTTAGGAAAGAAAGAGAGAGACAAAGCGGGGAGGAAGGGGAGGGAGGGAGACTGAGAGAGGAAGGAAGGAGGGAAGTAAGGAGTGAGGCACGGAGGAAGGGAGAAAGGAAGGTGCAAGCCTGTAACATCCCTGAAAACATCAAATTTATATTTTTAGGAAATTCTTGGTTGAGATATAGATCACTAAATTCTTAAGGCTGTTTTATTCCCCCTATAAGTATAAAACGTTGCATTTCTCCTATATCTCAGTAATACCAAACATTTTGTTACTGGGTAATCCTGCATGGATACAGAATAAGAAAAAAGAAATACAAGAACTCTTGAAGCAAAAATTTAAATATTTAATATAACTTGAAAATCACCGAGTCCTTTAAGCAAAAAGTTGTTAACGTAAGATGGAACACTCACCTAACATCTTTTTTTTTTTTTTTTTAATTTAAAGCAACATGGCATAAATCACTAGGAAAAAATTAAGACAACAGCCACCGTTTAAACACTATGACCCAAAGTGCCTTTGTGCTAACACCATAAATAACGTTATCACAAAAGACTCAAGTTGGGATTCTCTATATAAAGATTTAACAATGATACTCTGTATTGCTCCATCTTGGTTTTAAACAAACGTTTTGCAAAACATTGTCGTTAAACAAATAACATAACCATAAAAATACAAATAGAAAAATATTTGGAAAAAGAGACTAAAACATTTACCAGTAACCTCTAAGGATGAAAGAAAGGCCTGGCAGTTTACTTCTGAAAATTAGCCAGTGAAAACCCTATGGATCACAACTGTCTGATGACATTGTGCACAGGGTCATCATGAGTTGAGGGACAATTCAATGACAGCTAACAATAACAACTTCTAAGAATGAACAGGGTAACATGTTGGAGAATTTCTTTTTTTACATTTTCCTATTATGTTCTTTCTAACAACATGTATCATTTTATGGTATAAAACTTCGTGAAGTTTTAATTATAGAGGTTAGTAATAAATACTGACCTCTGGTCCCCTTGTATTTTTCCATTCTTTAGAAATCCCAACAAAACGTAATGACAAAAAAAACTCTGGCTGTAGTTAAGTAGAGAATAACTGGTTTACCTTTCCCAAGCAAATTCACTATTTCACATTAGTCATGGTGGATTAAGCCTGTACTTCACTTCGGGGTCCCTGAAGTTACTTTTAGGTCTTTGATCTCCGGAAGAATAAAGATAGCACTACAAAGATGTACCAAAGCTATTTCTCCACCCAAAAGGCCATTAAATTTACCCAGGGTTTGTTAAAACAAAGGAAACAGAAAAAAGGAAATAAGTTAATTCCATTTGGAGTGAGAACAGCATTGTTCTCACACTGAGATTCAACATAAGTAAATATCACTCACTCTCTTGTCAGCTTTGGAAACAGATTTAGGTCCCTCACTAGTTATCCCCCAAATTAGCCTGCCCACTCCTTCAAATGTTAAACCTCACAACATTTCTACTTAGGGGACCACACTTTGCCTTGCTTGGCATATGAAATAACCTAAATCCACAAAAGCAAGGAGGGAATGCATAACTATTGAATATAAACCATGTCCAAGGGCTGTGCCATGAATATTTTATGCGTTATCTCCTTTAATCAAAAGCTGATATTATCTCCATTTTGTATATGAGATAACGGAGGTTTGGAGCCGTTATGACATCTGCCTGAGGCCCATAGCTAGTGAGTGATGAAGTCAAACCACCCAGCTCCAGCACCATTAACACCTTGCCATGCAGCCCTCGCATTCAATTAGAGCCCCTGATTCAAATTATTGTCAGATCCCTCAATGATCAGACTTTGATGACTTTTCATGATAACAGAAAAAAAGAATAACCCCTTACATCTGTCCAGCACTTTATAAGTGTTCACAATGTTCATCTCAAGTAAGCCTCTGAGGCACAAAGAATAGTATTAAAACCCACATTAGAGAGACTTTTTTTTTTCTCCTGTGACCTATCAACTACTATTACTTGTCAATAATTACGTTCCTTACTATGAAAAGATTTTGAAAGATAACCTAGGAAAACAAAGATTCTATCATTTTCTTCTCTCCCTTTACACACTCACACCCCACTCTGGATTTGCAGGAAAACGGACAAAGAAAATATGGTGGCCCTCCACCTGATTGGGAGGCTGCACCCCCAGAAAGGGGCTGTGAAATTTTTATTGGAAAACTTCCCCGAGATCTTTTTGAGGATGAACTTATACCATTATGTGAAAAGGTGAGTCCAAAATTTAATAGAATTTTTCTTATCATACAAGGGAAAAATACTACTCTCTCTTCACTTCGTTTTTATCTGGTTCTTCGTTGTCATTGATACGTTCTTTCCAATTGTCATTCTTCAGTCATGGACAACATTAAGCCCTTTTTAGCCATTAGCGATTACCTTTACCAACTCTTTGTCCTGTTACTGACAGCTTCAACTGCCAATGCTAATGACTTTCAAATCTGTACCTCGTTCTCCCATCTCTCTACTACCATAACCACCTCCCTGCAAACTCAATGTGCCTGCCAATCTAGAATAACACTACAATCTGTCTACATTCTGATATTGCTCCAGCTTGACATTTCAATATGTTTTCACAAAATGCAACACTTTTACATAAATGTGTATGTTCATCACGACTCAAACATGTGCCTATATGCATATTGATCCAGAATGAAATTTTCTTCTACAAGTCTGGATTTCTCTTCTGCCTTAATGTATCAAAAAGATTGAGAATTTGATCTCTCAAAGTATTATATATGTATTAAGGAAGAAATTTCCTAAGTTTTAATTCCAAATGACACATTATTACTAAGCTCAAAATTAAAGTAAGAATACATTAAAATTTATTCTCAATAATTTACCAAGTGGGTTTTAGAAACAACTACATGCTCCCTGGAAAATTTAGTAAAACTAAGAGGTTATCTATTTTGCCCCCTAAATACCAAATCAAGTGTGTGCGTGCATGTGCATGTGTATATCAGCCTCAGATTCAGAACTCCTGCCAATTTTGTATATGCAATCCCACTTGGCATATGGACAAATTATGAAGATTTAATTCTGTGAGAATCTTATGTACTGAACCTGAAATGCAGAGAAGAAACATGCTTGAACTCTTTCCCATTAAGTCCAGAAGACATAGGTATCCATCACTGAGTACCTTGGGATAGGGTGAGGTGGGGCTGAACCAAGGCATAACCAACCACTAAGGTAATGGCATACGTTTAATGATACCCCTTCTCCCTTTTTTTTTTCTCCCTGTCCATGCCCCGAAACCTTTTCGGGCCCCCTCTTCTTGTAGCAGCCAGCTACAATAAATTAGGCTGGGAGAAGGGAGTGGTATATGGACCGGGACAGCAGCTGTAGCCAGAGGAATAGAGTAAGTGCCTTTGTACAATGCAGGGCCTAGCCTCGTGTCAGTTGTGTGAAAACTAGTATTTACCTTCAAACCTACAAACTGAGAAAATAAAAAGCCTCCCTAGTCACGCTTTGTGTTTATTTTGATGTTATTGTGGGGAAAAAAAGACAGCTAAAAAGTCTGTTTAACAAGGTTCCAAAGGAGTGTTCATTATTTTTGTTTTAAATGTCAGTGGTAGAGCATAACCAAGTAAGGATGAAAATTTGAGGACTCTAGAGGCCTAAGTTTAGAGAGCAAGAAAAAAATCTATCAAGAAATTGTACTCTGATGACAGATGTGGTTTTCAAGTGCTTTAAACTTTGCATGAATCCCCAGATAATTGTATGACAAAAGGTCATTTGTGCTGTCAAAAACTTATTCTGTTAACCCAGGCTAAAATGTCACTAGTATACATTTTATTTATCGAACTTGACTTTGCCCATGAGTCAGATAACTGATCTGATCCCAGCATGAAAATGTGCAAATCATTCTACGTGGCTTGCAAATGCCAGATACTGGTAGGAGGCGGACTTCAGAAAATTCTGCGTGTGTGTGTGTGTGTGTGCATGTGCACGTGCGTGTGCACGCACTGGCACATATGTTTGGATGTAAAAATGTATAGATATGAATTCTCTCTTTTCTGTTACTTATAGATTGGTAAAATTTATGAAATGAGAATGATGATGGATTTTAATGGCAACAATAGAGGATATGCTTTTGTAACATTCTCAAATAAACAGGAAGCCAAGAATGCAATCAAGCAACTTAATAATTATGAAATTAGGTAAGATCCATCTCTTCTAGATTGAAAGTGAATCAGATAATGCAACTGTATCTATTTTTCTGTCACACTTATCTAATATAGTGCATGCAAAAGACAGCCAAGTCAGAAAGAAAATAGGCTAGTTCTTTTCCTTGGAAAAATCAATTTAATTGTATATTATTTAATATCAACACTATATAAGGTGCCAAACTAAGTCCTGTCACATGTTCAAAGAAACATTTATTCATTTATCTTTTTTGTAAGATGTGCTGAGTACTTTTCAAAATAATAGCAATATATCAAGGTATCATTTCCTATTGTGATAGTAAACGAATGAATATATACAAAATTATTTAAAAGAGTATGAAAAAATACAACCAGGATATGGGATAAAGTTGTATGAGGAGGTGACTACTCTAAGTAGGTGGAATTAAGAAAATACTCTCCAGGGAATTGAAATTTGATCTCAAACTTGAATGAAAAGAAAGAGTTGCCATGACAATCAGACCTGCTGGGAGGTTAAACCAGAGAAAGAAAACAGAAAGTGCAAAGGACTCAAAGTGAGAACAAGCTTGATGTGTTGAAGGGACACAAAGAAAGCCAATGTGGCTGGAACAGAGCAGAGAGTAGGGCTCGTGGCAGTGAATTTGGAGAGCCTTCTATTTTTTTTTTTTTTCCTACACCATGATAAAGAGCTCAGATTTTATACCAATGAAAGGCAAAATCATAGGAGGTTTTTATTTAGTTTATGCTTTATGAAACATTGCAATGGCCTTGGGGTGGAGAATGGATACAACAGGGTAAGAACTGAAAGATGGAAACCAGTTAGAAGTAGTCTAGCTCTAGACAAGGGATGATGGTGGTTGGATTAGGGGGTTAGTGACAAAGGTGGTGGAAAGGGGTCGGATTTGGAGTATAGTTTGGAGGTTGAGTAGACAAGATTTGCTGAATATTGGATGTGGAGCAAGAGGGAAAGAAAAGATGCAGGGAGGACACCTAGAATTTTGGCTCAAATACCTGGGGATGTAATATGTCATTAAGAGATGGAAAAGACTTGCAAATAGCGTAAAACACATGAAGAGCTCTGTTCGGGGCATTTTACATTTGAAATTCACATTAGACATCCCAGGGAAGATGTTGCAGAAGTAGTTGTACATATAATTCTACAGTTAGGAGAGAGGTCACAATTGGAATAAAAACGTGTAAGTCAAATACAGTATTTAAAACAATGTAAGTATATTGTATTTAAAACAATGTAAGTATATAGTATTTAAAACTATGGCACTAGAGGACGGTACCAAGACATAAGTGACCCTTTGTAATCAATAACCAATTTTTATGCATTAGAAATAGGGCTAGCTACTCCACTGGTCTCACCCCTTCAGGAACAAGGAAGAATGAAGAAAACTAAAGATACAAGGGAAAGATTAGTCCAAAGGACTAATGGACCACATCTACAATGGCCTCCACCAGACTGAGTCGAGTACAACTACATGGTGCCCGGCTACCACCACTGACTGCTCTGACAGGGATCACAACAGAGGGTACTGGATAAAGCTGGAGAAAAATGTAGAACAAAATTCCAACTCAAAAAGAAAGATCAGGCTTGCTGGCCTGACAGATACTGGAGAAACCCTGAGAGTATGGCCCCCGGACACCCTTTCAGCTCAGTAATGAGATCACTCCTGAGGTTCACCCTTCTGCCAGAGATTGAACAGACCCATGGAACAAAACAAGACTAAAGGGGCACAAAAGCCCTGGGGCAGGGACTGGAAGGTGGGAGGGAACAGGAAAGCGGGTAACAGGGAAACCAGAAGAGAGAAGGGAGAGTGTTGACATGTTGTGGGGTTGTTATTCAATGTCATAGAACAATGTGTGTACTGTTTGATGAGAAACTAGTTTGTTCTGTAAACATGCATCTAAAGTACAATAAAAATAATTAAATACATAAAAAATTAATTTAAAAAAGAGAAATTGGGCTGGCTACATGAAATTTTCTGAGTTCTAAAACCTTCCTTGGAGAGGTAACAATCACAAATTAGGAGACCCTGTGCCACCTGGGAGAAAGATTAGTGCAGCAGTTAAAAAGCAATAGCTTCAGAGTCATACAGGTTTCATTGGAGTCCCAGCAAGTAACTTAACCTCTCTGAGCCTCAATTTCCTCATCTGTAAAATGGGGATAATAATACCCATTATACAGGTATTTATTATGGGGATACAGTAAAGATTTTAAAATGCTTAACCCAGTTTTGGAATGGTTGAGCTCTTGTATATTAGCGTATTATTACATCAATCCTTGTTGTTGTTAGGTGACATCAAGTCCCTCCCAACTCATAGCAACCCTATGTACAACAGGACAAAACGCTGCCCCGTCCTGCGCCTTCCTCACAATCAATCCTAAGATGCAGTTTTTTACATCTATTTCCTTTTCAGAAACAGAAATGCATTTTAAAATTGATGGTATCTTAAATTTAAGGGAGTAGACTTCCCATCATTATTTTTCTCCCACTTCCTAGGGTCCAAAATAAGCCACAGGTTATCCTTATAATTCTGTAAATCCATCAAATACTGGGTCGTTTTTCTTTAACCTCTTAGCCACAGGAAGATCAATTGCATTTGGCAAATACTAGTGAGTGGCCTATAGGGTCGCTCTCAGTCGGAATCGACTGGACGGCAACAGGTCTAGTGAGTAGCCTAGGGGGCCCCTGGGTGGCTCAAACAGTGAAGCACTGAACTACTAGCCAAAAAGATGGTGCTTTGAACCCACCCAGGGGTGACTCAGGAGATGGTCCTGGAGATCTGCTTCCAAAATGTCATACCTTGAAAACCCCGTGCAGCAGTTCTACCTTGCACATGTGGGGTGAACAGAAGTTAGAATCGACTCAAAGGCAACTAGCAACAGTGGCCTAGGCATTCAGTCCCAAGGTAGATTCTGGAGCAGAGCAGACTCTTGGGAGAATATAGAGAAAGCTCCTTGCTCACACGTGCCTCCATGGGCCCAAAAGAGCTTTGTATGGTATGTGGAGTATTTTCTGGAGTGTGAAAGACCTAAGATGTAGCCCAGGATTCTTTGAGCTAACCTTTAATCTCTTCAGGCATCACTTTTATCATTAGCACCTGGTCCAACAAAGCTCTTCTGAGCATCCATCATATAAAATAATATATATTGAAGTGCTCTAATGGAGCCCTGGTAACACAATGGTTAAGAACTCAGCAGCTAAACAAAACATCAGCAGTTCGAATCCACCAGCCACTCCTTGGAAACCCTATGGGGTAGTTCTACTCTGGCCTATAGGGTTGCTATGAGCCAGAATCGACTCAATGGCAGTGACTAATGGGTTAAAGTACTTTAAGAAGGGCTATACAAAGCTATATTTTAACGTATCTTTTTAATATTACAGTTATATGATTTCAGGGATTGGAAGATTCTCCCGCTCCTTGGTCTTTCATGGACCTGGACATTCTAACAGTAAAGGTTACTCTCAAAATGGCTTTTGAGTTGAGATGGAAGTCAAATTGGTTATGTAGGGGATTTAACAGGGTTTGCTGTATCTACTTAACACATTGTAACCTGCTGGGGCCTCTCTGCACTTTTTGAAAATAGAGGGGTATGAATAGGAATACAATTCATTCTCCAGGGACACTGATAAGTAATAGTGCCCCCTATGAGTTTCAGTTTCTTCATCTATAAAATAGAGATTAAAATATACCTACCTCACAAGGATGTTCTGAAAAATGAATGAGATAATGCACGTAAAGCTCAGGGCCTGGCACACACAGGTGTTCTATAAATGTTTGCCGATGGTTACGGTGGCAGTGGTCCAGGAGGAGGAGAAAAGAAGGAAGAGGAGAAATATGACAAAGAATTTGGGAAGAGAAAGTTATTGACCAGGATGCCAATTAAAGTTGGGGCTGGATGCCTGGAGCAAGTTGAAGGCACAGAGTGACTTTAGGTATGGCAAATGAAATAAGAAATAGCAGAATGGGGACACCAGAGTCAAACTCACTTACTTCCACTCTGCCACAGGCGATCTTTCTGGAATGAGAACCTTCCTTGCAGAGAAAATAACCTTCAATTTGCATTTAGCCACCACTTCTCTTTTTCTCCGGGGATAGAGGCACTTATCCGGAAGAGACCCACAACTGTCATATCATCATCTTCATCATCAAATATTCACCAAGCATCACCTAAATGCCTGGCTTCTAGAAATATTAAAGTCACGCCAGTTTTTAAGGGATGGCTCTTTGACTTTAAGTGATGGTTCTTTGTCTTTAAGTAATTCTGGGAAAGGTGCCTGATAAACCACAAAATTTAAAAACAGGATATGGAAACTCTAGTTTTCCCTTGGTGTTAAGTAATAACTGGCTGGCCCCCGAGCTATCAAAAATATTCATTTCTAAATTATATTTTTACATGAACTTAAAAAAAAAATGAAAGATCAGTTTATCCGCCCTTCCCTCCCCACACTCGCCCCCCAAAAAATACACCTTCCTAAAGCAATATTCACCCGTTATGGATCTGATATACAGTCCTTAGTTCTTCAGCAAAGCACAGGACACACCTAGGAAAGTGCCCCAATCCTAGTCAAAAATGCCTGTCACACAACCAGGAGTCACTACTTCCAAGGAAGTCACACAAACCCCAAGTCACCTGGTGGAGAGCTTTTATGCATAATGAATGGTTTTTGGTAAGGGCCAGTTATCCATTTTTAAGAACTGTGTTATTTCAAAGTCATATCAGCCTAATACACAACACATAGAAAAGATCCAAAAGCATGAAGTAATAAAAGTTAAGAATCATTCCTCTCTAATCACATTTTCCAAAGATAACCACTCTGTTGGCTTTTTAGTGTCTATCTTTCCAGACCTTCCTATATATTTAATCAAAATGACCTTCTCACGCACTTATTTTACAACTTTTTTATAAACCTAGCAACATATCATTAACTATTGCTCCTAACCAATAAGTATCCCTTTACGTTACTATTTTGAATGACTGCATAGCATTCTATGATGTAAGTGTCCATCTTTTGTTTACCTGTGATTCTCAACCAGGAGAGGACATGCAGAAAGGTGAGAGTCATTTTTGGATGACCTGGAGTAGCTGTTGGCATTTAGTGGGTAAGGGTCAGGGATGATAAACATAACACAATGAGGAAATGCCCAAAGCCAATATCACGTCAGCTGAGATACCATTAAGTCAGTTCTTTACTGTGGAATATATTTTTCTCATTTCCTATTTGAAAGCTATTATAAATAACGCAGTAATGAACATCCTTGTTCACTCATCTCTGTTTCCTTAGGACACGTTCATAGAAGAGGCATTATTTGGTCAAAGGTTATGCACACTTAAGACTTTTAATACATTTTGCCAAATGTCCTCCAGGAAATTTTAATCGATACTCTGCCAGTGAAAGCATACTACAACTTATAAGCAACATTGTACAGTAGAACGGAAACCCTGGTGGCGTAGTGGTTAAGAGCTATGGCTGCTAACCCAAAGGTCGGCAGTTCAAATCCAGCAGGTGCTCCTTGGAAACCCTATGGGGCAGTTCTACTCTGTCCCATAAGGTCACTATGAGTCAGAATCGACTTGACAGCAGTGTGTTTGGTACAGTGGAAGAAACGGCCTGAGAGCTCAGGGCCAGTTTTATACCTTAAAAACCTATATAATTTTAAGCAAGTCACTTAGTTTCTTGGAGTCTCAAGTTCTTCATCTATAAAATGGAAATAAGACCCACTCTGCCCAGCTCACAAGCTCCTTGTGTGGATCAAATGAGGTGTAAAAATCTGTTCAAGTGTAAGGGTATGTTTTTAATAACAGAACAAAACCCAAAAAAAAAAAAAAAAAACCCAACAGCTTCTCTACTTATCTGGAAAAGAAAAGGAGCACCAGGGGCTGCAAACTCAAACGCCTCCAGAGACCAGGCATGAGTAAAATGGGCCAGGTGGAAAGGCAATGATGTTTGGCCTCAGTATCAGGGATGCATTAGGGAGTGGTGGGGATTGAAGATAACTTGTGAATTCCCATCTAAAGCAAATAGATACTTCTCAGCTTCAGTTTTTTTCCTATGAAAATATAGAACTAATTGACAGATTTTCCAATTAGAAAACACAACTCTCCAAAACAATGTTTTAATCGCTACGAAGACCAAACATCCCACATTTGCAGGCCACATCTGGCCAAGGCCATACATTTTCTACCTCTGTCTTAAATCTTAGTCACACAAGGATTCTCACCCATCAAAATGCCTATTCTTGTTTGCAGAAATGGGCGTCTCTTGGGGGTTTGTGCCAGCGTGGACAACTGCCGATTGTTTGTCGGGGGAATCCCGAAAACCAAAAAAAGAGAAGAAATATTATCAGAGATGAAAAAGGTCACCGAAGGAGTTGTCGATGTCATTGTCTACCCAAGCGCCGCAGATAAAACAAAAAATCGGGGCTTCGCCTTTGTGGAATATGAGAGTCATCGGGCAGCCGCCATGGCCCGGAGGAAACTGCTACCAGGTTTGCTACCTTCTCCTCAGAGATGAGCCGTCTCTACCGCATCCTGCCTGCCTCAGGCTGGCCCGATTATTAGCAGACACTTCTTTTTTTTTTTTTTTTTTTGCCTTACATCTTTATTTATGTCATATTTTAATCTTGTTGTCCTTATCCATTTCACAATAGAGTGAATTCCCTGATGTTTTCACAGACTAGGCTCTGAAAAATATTTGTTCTGTGCATTGAAGCTAATTTACATTAGCACCGGAGCATTACATTACTTTACCATTACCCTGAAGTACTGGAGAAGCCCAGTACTTTAAGCTATAGTAACCTTACGATGAATCCTGAAAGTGAAGAATCTTCCTTAAATTATACCAGTAAATTTTGTATACAGATTTTGTTATTAGGCTTATTTGAAATAGGTCACATCATCTATTACAATGAATAATAAACCTTCAAGTGATACATTATCCCAATGACTATTAAATAACATATGCTTTTATTATGACTTCCTAAACTAAGACCAAACCTACTGCCATCGAGTCAATTCTGACTCATAGCGACCCTATAGGGCAGAGTGGAATTGGCCCACAGGGTTTCCAAGGCTGTAAATCTTCATGGAAGTAGACTGCCACATATTTGTACCATGGAGCAGCTGGAGGGTTCAAACTGCTGACGTTTTGGTTAGCAGTGGAGCCCTTTAGCCACTGAGCCACCAGGGCTCCTTCCAGGATATGGCTTGTTTCAAATGACTAATAAGAAACAAACTAGATTTTCAATCAAATTTAGAACTTGAATTAACCCTAACCCCTGCCTCATTACCTCAGTATGGATATGGACTGTGCGGGGCTACAGGGGAATCCCTAGGTGGTGCAAACAGTTAACGTGCTTAGCTGCTAACTGAAAGGCTGAAGGTTCGAGATCAACTAGAGGCACCCCAGAAGAAAGGCATGGTGATCCACTTCCAAAAAATCAGCTACTGAAAACCCTGTGGAGCACAGTTCTGCTCTGACACATATGGGTGTCGCCATGAGTTGGAATCAACTCAGTGGACAGCAACCAAGAGTGGGGGAGGAGGGAGTGACGTGTGTACAGGTGCCGAGTCAGAGAAAACAAATGGAAGAGGTTGTGAAATGAGAACAGGTCTGGGCAAGCTATCGTCTCTAAATTCATTCCCTCTTCTGTAAAACTGGGAGAGTCATTTCCCTCCTCACAGCATTACTATGAAAAGGAACTGAAATAGCACATAGGAAATACATGGTACATTACAAGACATTCAATAAATTGTAGCTAAAGGAACACGAAAACACATTTAGTCATGGATACCAGCTGTCCTTTCAAGAAGAGTTCAATTTCTTATCACAGACTCTTCCTTTGCTCATCATCTCTCTTTTTAGGTTAATTTTTTTTTCTTCAGAGTCCCAAATTGTCCATTTTCTGACAGAGAGAAAATTGAAAGGGATCACAGTTGGCCTACAAGGCAGTGTTTCCTTCTGTTGGACGTAGAGTCACTATGAGTTGGAACTGACTCGACGGCACCTAATAACAACAGTTGGCCTGAGCCCTGACTAGGTGCGAGGGTCAGAGCACTAACCAAGGATGCTTCCGTCCTACCTGCTCTTCCCTGAGCACCAGTTTTTGGACAATTCAGTGGTGATGTCTGGCCAATGTAACAACACAGCAGCAGACACATTTCCTTGTGACCTTTTAATGTTTGAGGGTGTCAGGCTCTACGTCTGAGCTCTAAGTCCTTTCTTTTCCTCTCCCCTTGCATCATGTCCTTTTCAACCATTATCATCACACCATGAGAGCTGTCCCAAGACCCAAACATACCCACTGCTGCCTTACTTCTGTTCCTTTTTAAAACCCTATCCCAGTTCCCTAGTAATGATAGTGAACCTCTAGTCTCACTGAACTCCTTTTAGCCAATGCTTATGTTTATTCAGAATGCCTCTTAAGCTCAGTAATCATCTCTTTTCATATTGGTCTTCTTACCCATTCAAGGCCTCAAGGATTGATTCAGTGTAAAAGGCTATCAGTGTGAACTAACATAGTCTTGCCCTGATTTCTGCATAATTAATTGTGTGATCATTTTCAACAGGAAGAATTCAGTTATGGGGACATCCTATTGCAGTAGATTGGGCAGAGCCAGAAGTAGAAGTTGATGAAGATACAATGTCTTCGGTGAAAATCCTTTACGTAAGAAATCTTATGCTATCTACATCTGAAGAGATGATTGAGAAGGAATTCAATAATATTAAACCAGGTAGGACACACCATAGAGGACTACTTTTTCAAAATGTACTTTAAATGCACTTATATATCCTTTAAATAGAAAAGCTTGTATTTCTATCATCCTCACAATTGCATGCAGACTACTTAAACCATATGCCTATTTTTGGATTAGAAAATAGAGATATATATTTCTACAACATGTATCAATATTATAATATTACCTTTATCTATATTATAATATTACCTTTATCTATGTGATTATCTAGGTCCCTAGGTGGCTGGTGCACAGTTTGTGCTAGACTGTTAACCCAAAGGTTGGCAATTCGAACCCACCCAGAGGTACTGCAGAAGAAAAGGCCTGGCGGTCTGTTTCCATTAAGATTATAGCCAAGAAAACTCTATGGCACAGTTCTATTCTGGAACACATGGGGTTGCCATGAGTCAAAATTGACTTCACAGAAACTAACAACAACGACAAACATGATTATCTAACAAATACATACCTCCTTCACAAAACTATAATTTCCATGAAGTCTTTTTGCTCCCATCATCTCTGCCATCCTTGTCTCTGTGCCAGTAGATGCCAATAAATATTTATTGAATTAATTAATGATTGGTCATAACTATAGGTCTAATGAAGAGGTTCTCAACTTCAGCACTAATTCTTCATTGTGGGGGCTGTCTTGTGCATTGTATGATGTTTAACAGGACCCAAGTCATAACAATCAAAAAAATGTCTCCAGATATTGCCAAATGTACCCTACCAAAAAACCAAAACCAAGCCCATTGCTGTCGAGTCGATTCCGACTCATAGCGACCCTATAGGACAAGTAGAACTGCCCCACATGATTTCCAAGGGGTAGCTGGTAGATTTGAACTGCTGATCTTTCAGTTTGCAGCCCTGCTGTTAACCACTGTGCCACCAGGGCTCCAAATGTACCCTAAGCAAACCCATTGCTGTTGAGTCAATTCCATCTCATATGGTTTCCAAGGAATGCCTGGTGAATTCAAACTGCCAATCTTTTGGTTAGTAGCCGTAGCTCTTAACTAGTACACCACCTAGGTTGTACCCTAAAACCCAAACCAGAGGGGGCAAAATTTCCCTAGTTGAGAATCATTGGTCTAATGGAATATAGCTGTGGCTTTAAGTACATTAAGTAAGAAGATGAAGCTCATTTGGGTGAAAAAGAGGGGAAAGAAATAAAGGAAAAGTGGCGTTGGAGGATAATTAGTTGCTGCTCATCTTATTAATGTTTTTGGTGCCAGTTCTAGACTTCTAGGCTATGAGATTGACTGCCCACCTCTTTCTGTTCCATATGAGAGCTACAGCATTGAGACAGGTAGAACATTTTAAGAAGAAAGGTCCAAATGAGCATTTCCCCAAGTCTGTTCTACAGAATACTAATCCTACAAACTGTTAGTAGATGCTACTGATGAAAGGGATACATGGTAGAAACGTTTACATACACCAGATTCAGCAATATTAAAACAGATTTTTTAATGTGGCACCTATCAGAGTCTTTAACCTTCTAACGTACTTTGAAAGTCTCCAAAAGAAAAAATATAGAATGCCTTATTTCCCAAAGTTCCAGACCATGAATTCTTTCTTTGGTAGACCATCTTGAGGGATTAGTGTGTCTTGAAACATACTCTGGGCAATGCCGGCCTAGGCTTTATACAGTGGCAACAGCATCTTTCCATAACTGAGAATTTCTCTGCCCTGTCCTTATTCTATTCATTCACTCATTCTGGAGTACCTCCTACGTGCCAGGCACTGTGGGAAGGACTAACAAGTGTGATGTGTGTGGGGAAGGAGTTTAAGATGCTCCAGGACAATGGCAGCACACTCCAGGGTTCCCGAGAAGACTTGTGCTTAGGAGAAGTGACATGTAAGCTGAGAGCTAAAAGTTGATGCAGTTGTAGGCATAGAAACTGATAAGTGTGTGTATAAATATTGCTCCACCAACACTACCACCCCCATTGCATGTTAACTTTAAACCTTCCCAGAGAGAATACTACTACTTATTTTCATCTAATTAAAACATATATATATTTTTTTTTTTTGGAAAGAGCTAGAGTGAGAAATCACTAAAAGGTTGCCTTCTTGCATAGCCATTGGTTATCAGCTTTCCCAGTCTGCATACCGAAGGGAGGCATGGCAATGCCCAGGCACTGTCAATTGTAATGAAAATAATGCATGCCAGATCCGTTCACGTGCTCACTCTCACTCACACCTTCACTCTCTTTTGACATTTCCCCCTTGGACCTAAAATGTGTCCAACTGTTCCAGGGCACATCTTGAGGTTGATGGCACAACGCTCAGGCCTCTAAAATGTGTGTGACTTGTTCTCTTCCACACTCTGCAGAAGAATGTGAATTTCAGAGGTTGACTGACTAGCAGACGCCTGCTGCATTGGGAGGGAAACACCAGAGGTAGCTGGGGTTTTTCCCAATGGAAACAAAGTATTACATGAGCCCCTACCTGTCTAGAAACACTCCTGCAGAGAAAAGGGCAAATCACTCTTGTAAATTTTTCTTGAAAGTTTGAGTTTCCAGAGGAACCTGAATATTCACTGCAAATAATTGACAATATGTAATCTTGAACCTGATTGACCTGAAAATATTATAATGTCACTCAGAGAAACACATGAGAGAACAGAAACTGGGGCCTTAAAATGTTGTTGTTGTTGTTGTTGTTTTCTCTAGTGTAGCCTAAGGGCATCTGCTGATGTTTCAATTATAGCCACTCTACAAAATCTGATTTCCCTACACCAGTTTGGTGGCATCAGAATCACCTGGAAAGCTTGTTAACGGATTGCTGGGCTCTACCGCCAGAGTTTTTGATTTGGTAGGTCTAGGTGGGGTGGAACCCAGAGAAGCCCTGGTGGGGCAGTGGTTAAAGCGCTTGACTGCTAACCAAAAGGGTAGTGGTTTGAATTCATCTAGCCACTCCTGGCAGAAAGATGTGACAGGCTGCTTGCATTAAGATTTAAAGCCTTGGGAACCGTATGAGGTAGTCCTACTATGTCCTATAGGGTTGCTATGAGTTCAAATCGACTCAGTGGCTGTGGGTTTGGTTTAAGTAGGGCTCAAACGTTTGCATTTCTATTGTTGTTGTTTTTATCGTGTGTTGATTCCAACTCATAGTAACCCTATAGGACAGAGTAGAACTACCGCATAGGGGTTTCTAGGCTGTAATCTTTACTGAGGAAACCATGGTGGCCTAGTGGCTAAGTGCTACGGCTGCTAACCAAAGGGTCAGCTGTTCAAATCCACCAGGTGCTCCTTGGAAACTCTGTGGGGCAGTTCTACCCTGTCAGATAGGGTCGCTATGAGTCAGAATTGACTTGAGGGCAGACTGCCAAATCTTTCTTCCACGGTGCTGCTGGGTAGGTTCGAACCACCAACCTCTATGTTATTAGATGAGGGTATTTGCATCACTCTGGGACCTCTCGTGGGAAACCCTGGTGGTGTAATGGTTAAGTGCTACGGCTGCTAACAAAAGGGTTGGCAGTTCAGACCCTCCAGGCGCTCCTTGGAAACTCTATGCGGCAGTTCTACCCTGTCATATAGGATCGCTATGAGTCGGAATTGACTCAACGGCAATGGTTTTTTTTTTTTTTTTTTTTTGGTTAAGCTTTACTGAAGCAGACTGCCAAATCTTTCTTCCATGGTGCTGCTGGGTAGATCCGAACCAACAACGTCTACATTATTAGATGAGGGTATTTGCATCACTCTGAGACCCCTTGTTTCCTCCTTGGAAACCCTATGGGGCAGTTTTACTCTGCCCTATAGGGTCGCTATGAGTCGGAATCGACTCGAGGGCACTGGGTTTGTTTGTTTATTTTTTTGGTTGGGACCTCTTGTTAAGTTTCTAGGTGGAGGGAACTTCTGGTGCTGCTGATTGAGGACCACACTTAGAGAACTGTGGTTCTATGATAACCCTCCCTTTGACATCAGGTATGTGTCTCTTCAGGTATTTGATGTGCTACAGACAGCTTGATAATGAACAGAGTGGTATTTCTTCAATGCCTTATATTATGATTTCAGAGAATCTTTTTCTTCATAGCTGATGGATTAGCCCCTGACAATGACCACAGATATTTTAACTTTAAGTTTCTCTGGCGTATCCTTTTCCCAGTGATGATCAATGAGCAAACTCCTATGCACCAAAGGAACATATTAAAATAAGCCATGTGGTGAATACTACTGTAAAAAAAACCAGGTTTTATGATATAAACTCTTTCTAATTTGTCTGTTTTATGAGATTAAATTTTCATATATTAAGTTTTGCAAAGCAGTTGCATCTGGACATTGCCACTCAAAAACACAAGCAGATTTCAAATATCTGCAGGCAGAATTTCAGAACACCTATATCGATTGTCATCTGAAGTGACACGGAAGTAATGTGAATGATAGAAGCTGGGGTGTGAATTGACTGATAATATTCCTTCGTGTGTTTGCTAAGTGTACAAAGCCCTGGGCCAGAAATGCATAAAGACAATGCCAAGATGCCTTGAAGCAGATCTTGTTCTCAGTGTAGCGGAGTCTAAATGGAAGGTGGCACTGAAGGAAAGAAGCAAAGACTGGAAAGGTTGAGGTTCTCACTGGCCAGTCTCCTACTTCTCAATTAGTGAGATTAACCGTAAAGTTGAGTTATGATAGTCACACCACCTGACCCTGAGGGAAATAAAGAGACCCAACTATTTTCTGCCTTGAATTTTTTGTTGATACTGTGTGTTTCCATTAATGGAAACATGCTAAATCATTGAGGGGTGTTGAATTTTTGGCAGATAGTATGGATTTTTTTTTCCCCCTCCAACAATCCTACTCTCCAAGTCCTGAGGGACAAACGTTGTCCCACTATTTCTACCCTGGACACCCTCTAGAGTCCAGACATACAGTGTCCCAAAGAAATTTTTTCAAAATTTCTCCTACCAAAAATGCACACACCTCATACAACATCCTGTAGAAACAGTAATTTGTGGTGCATGCCTGTTTTTTTGGTTTCAAACAGTCATAAAGGCCCCTGTCTTGGGGCAACATGGACTGTCAATAGGAAAGCAGCTTCCCAATGGACCTGAGTGGGGGAAAAAGTGGGTGGGCAAAGAATGCCCCAACAGACACGAAAGGGTTAATTATGAGTTCCAACCTTTGTGGTTTCAAATATTTTCATTTATCTTAACCATTCTGGCAAGACAATTTTGGTCTGTACAATCACTGTCAAAAAAAGTCAAATGCTGAATGCTGTGGGGAGAGGGCAGAGAAGTGCCAGAACATTTTAATTATACTTACATTTCAGAGCTAAGATTATTCCAAAGGAAGATAATTCACAGCCATTGAACCATGTGGTAGAGTAGAGACCCTCATTGCCTTTGTAACCTAAATCTAAGGGGATAACTGAACTTTGATAGGGGAGAGGAAGGAAAAAGAGGACTTTTCTCCTCCTCTGAGCCTACCTGACATAGCATCCCATTCCTATGTTATCTCTGGGCACTGAGGACAGGAGGCAAAAACTTGGTCTTTCAAAATGCACCCAACTGAGGTCTAATAAGCTAAAAGAGGATAACTGACATTCAAAACTGGTAGTGTTTGTTATGGATTGAATTGTGTCCCCCAGAATAAGGTGTTGTAAGTCCTAACCTCTATGCCTGTGGTAAGACCAAAGACTACAGCCTTCATTATGGATTACACTTAAACATTAAAAAAAAAAATCCTCACAACTGGACCGATAAGCAACATCATGATAAACAGAGAAAAGATTGAAGTTGTCAAGGATTTCATTTTACTTGGATCCACAATCAATACCCATGGAAGCAGCAGTCGAGAAATCAAATGGCATGTAAGTTTTTGTATGAGAGACTGACTTGATTTGTAAACTTTCAATTAAAGCACAATAAGAGAAATAAAATGGCATATTGCATTCAGCAAATCTGCTGCAAAAGACCTCTTTAAAGCATAAAAAAGCAAAGATGTCATTTTGAGGACTAAGGTGAGTCTGGTATTTTCAACCACCTTACATGCATGTGAAAGCTGGACAATGAATAAAGAAGGCTGAAGAAGAACTGATGCCTTTGAATTATGAGGTTGGTGAAGAATACTGAATACACCCTGGACTGCCAGAAGAATGAACAAATCTGTCCTGGAAGAAGTATAACCAGAATGCTCCTTAGAAGTGAAGTTGAGGAGACTTCATCTCACATACTCGGGACATGTTATCAGGAGGAACCATTCCCTAGAGGAGGACAGCATGCTTGGTAAAGTAGACGGTCAGCAAAAAAGAGGACGACCCTCAAGTAGATGGACTGACACAGTGGCTGCAATGATGGGCTCAAGCATGGCACAAGACTGGGGAGTGTTTTGTCATTGTGTTGTGCATAGGGTCACTATAAGTAGGAACTGACTTGAGGGCACCTAACAATTACAACAACATGCCATTGTTATAATCCCATTTGGGAATGGGTGGTCTTCATTATGTTAATGAGGCAAGATTAGTGTAGAGTATATGTTGAGTCGATCTCATTTGATATAAAGAGATTAAGCAAGCAAGCTAGAAGAGAGGTGGGGGAAGGTTGATGCCAAGCCACATGGAGATCTCCTAAACTGTGAGAAAAAAAAGATTTGTTAAAGCCATGCACTTGTAGTATTTCTGTTACAGCAGCACTAGATAACTAAGACAGTAGTTAACAAGTTTCTATCTTATTCTCACTCTGGGTTAAAAACTCTATTTTTAAAATTAAGTACATAACAATATATTTTTTTTAATTTTATTAATAAAATGTAAAATATACAGGTCGACTATCTCGGTACAACTTTTTTTTTTTATCTTTACGTGTTACCATCAACATTGCAGTTCTACAAAGAAGTAGTTGTTGTTGTTATTACACTAGTCCTCTACATAAAAAATAGGTTAGGTTTGTTTTTTTTTATTATTACACAGTAATATAAACAATAGTTGTAAAATATTTGTGAAATACCAGATATATAAATTAAAATATGAAAGTCTCTTCATTCTCCCCTGTTTTTTCTCCCCATTCCTGATGTAAACCCTATTAACAGTTTGGTTTGCATCTTCTCAGTTCTCTGTGTATGTGTATTTATATTTATATGCACATATATATGTGTTGGTATTCTTAAAACATAAATGCTTAATATTATACTTATTATTTTGTAACTTTTTCAATGTGTCTATGGGTCTTGGATCTTCCCATGTAAGTACAAATAGGCCTTCTTTGTTCTCTTTAAAGACTCCTTGGTATTACTTGGCATGAATGTACCATATTTAATCACTTCCCTGAAAGTGGATAGTGAGGTTGTTTCATTGTTTGCTATGACAGCAGTGGTGTAATTGCTATCTTTGTGCATGACTCTTGTGCGTATGTGTGAGTATTTCTGTAAAAGGCATTCCTGAAACTAGAATTAACCTACAACGACATTGCTTCCAAGCTTTAGATACTGTGAACAGCAACATAGGGAACCATCTTGTTCTCAAATGTTCCTTCAGAAATCTTTTTTTTTTTTTTTTAATCAAAAGTGTATTGGAAAAGGAGACCTGAGTGCTTGTTTCTAACTATGTGGACTCATAAATTTCACTTATCTTGTCAGAACTTTAGCTTCCGAATATTTAATGTAAAAATAAGTAAATTAAATTTAATTAAGGAAAAATTAAAATGGAAGATTACTAATGTCCCTCCTATCTTTAAAATTCTATTATCTAAGACAAAAGAGATAAGCAATTTTTTTTTTAGGGGTGGGGGAAAATCATAAAATTTAAAAAGGTAATTCCCTAAATCTATGTTTATAAGATGACCAATAATTGAATTCAAATGAATTCAACAAATTATTTACCATGTATAAGATGTTCCCTTTTACATTATATGAGATGCAAAGTAAGATACTGTGTCCTTAAAAATCTTATAACCTAGGAAGTACATACTACACAAGTGCATGTGAATTATAATGAGGCATAATATAAACTCACTGCCATCGAGTGAATTCTGACTCATAGCGACCGTATAGGGTTTCCAAGGCTGTAAATCTCTAAGGAAGCACAGTGCCACATCTTTCTTCTGTGGAGCTGCTGGTAGTTTCCAAATGCTGACCTTACGGTTAATGGTTGAACACTTTAACCACTGTGCTACCAGGCATAATAAGGGTATCATAAAATAATTGCAAACAAAAGCTTCTGTTGAATGTGTAGGTTTTAAACCTGGACATGTGAAATATTCTTGATGAGCTGCTTACCTAAGTATTGGTTTTCCGAAAAAAGCCAATCAAATAATCTTGGAAACTAAATGCTAAATGTATCATTTTCAGTCCTATCTCAAGTTTTCCAATAGGGCTACTTTCATTCTATTTACAGGTGCTGTGGAGAGGGTGAAGAAAATCCGAGACTATGCTTTTGTGCACTTCAGTAACCGAGAAGATGCAGTTAAGGCTATGAAAGCTTTAAATGGAAAGGTAACGTAGTAAATCTTTTGATAACCTATTAAGAACAAAGAAAAATATGTACAGATTCCATCAAAGTTTGGTGTGGAAACTCCACTTGAAAGAAGAATCCTGCAAATCTATCTCACTAAGACGTTCTCCATCTCTGACATGGCCACCTAAAAAAAAAAAAAAAAAACTATTGCCGTCAAGTCAATTCTGACTCACAGTGACCCTGTATGGTCCCTATATGGCCACCTCAGTCCCTATAAAATGCATGAAACAGAAGTAATGAAAAATACAATGCAGATGTGGCTTATATGTCCAATTCTACCTCTAATCTTGGACAAGTCATTGCCCTCAATTTCCCTGTAGAGATAAGACTGGAGAAAATTACTTCCAAGGTGTTTCTCCCAGTTCCAATTTCCTCTTGTTACTGCCAACAGAGTATCACTTTTAGTGCAGTGTTTTGGAGGATGATGACCAGAAGAGATACCAAAGTAACTTTTACCATTCTGCCCTTCAGAGTTGGCTCTCCCAACTCTGGAAGGCTTAGAATCTCTGGTTTCGCCAAGATTGGAGTCTGGGGAAAACTGATTTCTATATCCTTTCTATTTATTTGTCTACAAAACAAAGACAATATTTATATTTCAATCCAATAAACATTGAAAATCTTCCATAGGCCACTTATCAAGCCTAAAATATCTATCAAACTGCTAAAAGTCTAGCAGTGAAATAAGAAAGGTACATAAAAGTCATTAAAACACACAAAAAGTGATGAGAGGGTTCAACAGAAGAAGTGGGTCATAAAAAAAAAATCCTTATGAATGTAAAAATATCTGAGAAGCCATGAAAATGGGCAGAGTTTCAATAGACAAAACATGGCAAAGAAACAGTCTGAGACGGAGGCATAGAATTTGGACAATGCTAAATATGATTGGAGAAGAGCAAAAAGTAGGTCAATCTGGTTAGAACATAATGCACACAGGGCTATTTTACCCATCAGGCCTTGAATCAGTCAGGCTTCCAACAGGACACACGGCCAAGAGACTGATACAAAGGTGTGAGTGGAGGGTAGTGGGCTCACAAGAGAGAGTACAATGGAGCTGTTACTACCCCTGGAGTCAAAGGGACAATGGGCAGGAGAAATAACAAGAAACCTGCAGGAGGACAGAATTGTGTAGAGCAGATCACTTTGAAAGAAGTAGCAACCTTTAGTGGAGGGACACAGCCAGCCCAAGGAGACCACTCAGAGAGGGAGTCAGGAAAATAAATGCGCTGAACTCATTGTTTTCTCTCTCTCTCCAACCCTGTCAGGGCTCCACATTGGCCAAACCCAGTCATAACCCAGAAGAACCAGGAGCCCTAGAGAATGCTCATGTAGAACAGCCTCCCAGAGCAGAGATCAGACTGGAGAAGGTTGGGGGGTAGATCTGGAGGGCAAATGGAGAATCACCTGCACAGGTCCTTCAGACACAGTGATGCCCAGGGCACCTGAGCATCTCAGGGGCCTACAAAAATACTTGAGCCCTGAGGAGAAAATAGTACTGACTCCAAAATATAAAAAGAAAGTGACAAAACAAAAATGAGTATTTAAATAAATGCCTATGAAGAAAAACATTGTCAACTTCATTGATTATTAAATTATTGTAAAAATGTTAATACTTTGAAAATAATTTGTAGTTTAGATTTTCTCAATTTGAAAACATTGGTGAGTATGCCTGATGATTGCCAAGAGGACACAGTAAATCATAAATTAAGTGTTAAAGTCAAATAGTTATCATTGAAAAATATTAAAATTTTTCCCAATTTTTACAGCTAAAATTAATTATAGCAATATATACATATATATTATATTGTTAAATATATATCAAATATATTTAACTATACTGTGATGTGATGTACATATGCGCACATATGGATATTTATACTTACTTTAATAGACAGGTTGAGACTTAAAATCTTTTTTTTTTTTTGTGCAGTAGAATAATGATTATACTTACGAAAACCAAACTCATCGTTGTCAAGTTGATTCTGATGCATAGTGATCCTATAGGACAGGGTAGAACTGCCCCGTAGGGTTTCCAAGGCTGTACAAGGCTGTAATCTTTATGGAAGCTGACTGCCACATCTTTCTCCTATAGAATGGATACCCAGTGCCGTTGAGTCGATATTCCAGCTCATAGCGACCCTATAGGACAGAGTAGAACTGCCCCATAGAGTTTCCAAGGAGTGCCTGGTGGATTCGAACTGCCAACCTTTTGGTTAGCAGCCTGAGCACTTAACCACTAAGCCACCAGGGTTTCCACAGAATGGATAGTGGGTTCAAAACACCAGTCTTTTGTTTAGTAACTGAGCACTTTAACCACTGCACCATCTGGGCTCCTTAATGATTACACTTACAATTTGGGAAAATAAACCTAGTAAGAGTTGAGAATTTATAAATTTGGAAGGGAGATGTAGTGGAGACTAGTTAAAAACCTTTTACAGTCACCCAAATGGAAAGAAATAAAGGCTTAAACTAGGGTAAGAATGGAATGTAGGAGATTCCCTGCAGAGGACTATGGCAGCTGAATCCAAAGGACTCAGGAGCTGATTGATATGGGGTGAAAGAAGGATGACTCAAGGCCATTTCCAGTTTTCAATATGGGAGACTAGGTTAATGCTGTTAGGACAGTCAAGAAAGGAAGCCTATTTAGAAAGAAATATGATGAATTGAGGTTTGGACATGATTATTCATTTATTCTAGAAAGATCTATGGATGTCTATTATGTACAAGAAAGTTTGCTGGACTTGGGGCAATAGAGATTAATAATATATAGTCCTAGCTCTTGAAAATCCTAAACCATTGAAAATACAATGTTTTTGCTATTGCTGTTAGGTACTTTGAGTCAGTTTCGACTCATAGTGACCTTACGTATAAAAGACACACAGGCCAAAATGTTGTCTGGTCGTTGCTATATCTGAGCCCATTGTTGCAGCCACTGTGTCAATCCATCTCCTTGAGGGCCTTCCTCTTTTTCACCGACCCTCTACTTTACCAAGAATGATGTCCTTCTCCAGGGATTGGCCCCTCCTGATAACATGTCCAAAGTTAAGTGAGATGAAGTCTTGCCATTCTGGTTTGTAATGGAGCATTCTGGCTGTATTTCTTCCAAGACAGACTTGTTTGTTCTCCTGGAAGTCCACAGTGTATTCAGTATTCTTTGTAACACTGTAATTCAAATGTGTCAATTCTTTTTTAGTCTTTTTTATTCATTGTCCAGCTATTGGATACATATGAGGCGACTGAAAAGATCATGGCTTGAAAAAGGCACACCTTAGTCTTTAAGGTGACATCTTTGCTATCAACACTTTAAAGACATCTGTTGCAGCAGATTTATTTGCCCAATGAAATATGCCATTTGATTTCTTGACTGCTGCTTCAATGGGTGTTGATTGTGGATCCAAGTAAAATGAAATCCTTGACAACGTCAATCTTTTCTCCATTTAACACAATGTTGCTTATTAGTCCAGTTGTGAGGATTTTTGTTTTCTTTATGTTGAAGTGTAATACACACTGAAGGCTATAGTCTTTGATTTTTATCAGTTAGTGCTTCAAGTCCTCCTTGCTTTCAGCAAGTTAGGTTGTATCATGTACCTATTGAAGGTGGTTAATTAGTCTTCCTACAATCCTGATGCCACATTTTTCTTCATATAGTGCAGCTCTCAGATTATTTGCTCAGCATATAGATTAAATAAGTACAGTGAAATGATACAATCCTGATGTACACCTTTTCCGAATATATACTATGCAATATTCCCTTGTGTTCAGACCAAGGCTTTGGGTCGGTTCAAATCACTTCAGTCATGGCCAATGAAGCAAAATCAGAAGAGACCCAAATTTTTTAAATTTGAGTGAACTGGAATGATAACCAAAATGGGAAAAATTGCAGGTCAAAGTCCTGGAATGGAAGACTTCGAAGAGGAATAGTGAGCCCTTTCAGGAGCCTGATGTGAGAGACTGAGTTATTGGCAGGATGTTGAAGAGTGACACACATTCAAAATGATGAGGTCAGCTGCCATCTTTGAGCCTGGCAATGCTGTTTCCAACTCTGCCTGTCAAGATATTTGGTTGTTATACAACATGCATGCTGCCCTTGTTTTCTAAGAGTGAGATTAAGTTTCTAGCAGGGGTTCAACCTGTAATTTTCCCATTCTGGTAATTGTACTGGTTCATTTACATTTTAAAAATTTAGGTCTGTTCATATATCTCTAAAAAAAAAAATCCTGGATCAAAGGACTGCCTCTTGGTCTATATACAGATTCCATATAAGCACAATACTGGGTTTAAAATGGTGTTGGAGAGGGCAGAGGAATGCAGAACAAAATTGAGTAAAATAGAAATCTGACTTTTCAGTAAAGGATCATTCGATTCAAAATGTCTCTTGATATGGAAATATCTGTTTGACTCTCTTCCTCAAGATAGGACTGGATTCAAGGTCACTCCCTTCCTTCAATACACTAAGTCTATTTCTTCTAATTAGATCAACATAAATATAAAATAGTCAAATATCAGCTGGGTTTTAGCTATTTTCCAGTGTGTCCCATCAAACATATTTGGCACTGCTCCTGCTACTTAAAAAGCAGGATACATACATGAAACTAGGGACAAAGTGCCAGAAGCTGATCAAAATGTCAAGATGACCATGCAGCACACACTCTGTCCAGCAAATTTCAATGATTCAGGAACTATGGAGTTACTCACAAAATCCGAAGATAAGGGTAGACACTCAACTGCTGTAAAAGGGAATTTTTGCAGGTAATTTTACATCGTTTCTTTATATAAAATAGAGTCCCATTGCATTCTTATTGAAAAGAAGCCACAAATGCTTAGCAATGTTTTTAACACCTTGTTCCTTTGGTAAGAAATATATCTATCAAGTATAAATTGAGAGTCATGTTTGTCTTTTGTATGCAAGCAATTGCACAGATGTGCCCACGTAGATCTACCTACAACTGCTATTTTCAACATCTGGAGCTGTATTCAACATCAAAAGCTTCTGTAATAAACTAATCACTGTAATAATTCTTAAGAAACCTGGGTAAAGCCCCTGCCGTTCCTATATGTCAGTTCCTAAATGTTCAGCAAAGAATTCTCCAAATCAAAATATTGTTTCACAAGGAAATATCTACGGAGGGTGTGGGGGTGGGGAAGGGAAGACTGTAATAACTTTGTAGATTCACCCTCCTTGAGTAGGTCCCCACTTGCACCTCTCTTCTTTCCTAGTGAAAACTTATCTCTTGTGTAGCCACTTCTAAGGAGCAAGACTTTTAACTGGCTGTCAGCTGAAGGCCTGATTCAAGGTGTAATATTTGATGTTCTTAGTGTTAGTTGCCCTACAGTCGATGCCAATTCATGGCGAACCATGTGTGCAGAGTAGAATTGCTCCATAGGGTTTCCAAGGCTGTGACCTTTCAGAAACAGAACATTAGGCCTGCTTTCCAAAGCAAGATTTCTGCTAGGAGTCAAGCACTTAACCATTTGCGCCACCCAAGGATGCTTAATAATTGAAAAAAGTCACTTTATTGGTTTCCTCTCACCCATTGTACTATGCTAGGTAGTAGTGAGTACATTCCATACTTAAAAATATATCTATATAATCACATAATAGAAATGTTACACAATTTTCTGTCACAGTGACTATACCCAGATAATAAAGTTATAACCATTATATAAAGGGACAGTGGCCAATAAGTCACTATCAAACCTGTTGATATCTCTTGCAGCTTACCAGCAATACCACTGAGTGAAAATCAGCTGGCACTAAACACAAACTTGTCTATGGAGAGACAAGATAAATAACCAAACTCATTGCCGTCGAGTCAATCCTGACTCATAGTGACCCTATAGGACAGAGAACTGCCCCTATATGGTTTCCAAGGAGTGCCTGGTGGATTTGAACTGCCGACATTTTGGTTAGCAGCCATAGCTCTTAACCACTATGCCACTAAGTTTTCCAACAAGATAAATAGAAATGAAAAAATTAGTAAACATGGCAACAAATGGACTAATTCTTAAAAGGCTACATGTTACTAGAGGTCAGCCACACTGTGCTCATATCATCATATCTTCTCACATTGCCTTTTCCTTGCTCTTTATAACAGGTGCTGGATGGGTCCCCCATTGAAGTGACCCTAGCCAAACCAGTGGACAAGGACAGTTATATTAGGTACACCCGAGGCACAGGTGGAAGGGGCACCACACTGCAAGGAGACTACACCTACTCTTTGGGCCATGTTTATGATCCCACCACAACATACCTTGGAGCTCCTGTCTTCTATGCCCCCCAGGCCTACGCAGCAATTCCTAGCCTTCATTTCCCAGCCTCCAAAGGACACCTCAGCAACAGGGCCATTATCCGGGCCCCTTCTATTAGAGGTAACACCAGTCAGCTCTTGCCCCAAGATTTCAAATGATTTGAATTGCAATGCCTTAGACAAATTTTCTCTGCTGGAAAGAAAGGAGGAAAATTGTTTATTAAAAATCAATTATTATAGTGATAGTTTTCCTTCCATAAGAAATCTTTTTTCACATTACAACTGGTTATTGAAAAGGAAACTTGGTCAGAACATAGTGCAAATGAGCCTAAAGCATAAATTTGATCTTGGCATGGACCAATAAAATTTGCACAAACAAAAACTCAATTCTATAATTGTGAGCTTATCTTTTATTGTTGGACAGCCATCTTCCAATCATACATGACTCAGTATTGTATGGTCCGATGGAAACCAAATATCTTAAATAGCAAAAATATTTCAAGGTGCATGTATACCTGATAGTGATTCAGTGGCGTCACCTTCTGGTAAAAAAAAAAAAAATTTTTTTTTTTTTTTTTTTAGAAACCACAAATTATCATGAATAGGAGATGCCCTCATCTGCCCTCCCCCTAGAAATATATTTCGCCTACTAAAAAGCTACACTATTAAGGAAATCCAATGTTTTTCTCCAGGATATGGGGAACTAGATAGTAAACTCCCAGATAGGAGGAAAAAAAAGTCAATCTTACTGCCAGACAATAAATATTTCCTCTTTGAATCTGTTCAAGCAGTTTAGAGAGCTCAGTTAGCTCAAACAATATAATAAAAGCATTCTTTATTTCCAAGAAACCATTTTGTCTCTATCTTGTGGACCCCTTCAGGATGTGGCTAATGCCAACAGAATCCTAGTCCTGGCTTCCAAATATGATACCAATCTGGGCAATTCAACAAAGAAACTGTGTATTTAAATCTGTTCTTGGATTTGACATAGAATCAAAGGGGTACCCCCCAGATTACTGTGGAAACACTTGTCTTACTGTGTTCTGCCATTTTTAGAACAATTAAATTGACCATCGTAGGGGCTCTACTATTCCATTCTGACTCATAGCCATCCTATAGGACATGAGTCGGGGGGCTGACTCAATCGCAACTAACAAAAACAATTTGAATTATTGGTTTTTTCTTTCCTTTAAGTAGATAAATTAGCCAATCAGCATAACGTAATTTGAGGAGATGCTGGCCATTGAGTACTATTTTCCATCATAGAGGCTTTCATTTTTTTAAATTACCAAAAAAAAAAAAAGAGCCACCCCATAGGATTTCCAAGGCTGTAAATCTTTATGGAAGCAGATCACCACATTTTTCTCCTTTGGAGCAGCTGGTGGGTTCAAACCACCGACCTTTCAGTTAACAAGTGAGCACTTAACCACTGCACCACCAGAGCTCCTTTAAAAGTTTTGTAATCATATTACAATTACCTTTCCCAGAATTGTACTGATAAAGAAATTATCAGAATTTCCTTCAGAATAACCTGTTTATATAAAGACAAATTATGTCACTAAACCATTATTGATTTATAATCTAAAATCACGTCCTTAAAGGATCCATACATTAAATATAAGTTGTCAACCAGTTGTAATGTATATAAAAAAATAAACTCCACTGCAAGGGAAAAAGATATATATCTTTCTTATAACAAGAAAAGAATCAATGAATGATATTCATGAATGGAGGGTAATCAATCTAATTTTTCTTATCTCTTTATGTTACCAGTAGGAAATCAAATTAGTAGTGCGACAAAACAAAAATCAAAAGGAATCTATGCATGAAACTCAATGGAAATTTAAGCCTCATATTGACAGACCATAAGAGAGGGAATGATGAACTAAAAAACATGCTTTCTAAATGTTGGTTTCCAGTAGATCATTGGGGGGTGGGATTAGTGGAAAAGCTGGAATTCATTTCTTATTTGCTGGTCAGTGACAGTCTTTAAGCAAGACTGATTTCAATACACTTGGTCGTATTACATTGGGATGTTTTAATAAACACCTTCTCAACATTTATTTAGACTATAGCAAAACATCAACAAAAGGCTAAGTGAAGACAAAAATTGCAAAATTTTTCTCTGTACCAAAAAATTTTAGTTGCTTGTGTATTTAGCAATAGATTTGATGGTATTGCTTTCTGCACAGATGGTGTTAAAAAAAAATAAAGAAAAAAGATACCTGTAGTAAACCCTACTTTATGTTGAGTTTCATTATGTAGAATCCTAGAGTTTTCTACCCACCTTCAGGACAATAATTAATGTGACTGGGGCTAACTTTTCCATTACAGTGAGATTCAGGGTGATTTTCTGGTGGTTTGATTCAGTTTAATCGTTCTTACATTCCTAGAAATTTACATGAATGTACCTGTAGGGGCTGCGGGAGTGAGAGGACTGGGCGGTCGTGGCTATTTGGCATACACAGGCCTGGGTCGTGGATACCAGGTCAAAGGAGACAAGAGAGAAGATAAACTCTATGACCTTTTGCCTGGGATGGAGCTCACCCCAATGAATCCTGTCACTCTAAAACCCCAAGGAATTAAACTTGCTCCCCAGGTACGTAATATATTCCAAAGATAGTTTTCTTTAAATTGAGCGAATGACCATCATTAACCTTTCATTAAATGGCTTTATTTGGTCCCTACTTGAGCTATTTGGGAAACCCTGGCAGCGTAGTGGTTAGGAGCTGCAGCTGCTAACCAAAAGGTCAGCAGTTCAAATCTATCAGGTGCTCCTTGGGAACTCTATAGGGCAGTTCTACTCTGTCCTACAGGGTTGCTATGGGTAGGAATCGACTCAATGGTAATGTGTTTTTGTTTTTGTTTTTTTGGTCTGGGCTATTTGAGGGCAATGGTGGTTCAGTGGTAGAATTCTGCCTTCCATGTGGGAGACCCAGGCCTAGTGCCTTGGCCAATGAATATCAAGGGCAGCCACCACTGCTCTGTCAGTAAAGGTTTGCATGTTGCTGAATGGATTTCAGCAGAGCTTCCAGATTAAGACAGATTAGTAAAAAAAGGCCTGGGGATATTCCTTAAAAATCAGCCAATAAAAACTCTATGGATCACAATGAGGTCACCATGAATCAGGGGCTGACTCAATGACAGCTAACAACAGCAACTTGGATTATTGGTTTTTTTCTTTCCTTTAAGTAGATAAATTAGCCAATTGATATAATGTAATTTGAGGAGATGCTGGCCATTGAGTGCCATTTTTTCATTATAGAGGCTTTTGTTTTTTAAATTATAGAAAAAGAAAGGGTCTATAATGAAAAATGGCACTCAGTGGCCAGCATTCCTTCAAATTATATTATGGTGATTGGCTAATTTATTTGCTTAAAGGAAAAAAAAAAAAAAAAAAAAACCAATAATCGAAGTTGTCGTTAGCTGCCATTGAGTCAGCCCCTGCCTGACTCATGGTAACCCCATGCACGACAGGATAGGACGATTGCGATCCATAGAGTTCAAAACCTTAAATAATCTGTTGAAATGCAAAGAAACTGGGAATTTTTCAGAATTAACAACCAATACCTTAAATGAATATAAAATGAGGCAAAGACTCCACTTCAGAATAAATGCCTATTGCTTGTGAGCAAAATTACTTGGCAAATGAAGGGTATTCATAACAGGAAACCCTGAATAGACCATTTAGGACTCTCTTTTGGAAACACTATGTTTATTTTAAGAAAACTATCATGGTATGTAGGTGAATATCTAACTATGAGATGTCATCAGTCATATCAAATTAAGTTTTCTACAATGGTTACATTTGGGCAGTGGCATTATGGTGAATTTTTATTGCTTTCATTTCACAGTTTTAAGTTTCCATGTTTCTATATTTTCATTGTTGGAAATTTAAAAGTTATAAGAGTTGTTCCAGTACAGAAACTGAATAAGAGGGTTAAAAATAAAGCAGATCTATGTTAGCCCTGTGGTTCCTGTGCTTATGCAGTACATGCTGGCCTCTCTGAAATACCCTTTGGCTGAATGATCTATATCAGGCTGTTCATAGTTACAGTCTGTATACCCTGAAACAAGCTTCCCTACTCCCACCCCAGTGGTAAGAGCCTCAGATTTATGGAAGTGGTCCTTATGACTGCAATCAAGTAGAGAACTTGGTTTTTTAAAAGCTCATTTTGTGTATTCCCCTATGGAATTAATGGCTTTCTCATACCCCAAAACTAGTTCTTCTGCCTACTAAGATTTCTGCTAACCCTATCCAGGTAATTTGAAAAAAAAAAAAAAGATGCCTGTGAGAGCAGTAAATTCAGTAATAATTTGTTCGAAAAACATTTTGGGGTATTTATTATGCACAAAGTATTCTGTTAAATGCTAGGAATGTAAATGCAAACATAATATAATCCATGCCATCAAAAATATCGTATGGCAATCCAGTGGGAGATACTGACGCACAAACAGGGCATTATAATGAAATATGGTAAGTGCAAGGAAAGAGCTTCACTCAGGGAACACAAAAGCTAGTTATCCAGCCCCTCTTGGGTTAAAACCCAAAATAAAGAACCTAACTAAAGTACTGAGATACCTAGAAATTTTTTAAGAAAAATTTTTATGGGTACCATATTTTTATGCAAATAATACACACCTATATTTGTTTTTTTTTTTTTTTTATATTTGTTTGCCAACTGCGCCATCTCCCCCACCCCAGGCATTTTCATAAGTGCACTATGCTAACTTTTTTACAGCAACATGTAAAAAAAATTGACATAGTGGCACTTACGAAAATACTTCGTGGGGGTGGAGGGTATGGTTGTAAAACAAATGTAGAAGGCACACATTGTTTGCATAAAAATATGGTAATCATAAATTCTGTGTAAGAATTCTGAGAGCTGTTATACACAGCATGAGTAAAGATCTCTGCTTTTTATTTTAAACCTAGGCTATAAATGGGTCATGCTTTACATTAATGTTTATACTGATATATAAGCAACTATCCCTATAAGTCAATACGAGTGCTTGAATTAATTCGTCTCTGAATTTCTACAGCTCTGACTTAGAAATTGATGACTGTGTCACTCCCAACCAATAGATGGAGCCTTAACAACTCCATAGCAGAGATAGGAAATTCCAACAGGAAGAGCAGAGGGACTGAGTACGGCCCTGCAAAGACAATAGTTGGGGGTGGTACTCTCCTTTAGCATGTGTTTACACACCAGGCGTACATAGACAGGCAGCCTATCTGCTGGCTGAAACTAATTTACTATTGCCCAAGAACCTCAGGGGATGCTTTGAAGTTGCTACAAATTTAAGAGTATTAAAAAGAAATGTTAACAGAGAAAATAAGAGTAATTTGCAAAGTTAATAAACTACAAAATGTCATATGATTGCAGTTAGATTAGTATTAAAACAAATGAGATAAGAAGCTAAATATAGACACAACCTGGGCCATTGTTCTAGCCCACAAAGTAATTTTCTTGCACTTATGCCCTCTATTGGAAACCCTGGTGGCGTAGTGGTGGTTAAGTGCTACGGCCGCTAACCAAAAAGTCAGTGGTTCAAATCCACCAGGCACTCCTTGGAAACTCTATAGGGCAGTTCTACTCTGTCCTGTAGGGTCGCTATGAGTCAGAATCGACTCGACGGCAGTGGGTTATGTGCCCCGTTTTGCAGTTTACTGAATCAAATGACTAATGGAAGGATCGGAGCTTGTGGGCCACCAGAAATGATTCAGGATGAGGAAGATTATAGGCCTTTGGAAAAATTCAGTTTAGGGAAATGACAGAAAAAAAAAAAATACAAGAAGGTGATAAAAATTAGATAATTATACAAATAGCCAGAAGTGGTATCTTGCCAATCTAATAAAGACTTTGTAACTGTCAACACCCATCTATTAATGCTCATCAATAAATACTAACCCCTTAAACTTTTTAAGTTTTTTTATGAAAATATAATGTGAAAAACATATGAATAGATGACAGGAGACTAGGAATATATTCTTAGTTTGTCATCTCTGAACAATAATAAACAGAGGGAATTGAGGTCGTGATGAATAAATCCAGCCACATTATGCTACAGCATCAATTTTTTGTTAGTAAAATAAATATATCAAACAGAAATCATAAAATTAAGCTCTGGTTAAAGAGTTACAGCTAATGGACTGAACAAAAAACATATTAGAATAAATGGTGTGAAAATGATTTTTATGAATTAATAGATATAACATTTTCAATGGAGTTCATCTTAAATTTTACGAATCATTAAACTGTGGCATTTTATCTTTTTATATTGGCTTAAACTCTAGTTAAAGACTGGTTTTTAAAACCCCAAAACTAGAGAAATAATGCAAATGTGACATTTGAAGAGGGAATCTTTTTTTTTTTTTTTTTAAACTCTTGTAGATATTAGAAGAAATTTGTCAGAAAAATAATTGGGGACAACCGGTATACCAGCTGCACACTGCCATTGGACAAGACCAAAGACAACTATTTTTATACAAAATCACCATTCCTGCTCTGGCCAGCCAGAATCCTGCAATGTGCGTAACTTATCCAAATTTCTAATCATTTAGATTTGAGAATAAGAGTTGCTTGTAAATGAGTGTGCAGTCATTTCAATACTCAAGTGAATACTCACGTCTGCTACCTAGGCATTTTATTTAAACACAAATGTTGGGACATGTAGTTGGGATGTCTGTGCCACCTATGAGGATGGCATCCAAGAGCCCCCAAAATTTCACACAGACAGTGAAAACTGTGTAGGAGCAGTAATCAAACAATGGAAAACTGCAGGTAAGATAAAATGGGAAAGGAATGAAAACTACAGCCTATTTTCTTATCTGGCAGTATTTAGATTGAACCATATGAAAGTGCCATTTTTACACGTAATAAAACCATGTCCCATCATATGAATTTTAGACCAAATGTGAATATCACCTTCTGAATTTTACCCCAAGGCTGCATTTCTATATATTTCAGGAAAGACTGTGCTCACATATACCTTGGATAAGTCATATAATGTGATACAAGTATGCCCAGAAACATTATCAGTCATCAGTGTTCTAGGTCAAGTCACAAATATACCTACGTGCATGTCTATTTAGAAGCTTTAATAGCAAAGAAACCGAAAAATACCTACATAAAATTCCATCATCCGGTCATCTTAAAGAGCTAGCCATGCCTTAGGTTTTCACCTGGCTCAGCAGCACAAGTATAAGATGCCTATCCTGACTATGCTTTTCAGCCACCCTTTCACACCTCCAAAGCTAAGTGCCTATGTGGATGAAGCAAAGACATATGCCGCCGAGCACACCCTGCAGACCCTGGGTATCCCCACTGAAGGAGCCGAAACTCCAGCAGCTGCTGCTGTTGCTGCTTCTGCCACTGCTTTTCCAGGTATGGAAAAAATTGCCAGAAATGGCACCCTGGAGAGGTGTTTGGGAAATGCTACATTGGAACCACAATCTCAGAATTATTTTTGAACTCCACTTACAATAATTCCAACTTGTACCTTCTGTAACCAAAAAGTTGACAGAGTGAACCATTAAAGCCTGAAGCAAGAGAATTGTCCTGGACAGCAGGAGTGGGTTCCAGTCTCAGCTCAGCTTTTAAGCAGCTGTGCGATCTTGGGCAAGTCAATATCTTTGAGTCTGGTTTGTTTTATTTTTTTAACTTTAGGTGAGAGAATTCTGAACAACCTATTCATAGCTGATACTTACTTGAGCTCTTACTATGTGCTAGGTACTCACCTAAATACATAGCTTGCTTTATATTCTCTCAGGGCTAGGTTCTGTCATAATGCCAGTTCCACAGATGAAAAAACTGAGTATAGGAAAGATTAAGTAACTTACCCAAGGTCAATCAGCTTTTAAGCAAATGGGCTCTCTCCCCAGTTCTAGTCTTCGATTCTACATTTACTACTTTGCTTCCTGAAAGAAATGTGTAGATCACATTTTTCTTCAATTGTTTTAAGCCATGAGGGAAAGAGAACAGATACAGAGAGAGCTTTTCAATATGCGAATAATCAGGCCCCAATGTATCTGTTCTATAATTTTAGTTTGGGGTATATGCTGATTGCTTACAGTAAAGTATATCTGTAGATAACCATGCCTTCAGGGGTCACACTGAAAAGCCTTTTCCCATTTATTATATACCCATAATAAATGCTAATAACTAAAAGTGAATCCACTGGAGAGAAAAAGGTACTATTTCAGTAAATGCTACAACATATACAATTTTACAACGACAGTAAAAACAACCAAAAATATGTGTGTGGCTACGTAGGTAGACACGGGTGTGTCTATGTGTACAGGAAGGCATATACAGGAAATGCATGGGCATGCATAGTTGTATCTGTAGGCATATATGTATGTTTGTATGTACAGCATATAAAATGTTCATATGTATAGCGTATATATTCACATATATAGCAAACCACACAAGGGGCACAGTTACAGAGGCTGCCTACACATATCCAAACAACTCATGGGATTGGTTTACTGGGTCAAAAGGCTTGACACTATAGTCTTGGGGGACAACTTAGTCAATTGGCATAACATAGTTCACAAAGATTATGTTGTACATCTGAGTTTGCTGAGCAGCGTATGGGATCTTAAATGCTTGTAAGCAGCCACCTAAGATACAACTATTGGTCTCTACTCATATAGAACAAAAGAAAATGAAGGAAATCAAAGGCTCAAAGAAGAAACTAGTCCACGGGACTAATAGCCCATACGAACCACATCTTCTAACCTGAAACCAGAAAAACTAGATAGTGCTCAGCTACCACTACTGACCATTCTAACCAGGGACACCATAGAAAGTTCCGGAAAGAATGGGAGAAAAATATAGAACAAAACTCAAATTCCTAAAACAGGCCAAACCTACAGGGCTGATAGGGACTAGAGGAATCTCCGAGACTATCGCCCTAAGATACCCATTGAACTTAAATTGAAGCTATTGCTGCAGGTCACCTTTCAGCCAAATAATGATTTGCTTATAAAATAAACAGTATAACCCATGAGTAATGTGTTCCCTTAAACAATCAACTATATGAGACCAAACAGTCAACAGTTACCCAAAAGCAAAGATGAGAAGGCAAGGAGGGGAAGGGAAGCTAGTTAGATGGAAACAGAATGGAAATAATGAGACTGCTGACACATTGAAAAAATGTAACCAGTAACACAGAACAACTTGTTAAAAAAAGTAAATAAAAATTGCTAAAGGGGAACTCAATTTACTGTGTAAACTTTTACCTAAAACACAATATTTTTAAAAAATGAATCCACTAGAAATTAAAGGGAATTAGGCAGTAAACCTATTTCGGAATTTTTCTTGGAGGTTAAAGTGATCTTTTCTTTTTTTTTTTTTAGTAATATATATTTTTTTAATTTGTCATTTTTTTACATATATATTTTTTTAATTTGTCATTCTGACATCATTATGTCAGCATGCTACCGATAAGCCCAAATTAGTGAGGTCTGACTAGACTAGAAATATGACGTTTCTATCAATTGGTTAATTCATGTATTGGTTATGTGTAGGCGTGAGAATTTCTGTATTCCTCAGTCACCAAACCAGAGCTCGCTCTCATTTTCTTTTATTTCTGAAAAGTTGCAAATACATCCTCCATTCCAGCAAATGAGAGTGAAACATGGCTTGCAACGAGTTCGTTCCGATTTGAAACACTGCTGAGAATTTGCATTTCCACCCCAAATACACTGAATCAAAATCTATAGTTTAACAAGATCCCCAGGTGACCCTTATGTATAATAAATATTTGAGAACCATTGTTTTAATTATTCTCAGAACTGATCCCTAACCAACAGCATTAGCGTCACCTGGGAACTTGTTAGAAATGCAAATTCTCTGCAGGGATTTGAACTGGAATGAGCCAGCTGGAAACCCTGGTGTGAAATTAACCATGCATGTGAATGTAAATGTTTTCACCCTAAGAACATGGTGAAGACCTGTGGCGAGTCGCTGAAAATTTACCAAGGTAACAGTTGACACTGCAGAGGACAAGGTCCTCCCTCAGTGGTGCTGGGACCATCAGCCCCTGTGCTTGCTTTCCATATTATAGAGTGTTCACATGTCTGTCCTTCAGGGACTTGTGGCAGGGTTTCTCAATCTTGGAGGATGTTGACTCCCTGTGTTGGAGAAAGCTGCACTCTAAAGAAGCCTAACTCATGTATATAAAAATAAATGAGCCACCGTCAGTAGGTTTATGAAGTTTACTTTCACACTGGAAAGGATTTTTATCCTCACTTCTATTTGCTCCTGAAAGAAGTTAAAACTATTTAGGGCAGGAGAGTTGTCTGGGGAATGACTAAGAATTTCAGAGCCAGTGTTATAACTTAACTGTGGAGTCAAGCAAAGATAATAGTCTCCAAGGGAAGAATCTGTTTAAAACATAAATACACTTGCTCTTAAGAAATTAGCCAAACTGCAAAGAAAATTCAAAATCCCCAAAAATAAAATCTGTGAGACACACACACACACCTTATTTACTTTAGAAATATTGTTTCCAAAAGTATGAAAGTAATTGTTAATACATTTCTCATATCTTTGGAAAATGTACCAAACTTCACTAGCATATTAGTCAGCATTACTGCCCCAAGTGAAGGAGCCAAGGAGTGGATTCATTTAAAAAAAAAAAAAAGTCAAGCCAGCTTCCTGCCACTACTTCCTGAGAAGCCACCAGGAAAAAAAAAATGTGCCTAGGGTTGGGCAGACTTCCACAGCACGTAAACCAAAAGGACATTATTAATCAGTTTGTCTCTGTTCATTGCTTAATTATACTCCCCCTTTTTCTTGTTATCTTTCACAATTTTTGGGTAGTCTCAGAAATATCCAAGATTTGGTCTAACACATTTACAGGAAAACAATTGTTTCTAGGTAATAGCTATTACACCCTCTTCTTTACGAGTGAATGTTAGTTGAATTGGCAAAAGTCGTGTGATACATATATTTAAAAAAAAAAAAAAAAGTAGCTGCTGAAGCTGCTGCTTATGTACAACCAAACACCTCATGGGACTTAGGTCCTTGGTCCTTCGGAGGTTTAGGGTCATGGTTTCATGGAACATTCCAGTTAACTGGGCTAATAACGTGTTTGGTACTTCTGTTCTGCCTCCTAGTTGGTTGCATAGTGCCTGGGGTCTTAAAAAAGCTTGCAAGCCACCATCCAAGGCACAACAATTGGTCTCTATTCACCTGGAGCAACAGAGGGAGGAGGGCGGTCAAGAATAGGAGGAGGATATGGAATGTGTGGCTAACTGCCTCCATGAAAAACTGCCTCCCTTAGCATGAGACCAGAAGAACTGGATGGTGCCTGGCTACCATTACTGAACATTTTGATCAAAGATTCCATAGAAAAATCCTGAGCAAAAGAGGGAAAATGCAGAAAAGAATTTCAAACTCCCGTGAATTATAGACTTTCTGGAGTCATGGAGGGTAGATGAACCTCTAAAACTATTGCTCTAAGATAATCTGAAACCAAAGGTATCCCTGAAGTCATCTTAAAACTGAGCAATAGTTTAGCTTAACAAGTAAAAAGGTCTGCCTTGAGCATTATGCTCTTTTAAGAACTATCTATATGGGATGAAACTGACAACAGCAACTAAAAAGATTAGACACTGCCTTAGAGGGCAGTGATTTTATGTTAGTAAGCAAGGACAGCTCAGAAAAGGAGGATGAGAATGGTTACACAACTCGAAAAATGTAATCAATGTCACTAAATTGTACATATTGAAACTTGAATTATGCTTTGCTGTGTATGTTCTCAACAACAACAAGATAAATAAAATTTAGAGGGAAAAAGAGTAAATGTTAATTAGCTACACATAATACTAAAATGAAAGCACACAGATGTTTTCTTTGCCCCTCAAATCCTTTGGTTTTTGGAGGATGAGGACCAGCATCAACACTTCCTGATACACCAAAGATAGGCTTGATGTTGGGGCAAGAGGAAGATGCTTTTGCCATTGATGGATAGATCTATATATGGACAAGTTAGTTATTTGCTTTTATGTTATACACAAACTTCACAGTATTTTCCCTACTGGTCTACCCAGTCTCTACAGATTCTTCTTTGGTTAAGGCAATGACTTTTAAAGTTTTGAAAGTATCATTTAGTCAGGACTGGCAGTGTAGCAGAACCAGATCCATAATACCTCTCCCCGTACCCTACCACCCCCTCAATCCACTACCCTCATTTATAGATTGAGACCCTATGAAAAAGCCCTAAACCTAGAACTTTGATCAACTGAGGATCTTGTTAAGTTTCTGTTTCATGTACCCTGTCTTAGTTATCTAAAAAAAAACTAGTGCTGCTATAATAGATATACCACAAGTGGGTGGGCTTTAACAAACAAGTTTATTTTCTCACAGTTTAGGAGGCTAGAAGTCCAAATTCAAAGTGCTGGCTCTAGGGGAAGACTTTCTCTGTCAGCTGTGGAGGAAGGTCCTTGTCTCTTCTGAGCTTCTGCTCCTGGGTGATCTTCATGTGGCTTGGCATCTCTCTTCCCCCATCTCTGCTTCCTATCTTGCACGTTTATCCTCTTTTATATCTCAAAAAGATGAACTCAAGATACATTTTACACTAATCCTGCCTTATTAACATAAAGACAATCCAATCCCAAATGGGATTATTACCACAGACATGGAGGTTAGGATTTACAACACGTATTTTGGGGGGACACAATTCAATCCACAATAGAACTCATCCTCAATGTTTCTAATTATGTATGAGGTGAGTCTGACACAGGTAACCTGACTCCAATTTATAGAACCTTGTCCTAGGACTTTCGAATGCCATTTTAAAAATCACTAAGTCTAGACATTGTTTCCCCTGAGTGCACCTTTTTTGAAATGTACATTTTAACCTTTGGCTTTAAGCAATATGTTAAACTTTCATATTGATCAAAGAAGATTAAGTCAAAAGAGAGCCAGTTCGAGTCCTTTCATGAGGTTTTTCTCTGTCTCCTTCCCCAGGATATGCTGTCCCTAGTGCAGCTGCACCCCTGTCTGCAGCCCAGCTCAAGCAAGCAGTGACCCTTGGACAAGACTTAACAGCATATACGACTTATGAGGTCTACCCCACTTTTGCAGTAACTGCCCGAGGGGATGGATATGGAGCCTTCTGAAGATATCTTTCCTTTAAGACATGCAAAACTCTATATGAAAGAAATATCCCTCTAAGTCAGTCCCATATGATCATAAGTAATGCCTTTTCTGAAGTAATGCCTTTCCTGAAACCATATTGCTTATACTAATTGCAGAATCATGGTATGAGAATATTATTCCTAAATCAAATCAAATCAAATCAAATGGTTAAGGAGCCTCTTGTCTAGCACAGGAAGCTAAAGAGCCATTTCCCCAACAATTTGTTCTTCCAAGGTTCTTAGGTGTCCTGGGAATATGTTTACAAATTCTGACAGAATAGAGAGAGCTTTTAGTCAGCAAAGGGTTGGGGCTGAGCATCCCTGGGCAGTCAGTCTAAGGATAGTCAAGTAAACTCTAGTGTCTTAACCCTTGGCTCACAGTGATTTTTGTGATACACAAAGTCACAAAGAAGCAAAGTGAAGGAAGTATGGACGTTTTTCAAAACATGTTCACCATTGGCCACTCTGTGGAGCCTGGTTGCTGACCTGAGTTCTTGAAAGGCTGTCAAAGATTTTATGGGTCCATCATCACTTCAGTTTGAACATTAAATCCAGTCAATTTATTATAGGTCAGGATCTCATTGTCCTCTGCAACCCCTGGGGACTTGCCCCAAAAACTGATGTGATGTGTTGTAGATATGGTTAAAACAAATCCTATTGTTTCTTAAACTCATTAGCACACACATATTTTTCTCTAGAACTCCCACCCTTCCCAGTGGTATCCATCACACAATTATTCCAATTTGAAATGACTTACAATCATTTTTTAAAATTTAGACTTGTCCACATTGATTTATTTTCATCCCAGTCTCATTTTGCCCAACCCATTATCGTAAAATATTGCTGTTGTTAGTTGCCATCAGGTCAGCTGTGTATAACAGAACAAGGTGAGGCCTGGTCCTCTCCATCTTCATGATTGTTAGTATGTATGAGTCCACTGTGGTGGCCGTTGTGTCAATCCATCTCACTGAGGGTTTCCTCATTATTTTCCTTGGCCCTCCACTTTACCAAACTTGGGGGAAAAGTAAAAACAAATCTGCAGAATATCATATATTTTTTCCCATTCAACAAATTGACTAAAAAGTCATTTCAAACAAAAAGACAAGTGAACATTTATTCTTATTTCTTTGATCTTTTGGCAGTACCTGGAACATCATTCAGCATTCAGAGGCAGCTATATTGAGTTTAGCCTTGAACTGTTGAACCCACTTTTAAATATTAAATCTACCAAGAAATTCTCTACCTTCCCTTCCTTTTACTTTAAGTATTAGACAGCTTTGCCATATCTACATTCTTTTGTCTTGAAGCTGTCACAGAAAACTTACGTTCATCACTACTGATATGAACCTGATTCTTCAGATACTAGGAGTGTTATTTACCAAAATAATACTCCTAGAGTTTTAGATCTCTTCTCTAGGAACATCTGATAGGGGCTGGGGTACAAACACTGGGCTGGAGGTGTATAGGAGGCATGACTTTCTTACCATACTTGTGAATGGTTGCTTTTTGTTCAAAACAGAAATAATCTCAATTCAAACACCAGATATCTAGTATTACCACTCTAGTCTCATTAGTGGTTTATGACACACAGTACTAGAATTTCCATTAAAAAAAATCTCTTGGCCCTTATATAAATTCTACAGAACTAAAAGAAAAACAGAAACACATAAGGTACCGAAAAAGTTGTCAAATCCTGAGTGGAATTCTGTGACCCAAAATCAGGCCAGATTCCAATCTAAATGAGGTGAATTCCAGTAACAACAAAAAGTCGCTATAGCTCTTCAGTTCTGTTAACTTCAATCAGGTATCAAAGGCTTGGAAGCTACAGCTGAAATACTGAAAGGCGCTGTGCTTTCCACTTAACATTTTGCTTCTCATGTTCCATAGGGCAGTGATTCCCGACCATGGCTGCAAATCAGAAACACCTGGGAACTTTTAAAAATGCCATGGCTGCACCTCAGACCAATTACATCAGGATGTCAAGACATTCTGGTGGGAGCCTGGCATCAGTATTTTTTAAAGATCCCTAGATGATTGCAATGTGCAAGTAAGTTTGGGAACTGCTGTACTCTGTAGATTTACTCTATCCTTAATTTTTTTCTTTTACTTTTGTTAGATAGAAAAAAAAAAAATTTTTTTTTTTTTACATTTTTCTAAGTTAAAACAAATGGCCAAGTCACTTTTTTAATAAATATATCTCATAAAAAGTATGAATTTGAATATAATTCATACTGGCTTCAAACTGATTCTTGGGCCAAACTAACTCTAAAAAATGAGAAAGTGAAAAATTCTCCCTTAAGCAGTTCCTAGGTGCAAATTAACACCCAGAGACCTGATTTTATGTTTTATGTTCCTTAAACGTCTGAAAATAAATAGAAAAGGGGCATCTGCAATCAAATCAATGAAAAACAGAACTCCAGGCAGTTTTAAACTTAATCAAAATAAAAAGATGATTAATTAATACAGGAATCTTCTTATGAGAACAGTTATTCAGGGTTAGGTCATTGTCACTTTTTAGAAGTGTTAAGAACAGGGACCTAAACTTAGGACAATACCAAAGTGTCAAGAAAATTACCACTAGAATGCCATTTCATTGTGGAAAAAATGCAAGTATTCGTGACATTTATTTCCTTAGGACTAATTTTATTCAAGTGGGTAGAACTGATTTTGTTTTTTTGATGAAATTTTACTTCAGTCTAGTAATTTCCAGAGTACTTTGAATTCCATTAGAACACATTCCTAGAAAGTGTCCATGAGCCTACCAAACCATATGTTTGTATTTATCTTCCTCACCTTAAGTAATGTAGAGCACATCCTGCTGTGATGAGCTTAAAACAGTTAGGAAAAGGAAGTTGTTTGTTTTTTAATCAAGCCTAGAACTGAAGGTTTACTTTGCATAAAGTTTATATTTTTGGATTTTCAGCACCTATCATATCTTGTTGCTTCACTATCCATTTTTTATGCTATTTCTTACTTTACTGCTTTGTAATACTTCATAGAAAAAAAATCTTTAGTCAACTAACTAAATGATAATAACAAAATACCCAAACCAGTTATTTAGAAACATCTAGTAGATTTTTTTCTTTTTTTTAGAAAATGAGTTTTTAAATTTTAGTGATTAATAGCTTATTGAGAATTAAAATCAGCCTAACGCTACTTAGACAAGAGGGAAGGGAACACCAATGAGATTAGATACCTATTTTCTTCCTTGAAAAATTCTGCCGCTTCTCAAATTACCATACTTCTCCCTTACCTCATTACTATTGCTAGAAGAACACCAACTGCAACAAAATATATTTCTCCTAGATGATCATTTTGCCTCCACCCTTGCTCTGTATCATGCCAAACCACATTGTGTTAGGTAACAGCGCCCAAAAAGCCGCTAGGAACCTACCTCGTGTTAAGGAAATAGTGGCTCCAGAAAATATCTAACAGAAGAAGACCTATTTCCAAACTACAGATCCTTAACTTTTTAATAGTAGTGCAAAAATTAAGGTACAGCTTACTTATTGATGACAGCTCTGCAGGAAATTATTTCTAGTTTTACTTAAAGGCTTAAAACATTTTTCCAGTCATATAGCTCAGCTTTTCACAAATGTTGCATCCATATAATTTCAAATGTGTGTTAATTTTCACTATATTTTAAATGACTATTTTCTTGTTTGCTTTTGGACAACTGGGCCACATTTAGAAATCCCTGCGGACTGGGAGATTCTCCAGAATGCCATTTGGAGAATAAGAGCCAATAAAGAGAATTGGTATTTTAGGTAAATTTTCTTTGCATTCAAAGCAAGAAAGCTTGATGAGGTTTATTATTTGTTGAAAAACTTCAACCCTGTCCAAGATGTCCTAAAACTAATGCACAATGAAAAGAGAACTCTGTACCCAGGAGTTCATATAAAGCTACGGTCATTTATCCTCTCCTTGGACTCCTATACAAGTTCCCAGGTGGGTGAAAACACACCTGAAAATTAGCCTAGAGGACTTGGCACTTTTTATATTTTGTAAATACACTTTTATATATTGTAAATATGTTTGTTAAAGGCGAAACTCAATTCAAATATAACACTGTAAGTCAACTTTGTGATAAATACTTTTAAAAGAAAATATTAAGGGCACAACTTGGTAATTTTAATATACTTATTGGAAGGCAGAAAGGAACTAGGCAGCAAACATTTTTCTCTAACATGCAACAGTTGTCAACAGAAAGGAAAGGATCCAACTGGGGTTTGTGACCATGTTAAGTTGACTGTCGAATTTATTTACTTAATACTAGCAGCATCTTGAAAAGCTCTGAATTTTATAGAACATATTTATAAAGAGTGTAAATGCATCTACCACGCGTCTATTTGCTTTGCCAGTATTAGAAGAAAGCAAAGTAAGTCCTGCTATGATGAGAAAAACTATTAGGAAAATGAGACTTTCCTGACCTCCAAACCTGCCTCTTTACTTACAGAGTAAAACATAAATATTTTTAATTGTCTTATTAAATAACTAATAGGTACAGAATATTCCATTGCCCCCAAAATATCCAAATTTTAAAAAGCCAGCTTTCCTTACAATTTTTATACAGAAAATATAATGCATGGGGTTAATATGAATAGCAGTGTATATCTTGAACACAGATTCATTTATGAGACTGCAAACTTTATGTGCCCCCCGTTCTCTTCAATTCTGCAGGAAAGATAAAAGAAAACCTTGTACCCTAGCTAAGAGTGAAGAGAAATTCATAATCAATGCAGAAGCAAAATAGAATTCAGAAACCGACAACCTCGTAAAGTACCTGGAATAAATTATAGAATATTTTTGCCTCTATCTCTCCTTTACAGATTTTCCTCCTATTTTGAGAAAGGAATTAAAAAAAAAAAAGTTTGTCCTCTCTTCACATAGGTTTCTTTGGCAAAGGAAAGGGGAGATACCAGGCAAACAGCATTTTAAAATAAGTAAGCTACTGGCAGGAACTCCTTGGAGACTTAAGAATTATCACCCCCACTCAGGATTTAGCCACGTCTCAAAGAAAAAAAAAAAAATTTTTTTTTTTTTCCTTTGGGTGACAACATATCCTGATTTGCTAGGAACGAAAAAACCAAACCAATTGCTGTCAAGTTGATTTTGATTCCTGGTGACCCCTGACTTGTACCTGTTATCCCACTATGAGTAATAACAATGATCCATCTTACTCTCAAATGTGTCCCAATTTAGACAACAAATTAGATGGTGACCCCATCTTTATGGGTTTTGTTTTGTTTTAATGTTGCAGAATTAGCTTTGTCCAGAGCAGATACAGCTTAAAGAGTTCAGCTACTTCTTTCTGACTGGTATAGGAGCATAGTGAAGAGAGAGGAAGGCACCACCTTCTCTTCCATGGCCACCCCAAATCCTCTCCATATCCAGCTGTCCCTCTACCCAGCCTCTTTCTGGTCCTGACTTCTGCCTTCATTGAAAGTGTTAACCAGTAGGCCAGAAGGGGTACATCACAAGACTTTGAGATAGCTCTTATGGATACTTGCGTGGCCTGTTGAGATTCACAGGGCATCAGTAGAGTCTTAAGAGCATTTGTTGGTTCCTTTCTTCCCCGAACCAAACAACTTAACAGAAAAGACTTCCTATGTAAGCCTTCACCTTAAAAAAAACACGTTGCCTTTTTCCCTTCTTCTTGTATTTCACAAATTTGCCCAAACAGTAATTTTAACTTAAACTTTCCATTTAACTTTACTATTACATTGCTCATGAAATATTCTTCACCAGAAGTCCTTGAATATTTCCATATAAAGGTTTTCTTTTTTAATGAAAACTAATATTGACAAGTTTTTCCCTTTCATATAAAAAAATAGGACTTCTTTTTACTCTTTCTTTATTCTCTGTAGTAATAATATTGAGAATTATACAAGCTCTGCAGTTTCTATTGCTATTAACCCACAAGGCTATTCTTTATAGAAAGTTATTTTAGCAAGTATGATTAGTCTCTTTGTTAAATATACTATGCACTTACTCTTATGCTAGAAACTGTGAATACAAACACACATTTTTTTTATTTCTGTCTACACAGTCTAGTGGTCCATTACACATTTTTTTTAAAACTGAACTTAGCTGTGCTTATTTAAGTGCATCAGCTGGTAGATTTTGCCACTTAGTCAGAATTCCCAAATTAAATCAACTCTTTTCTAAATCTTAAGTTTCCACTATTATTGCCAAGCATGGGTTGGTACAGTAGGCCTTTTAAAAAGATGAGTTTAACTCCTGATCTATTATTATTATTTAAATAAAATTGAGCTTTCAGATGTTTCCCCCAGGAGAAATGTAAAAGACTACACAAAAATAAATAGAACAAGAAGGTGGTTTAGTTAGAGATCCAGAAGGAGCTTTAAAACATAAAATTGGTAAACTCATACACTGATTTACAATGTTAATGAGTGGGTAGCTATGCATTTTATTTGCTTGAAAACATTTTGGTCCTTAATTATTTCTGTTTTCTACACTTACTTGTGTTTATAAAATTCAAAAATCTATTTAACAAGCCTAGCCATATCTATTTTTTTTTTACAATAAATGACTTGCAATGAAGTATACAAACTTTTTTACAAATGTAGTTTTATTTTTAAACTTGGCATTTTCTACTATAATTCCTAGCAGATATTTGAACTCAAAGACTGCAGATAAGCCTACTTAAGCCAATCCATAATTTTCGCTGGTTTAAATATCTAATGTAGTTATTGGTATTTTTATTCCTGTTTCTTCATAGAGTTTTTTTCGTTTACCTTTCCGACTGCAATATAGCCAGATATTGTTATTCCCTATCCTTAATGAAAAGCAAACTGTTAGCAAAATGTATTTCTAGCTCCCAGATGTTAAACAATCTCTTGTTTCTTTTCTTTTTTGTTATTATTGGTTTTATTTATGTGAAGTTAGTTAGCTGAGGTACCAAAACAAAGAGAGAAAAGCAGTATTAAAGAAAGTGCATAAAGCACTTATTTTTGTACGTTGAGTACAATGTTTTATAAAACCCTAACTGTGATCTATCCGAATACATTAAGAAAATTACATCATCCATTTACTGGGAAAATAAGTATTGCTTTGGAATAATTAAACATAATGGGCACCTTAGAATCATAAATCACATAAAATGAGAAACAATGCAATGTTGTGATGACTGATGTAATCTCCAGGACAATGAAATGGTTTTAATTGAATTTTCAAGTACTATTATAAAGTGTTTAAAGTATTGACATGAGTTGTTGATGTATTTGTTTCTTTCCTGAAAATTACAAAAATTTTGTTATTTTTGAGTAAAAACCTGAATATTAATAACCTACAATGGCAATGAGCTTTTGGTGACTTCTTTACATTCATGTCTTATATAAAATTTCCCTCTGGTGCATCTTCTGAGAGTAAATGCAATATTCAGTAATTAGGCGCATCATTTTTCAATCAGTAAGGAAAACAAGAGAAATACTCAGAAACCAACAAAAGTATGACTCCGGAGAGGTAAGCCAGCTCTGAAGGATCTGGGGAAATCTGCTGATCCCTTATGGCCTATAGCATGAGTCTACAAACTGTCACCCAAGGGCCAAATTCAGCCTCCTTATTTTTATTGGGCCTTGATCAATTAAGTTAAGTTTTTAAAGTATTGAACTACAAATGGTTTTTTAAAGTTTTTTTTAAAAAAAGGTCATAAGACCAAGACTATACATGGCCTACAGAACCTAAAATATTTATCATTTGGCCCTTGACAGAAGTCGGTGGACAACAGCAGTAAAATAATACCACATATTTTGGCTTTTGCTACATGTAGAACCCCACTTCTAGGTACCAAATTCTGAATTAGCTTGAATAGGGTTGGTTGCCAGTGACAGTATCCAACATAGCAGTGGTTTAAATAAGATAGTAAGTTATTAGTTAAGTAAAAATAAAATATATAACAATAACAAAGGTAGAAAGTAGAGAGACAAATTTACACTCTTTTAATATTCTTAAACAGGACATGAACTATTAGAATAGCACTTGAAGGTAGACTCTGCTATGTTAAAGATATATACTGTAAACTCCAAAATAACCAACAAATTACCCAGAGTTATGACTAAGTCATCATCAAAGGAGATAAATCTTTTGATTTATAGAGAAACATAAACAATACTAAATTAGTTGAAAAGGAAGGGAGGGAAAGAGAACATAAAATAGATGGGACAAATAGAAAACAAATATCAAGAGGGTAGATTTAAACCTAACCATGTTAATAGTCATATTAAATGTAAAAGGCTTAATACCCCCAGTTAAAATGCAGACATTGTCAGATTGGATAAAAAGACAAGACCCAACTATACACTACCTGTAAGAAATATACTTTAAAATTAATAGGTCAAAAGTGAAAGGATGGGAAAAGATATGCCATGTAAGACTAAACAAAATAAAACTGGAGTGGCTATACTAATATAAAAGATTCCAGACCAAAGATTATTTCAGCACTAACTAACAAAATTCATTTCATAATGATAAAGAGGTCAATTAACCAAGAGGCTATAACAATTCTAAACATTTATGCATCTAATAATAAAACCTCAAAATACATAAAGCAAAAACCAATAGCATTACAAGGAGAGATAGACAAACGCATGATTATTGCTAGAGATTGCAATATCACTGTTGATAGAACAAGTGGGGAGAAAACCAGCGAAAATAAGGGAAAGTCAGAAAAAACACCATCAGCCAATTTAACTTAATGAAGATTCATTGACTACTTCAACCAACAATAGAAGAATACATTTTTTTTCCAAGTGTATACAGTATTTACTAAGATCAACCTTATTCTGGGTCATAAAACAAGTCTCAGTAAATTTAAAAGAATTCAAGTCATAAGCCATGTTCTCTGACCACTGTGGAATAAAATTGGAAATCAATATTAGAACGATATCTGGACAATCCCCAAATATTTGAATATTAAACAACCCACTTCCAAACAACCCAGGCGTCAAAGAGAAAAACAACAAAAATCAGGACATAATTTGAACTGAATGAAAAGGAAAACAACATATCAAAATATCTGAAATGCTATCAAAAAGTACTTACAGAAAAATATATAGTAATTAACACCTTTACTAGAAAAGGTCTCAAATCAATTATCTCCCTTGTCACTATTTAAAAACAAAGAAAAGTAAACTAAACACAGAGAAGGCAGAAGAAAGAAAAAAAGGTGAGAGTGAAAACAATAATGCTTATGAAACCAAAAACTGATTCTTTGATGAGATCAATGACATTGGTAAGTCTTTTGGTTGCAATGATGTTTTGGGGAGTATATTCCTATGCCAAAACTTACCACACTGTACAATTTTATTATGTGCATTTATTTATGTCAATTATGCCTCAACAAAAAACCAAAAAGCAAACAAAATGGGTATGAAATAGTAAAAGCAGCAGGATAAGTAGAGAAACCAAGGGATGAGGATTCCAGTGATCTGGGGACAAGGAAGTATTGGCTCGTCTAAATTTCTCTGTCACCAACAGCAAGTCCTCTGTCACCTCTGGCCTCCATTTCTTACTCTGTGACTTGAAGGGATTGGTCTTGATGCTGTCTAATATTTGTTCCACTTCTAACAGGCTATGCTACTATTTTTTATCATTAACATAGGGTTCTTCAAAATAGACTTTAAAAAGAGTGCCAGTGAGCTTCCTTAGGAATCTTCAAATTTCATATCAACCAAAGAGGCTTGACTCATCCTCTGTATTTCCAGGTCCCCAGGAAAGGGCCCATATACCGCCCCTCCCCAAATTGTATAGGATCCCGGATCAAATGCCCTAGGCAGTAAAATGTTTTAAAATGAAACCTGGTTTCCTCTTACCTTAGTAGCAATTCGGCCAACATAATCCCAGAAATAACCTTCTGCTGTTCTAATGAGAACACAACCCTGGAAACCTAAATTTGGGAGATAATTACCCTCTCCAACCTGGAGAAGAATGTGAACAATGTTAGCCTATTTCCTCTATCTGGCAGTTATGAAAATTTAAACTCATGTGTGTGCACGTACGTTAGAGTTTATTAGTACTCAGAGTGAATGCTCTTGGTTGCTTTTTCGAATAACAGCTAGGACAAATCATGACCCTTGACTTGTCTTGCTAATTTCCTTTTAGAAGTTGCAGACCTTACTGTTAGCCAAATATGCCTCAGCTGTGTGCCTGGAGAATCCTGTTCCAGTGCCCAACCACTCTCCCATCACCCCAACCAAATGATTCATGAGATAAAACACCCAATCTAGTTTTGACTTGAAAGCCAAAATATTCTGAGGTTTGTGATTGGATAGCGCCTAGGAAAGTCAGAGTAGAACTGCCCCACAGGATTTCCAAGGAGTGGCTGGTGGATTCGAACTGCCGACTTTTTGTTAGCAGCCAAATGCTTAACCACTGTGCCGTCAGGGCTCCAGGAGAGAGTCAGGGCCAGATAATGATCTTTTCTCATCTGCCTGCCTATGAGATGTGCTTACCTAAGGGTACACAACCTTTATGTGTCTCTAAAATACCTGGCCCAATGCCAGGGATTGACCTGGGAGTCAAGTGACCCAAGATTTGGTCCCAGATTTACTACCACCTCGATCTGTGTCCTTGGTCAAATCATGTAAGATGTCTGGGTAGTCAGCCTCCTTCTCTGTAAAATGACATCAGAGACTCCTACAGTCCATTGTCTTGAGGAACCAGATGGCCAAACTGAAGAGTGTACCCTCTGCCTAAATATATTCAAGTTTGATTTAAACTGGAAAAAAAAAAAAGAAAAACCCTAAAACATGAACAAAACAAAACTTGACTGTGGCCTGCAGTTTGAAAACTCTGGCCTTAAAGATCTTCAAAAGGTACATTCCAGCTCTAAAAGCTAAGACTGCCCAAGAAAAAGAGCTGGATGGGGGTGGGGGGGGGGGGTATGTGTGTTAGGTTAGATCAAGTGTGACATCCAGTGGCCTATTTGGCTAATGACACTTAGAGACTTTCATGTTGCCTGGGGAATTCTAGAAGCCCTGGTGGTGCAGTGGTTAAGAACTAGGCTACTAATCAAATGTTTGGCAGTTCAAACCCACCAGCTACTCCTTAGAAACCCTATGGGGCAGTCGCTATAAGTTGGAATTGTCTTGACAGCAATGGATTTGGGTTTGGTTTTGGCTCTGGGGGAATTCTGATCTCTTGGACACTTAAACTTGCTTAAAAAGATTTCAGTTTAAGGGAACTGGAACTAGTATTCTCCACTCGGTTGCAGACACAATGAGAGGAACCTAAGTATGTTTTCCTGTTTATTCTGCCCACATTCCACAGTAACTCCATAAGACCAATATTATTATCCACCAAAATGGATAAGAAGACAAGAGACATAGAGGTTAACTAAGTTGCCAAGCTCGTAAATAAGGAATTTCAAATACAGGCAGACTCCTGAATCCATGCTGTATCCACTCCACCATTCTGAGACTTCAGAGAGCATGGCTCCAAGGTTCTTCTTTTGTAAATGTGGTAATTAGTCTGAGGGTGGTAAAGCGATGCCAAAAACTTAAGTGGCTACTTCAGGACAGAGCTAAGAGTGGAACCCAAGACTTGCAGAAGATCCACCAATTACTTATGAGTTTCAGTCCATAATACAAATATCCTTTACCTCTAGAAAACACACAAACTGTAATCACAAAGACTCTTTGCTTTACCTCAAAGGGGTAGAGTTACCATTAAGCCCCCACCCTTAACAACTGGGAGGTTAGAAATGAATGTGTAGCTTTTTCATATTAAGTGTAACTGCTGCATATCAAAAGTTGGAGCAGAGAAAAGACAAAAGAACAACCAAAAATAATGTTATTATAAATAAATATAAAATAAATTATACATAAATAAGATTTTAATGCTTAAAATCTTGAAAGTGTAGGTAGAGCTAATAAGTTCAGCGCAAGAAGTCTTATACACTTTAAGCTCCAATGGTTTCACCGTATAAAATCTGGCATAATAATTAATGAACATAATGGCCATAATGATACTGAGCCATTAAGATTAAATTATTCCTACAGTTCTATGTTTAATAAAGAAATACATAATCTAACTTAGACAGAGTAACACCCAGAATGAGAGTGAATATTTTCTGCACAGTTAAATACCTAATCTTGAGGACAGCTTTTGGTTCATCACATCCTAGACACCTAAACATAGTCTATAGAGCTGGTCAGATGTCATCTCCTATCTGCCCAGAATTTTTTCTACCGTTAGTCTTTGTTTTACGCCGCAAATGCAGGGGCATTATTCCCAAATAAGAACTATTTCAAGCCCCACTAACAGAAGTGGTCCAAGAAAACAGGCTATATATTAGAGTTTCAGGACTGGCTTACTCGCCCCCCAGCTAGCAAGGAGGACCCCCTCCTAACAGAATGTAGGGCACAGATAGTCTCTGATACAAGATGGCAGCCCCACTGCTGAAGATTTCACTGGTGTTGACTTGGGAAAATGCCCTGGGGAAGGGGAATGCCCTTGCCAATACGATGATTGAGGCATTTGATACATATTGGGGAACAATCCTACAAAGACAGCAGAGTTGGTCAGTCATTACCAAGTTGTATCAATGCCCTACAGAGGAATAGTGAAAACAATGGTGGTAACAGCCCTGGCAGGGGAGAAGATTCTGCAGTGTCTTCCCACACTGGAGATACACTAGTTCTTATTGCAGAGGGGTGGGCCTCCTCTGCAAGCTCTTAGAGTTCAAGGTGGTCTGTAATGTCAAGATTTTGGATGTTTCCATCTCATATTTTAGGGCCCAATGTTTTCCAAACCAGAACCCTAGCCTTAACATAACTGGACTGCTTTGGCTGAGAGAGCCAGAGCATCTCTTTGGCAGCTTATCTCCTTGAATGGGAAAGCAGAGACAGCTGAGGAACAGATTCAGGACTTAAGAGTTGGAGTTATAGAACTCAAGAGACATTTAAATACTCAGCCAAAGCAGTCCAGTTATGTTAAGGCTAGGGTTCTGGTTTGGAAAACATTGGGCCCTAAAATATGAGATGGAAACATCCAAAATCTTGACATTACAGACCACCTTGAACTCTAAGAGCTTGCAGAGGAGGCCCACCCCTCTGCAATAAGAACTAGTGTATCTCCAGTGTGGGAAGACACTGCAGAATCTTCTCCCCTGCCAGGGCTTCAAATCAGTTCATTCCAGTTCGTTCTGGTTTGTTCCCGTTCGACCTGCTGAGAATTTACATTTCCACACCAGATATACTGAATCAGAATCCACATTTTAACAAGATCCCCAGGACTAGTAGTCCAAAAGATTGTCCCATTAGTAAAGAGATTGGGAATGCCAAGAATTACCTAGCACTACAAGCAGGATCCAAAGGAGCACCCTTGGGATTGGATTGTGAGAATGCTTGATCAAGGGGTCCAAACACAATGCTGGATAATGAAGAATTCATTGACTCTAAGGCATTTTCTTGAGATGGGATTTAAAGCTTTGGCAAGGATTTCTGAGGATGGCGTAAACTCACTAGTAGGGTGGTGTATTAGTTTCCTATTGAGGATGTAACAAATTACCACAAACTTAGTATCTTACAGTTCTGGAGTTCAGAAGTCCAAAATGGTCTCACTTGGCTAAAATTAAGGTTTTGGCAGGGCCATGTTCCTTCTGGAGGCTCTAGGGCAGAATCTGTTTCCTGTTTTCCAGTTTCGAGAGGTTTCCTTCATTCACTAGCTCATGGCCCCTTCTTTCTTCTCCAAAGCCAGCAGCATAGCATCTTTAAGCTCTCTCACTCTCTAACCACCATGCCTCCATCTTTCACTTCCAAGAATATTTGTGGTTATATTGTGATACACCTGGACCTTCCAGGGTTATCTTCCCATCTCAAAATTCTTAAATTAATCACAGCTGTAAAATTCCTTTGCCATATAAGATAACATATTCATAGGTTCCATATTCACAGGTGTATGGACATTTTTGAGAGGATTGTAGTCATTCTGTTTACCACGGGTGGCTCTTAATAGCCAGGAGAAAGTGATGGCCCACACTGATTGAAGTAGAAATGCCTCAGTTTTCATGGAAAATAGAGGAAAGAATAGAAATGCTCAGAGGTAAAGCTTCAAGACCTTATTTTTGACAATGGATTCTTAAGTATAACACCAAAAGCATAAGCAACAAAAGAAAAAAAAGATAAATAGGACTTCATGAAAATGAAAAACTTCTGTGCATCAAAGGACTTTATCAAGAAATTGAAGGGACAACGTACATATTAGGAGAAAATATTTGGGAACCATATATATCTTATAAGGGTTTAATATCCGGAATATATAAAGAACTCCTACAACTCAACAGCAAAAGAACAACCCAATTAAAAAGTGGACAAAGTACTTGAACAAACATTTCACCAGAGAAGAAATATGATTAGCCAACAAGCACATGAAAAGATGCTCAATGTCATTAGTCATTAGGGAAATGCAAATCAAAACCACAATGAAGTACCACCTCATATATGCACTACTGTTGAGTTGATTCCAACTCATAGCGACCCTGTAGGACAGAGTAGAACTGCCCCATACGATTTCCAAGGCTGTAATCTTTATGGAAGCAGACTGCAACATCTTTCTCCCGCGGAGTGGCTGGTGGGTTCCAACTGCTGACATTTTGGTTAGCAGCCAAGCACTAATCACTGCGCCACCAGGGCTCCTTTCATACCCACTAGGATGGCTTTTATATATTAAAAAAAAAAAACTAACTAGAGTTGGCAAGAGTGTGGAAAATTGGAATCCTTGTGCATTGCTGATAGGAATGTAAAATCGTACAGCCACTATGAAAACAGTTTGGCAGTTCTTTAAAAAGTTAAACATAGAATTATCATATGACCTAGCAATTCCACTCCTAGGAGACTTGACAGAAGAGACTCAAACAGATCTGTACATCAAAATTCATTTCAGCATTATTCACAATAGCCTAAATGTGGAAACAATCCAAATGTCCATCAACAGATAAATGAATAAACAAAATGTGATATAAATACACACACACACACACACACACAATGGAATATTATTCAGCCATAAAAAGAAATGAAATTTTGACACATGCTATGACATGGATGAAACTTGAAAGCATTATGTTGAGTGAAGTAAGTCAGACACAAAAGTACAAATAATGTATGATCCTATTTACATGAAATATCTAGAATAGGCAAAAGCATAGAGACAAAAGGGGCTGGAAGGAGGAGTGAATGGAAATTATTGCTGATGGGATATTGTCATGGATTGAATTGCATCCCCCCAAAACATGTGTCAGTTTGGCTAGGCCATGATTCCCAGTATTGTGTGGTTGTCCTCCATTTTGCAATAGATGTAATTTTCCCATGTGTTGTAAATCCTATAACTATGATGTTAATGAGATGGATTAGTGGCAGTTATGTTGATGAGGCCTACAAGATTAGATTGTTTTAAATCAATCTCTTTTGAGATATGAAAGAGAGAAGTGAGCAGAGAGACCCAGGGACCTCATACCATCAAGAAAGCAGCTCCGAGAGCAGAGCCTGTCCTTTGGACCAGAGGTTCCTGCAACTAGAAGCTCCTAGACCAAGGGAAAATGGATGACAAAGACCTTCCTCCACAGCCAACAGAGAGAGAAAGACTTCCCCTGGAGTTGATGCCCTAAATTTGGACAAGTAGATTGTAAGAAAATAAATTCCTCTTTGTTAAAGCCATCCACTTGTGATATTTCTGTTACAGCAGCACTAGATGACTAAGACAAATATTGAGTTTCCCTTTGGGTGATGTAAAACTTTTGAAAATGGATAGTGGTGATGTGATTAATCTCACTGAATTTTACACTTAAAACGGCAAACATTTTGCTTAAAAAAACAAAAGGCTCAGAGAGGTGACATGCTGGATGGATATATTGTGACTCCAGGTGGTCCACTAAAGGAGGTCACAGAGCACACATCATCCACCAAAGGCATCAGGAATGTGCTGGTGAGAGAAACTCCAGCATCACTAAGAAGTTTGGTAGTGGCTGTCTTCTGTAGGCCAGTGATGACAGTAGGAGAGTGGTCATAGGGCTGGACTTGTTAATATACACAAGGATGATGGGCCCCCAAGTAAGAGGCCAATAACTAACTAGTGCCATTTAGGCAGTACTTAAACGCCAAAAGCCAGGAAGCTGCAATTACCTTAAGGACTAGCAATGTCAGAGGAGCAAACCAAGACAGCTTGACTCACATAGAATTGTAGAGATGGTTAGTAGGGTATAGAGTTCCTACAAGCAAAATAGATGGGCAGTAAATGGGGATACTGTTAACAAACATAACCAGAAAATATCAAGAATCGAAGAGCAGGACCCTAAGGGTAGTTGCCTCAATAAGAAGTCAAGATCCTTTGCTCAGTTCCCAGACCCAAACAAATTTTTAGATCCAGGACCCATTGACTTAAGAGGTGCTTAGGTCCCCAAGAGGAAGGATCTTGCAACACTGTGTACTGTAATGATTCCCTTCCCAAAAGGGGCCAAGAGTTACTTACCTAGGTGACTGTACACCGAAGATAGGAATACCCAGAGAGTCTGAAAACTATTGCAAAAAGGATCTGAGTTGACATTGATACCCATAGACCCCAAAGTATCATCATTTCCCTCTGTTTTTTTTTTTTTTTAATGGAAGGCTCATTCAGTAATAAATGGCTATCAGTAATGTCTGGTTTATAGGGGCTTTACCAGGTCTGTAGAATCACCCAGTGATCACTGCCATTCACCTGAGCCAGTGGTGTGCTGGTAAATAAATATTCAACAAGTGGCTGTTCGGAAGAAATAAAAGTACCGTGCCTGGTAGGCATCTTTGGGTTCCAACAGTACATTTCGCACCTAGAAATACTGTTCCAGCCCATATACCAGGTGTCACAGAAATCTGATGGCTTTGAGTGGCACCCAGAGTAGGGAAGGGCTTTGGAGCAAGTCCAGGCCACAGCACAAGCAGTCCTGCCACTAGGTCCATACAATCCAAGCAGACCTTATGGAGTCGGAAGAATCAGTGATAAAGAAGCATTATGGAGTTTATAGCAAGCCCTAATGAGACATTCACAGTGCAGTTTTGTACGGTTCTGGAGCCAGTCCATGCCATCTGCCTTTTGAGGCAAATATTCTGTCATAGAGTTTAGCTCCCAATATGTTACTGCCCCTAGTAGAGATGAAATTCTTGGCATCTACTTCTCGTATCATCTGAACTAATGCAACTACTTTAAAATAAATCACTTGTTACAGCTCTCCCCAGCTAGTACTCGGTGATGGTTAAGAGGAGACCACCCTAGAAACCAACCTGATTGTCACACCCTGAGGTATTCAGTAGCCCTAACTTGCAACTGCAACCTCTATCTCCCAGTTAGAAGGATGAAGTACTTCAACTCTCCGTCAGAGTGAGCGTCCTACCCATTAAGTGTACAGTTTGCTATTTAAATGGTTCCCCCAAAACTGAGAGAGACTTTGTAAAGCAGCTAGACTCCAAGAGTCAATTTTCCCCCCGCCCAGTTCCTTGAAGTCTCAGGAAGGATTGCCTTTGAACCTATGAAATGCTGACCCTTGCTCAAGGGCTCCCAGATCAGTTGTTCACTATCCTGCCATTGTATACCAGTTCACCAGATCCTCCCTGAACTTCTCAAGCACTCCCAGGCACCACACAATCAAGGCCAGAGCCACTTAAAAGCAGATTCTGACCTTAGAGAATTGCAGGATCAGCTTGAAGGTGAACATCAGGCCCAGTTCACTTCTAACCATATAAATCTATAGCTTCTACTTGGAGATAGGGGACCAGAAAAGATCTTCTAACTTGGGAACCCTGGAGGGAAAAGAAAGATCAGCAAACCTATACAGTCCATCTAAATTCGAACCAAGTACACAATTGGGAGGGAATATAACACATTCATGTATTACAAATTGATTTTCATGATGTTTCATGATTATATTTCTAATCCACATAAAAAGTCTAAAATTTTCTTCTGCATCCTCAAACTTTTTAAAGCCACCTTTTTTTTTCAATCTACCATTTGAATAAGGGAATAAAATTTCTAAATATATTCTACAATATGGATCAGACACTCAGGTTTTCTCTATACCAATTTCATAAATCTTGTCAGCTGCTTTCCTATGAGATTATCTTTTGGGGGGGTTATAGACTCATGACAATTTGGAATGAGAGAATGAAGATATTCAGGATCTCATCTGGTCCTCATTTCAGCCTAAGGAAGTAAGTACATTCACTTCCTTTTACTCATGAGGAAACAGACTGTAAACGTCAAACAGAGAGTGAGGGACAGAGCTAAGATTCCAATAACCCATCTTGCCTTGTCCCCTCGCATGAAAGGTGCTGTTATCCAACATTCAGATATAAAGAATTCAAAATAGTACACCTAAAAATAGGTTCTGAACAAGTGACCTTCAGGAGTTATTCGTTCTTTAATATCTATGCTTTATTGAGAAGGTACAAAATCTATGATCTTTTCAAGAGAGTGCCTTTTAAAATTGAATCTCAGAGAATTAGGCTGTAAATTCTTCCTTCATGCCTAAGAAATCCAGAACCTAGCACAGAACTGGGAAAAGACCATCAGTAATGCATCTTAAATTAAGAATTGTCTTGAGATATCCTTTCTTTTCTAGGTATCCTAAAACAGAGCAAGCTTTAGGAATAGATAGGTGTGTTTTCAAGGACTGAGACACAATGGCCACCAGCTACAAGCTGGCCACAATTTCCAACAACTACTGTAGAGAATCACTTGCAGGGTAAGGCATTGCTTCTCCAAGAGGAACCTGTTAAAGTGCTTCTATCCCAAGGAAAAGCCAACTGAAAATGGGGGCTCCCATGACCCTCCTTAAGGCCCTTGAGTTGCACAAATGGTTTGCACTCACCTGCTTATCTAAAGGCTGGCAGTTTGAACCCACCTGATAGCATCTCAGAAGAAAGCCCTGGCAATCTGCTTCCATGAAGGTTACGGCCAAGAAAACCCTAGGGAGCAGTTCTCTTAACTACATGGGGCAACCATGAGTCAGCATCAATTTGATGCAACAAGTTTTCTTTTGGTGACCCTACTTGCCAAGCAAAAGACAGTATCCTCACCATGTGAAAATTAAAATGACAGGCCATGTGGTATAGTGGGAATCAGACAGGCCTGGGTTTTAATTCTAGCACTGTCACTTTCTAACTACATGCTTTACAAAAGTTATTCAACTTTCTCAACTCCAACTCCCTCCTCTCTAAAATGGGAATAAAATCACTAGGCTATAACGACATGTGAATCAGTCAAGATATGCAAAGCACCCAGCACAGTGTCTGCCATGTGAGAGATCAGTATTGTAAATGCTGTAAAATAAATTAAGTCATGTTCAACTAAGTTTAGGAAACGTTGAATTAGAAAAATTAAACAGATTTATTGTCTTCAGAGCCTCTGAAAACCTCTATAAATCTAATGTGCATTGTGAATTTGTGAGAAAAAGATTGAGTCTATAGTAGTTCCCAAACTTATTGGATCATGGGATTTTTCTCTAAACAATGCTAGGAACACCAATTTGTAGCAAAATCTAATAGACCTTTAAAACAAGTTATTTGCCTCACTTCTCCCACCCAGACTTCCTTACCTCCTAAAGCTAACATCCAAAAAACATTCTTTGGTCCTTATCAGTACAAGGCTATCAGCAATTTATATTGCAGTTTTGAGTTTTAATGCCATCATCTGAAATACTAATTGTTTTGAAAGAAACAAATAGAAGGTGGAGCCAACATGGCACCATAGACAGACGCATCATGACATCCCTCTGCAGGAAAGACCCAAAAAACTAAGTCAAACAGATAAAAATATCAATATTGGAAACTTAAGCATGAAACGAAGGAATAAAGAACTAGATAGAATACCAAATGGAAGAAGAAACTGACTGAAAATGGTGAATGAGGAGAGATACAAAGTGGAGGTCCTCTGCTAACTAACAGCACGTCTTGAAAAATAGCCAGCAACAAACCCAAACACGGAATATGGGAAGGCAACTTCACAGAGCTCCCAACAACAGTCAGAGCACCCAACAACAGTCAGAGCACCTAGTAACCAGAGAAACATGCTTTCCCGCCAATCACCCTTATGCCCTGTATGCCACCTCCACCCCTTCCTGACAGGCCAAGCCACGCCTTTCTGATAGAGAGCCACAGGCCCACCACCAGCCCAGGTCCACCCCTCCCCCACTGACATTGCCATTTTTTCTTTCTTCCTTTTCTCTCTCCTTTCCACCTAGCCCCATACAACACCTCCACCCCTTCCCATTGGACAATGCTGTGCCTCATGGCTAGACAGCCACTGGCCCACCCCACCCCACCCCCATCTACTGGCTCCTGCTGCATCATTTTTTTTCTTTGCCCTTTCTTCCTTTTCTTTCTCCCTCCCACCTAGCCCTGTATGCCACCTACACCCCTCCCATCAGGCCATGCCACACTACTTGGCTAGACAGCTACTAGCCCACCACCTCCCTGGGTCTGCCCCACCCCCATCCACCAGCTCCCACCATGTCACCTTTTTTTTTTTTTTCATTTTCTTTTCTTCCCCCTCCCACCTAGCCCCATAAGCGAACTCTCTTCACTTCTTATCAGCCCTCAGGCCCACCCCTCCTTCAATTGCTAGCCCCCACCACACAGCCGGTTTGTTTATTTTCTCTATTTTCCTTTCCTTTCTCCTCACACCTAGACCTGTACACCACCTTCCCTCCTTTCAGTCAGACACAGCCTTGCCACTCTAGCTAGAGAGACACAGGTGCACCAGCCCACCCCCTACCCTGGGTCTACCCTGCCCATGCCCATACCTGCCACCACATTACCATTTTCTTTTTTTTTCTTTTCTTTCCTTTCTTTCTCCCTCCCACCTAGCCAAGCACATCACCTACCCTCCCTTCCTACCTGCCCTGGAGTCCACCCCACCCCCAAAGGCCGACTCCCACTGAACCACCAATTTTTTACTTTTTTCTTTTCTGTTTCCTCCTTTTCTTTCTCCCTCCCACCTAGCCCTGTATTCCACCTTCCCCGCTTCCTGCCAGGCTCCTCCATGCTGCTGCAGCTAGAGAGCCATCAGCAAACAAGCTCACAGCTTCCCTGGGTTCACCCCACCCCCACCCGCAGCCCCAACCATGCTGCCAGCTTTTTCTTTTTCCCCTTTCTTTTCTTTCTCCCTCCCATCTAGCCAAGTACAGAATCTCCCCTCCCTTCTCACCAGCCCCCAGGGTCCACCTTATGCCCACTGGTCAACACCACTGCACTGCCATTTTTAATCTTTTTTCTTTTCTCTTTCTTCCTTTTCTTTCTCCCTCCCATCTAGTTATGTATACCACCTCCCCTTGTTCCCACCAGCCTCTCTTGTGATATCATGGTTAGAAGGCCACTGGCCCATTACTGACCTGGGTCTTCCCTGCCACCACCTGCCAGCTCACACTGTGCTACCATGTTTTGTTTTGTTTTGTTTTTTCTCTTTATTTTTTTCTTCTCTTTCCCCCCTCCCACCTGGCCCCATAAGCCTCCTCCCTTCCTTCCCACCTGACCCCAGTCCACTCCACCCCCACTCACCAGCAACTGCTTCAACACCATGATTTTTTTTCTTTTCTTATTTTTCTTTCTCCCTCCCACCTAGTCCTATAGGCCATCTTGCTCTCCCTCTGGCCTCTGCCACACCACAGCAGATAAGAGTGTCACTGGTGCACCAGCTTGCCACTGTCCCTGGTCTGCCTCGCCCCTACCCACCAGCCCTCATCACACTGCCATTTATTTTATTCTTATTTTTCTTTCTTTCCTTTCCCTCTACCTCCCACCTAGCCCTGTATGTCACCTCCCCCACTTCCTGCCAGCCCCCAGGTCAGCCACCCTCACCTGTTGGCTACATCTTTTTCCTTTCTTTCTCTCTTCACCTCCCCACCCCCACTTAGTCCCTTATGTCACCCTCTGCTTCCTGCTGGCAGCCACCATGGCTCCATGCTAGAGAATCCCCTGCCTGCTACTGCCCTGCCCACCCAGACAAGGTGGTGAAGAGTTATCAGGCCAAAGATAAGCAAGTAACAAGGCATCCCCAGCCCATCCGCCTTGATATAGGAAAACAAAACAAAAAAGCAGGACGAAATAGACAAACACACAATCAATCAATAAATAAAATAATATCTTAATGTCTCAGAGACAGCAGATAAGAGCAATAAAAAGGGGACAAGGTGGCTTTAGCCAAGTGACAAAAATAAAGACTTTTCAGTAGAAGAAAGACAGCGGAACTACCTGATATGGAATTCAAAAGACTAATATTTAGAGCTTTCCAAGAGACGAGACAAGAGATCAAGGAAAACATAGACAAAATCATGGAAAACACAGACAAAACCAATCAAAACTTATCTACAATCAAGGAAAACACGGACAAAGCAATAGAAAAATTCAGGAAAGTAATACAAGAACAAAACGTCAAAATAAACAAACAATTAGAAATCATACAAAAACAGCAATTAGAAATTCAAAAGATAAACAAAATCTCAGAAACGGACAACTCAGTAGAAGATTTTAGGAGGAAATTTGAAAACATGGAAGGCAGAATCACTGAAATTGAAGATAAATCATGGATGCTACTTTGAGGAAAAATCAGAGAAAACGATAAAGAAAAATTAAGAAAACCTAAGAATCATGCAGGATGCAATCAAGAGCAAAAATCTACACAAGAACAGGGGGAGAAATTGGAAAACACAGAGTATTGTTGAAGATTTGCTGGCAGAAAACTTCCCAAATATCACAAAAGATGAAAAGCTGACCATCCAAGAAGCTCAACAAACCCCGTATAGGATAGATCTTAAAAGAAAGTCACAAAGACAGATCATAATCACACTTGCAAAAACCAAAAACAAAGAAAGAATTCTGAGAGAAGCTCCAGACAAACAAAAAGTCACTTACAAAGGGAAAACAATAAGACTAAACTCTGATTATTCAGGAGAAACTATGCAAGGAAGAAGGCAACGGTATGACATATATAAAGCCTTGAAAGAAAAAATCTGCCAATGAAGAATAATATATCCTGCAAAACTCTCTCTCAAATATAATGGCAAAGTTAGGACATTTCCAGATAAACAGAAATTAAGGAAATTCATAAAAGCCAAACCAAACTTACAAGAAATATTAAAGGGAATTCTTCAGTTAAAGAACCAACAACATCAGACAACAATCAGAGTCTAGGACACCAGACATCATCGGCCGGATGCCAACCTAGATAAAGAACTCTTAATAATAAAACAAAGCTAAAAGACTAAAACAGGAAAACAGAAGAGTCAATCTGTAAATGATGACAAAGCCAAAACAATAGAAGAGGGGAATATATGACGTAGGTATAGAACTTTCAAATGGAGAAAAAGTCAAGGCAATATCAAGTAATAGAACACTCGTTCAAACTGAAGAAGATAAGGGTAAATTTCAAGGAAACCACAAAGATAACAAACCTACTCAACAGAATAAAGAAGGAAAATGTAAAGACTCAGTGAACACAAAAGCTATGATAATGAAAGAAAAGAAAATCCACAATCAAAAGGAACACAGCACAGGAAAGTAAGACAAAGAAAACACCAGCGCCACAAAAAAAGCACAATATGACAGCAATAAACTCATACCTATTGATAATCACACCAAATGTAAATGGCTTAAATGCACCAGTAAAGAGACAGAGTGGCAGATGGATAAAAAAAAAAAAAGGAACCATCAATACACTATCTACAAGAGACACACCTTAGATGAAAAAAATCAAAGGATAGAAAAAATATATCAAGCAAACAGTAACCAATAAAGGGCAGATGTGGCAATATTAATCTCAGATAAAATAGACTTTAAGGCAAAATCAACCATAAAAGACAAGGAATGACATTATATAATTAAAGGGAAAATCCACCAATAAGGCATAACCTTAATAAATATCTATGCCAACAGACTCCAAAATACATAAAACAAACTCTAAGAGCACTGAAAAAAGAAATAGACAGTTCCACAGTAATAGTAGGAGACTTCCACACACCACTCTCCATGAAGGACAGAACATCTAAAGAGAAACTCAAAGAAGACACAGAAGAGCTAAAGGCCAAAATCAACAAACTTGAACTCATAGACGTATATAGAATACTCCACCCAACAGCAACAAAATATACGTTCTTTTCCGATGCACATGGAACATTCTCCAGAATAGACCACATTCTTGGCCACAAAGCAACCCGCAATAAAATCCAAAACATCAAAATAATACAAAGCATACCCTTTGATCACATCATCATGAAAGTAGAAATCAGTAACAGGAAGGTCAAGCGAAAAAAAAATTAAATATGGAAACTAAGTAACACCTTGTTTGAAAACTGGGTAATAGAAGAAATCAAAGAGGGAATCAAAAAATTCCTAGAATTGAATGAAATGAAACACATCATTTCAAAACCTTTGGGACACAGCAAAGACAGTGCTCTCAGGTCAATTTATAGCAAGAAACTCAAATATTAAAAACTAAGAACAGGCCAAAATCAAAGCATTAGCCCTATAACTCTAACAAAGAGAAGAAGAGCAAGTAAAGCCCACAATCACCAGAAGAAAGGAAATAATAAAGATTAGAACTGAAACAAATGAAATAGAGAACAAAAAAACAATAGAAATAATCAACAAGACCAAAAGTTGGTTTTTTTGAAACAACAAAATCAACAAAGCACTAGGCAAACTGACAAAAGAAAAGCAGGAGAGGAAGCAAATAACACAAATAATAAATGATACAGGGGACATTACAACAGACCAAACTGAAATAAAAAGAATCATAATGGAAAATTATGAAAAACTGTATTCCAACAAATTTGAGAACCTAGAGGAAATGGACAAATTTCTAGAAAAACACTACCAACTCAAACTAATACAAGCTGAGATAGAAAATCTGAACAGACCCATAAGAAGAGAAGAGACTGAAGAAGTAATTAAAAAAAAAAAAAAAAAAAGCATCCTGGCACAGGAAGCTTCACTGGAGAATTCTACCAAACATTTCAGAGAAGAGTTTACGTCAGTACTACTCAATCTATTTCAGAGCATAGAAAAGGAAGGAATACTCCCAAATTCACTCTATGAAGCCTGCATAGCCCTGATACCAAAGCGAAGCAAAGAAATCACAAAAAAAGAAAATTACAGACCAATATCTCTCATGAATATAGATGCAAAGATTCTTAACAAAGTTCTAACAGAATTCAGCATCTCTGTCAAAAAAATAATAATACACCACGAGCAAGTGGGATTCATAGCAGGTATGCAAGGAAGGTTCAACATTAGAAAATCAGTCAATATAATCTACCACATACATAGAACAAAAGAAAAGAATCACATGATCATCTCAAACAATGCGAAAAAAGTATTTGATGAAATTCAACACTTGTTCCTAATAAAACTCTGAATAAAATAGGAATAGAGGGAAGACTCCTCAGAATAACAAAGGGCAACTATACAAAAACAGTAAACCCTGGTGGCATAGTGGTTAAGAGCTATGACTGCTAACCAAAAGATCGGTAGTTCAAATCTACCAGCCACTCCTTAGAAACTCTATGGGGCAGTTCTACTCTGTCCTATAGAGTTGCTATGAGTCAGCATCAACTTGATGGCAATGGGCTTGGTTTGGGTTTTTTTTAGAACAAAACCAACAGGCAACATCATTCTCAACAGAGAGAGGCTGAAAGCATTCCCCCTGAGAAGAAGAAGAAGACAAGGATGCCCTTTATCACCACTCTTGTTTAACATATTGCTGGAAGTCCTAGCTAGAGCAATAAGTCAAGAAAAAGAAATACCCGAACCCAAAAGGACATCCAAATTGGAAAGGAAGAAGTAAAACTATCTCTATCAGTAGATGATATCATCCTACACATAGAGAACCCAAAAATTCTACAAGAAAACTACGGAACTAATAGAAAGATTCAGCAGAGTAAGCAGCATATAAGATAAACATACAAAAGTCAGTTGGATTCCTATACAAAGAAAGTATTGAAAAGGAAATCGGGAAAACAATACCATTTATAATAGTCTCTAAAAAGATAAAATACTTTAGGAATAAATCTAACCAGAAAAACAAAAGACCTATACAAAGGAAACTGCAAAATACCATTGCAAGAAACCAAAAGAGACCTACATAAATAGAAAAGCATATTGTGCTCATGGACAGGAAAACTCAACATTGTGAAAATATCAATTCTACCCAAACTGATTTACAGATATAATGCAATCCCAATCCAAGTTCCAACAATATTCTTTAACGAAATGGAAAATCTAATCATTAACTTTATATGGAAAGGAAAGAGGCCCCAAATAGGCAAAGCATTATTGAAGAAAAAAAAAAAAAAAATAGGAGGCCTCACACTACCTCTCTCAGAATCTACTATATAGCTATGGTACTCAAAACACCCAGGTACTGGTACACTGACAGACATATTAATCAATGGAACAGAATCAAGAAGCCAGATGTAAATCCATCCACCTATGGTCAGCTGATTTTTCAAAAAGGACCAAAGCCCATTAAATGGGGAAAAGACAGTCTTTTTAACAAATGGTGCTGGCAAAACTGGATGTGCATCTGTAAAAAAATGGAATAGGATCCATAACTCACACTGTATGCAAAAACTAACCCAAAATGGACCAAAGACCTAAATTTAAAACCTAAAATGATACAGGTCATGGAAGAAAAAATACGGACAACCCTAAGGGCCCTAATACACAGCATAAATACAATCCAAACTATAACTAACAATGCACTAATACCAGAAGATAAGCTAGGTAACTGGGAGCTCCTAAAAATTGAACACTTATGTTCTTCAAAAGACTGCCGAAAGAGTTAAAAGAGAACCTACAGACTGGGAAAAAAAATTTGGCTATCGCATATCCAACAAGGGTCTAATCTAAAATCTTTAGAATACCTCAATAACAAAAAGACAAAAAATCCAATTAAAAAATGGGCACAGGATATGAACAGACACTTCTCCAAAGAAGACTTTCAGGTGGCTGGCAGGCACATAGGAAATGCTCGTGATCATTAGCCGTTAAACAAACAAACAAAAAAAACCAAACCCTTTGCAGTCCAGTCAATGCTAACTCATAGCGAGCCTATAGGACAGAGTAGAACTGCCCCATAGGGCTTCCAAGGAACAGCTGGTGGATTCCACCTGCCAACTTTTCGTTTAGCAGCTAAGCTCTTAACCAATGTGCTGCCAGGGCTTCCATTAGCAGTTGGAGAAATGCGAATCAAAACTACAATAAGATACCATCTCACCCCAACATTACTGGCACTGATCAAAAAAACAGAAACTAGTAAATGTTGGAAAGGTTGTAGGGAGGTTAGAACTCTTATATACTGCTGGTAGAAATGTAAAATGCTACAACCACTACGGAAAAAGATACAGTACCTCCTTAAAAAGCTAGAAATAGACGTATCTTACAACCCTGCAATCCCACTTCTAGGAATATATCCTAGAAAAATAAGAGCCATCACACTAATAGCCGTTCACACCCATGTTCACTGCAGCATTATTCACAATAGCGAAAGGATGGAAACAGCATAAGTGCCCATCTCAACAGATGAAAGGATAAACAAATTATGGTACATACACACAATGTAATACTAAACAACGATAAAGAACAACGATGAATTCACAAAACATCTCACAACATGGATGAATCTAGGTGGCATTATGATGAGTAAAATAAGTCAGTCACAAGAGAACAAATATTGTATGAGACCACTATTATAAAAACCCAAGAAATGGTTTATACACAGAAAAAAACAAGCTTTGATGGTTACAAGGGAAAGGAGGAAGAGGGAAAGGAAATCATAGCTAGATAGTAGACAGTTGTTAACTTTAGTGAAGGAAAAGACAACACGCAACATAGGGGAAGTCAGCACAACTTGACCAAGGCAAAGTCACAGAAGCTTCCCAACACATCCAAACACCTTGAGGGACAGAGTTGCTGGGTCTGAGGGCTGGGGCCCATGGTCTTGGGGGACATCTAGGTCAATTGAAATAACATCATCCATAAAGGAAATGTTCTACATTCTACTTTGGTGAGTAGCGTCTGGGGTCTTAAAAGCTTGTGATCAGCCATCTAAAATACATCTATTGGTTCCATCATGTTCACAGCAAAGGAGAATGAAGAAAACCAAAGACACAATGAAAATATTAGTCCAAAGGACTAGTGGACCACAAGAACCAATGCCTCCACCAGTCTGAGCCCAGAAGAAATAGATGGTGCCTGGCTACCACTACCAACTGCTCTGATGGGGCTCAAAATAGAGGGTCCCAGACATAGTGGAAGAAAAATGTAGAACAAAATTCAGATTCGAAAAGAACAAACTTAACTGACCTGACAGAGACTAGAGGAACCCCCAGAGACCATGATTCTTGTACACCCTGCTAATTTAGAACTGAAACCACTCCCAAAGTTCACCTTTCAGCCAAAGATTAGACAGGCCTATAAAACAAAAAATAACACACGTGAGGAACATGCTTTTTAGTTCAATCATGTATATGAGGCCAAACGCACAATGTCTGCTGCAAAGCAAAGATGAGCAGGTAAGAAAAACTGGATGAAGGGACACGGGGAACCTGGGGTAGAAAGGGGGAGAGTACTGACACATTGTGGAGATTGCAACCAATGTCACAAAATAATTTGTGTATAAAATGTTTGAATAGAAGAAACTTATTTGTGCTATAAACTCTCACTTAAAACACACACAAAAAAATTTTTTTAAAGGAAACAAGTGATTCAACATGTACTGACAACATGTTCATAACTGTATTGAATTAAAGATGGCTGCGAAATCTTCCGTCATGGGTTGAATTATGTCCCCCCCAAAAATGTGTGTATCAACTTGGTTAGGCCATGATTCCCAGAACTGTGTGGTTGTCCTCCATTTTGTGATTGTAATTTTATGTGAAAGAGGATTAGGGTGGGATTGTAACACCACCCTTACCCAGGTCACATTCCTGATCCAATGTAAAGGGAGTTTCCCTAGGGCGTGGTCTGCACCACATTTATCTTACAGGAGATAAAAGAAAAGGGAAGCAAACAGAGAGTTGGGGATCTCATACCAGCAAAAAAACAGTGCTGAGGGCAGAGCATGTCCTTTGGACCTGAGTTTCCCCAGGCTGAGATGCTCCCAGATTAAGGGAAGACTGATGCATCACGAGAACCTTCCTTCAGAGCCAGTAGAAAGAGAACACCTTCCTCTGGTCCCCTGAATTGGGACGTTTAGCCTACTGGGCTATGAAAGAATAAACTTCTCTGTTAAAGCCATCTACTTGTGGTATTTCTGTTATAGCAGCACTAGATTACTAAGACAACTTCTCAAAAGGTTTACCTTATGTATAACGTAAATTTAGCTATATTATGAGATTAAAAGAAAAGCAAAATCAAATGTGTTGCTGTCAAGTCGATTCTGACTCATAATGACCCTATAGTACAGATTAGAACTGCCACATAGTGTTTCCAAAGAGTGGCTGCTGGATTCAAACTGCCAACCTTTTGGATGGCAGGCAAGCTCTTAACCACTGTGCCAGCAGGGCTCCAAGATTAAAATATATGGTCTTCAACAAACCCTGGTGGCATAGTGGTTAAGTGCTATGGCTGCTAGCCAAAGGGCTAGCAGTTTGAATCCACCAGGCTCTCCTTGGAAACCTATGGGGCAGTTCTACTCTGTACTGTAGGGTCACTGTGAGTCAGAATTGACTCGATGGCAATGGGCTTAAAAAAAAAAAAAGCAAAAGATTTCCTCTATCCTCACCTAGCATACTTTCACAGTCTTTGTATTATTTCCTTTGTGATTCAGTAGATGGCGCTGTAGATTTAATGTAATGTAGGGAAAATCCCACAGAGTTAAGTGTAGATTCATCCTGATGTGAATATCCTGGTATTTTTACCCTTTGTAGTATCCAGTTAGAACTGTGGCACTGGGTTTCTGGGGTTTAGTATCCAGTTGGAAACTTTGGTGGTGGGTAGTAGTTAAGTGCTCAGGCTGCTAACCAAAAGGTTGGCAGTTCAAATCTACCAGGCGCTCCTTGGAAACTCTTTGGGGCAGTTCTACTCTGTTCTATAGAGTCACTATGAGTCGGAATGGACTCGACGGCAGTGGGTTTGGTTTGGTTTGAGTAGTATCCAGTTTAGGGTAGCTAGGAGTTGTAATTCACTCGATGGCAACAGGTTTCAGTTTGTTTGTTCATTTTGGTTTCCAATATTGTCAATCAGCCTAGAGAGAAACTTAGGTATTTTGTTGGAATGTATGGGACTAGGGTAAAGCAGTGAAGATGTAAGAAATGGTTTTCTGCCCCTCCTGGAAAATCTACCTGTGTATCTCACCCTTTTGAAGAGAATATTCATGGAATTCCATAAATCAGAAAAGGCAAATACAGGACCCGCATCCTGCTACCTATCCACACTCAGCCCATGTCAGATAGTGCTGATCCGTCACAGCACTCTTTCCCACTGGACCCAAACGCTGTCTCTCAATCCTTTTCAGTACACTTCTCCACACAGCTACTACGAATCAACCAACAAAGACACCAAAAATGAAATCTGTATCCTGTTGCCATCGAGTGGATTCTGACTCATAGTGACCCTATAGGACAGAGTGGAACTGCCCCATAGGGCTTCCAAGGAGCGCCTGGTGGATTCAAACTGCCGACCTTTTGGTTAACAGCCAAACTCTTAACTACTACGCCACTAGGGTTTCCAGTACCTGCCAGAGAGCTCAGAAAGTTTCAAGGTCAAATCCTTGATTAGACTCAAAGTTATTAAGAAACCTATCCAAAGCTTGCTAGATGGTTTATGACAGAACCTGACAGGAAGCCAAGATTTTTGACTCTTAAGGAAGGTTTTATTCCACTATCTTAATCCCCTATTGCTAAATGTCAAACTATTTAAATGCAAACCTGAGGGCCAAGTCCAGACAATTAGGCTCAAGGGGTCTCTGTGGTCTCAAATGGCCCCATTCCTCATTTAGAGAGGTGGTAGGGAAGAACACGTAAAAGTTAAATTGAAAGCAGTTGCTGGGAACCTATATTACTTGTGCGGCTAGCCTGGCAAGGCAAATTTATTTTGTTGGAAGATAGTCTTGCTTTGTTGACCCCAGAAGGTCGTGGCTCTCCATTCGCTCCTGCACCAGGGCTTACGATCCTTGAAATACCAAGGCTCCTTACTCCTTGGCTCTTAAGGCAATTAGGTATCAGTTTTGAGTCAAGTAGCAAGTCTCTTCAAGAATATTGCTTTTTCAGGAACCTACTATGATTTTTCATATGGTGGCATAGTGGTTGAGAGCTATGGCTGCTAACGAATAGGTTGGCAGTTTGAATCCACCAGGCGCTCCTTGGAAACTCTATAGGGTCGCTATGAGTCGGAATCGACTCCATGGCAACACGTTTTGGACTACGATTTTTCAGCTTCTAATTCCATTGTTTTGGAAGTGTCACAGGGAAACCTGAGGGTGAAGCCCTTAAACTACATCCTGCTACTTTTCTTCCCAAAACTACCGTCATTGCCAGAAAGATCATTTCCAATGGGCCTCTCGGCATTTCTAGATGAAAATCACGCCAGAATCGTAAACTCCATGCATCCAAAAGTGGTGTTGTCACCCTCCAGCTCATTCCTGATTTTCCTCTAGCAGTTGCAAACTCTTTCAAAGGCACTGCTATATCCCTGGGTAGTGCAAACAGTTAACACGCTCAGCTGCTAACTGAAAGATTGGAAGCTCAAGTCCACCAGAGGCATTGCAGAAGAAAGACCTGGTGATAAGCTTCGGAAAAATCAGTCATTGAAACCCTATGGAGCACAGTTCTATCCTGACACACACAGGGTCCCCATGAGTCAGAATCAGCTCTACGGCAACGTTTTTTTTGTTCTCTAGTCACTCAGATTTGCAATGTCTTTTCACCCCCTCTTTTTACCTCACCCCATTCTCAGCAGTCATACACTCCTATCTGCCCTGTGTCCATTCCAATACATACATTTGTTTTATATAATCCTCAGTGACAGTTAAATTAATTAACAGCTAAACAAATTGGGCATTTACCACATGCCAGGCATTGTGTCAACAGCTGTCATGGATTGAATTGTGTCCTCCAAAAATATCTGTCAACTTGGCTGGGCCATGATTTCCAGTATTGTGTGATTGTCATTTTGTCATCTGATGTGATTTTCCTACGTGTTATAAATCCTATCTCTATGATGTTGATGAGAGGAGATTAACAGCAGTTATGTTAATGAGGCAGGACTCAATCTACAAGATTGGATTGTGTCTTGAGACAATCTCTTTTGAGATATAAGAGAGAGAAGCAAGCAGAGAGACATGGGGACCTCACACCACCAAGAAACAAGAGCCAGGAGTACAGTACATCATTTGGACCCCAGGTCCCTGCACCTAGTCCGGGGGAAGATTAACGACAAGGGCCTTCCTCCAGAGCCGACAGAGGGAAAGAGCCTTCCCCTGGAGCTGTCGCCTTGAATTTGGACTTCTAGCCTACTAGACTGAGAGAGAATAAACTGTCGAAGCCACCCATTTGTGGTATTTCTATTATAGCAGCACTAGATAACTAAGAAACTTATTCTCACAACCTAAAAAGGTTAAGTACTGTTATTTTCCTTATTTTTATAAAGAAATTACTATGAAGAAACTGAGGCTTTAAGAAATTAAGTCAAACAGGGAACCAGGGGGGCGGAGAAGGCAATAGTCTTGATTCATTGAGGAGCTGGCACCCAATGTCGCAAAACAATTTGTATATTAGCTGTTTAGTGAGAAACTAATTTGCTCTGTAAACTTTCACCTAAATCACAATAAATTTTTAAAAAAGGTAAAAAAAAAATTGTCATTTACTCAGGATCTGACACTGGATAAGTGGTGGAACTAGGATTTTAACCAGGTAGTTTCCAGAATACTGTAAAGATGGCGTGAAAGAGGTGTCTGATGACCTCCAACCCCACAAGGAGGAAGGAGAACTAAGATCAACAACCCAAGGCTGATTCCTATGAGGTGAAGGACACCCCTCCTCTCTCCGCCATCTTTACTAATTCTGACACCAGCTGTCCCTCGCACCCCACTCTACTTCTCTGCTGGCTTTGGTAATTCATTGCAATGGCCATCCACAGTTCTGGAAAGACTTTCAAAGTGTATACTCCCCTTATTATAGCAGCATCAGCTTTATTTATAAAATGACACATGCTAGTTTATTGAAATCCCACTAAGGATGGTTTTTTCTGAATTACCACCTGGAAACACTGGCTATTTAGGGGATGTGGTGGTTCCCTACTGGACTTTAAGCTTGCAATTGCTGTAATATTAGATTTACGTGTCAGTTTATCTCACAAACCATACTCACAAGTATGGGGTTTACTAGGGAAGTAAGTTACAATTCAGGCTTAGGAACACACAGGATATAGTTCTTTCATCAGGACAGCCTCTTCCTAACTATGCTCCCAGGCATGCCTCTCCCTAGCCCTAGTCCATTCCCCAAAGGCAATCAGCTTTCTCTCTCCATGGGCCGGGAAGCCCACTGTGCTGTCTCCTGATGCTGAGTCTCTCCTGCTGCCTGTTCTTACAGGCTCCAGGGTCATAGCTCTCTCTACCTCCCCCCTACCACTCCATTCCCCCCTTCCAGCACAGGGATCCCAAGTCTAAAGAACGTGCTCTCCACTTCTGGCTATTTTTTCTTTGTGGTGGTGGGCTCCCCTCGGCTCTGGAATTGGCTCTTTTAAGGCAAAACTGACCAATCCCCTTAGTAAGCCACAATTACCCTATCACACCAACACCTGGGTGGGAGTAACAAAACCATGGCTAGAAAGGCCACACACAAAAGTAATTAATCACGCTGCAAATACTCTCTCTTAATCATTAACACATATAGCCTCATAGAAATATAGATTATTACTATGACCATTTCAAAACCAAGGTGATTAAATAACCTTCTCGAGATCACAGCCATAATTCAGCCTCAACTTGACCAGACTCCAAAGCCCAGGTACTTTCCTCCACTTTATACATCTTCACATTTATATCCCATGATTATAAGCTATGCCTCTAGAAAAAAAGCCTCAGTCCCTGTGAAATTGTTTTTGTATTTGTGGACAATTAAGGTTAAGTGGAACAGATGAAAGAGTGACAATGGGGTCATCATAATGCCATCCACAGTTCTGGAAAGTGTATACCCCCCTCATTATGGTAGCATCAGCTTTATTTATAAAATGGCACATGCTAGTTTATTGAAATCCCACTAAGGATGGCTTTTTCTGAATTACCACCTGGATACACTGGCTGTTTAGGGGATGTGGTGGTTCCCTATTGGACTTTGTTTTAAGCTAGCAATTGCTGGAATATTAGGTTTATGTGTCCATTTACCTTACCATGGTCTTGAGGAATAGGTGAATTTATTACTTTGGATAGGAAAGCTACAATAAAAGATGCGGTGTGGTCAAGGCAGTGGAGTGGTAGATCTCTCGTCCTCTGGCTGGGGTTTAGCCCAGACCCCAGGCTTCTGGTTTGCCCATTCTCCTAAAGCACGGCCAGAAAAAAAATAAACAGTCTGGGTTTCTGATTATTTGGCATTATGCAGGCTAAGATATCTTGATGTTCGTGTGTGCTTCAGTTTTAAAGTATAAGGTATAGGCTGGAACTCTGGACTCCAGCTAATGGGAGAGAGAGGTCTTTATGGGTGGCATTTGCCACATTCCCAGGTATAGTATCGAACCAGCCTAGGGAGATCTCTGCTTTCCTTCCCTGGTCAGTTCAAACCCCAAATGCCACTGCAGCCATCTCTCTCTTATCCTCATTCACCTAGGGCCAGGTCAGGGGACACCAGTCCCTTATCTCTCTCATCCCCATTCATTTGGGCCAGGTCAATGGGTACTGGTCCCTTCTGTATTTCCTAGGCTCAATAATTCGATAGAACAACTCACAAACTGCAGGGAAATGACTGTCTTTAATCTAGAAGGAAAAGGATCCAAAAACAGAGGTCCAGAAGAGGTTTTACCACAGAACTTCCACATCCCCAGGGGAAATACTTACCCTCCGGAAATCAGAATATTTCCTCTCTCCAATCTGGAAGCTCCAATGAGCATCCATCTGCACCAGCTTTTATTGGCCTCACCTTGTGCCCTCCTAAGACTTAATCAGCATCAAGCCCCCCAGGAGATTCCACTTGATCAAGTCATTCCCCACTCATTGGCCTCAGGTGTGGTCCTGCTCACAGGAACCACAGCCAAAGGCCAAATTGTTTACTGCAAAGGGGTTCCACTGCTACCTTCCACACCTCAAAATAGGTATACAAAAGCAAAAGACAAACAGTAGATCTGGAAACATGAAATGGACAGAAGTAAAGTCTCTTTTTAATAAATTCAATTCCAGTAGACAAGGTTACAGCCCATGAAGAAAGAAAGGTAATTCCCAGTATATACTTGCATCTATAGGAAGCTTTTTTTTTTTTTCTTTTCTGGAAACAGATATTATTTTCTTTGCTTATAAGGGATGTGTTGTATTATTACAGCCGGGGCAAATACATTCAAGCACATGTATGCTATGGCTGCACAACCTCAAGGAGGAAAACGTTAGTGCAAATATAAAATCAAATTGCTATTTATGAAGGCAAAGTTTAGTGCCACTAATCATGGAAGCACTTGTCCCCTTACCGTGTGGGAACGGGAGTCTGTCGCCTGAGTCCCTGAGTGAGAAGATGTGGAGCAGCTCCTCTAGCTGACCCCAGTGGGCATGTGGTGAAATCAAGAAATAAATCTCTATTGTTGCAGCAAAACTAATCCATCTTGACTGACACATTTACATAACAGTCACTTCCACCATCTCTTTTTTCTTATTATCAAAACTTGCCTCCATCTCTAGAGGTCGAAAATGCCAAACAGTCTCTTTCCCAGCCTCCCTTGCAGCTAAGAGTGACTGTGTGACACAGTTCTGGACAAGTAAATGTAAATTCTCCTTGTGTTCCTACTAAATATTTCCCATCTTCTAAAAAGAGATTCTGAGGAGAGCCCTCCTCTTCTTGCTGTTGCATGCAATTGGCAGCCATGTTTCAACTGAGAGAACAAGCCTGAGATTTAAAGTCAACATGTTAAGAAAACCACTGACATCCTTGGTAACATCACTGAGGGTATCTGTACCACACCTGAATTTGTCACCTCAATCCTTATTGCTATGTGAGATTGTAAATGTCTTCAGTGTTTGGACTACTGTTGATTGGGTATATTTTGTTACAGCAGAATGCATTCTAACTAATTGAATGGGAAATATGCAAATTTCCCTCTCTGGTATCATACACAGTATGAAACGAAAGCATCTTTTGGAAGCACTAAAGACATAAAAGGATCAACTGTTGATAAACCTTTTGGCAAAATATGAAATCCAGTTAATATTAGAAAAGCACAGTGTGCCTGCTTACTTTGGAGGAGAAGCATAAGAGAGTAAATTAGAAAAGGATATTCATAAGTAAATTTATTTTTATTTTTATTCTGGACCTCTTTGTTCAGAACGGGCTCATAAAACAATTTTACAAAGAGCTATCTGATTAGGAAACTCTGTATGTTGCCCTAGTAGGGTCGCTATGAGTCAGAATCGATTTGACAGCAATGGGTTTTTTTTATGGGAATAGTAAAGAATGCCAATCATGTGTATTTTACCAGCGGTAGATATTCACAGATCGAGGAGGAACTGATAAAGAAGTGGTTCCCTTATGTTTGGTAGTTAGTTACAGAAGTCATTCCTATCCCTGTCCCACCTGATTTACATGAAATCTGCCATCTTTTGTTTCATCTCTTAAAAAAAAAAGTATTCATTTGTCAACATTATCTTATTAGAAAATACTTTCCCAGGTATAGTTCTTAATTTATTATTAAATATTGATAAGTTTTTACAATACTCATCAAAAAAATATAGACCTAAACAAAACCAAGACTGAGAATTTTGTCCTATTCACGCCCAGTTAATAGTTAATCTTCGCAATAACGTGTTCTCTCTTTAGATGCAAGTAGAGCTCATTCAAAGAAAATACATTCTGAAATGAGCTGTCAGCTTCATTCTGTTGAGTCATGCAGGATCGTCTTGAGGTACTTAAATGAAAACAAAAATTTTTTTGATATAATTCAAAAAAGTCATGAACATCTAATGAAATCCAATTGCCATTTGTAAGAAAGATTAAACTTGCCCTGAACCACTCTTCATGTCCTGACTCCAAATGAGTGCGCATTATGTTGTCTGGTCTTTTCTTCTTGTTTCTACTGCCTTTAGCAGCTATATTTTAACTTAGATAACATTGACCTAACATCGTATACCAAAAGGGCTTTGAGTAAAGAATGTCAAAATGTGCCCGGTTAAAAATATATATATATATATTTCTTCCAGGTAGAAGGATCATTCAGTGCTTTGTGAAGAAGTCAGAACATCCTCTAAAAAAAAACAGTAGGCAGGTACAACAAATGAAACACAGACACTTGAACATGAGAAACAAAGTCTCCAAAATAATTCTCCCACCAACCCAACCCCTATTTTCCATCTTCCCCATCAGTTTTCAGGAGTTTTCTCCACGTGGTTTGGCTCCAATGAGCCAGGCCCAGCAGCAGCCACAGACACAGATTTGGACCTGTGTTTTCTTAGGAAGGAATTAGATCTTCGTGGTGTTCTTTTCTGCTCAGGTGAGTAACTGCAGCATCTATAATGCAGAGATCTGGTTTTATTTTTATATACAAACTGCAGAAATAGAACTTCATGGGTTGGAAGAGATGGGAGCTAGTGAGAAAGGATGTTCCTGTGGCTTATCTGGGGCCGGGAGTACTAGTAGCCAGGTGGCTAGGTGCAGAAGGATCAGGAGGTAATACAAGGGCGGACTTAGCACAGTTACCAGTGAGCAAGAGGGAATCACAGAAAAACTGCGGAAAGCCTCGGTAGGAGAATGGAAGTGGTGAGAAATAATTCAGACACTCTTCTGTGTAATGAGAAATACTTTTTTACAACCATATAATAGCATCTAATATAATTTATCTGTCTGGAGTCATCTACTTTTAGAATCACCTGCTCTTTTAGGCCCCTGAGCTTTTTACACTAAATACTTTGGTTTCATTAGGAAAAATTATCCTCTGACATTCCAGATTAGTTAACTCTCCAGCACTTAGCTTCCATAAAAACTCTCTCAACTACTGATTCATCAAAGGGTGTTCCAGATTCATCCTAATGCAATAAAGCACGTACATAAATGTGGTTAAGCCGTACATAAATGATTGTTACTATTATCATTGTCAGCATCATTATTATTTTTCAAACACTAAAGTTTATTGTTGAAATAAAGGTTGATCTTCCCCCAAAATGCTAAAGCTTTTGCACACATACGGAAGTATGACTTGGATAGCCTGGGAGCTACTGGTTAGTTAACTTGGATCATTTTAAATGCAATTAGTACTTTTAGCCAATTAATATCAGATTGTCATATTTTATTCTTCGGGACATTAGGCTGGGTGTTTCACCATGCCTCAAATTACCTTTCAAAATAGCATTTTCCAAATTGTTTGCAGCCTCTTTCCCCCCAAATTAGAGCATCTAACATAAATGATATATAAGATGTGACCTGAGGATTCCTAAACCCATTGCTGTCGATTGTGACTCATGCAACACTGTAGGACAGAGTACAACTGCCCCATAAAGTTTCCAAGGCTGTAAATCTTTATGGAAGTGACTTGATTACTGACTTTTAATGCCTTCCCAGAATTTGTATAACAAATTGAATACTTTCTCGTTCAAAATAGTCATCTTTTGATGCTTACCTTCATCCCAAATATGATATCACAGCTTGTCAAGGCCCAGGCAGTAGTACAATGCTGAGCCTGTGAGTAAGTCTCAATAAATAGTTTGTAACTGAATAGATCCGTGAGTGGGTGAGTGAGTGAGTGAGTGAGTGAGTGAGTGAGTGAGTGAGTGAGTGAGTGAGTGAGTGAGTGAGTGAGTGAGTAATAAAAGAACAAATGAGTGAATTTAGAGCCTTCCTTTTAAGGACTGCCTTCCCAGCCAGAAGCACTTTTGTTTGAATATCTATACTAACTGCAAGGCTTTGTTTGTTTGGGGGGAGGAGTGAACTTGATTAATGAAAACAGTACAAAAATCATTCCGAACAAGTCTTGGGAATAAGAGACACAATCAAGATGGGGTAAGGACACTTAAGGAAACACAGGGCATGATCAAAATATCACAAGTCTGGCTTTCTTGTAATTGGGCTCCGAAGGCAACTGGAGAAATGATTTCAGCATCAACAACTCTGGCCTAGGCATATCAACTCCAGGATGACTGCTCTGAAAAAGCTACGCTTATTTGAATGTAGAAAAACTGGCATGTTAATTTTTCATTTCCTTATTGGGCTCATACAATGATGGTCAGTTTTTACATACTGTTTTTTAAATGTGATTGGGGGAAAGGTCCTGTAACCTTATGCTTATCTTAAATCCACAAAATCTCAGTTTTCCTATTTGTAAAATGATTTCTATAAACTTTTCCAGTGCTAGTATTCAATAATTCCATAAATAAATAGGTTAAACATTGCTCATACATCTTTAACCATTCTTACCAATACTTCAGAAGTTCTGTATCAGAGGCAATAATCCCTTTAAAGAGCCGCAAAGCCTTAAGGTAAATCATGTTTTAGGCTGTAGACCCCAAGCTACATAGCTGCTGGAGAAGATAAATGGGACACACACATCTCATACACACACCCCTACCTCTGCCCCATTAGAAGTAAACTTTCTGTCCGTCCCCAACAGGGACAATTATAGCAGTCAACATGGTAGTTTACATTCATGTGAAATCAGTTCTATAAATCATACAGAGTAATGCAGTTTTTTAAACGATTTGTCCACTTTTCACTAAGAAGTTACAACTTCAAAAGCAGAGGAAGTGCCTTCAAATGAAAGTATGACTGCAGGCTTGAGGATATCCTGTTTCCGATTGTGTCCAAAGTATTTTATTCTGTAGGTTCCAGGCTGGGCAGTGGCTGGGATATGCCATTCTATTGTTGCATTGCTCTGGCCCAGTGATCCCTTGTGCCAATAAAAACTGTTGGTAGAAAACAAATAAACAAATCCCAATTTTACTCTTAAAAACGTGTGATTGGATAGCCATTTGCTCAACAAATATTCATTAAGTAGCTATATGAGCAAAGCACTACACTAGACATTGGAGGTACAACAACAAACGAAACAGAAAAACAAACATAAATCCCTACTTTCTAAAAGAGGACCTTTAAAGAAAAGCCATTTACATAAATTACTTGTTCTACCTTTCTAACTACCTAAATTCTATCTACCCCAAGAAGTTTGACTTGATATTCAGAATACAGGATGTTTCTTGTTTTAGAATTGCTAAAGTATCCTTTCAGCCATTATTATACTTTGCCTCAACTGACGCTTCTTTTCTCAGCTAGATTAATATAAATATACATTTACATATATATAAAAAGAGAGAGAGATCACATGTGCCAGAGTCTGTTTTAGAGGTACTCAGAATACCACAGGTAGACATAACAGGTAGCCCCCAGCTTATGAAAGGGTACTATTCTGACAACTCTGTCCTAAGTCAGTTCTGACATACTTGAATACCTCATTTTCTTTTTTTTTTTTAGTTTTCATTATGGCAGTGTTTTGAACAGTAAATCATAACATTAAACATCTGTGAATGAACATCTGAGAATGATCACATCAGCAAATTACATGCTGCAACACTGTACGTAATACATATTACTGATGATAAGATGTTAAAAAAAAAAAAAAAGACTGTCATGTGGTTCCTCATAACTCAAATACGTCATAAGTCAGGGACTACCTGTAGTTCAAAGTTCCTTGAATATATGCTCTTCTGGGGTGGAGGTGGGAAGAAAGTGAATAAAAAAGTTTAAAAAACAAACAATCACACCAACCCATTGTCGTCAAGTCGATTCCAACTCATAGCAACTCTATAGGACAGAGTAGAACTGCCCCATAGGGTTTCCAAGAGTGCCTGGTGGATTCAAACTGCTGACCTTTTGGTTAGCAGCTGTAGCTCTTAATTACTACGCCACCAGGGTTTCCAATAAACAAGTAAATTAGTAAATAATTTTGAAGTGATAGGTGCAATGAGGAAAATAAGACAGACTCCTATACAAGGAGGTAGCATTTCAACTCAGTCTGAATAATGCTACGGAGCCTACACAGATCTGGAAGAACACTCCAAGAAGGAACACAGCATGCGAACTGTTTGAAACAGGAACAAATCTGATGTGGCCAGGGAACAGAGAGCTGGTGAAGACTAGGACCTTGTAAACTGTGGAAGAGTAGTTGAAATGAGAGAAATAGAGTCAGATCATGTCGGTTCTTGAGGACCATGGCAAGGGGTTCAGATATTCTAGATACAGTGGGGCAAATTGAGCTACCTGTCTGATATCTCAGTTAGATAAAGAGCAAATTCTTTGGGCACAAAGGATGTGCTCAACATTCTATGCTTTTCAGTGACAGGGCCAGTGATCTTAATACATATTTTATGATATTGCTGCTGATAAACAAGACAGATGTCTATACCTAACATCCTCAAGGTTGACTGCTAATCTGACTTTTCATTTTTTGAAAACAGATCATTTTTTATTATCTATATAACCTTGTTTTGCAATAAATATACATTACTATTTTTTTTAATCACAAAAAAAAAAAATTTTTTTTTTTTTTTTAATTCCCTAGAGTCCTAAAGACCAGAGGGAAAAATTATGCCCATATTTATGGCTATCAAGTGTCAAATTCCTATTTTCAATTAACTACATGAACCAAACCAACAAACATAGTTTGAGGCAATCTAAATTAGACAAAAATTGTCAACAATTTCATCCACTTCCATTTCATACCCCTGTCCTGTGGTATGAATTTTATAGACGTGGGAACGGAAACATTTTCTTATTTCAGACACATTGTCAAGTATTCAAAATATCTATTCAGCTCAGGAATTTGGCAACAAAAGACACTGAGATATATCTCTCTGAGGAAACTCTGTGAGCATATTCCTTCCCTGCTTGAGTGGGTAAGAGTTAAACACTCAAATCTCTTGTGTTTCAGTAACTCAATGAATAATTATTGGTAGTATATAAACATGCAATACACATCTGGTACAGGCTATTCTCCCAGGAAGAACGTCAGGCTCTACAAAGCCACCTCAATACCTTCACCCAGCACCCCTTTCAACCAATTTGCAAGAAGTCGAGCCAGCTTTCAGGGTAATTTCTGTGACCATGAAAAAAAACACAAAGGAGAACTAACAGGTGTTCACAATAATGGAGGCCATAACTTCATTAGCACCTAATCTTACAGAAGCACACACCATGCTGTTTTGTAGAAAAACAGAATCAAAAGGAAGTCTAATAAATCAACCCAATATGGCCAGAATGCTCCTTGGGAATTTGATATCATTAATACCATGTATTGATTCAGTCTTCTCATTTGTCTTCCCTGCGTTACTAGCCAACCGTTTTCAAGACTTGAAAGACAAAATAGTCAATAAACATGCTCACCAAGTCTCCCAGGAGGCATCATTATGCACTATCTGCCACAACGCTGAAGTGGCCTCATATTTCTCCACAGTGAGGAAGGTGTGTTGGGTCTGAAACACAGTTAATATACCTTGATCAGGCACTACAGTCACAAAAAGGAACCTCTCTGTAAATACTCCCCCTCTTTGTTTATCAAATGCTAACCAGCTAATAACTTGTTCTAAAATGTATTAGAATTTCATCCAAATTCTTAGGTATTCCTCTTAATCTATGGAATTTTACTTCAGAATATTAATTTATCCAGCCTACTAAAGAGCCATCTGTTTTTTAGAAAATTGAATGAAGCATAATTTTAGAGCTGTTAACAAATTGTGGAACTTCGGGCAGAGAAGAGTCTGGGGAATAAACTTGAGATTTTAAAAAAAGCCATGTTAAATCTTTTCATAACACCTTTATTGACCTATACTCCAAGGCTTTTTCTAATCACGTCAAGATTTTGGAGGGAAAATGGGAGCATTTCCTCATCTTCCCATGTTCAGGTAAATGAGCTATTAGTTAATGTAGCTCCTGGAGTGAGAAATGAATTGAAAAGGATGTATAAATCATCCTTGTCCTGGGGTGATGAAGGTAGTCCTGATATTTTGTCATAATGGGCTCCCAGACACCACATCATTAGAGGATTTTATTTCCCCATTGGAAAAAATACCATAATAGAGCAATTTGTACCAGACCAAGAATTCAGCTTCAAATAAAGCACAGATTTGATTAATATGACAAATAAAAATATACGAAGGCCATAAATCTCCAATTTCTCTGAAAATCCTTTAGATTGTGGGCCCCTTAATGGCAAGGCTTATGTCTAATCACCTTTACCAATCACAGTCCTTCACTCCTATTATTTACAGTTGCTCAAATAAACATTTTTTGAGTGGATCATTTATTCACAGCTAGGCCATAATCATTTAAAAATCTTCTCTAATTATTCAACTGATGGATCATATTTAATAAATGGTTCATAACCACAGTGACTTGTAAAGATAGCTTCATCTCTGCCTATTTTGGACAGAGTGATATTGGGTAGGCTTTAGATGAAGTAGAAGTTAGGGTGGAACCTAACAAATAGTATCGAGAGTACAGACTGGAGAATCGCTCTAGGTAGTTGAGTATTAGGGACAAAATGTGGGACTCTTCTCTCCTACCTCCCTATCTTAATCTCTTCCAGATGCATAATTAGTTAATACAAGTTACTTAATTGCCATCTACTCATCTGTAAAATAGTAATAATAAAACCTAACTCATTGGGTAGAGTGAGGATTAAATTGAATTTATGTGATAATGTATGTAAGGCACTTAGCTTAGTACCTGCAAATAGTAAGCATTCAATAAATGTTGATGAGGTCGATGAGGTGATGGTTACTAATAATAAAGGGCGCCAGAGATTGCTTTATACTGAGTCCCAGAGCATTCTTAGAAATTAAATCTGTTCTTACTATAGTGCTTTAAGCATTTTGTTCTTCTGATTCTCCGTGCAATAATGATGATAGTATTTTTCCACCTTAGGGTTATCAGATTACAGCTAAACCTGCAGTTTTGATATGACACTTTGATGTCTTCAGGAAAAATACATAAATAAATAATGTTATAAACATGTAAATAATATTCTGGCATAGAGAAATTATTTCAAACAGGCTCATTTGACTAACTAAGCAGCAAAACATTTTTCCCCAGTGTCATACCTGACAATGTCGTGTTGCCAAAATTGATATTATGGCAATAATGACATTCTAATGAGCAGAAACTGGAAGGCCCATTTTAAAGAAAGATACTTTGGATTATAAGTGAGTGTGGGTCCTGGAAAGAATGGCTCATCAAGTGAATGCATCCTCAGCCACAGTAAAAAAAACCTGACCTTGAAATTTCTTTCATGTGCTCTCTTACTTTTTCTTTCTTTCTTGTTTGAATTTTTACAACTAGAATGTGTCCATGTATTGCTCATGTAGTTATAAGAACATTCTAAAAAAAGTTACAGAGGAGTAAAATTACTTCTTTTATACATATTTAGACTTTATCATATATATGATTAAAAAAAGTCTAAAATGATATGTAACAAACCAATAGTTTATAGTGATTTCCACTGGAAAGCAGGTTTGTGGGGAGAGGGGTACTTGTCTACACTATTCCCTTCTATAATACTTGTTTTCACATGAGGCATGTATTTCTTGTGCCATTTTCAAAACTAAATAAACAAATTTCCTACTAGTGCCAGTATTAAGGAATGGGGAAATGGCCACTAAGGAAAAAGTAAAGCACATGGGCCAGGACTCCATGCCAGTAGGGTATCCACCCAGGTGATCCATGTTCAGTCCACAATGGCAGAGATAGGACCATAGACAGCAATACTGGAGGAGGTGGAAAGGGCCAAAAAGGGAGGAAGGAGAAGCCAAAGAACACTTCACCTGCTTGGCCCTTGAGTTATTCTATCAATTATACTGGAATTTCACATTTGAATACCTAAATGGGATGTGTTCAAATTAACATCTTCCCAAGAGACAAGGCAGTTCCATATACATTATTCTGTACATGGCCCTAAGGAGAGCCTATCAAATGTTTCCTGTGTACTTTTTTCCCAGACTCAATTCCACATTAACTATACCACTGGAAATCTTCCCACATCTACAAAAGTCAAAAAGACTTGCCACATTTTACCTTTGTGTTGTTAACCTCCAGAGGGACAGTCAAGTAAATCAAAGGCTAAAACATGTATTTAATTTTTTTTTAAAGAATCATTGGTGTTTACCTCATTTTCTGCTGAATTCTTTGGGTTTGCACCTACAAATGTAACTTCAGCAACTTCTCCCTGGGGGGAAAAAAAGTCATGTTATCAGTTCTACCAAAAGGATTTTTTTACTGTGCTCATATTTATGGCATAATTATTTATATGTTCTACAATTCTATGAGCCTAGATGCATTCTATTCTATTTAATTAAGTGAGTTATCTTCTCAGAATAGTAGAGAAATTACTCTTGCAACAATGGATGCAGGGATTTTTGGCCAATGAATTACTCTAGAACTTTTGGCCAATGAATTTGCTTGTGGTAGATTTAAATATAGATGAAGAGTTAGAGCTATAAAAAAAATAGTATTAATTATAGCACACTAAAATGGCTCCTTCATCACTTGGTATATGCCCCCAACCCCTGCCAACACACACACACACAGGGGATGTACTGAATCAAATAAGAACATGCAACACTCTCCATGAGCAATTTATGTCTCTATTTATACTTATCCAAGATGGAGTGATAGGGCACAGATTTAACTTCCCCCATAAAATGACTAAAAAACTGGACAAAATATATAAAACAATGTTTTTTTTTTTTTTTTAAGACAGTGAGCCTCAAGCAATTAAAGACAGTGATCCTTGAGTGGCAGAAAATAAATAAGATGAACCCTACTACCACCCCAGCTTAATGCCTTCAGAGAGTTTACAGGCCATGACACAAGGAAGCAGAATTCATTTGAAGCTAGGCAGTATTCTTAAATTGAGGATACGGAAATTGAAGTCCATGGAGGCCAAAGAGTCTTGATTTCACAGGGTAGAGTACTAGAGAGAGAGAAGAGTATCAGAGTGAGGAGAGCTGCAGAAATAGACAACTCTAGAGATTTACAGAGGGCTCCCCTCAACTCTGCACACATGTGTGAGGGAACTGCCTGAAGCCAATGGAGTCTGTGGACAGGTACAGATGAGATATGAGAGGGTCGGGTAGAAATTAAAGGGTGGGGCAAACTTGAAAACAGTCTGAGGTATGAATGTACTCCTCAGCCCACCCAGTTACATCACCAGAGATTGAAAGCCTGAATCTTTGAGGCATTTAAGCATAACCTCTGACCAATGGTTGGCTGTGCAAACACAGGGGTAACACCTAGAAAGCAAGACTAAAAGATAAAGCCAAGAATAAAAAACTGAGCAGAAACCTCAGCCGTCATAATTCAGGACATATTGGCTATCAATTCATTTCAAGCAAGACATAAATAAACAAGCAAACAACAAGGTTCAGTGGTGAGGAAAGTAAAGCCAGAATTTAGAGTTGCTACGATATATTCAAAAAATCCAATATTTACCAAAAAATTTTGAGATATAAAAACAAGGAAGTATGACCTATACTAAGAGGAAAAAGCAACAATCAAAACTGTCTCTAGGTGTCCCCAGATGCTGGATTTAACAGACACAAACTTCGAAGCAGTTATGTAAAAATGTTCTAAGAACTAATAGAAACCATGTTTAAAAAACTAAAGGGAAGTATGATGGCAATGTCTTAATGAACAGAGAACCTCAATCAAGAGAAATTATTAAAAAGGGCCAAATGAAATTCTGGAGTTGCAAATTACAATAACTAATATGAAATTTCATTAGAGAAGCTTGACAGGTGTGAGTTGACAGAAGAAAGGATAAATGAACTTGAAGACAGATCAAGATATATTATCCTACTTGAGTAACACAGAGAAAAAAATATTGAAGGAAAATGAACAGAGCTTCAGAGACCCAGAGACACAGGGAACATCAAGTGTACCAACATTTGTGAAACAGGAGTACCAGAAGTAGAGGAAAGAGAGAAAGGGAAACAATTTTTTTTTTTAATGAAATAATGGCTGAAAACTTCCCAGATTTGATGAACATTACTTTATAACCCAAGGAACCTCAAGTAGGATAATCATAAAGAGATTCACACTTAGATACATTGTATCAAACTGGTAGAAGACATAGACAAAGAGAACATATTGAAAGCAGCAAGAGCAAAATAACTCATGTCTTACATAAGAACTACAATAAGATTAACAATTGACTTCTTAACAGAAACTTATCAGAAACACAAGGCAAGGGGCTGACATATTTAAAGTGGTAAGAGAAAAAAATTCATCAGTCGAGAATGCAGCAAAAATATTCTTCAAGAACAAAGGCAAAATGAGAACATTCCCAGATAAATAAACACAGAGGATTTGTTGCTAGCAGAACTGCCTTATAGGAAATACCAAAAGAAGTCCTCAGGCTGAAAGGAAATGGCAGCAGAGGGTAACTCAGATTCTTAAGAAGAAATGAAACATATCAGAAATGCTAAATATATAAGATTCTATAAATATATTTTTCATATCTTCCAGAAAGGAATAAGTAAACCTGGTTTTATTCTTAGATGACATAATCCTTTGTGTATGAAATTCATAAGGAACACACACAAAAAAAACTACTAGAACTAATAAAATATTTAGCAAGGCTATGAAACACAAACAAGATCAATATACAAATAGTGGGGAAAACCTGTAGTTGTGGTACAAACCCTGTTTCATTTCTACATGCTTTTCCTATCCTTGATTTAAGTGACAACTTTTTTTTTTTTTCTCTCTCAGCCCCAGTAAATATTCCATGACCAGGCATTTAAGAAGAAAAGGAACAGTTTGGATTTAGAAATTAAATATTACATAATTACCACCTGAAAAATAAATATTTCCCTCAGTTTCATTATTACTTTTGCAGAACCTTGGGTTTTTTTCGGGGGGGGGGTGGTGCAGAGATAAGAATAATTATCAAAATTATCATTGCTAACATCTGGGTAGGTGGTGACGTTTAACGACATCACTCCCAAAAACAAGCTTCTGAAGGATTCCAAGATCTTTTTCTGAGTCTTACCGCTCTGTATTCTGGTTTTGCTGGCTGTAGAACATCCCCAAAACTTGTGCCTTTTGGTGTTCTATCCACAGTATTAGGAATTAAAGGGGTTATCAGTTGTTTGAAAAATGGAGGCTCTGGACCTCTGCTCAAGTTGACTACTGTGTCCTAAAACAGAAAGCACTTGTTTAAGGAGAGTATAATGTAGAGTCAAAGACCCTTTCCCTGGGCTCCCAGCCCCAGATATGCCTTCACACAAAAACACACACGCTCACACTTCAAGAGCTAACAATCTTTAACAAAACGTGAGGGGAGTCTTGCTGAAATGTAAGCCTAACCCATTGCCATTGAGTCAATTCCAACTCCAAGCAACCCTGTAGGACAGAGAAGAACTGCCCAGTAGGGTTTCCAAGGAGCAGCTGGTGGATTTGAACTGCCTACCGTTTGGTCAGCAGCCAAGTTCTTTAATCACTGAACCACCAGGTCTCCAAAATGTAAGCCTAGACATCTATAATTTAAACTTTTGTCGTAGAAGAAAGTTTTGGTCAGAGGCAACAATTGCATGCCCATAGAGAGTATGTCCAGTGATCAGAGTGCAAGCTTAGAAGTAAACTACTCAGCTTTAAGCTATGGCACTGTGATTTTTTAGTTACGTGACTTTGGACAGAGGTCTAATACATGAAAAGCCTTTATAACATGGCATATTAGTATTCTTTTAATTTTTAACGTGTTGAGCCTCTCTAATCCAAAGTCAATACCAGGTCTTATCCTTGAATTCTTTACTCTGCTAATTAGAGATTATAATAATATGTTTTTAATTTAAAATTTAAGATTAACCTACATCCTGACTGGTTTAATCTGTTTTCCACAAATTTATCACCTTTAAAAGTGTCATCAAAATGTTAATCTCAAATTTTAAATAGCCCTTCATGTGTATTTAACATACTTTAATCCTCATATTATATATTTAATCTTTACAACAACCATATGAGATCGGTGAGGGAAACCATGGGGTATTTTCAGAAGCACAACTATGCCAATTTTTTTACATGTTGCTGTAGAAAAAATTAGCATAGCATGCTTATGAAAATACCTTGCAGGGAGGAGGGAGCGATTGGCAAACATATATAGAAGGCACGCCTCATTCGCAGAAGAATATGGAATATTACTGTTTCAGTTTTTCAAGTGAGAAAATAGACTTGGAGATATTCATTGACTTTCTCAAGATCACATAGCTAGCCTTAAAATGTGTAACTATGAAGTTGGCCATAATAAATTTTCTTACAGTGAATCGCATTTTTCTTCACTAAATATCACCATAAAACTTGGAGAATCTAGAAACTCTATGGGGCAGTTCTACTCTGTTCTATAGGGTCGCTATGAGTCGGAATCGACTCGACGGAACTGGGTTTTTGGGTTAGTTCCATAGCAGGAGCCCTGGTGGTGCTATGATTAAGCACTTGGCTGGTAAACAAAAGGTTAGCAGTTCAAAACCACCAGCCACTCCACGGGAGAAAAGGTGTAGACATCTGCTCTTGTAAAGATTAATAGCCTAAGAAATCCTATGGGGCAGTTCTACTCTGTCCTATAGGGCCTCAGTGAATTGGAATCAACTCAACAGCACACAACAACAGTTCCATAACAAGAACTACATATCTACGACCGTAATGAAACTTAAACAGTGGTTATTAAAAGGGATAGGTTATAGGTTTATGCTTCTCTGCATGATCTAAAATAGGTATAGCCTTTATAATAAAAAAAAAAAAGGATGCTTTTACTTAAAAAAAAAATAGTATCAGTCCTAAAATTAAGAGGAAAACAATAATCAGGTAATTGAAATATATCTAAAAGTAAGTAAATACACTGAAATTTCAAACACAGAGTCACCAACTAATTAGATCAAAACATAGGGAATTGCCAATATTCAATTATTTTGACCTATGGAAACGGCAATTTCATTTGTTTCAATCTAATATATTCAAACTTTCCTTAAAAGGGCTTTATTGTCTTTGCTATGGCATAACTGTTTAATAACCCTTATTGGGGCTGTTGGTATATAAGGGTCTGTTTATTATTTTAAGTTACTTATCCTGCTTGTGGAATAATCTTATGATCCTGCAATGCAGCTTCATGAATAACTATATCCAAAAAGGAAGGCTTCCACAAGTGAAGTTCATTGAAGTCAAGTAAACTTGTGTATGTGTACATATTTCAGGTAGATATAAAGTATGCATTCCAAGGTACTACTGTATTTCATCAAATATAAGACTCCACCGATTATAACAACTATTACTATATCGTGAACTACCAAGAAAGTAAAAACACGCTATTAATTATAACTTCAAGATTCAACAGGTTGAAAAATACATCTTAATTTCAGGGATGCTAACCAAAAAAATAAAAAACCTGCTGCTGTCAAGTTGATTCCGACTCATAGTGACCCCACAGGACTGAGTAGAACTGCCCCAGAGGGTTTCCAAGGGAGGCCTGGTGGATTAGAACTGCCGACCTTTTGGTTAACAGCTGTAGCTCTTAATCATTATGCCACCAGGGTTTCCTCAGAGATGTTATAAAGTACAAAATGGATATCTTAGAATCAACAACCTCCTCAATTCATGAAGTGAATGGAGAGAATCTGCCCCAGTTAGAGAACTCTGATTCAATTCCCAGTTCAAGTAAGCCTGGTCACTATGATCTATGACCCTATTTGCTCATCTGAAAAATGGGGGAAAAAAACGTTACCTCCTTTTGTCTCATGATGATTATGAGGATAATATGAGATGCTTTATCTTAAAAAAAAAATGCCAACACCAAAGGATGTGAACTGAATATAAATTTCAAGTTTTGAAAGTAAGTGAACACTTGAAGTTAAGGCTTTCTTTTCCTTCCCTCTCATCTCTCCATCCCTCAGGCACCCCCACACACACACCCACACACATACACACACCATATTTGATTACCGTAGCAATGGCTTTAGCAAGGCCTCTGAAGAGCTGGATGTAAGCAGACAGAGTATGTGGCCCATAAATAGTAGATGCTGCCTCATACCTCTGAACCTGCAGGAGAGGCAGGGGACAGTTGGATATGGTTTTGTATTGCCCAATCCATTTACAGAGGTGTCACATCTTAGGTGAGGATGATGCTTGAAAATCTCACATAATTTAAAATTGCCATAGTTCAAGGTTAATTATGACAAATGAAGGTGGGCATTTCCATTTACTACCCCAATTCAATGGGTCCATCAACTACTTGTTAAAGGCAGTGGGTCCTCTTGGCTTATGACATTTGTACTATTGTTCTATTTAATCTGAAAGGCAGTAATAGCTCCTAAGTTTATGTCTATTGACAGTGCCTTAAATACAAAACATTTTCCTCCCAACATATACAGGAGGAGAAAAAACAAAGAAAATGGATAGTCTTAGTAACTTCTGGATAAACTGAGTGCCCACAGTACTATCTGGGGGAGGACATTTAGCTCACAAAGCTGTGAACCACAGCCAACTACATCTCCTTTTATCTGATCTCTGGTTGTTCCACAGGAATCTCAATTCATCAAATCTAAAATGGAACCTTCTCAAGATTTGCCAGCTTTTCCCTGCAGCATTCTTCCAGTCTCCCATCCTTCTAACCTTCCAAGCGAGAATCACCTGGCAGTCACCTCAGACTCTTCTGTCTCCCTCATCTTACATCCTATAAGTCTCCAAATCTTGTCATTCTGTTGTTAGGTGCCCTCAAGTTGGTTCTGACTCACAGATACCCTATGTACAGCAGAACAAAACACTGCCCTGTCCTACACCATTTTCACAATATTGCTATGTTTCAGCCCATTGCTGCAGCCACTGTGTCAATCCATCTTGTTAAGGGTCTTCCTCTTTTTTGTTGGCCCTCTACTTTACCAAGCATGATGTCCTTCTCCAGGGTCTGGTCCCTCCTGATAACATGTCCAAAATACGTATAATGAAGTCTTACAGTCTTCCCTTCTAAGGAGAATTCTGGCTACACTTCTTTCAAACAGGTTTGTTCATTGTTTTGGCAGTCCATGGTATATTCAATATTCTTTGTCAACACCATAATTCAAAGGCATCGATTCTTCTTCTGTCTTCCTTATTCACTGTCAAGCTTTCACATGCATATGATGTGATTAAAAATACCAAGGAACACCTGATGGATTTGAACTGCAGACCTTTTTGGTTAGCAGGTGTAGCATTTAACCACTACGCCACCAGGGTTTCCTAACAATATGATATAAAAATATTTCTGGTTCCTATTTTTTTTTTTTTTATTGGTGTCAAAATCAGAGGTACTGCTAATGCTACTGTGGTTTGTGGCCAAAATTTAAAATTGGGGGAAATACTAAATGTCGGTTAGATAGTAGTAGAAAAGACATGTAATTTTTCCCATCAAGTTTGCCCCAGTTAAGAACTTTTATTCAACAGGATTTCCGCTAAGGCAGGGACATTAATGCAACGGAGAGCAGTGGAGCAGATTCCACCACTGGTGTTACTGAGCATTTGTCCAGGGGTAGGCTGCGTTGGATATACTGGAGATCATTAGTTATGGGACTTTTGGGCTGTTTTCATGTTTTAACTACTATTGTTAAAAAACTACTAGGCCTACTTTCTGAACTATTTATAAAACAAAAAAACAATAACATCAAAGAAAGAAAGAAAGATTACCAGCCACCAACCTGCCTAAACTCTTTGGACACCCTGTTTCTTAATCTACAACATGGACAGAGTAATACCTAACCCTACAGCTATTTTTTTAATGTTACTTAAGAGCCCATGTGCAAAATGCTTAGCCAGTGCTGTCGATACACAGTAACTATCAGTGGCAGTTTTCCCAGGTTCTACAAAGGCTTAAGGCACCAGATCCATTATGGATAGTAAGGAGTATTGCATGTCACGACCCAGGCTTATTACCTGTACCCCCAACAAAATACCTAATTTCAGGGAAGATGGAAGGCAGTGAAACTAGAATTCTGATCTGACCTTGGAAAAAATGAACATGGAATTTCCAATGCAATCTCTGGCTTATTATTCTCTCATCCGCCTTAAAGCAAAATCATCTCACAGAAACATGATTGGGAAAGTCTAGAAAGAAAATCTACATTCAGCACAGTAACCTTGGTGTTAGTTTATTTAAATGACAAGAAGGTTTTACTTTATCTGGTATTCTTCATAGGTGGTAATATAATGTGTATAAACATTGCATAGACCCGGAATAACAGCAGTCATACTCTGCATCCCGTAAGATGCAAACTCCTAGGAGCAAAGGCAGAGCCCAATAAAATTACTCTTCATCTTAAAGTATATTATCATTCAACTTGCTCTTACTGCACAGTCATAAGTTTGAATTATCAGTGTAAGAGGTTTCTCTTAGCCAAATTCTTCCTAATGATAAAAACTTAGGATACAAGATACCTTGATGAGAAGTTAGAGCCATAACTCTGCACTCTAATTAGGCAAGTCATGATCTATGAACATCTTAATGATTGCATTTGCAGGGGTAGAATCTTATTACTAAAATACAAATATTTTTATCAATTACCTAAAAATGATGATGGGTGGACATTAGCTAACCAGAGTAGTTATTCCTAGATCCAAGTAATAAGATATTTGTTGATTATGTCGTTTTAGAATCTTTTTCAATACTTCCTGATTGTAAACAAAATCATAAGTGAGGATAAAACACAGAATTCCCAACATGTGATATATTTTATTTAAACTGTTTACATGAGTTTAAGATGCTAGGTACTTAAGAGTTATCTGTTATTTAATCTATAAAACCTTTTAAATTATTAATACATAAATACCAATAAAATAATTTCAATATGACTACCATTCCCTTATAGTTTTAGTTTGGCCCTTATACCACCAGTGTTTCATAGTCACGTATAACCATTACTTTCAAGAAGTATGAAAATCTAGCCATCTTCAAAAAACAAACCAAACCCATTGCCATTGAGTTGACTGAGATTCACAGCCACCCTAGGACAGAGTAGAACTACTTACATAGGATTTCCAAGGCTGTAAATATTTATGGAGGATCCCTGGTGGTACAGTGGTTAAGAGCTCAGCTGCTAATCAAAAAGTCAGCAATTCAAATCCACCAGGTGCTCCTTGGAAACCCTATGGGGCAGTTCTACTCTGTCCTATAGGGTTGCAATGAGTCAGAATAGACTTGACGACAACGGGTTAATTATTCATGGAAGCAAACTGCCACATCTTTCTCCAGTGGATCCAGCTGGTGGGTTCGAACTGCCAACTTTTCAATTGGCAGTTGAGTGCTTAACCACTGCACATCCAGGGCTCCTTCTAGTCATCTTAACGAAAACCCACTGCTGTCGAGTTTGTTCCAACTGATAGTGAGCTTATAGGACAGAGTAGAACTGCCCTATAAGGTTTCCAAGGCCATGAATTTTTACGGAAGCAGAATGCCACATCTTTCTCCTATGCTAGTCATCTTGAAAAAAAAATTTAGGAAGGATAAATTTAGAAGGTGCTAGATCATATGAGTCGGAATCAACTTGATGGCCATGGGTTTTAGAACACAGAGATAGTGATTTTTTTCCTCTTCACCAAATATGAAAAAATTCAGGAATTCACATTTAGGTATTTTATTTTTAACTTACTGCTTGAACAGCCTCCCGAAGTCTTCGTCCAGACATGGTCCTGAGTCAAGAAAACAGAATTATCTAAGTGTTTTCCTACTTAAAATGTGGTTACAGTATACAGAAAGCCTTGTAGTGAAAGCCAAAAAGTTACCCTGGCTCATTACACAGCAGAGAAGTATGCAGGAACTCAATGACCATGCAAAGCGAAAACTGGACTTTTTTTTTTTTCTTGTCTGTCCTATCTTTAAAATATATTTAAAAACAAATCCAAATCTGAAAACAGTCAACTAACCAAAGGAAAGAAACAGAATCAGGGAATATCACTGGCAAAATATCACAAACATTTTTCATTCACTGACTCAACAAAATATATTGGTTACATTCTATGTTATAAGAACCAAAACAGGTTAAGAATCTACTGTTCCTGTCCACAAGGAACTGATCATTTCACTCATTTACTTAACCCTTCAACCAAACACTGAGCACTTTCTGTGCACCAGGCCCACTTCTAGGTGCTAAGGATTCAGCAGTATGGAGCTTACATTCCACTGAGGGAAGATAGTCAATAAGCAAATTAAAAATGAGGCGATAATAAGTGCTATGGAGAATAATAAAGCACAGTAAGAATGAAAGGGCATGGTTGTGGTCTTGGTGGTGATGTGGTTGTGATGATGGTTATAGAGTATAACCTGGACTGACATCTTTGTTAAAGTGAATTTTGATCAGAGAATTGAAGGAATAAAAGAACCACCATAAGGACAACCAGAGGGAGAGTATTCCACGCAGAGGGCATCATAAGTTCAAAGATCCTGAGAAAAGATCATGCTTGGTGAGTCTGGGACCTGCAGTGAGACCAAGGTGGCTGAAGTAGCAGTAAGTAAGACATGGCTGAAGTAGAGTACTAAGAAATCAGATAAGAGAGGTTGCCAAACACCAGATCAAGTAGGGGCTTGTAGGATATTAAATGGGTTTGAGGATTAACTAGAGTGAGATGGGAACGTGTATTGGAAGGTTCTGATGGGGCAGTGACATGATCTAACTTATGTTTTTAAAATGGATTACTCTGGCTACTGTGTAATTGAGGAAAGACAATAGAGAGGCAAGGAGGAAAGCAGAGACCAAAGAGGAGGTATTGCAACAATCTAGGTGAGAGATAACGGTGGCTTAGACCAGAGAGAAAGTGGTAGAAAGTGTTGGGTAGAATGCATAGAATTTGCTGATGGATTGAGTTAGAGAAACGAAAAAAAGAAAGGTTCAAGTATGACTCCAAAATTTAGGGCCTGTGCAATTGGAAGGATATAAAATTACCATTGACTGAGATAGGAAAGGCTGCATACAGAGCAGCTTTAAAACATCCCTCTGTATTTTTAATGCCTAAACTAATTGTTCCAAGAACCTATATTTTAAGGTTATTTCAAGTCTTTCTGCTGACATTCTAATTCACAGTCTCATTTAGAGTAAAACCTGTGAAAGTGGGAACCTTTGTAAAGCAGAAACCTGTCAGTAATGGAAAGTTCAAATATTTTCCACTAAAACAAGCAATAGAAAAATGGTAAGACTGCACCCTGTCAAAAGCAGAAGTTTTCGAGAACTGGCAAAACAAGATAGTCCCATAGAGTTCCAGCTCTCACAGATTTCGCTGTAATTTGGAACAATAAATTTTCACATTTTCATGTTTGCTTCAATGATGCCTGGAGTTACCCCACCAGTAGCAGGTGTAGACAGACTCCTTCTTCAGAGGCCCCTCAACAAAAGAGGGCAGGAATTTTTGTCACTCTTGCCAAACCTAATGCAGCAGGATCAAAGGGGTAATATAGAATTATCTGCCACTGATGAAAAGTGGTGACAACAGAAACACACACAAGAAACATGTAACTAAGAAATACAAAGAACTTACGTAAGCTCCCCTGGGATGGCAGCTATGGCCAAAGACCCGAGAGTAATAAGCTGAACATCAACAATATCTGGGTGCCAAGGGTGAGGTTTGGTCAGCTGAAAACACAAAAATTGTGTTAGGAATATTATTTTTTCTACGGTTAAGAGACAGATGATGTTCACTAAAATTCCTTTATTAAAGAATTTAAAATGTTTTCAACTGGTTTTGGTCTTTCATCCTAGGTTTTCTTTCTCATCCATGATGTAGTATTAAATACTCAATCTGGGTATTTCTGTTTTGGTCATAACATTTGAATCTCAAATGCCAATGCCCCATGAACGTGGATTTATTTTCTCATTAGTGAGGTTTTAGGTGGATTTCTTATTGTGGAATCAATCACGACATGTAACAGACAACTGAGGTTCTCCTAGAGTACTGTGGTGACTTTCCTTACATAAAATTAGAGAGTCTTTTCCAGGAATTCCATGATTTAGAATAGGTTAGTTTAAGGATTTCTCTTTTTACTCGATCATACAACTTTAAGTTTTCAGTTCTCAAGTCTTGCTTTATTTTCCAAAGTCTCTCCAAAAGGATCTATCCTTTTCCAAACTCAGATTGGCGTAGAACCTTCTCCTCCGTTTCCTTCCTTTCCTCTTTCCTACGAATTTCAATTTCTATTTAAAAATTTTCTATCTTGGCAACACATGTTTTTATGCACACTGGATGATCTTTAAACATTTAGAATGTCAAAGCACTGTTCCAAAGCAGTGATAATAGAAGATTGCTTTAGTTAACAATGTTGCCTGAATCTAAAAGAGTTGAGACATGACAATGTTCTTTTATACATAACCAGTGATAGTCTCCTCTTCAGAGAATTATATGTAGACTCTCTTCCTAGAGCCAATATAAATGAATTCTGAATAAGACAAATGTTAATCTTATCTGTCCTTCCCAACTATTCTAATCATTACTTTTATTTATCATAGATGCAAAAAACTAGATCAGTATATGTAATAATCATGCCCCTTATTCCTTAGATTAAGACTCATAACAGCCATATTTTAAGTTAATCCACGTAAAAATTTAATGTGAGAATAGCTAAATAACATTTCCTATGTCAATAGAAATCTACCATTCATTATCTGACAATTTACAAATTAAAACACGAAATATGTTAATTTCAATATGATAATTAACCTGCGTTACCTCGCCAGTGTGAAGAAGGATTGGCTTTGGCTTATGACATTCTTTGATTTCTTCAGATGGCTTGCCCAGGATTTGGTCCCGAATGGTGTCCCAAAAAGGATCCCCTTCTGTTTTCCCTATTAGAAATGTTATATTTAATCTGATTTCTTGAACCAACCCTGTGGAAAAGTCATCATTTCCATGAATATTGTACAGAAATTCTTCTAAGAGTTTCAGAAATATTACTAAGGTTGTTGCTGAATGAAGTCAAACAGTTTAAAAATATCCTGTACATCCTAAAACAGGAATATTTAATTAATTAGATCCTCATGGCAGTCAGTACACTAAAAGAATACATTTTTTCAACATCCTTAACGTTGTATTTCTATTGCTCTTGCTCACCCATGTTGAAAATAAAAACAATCTAAAATAATTAGCTCTAGATACATGACGTCCTTTGTCGTTAACTGAAAGGTTGGAGGTTGAAGTCCACCCAGAGCCACCTCAAAAGAAAGGCCTGGCAATCAACTTCTGAAAGGTCAGCCGCTGAAAATTCTGTGGCGCACAGTTCGACACACATGGGTTCGCCATGAGTCAGAATTGACTCAACAACAATCAGTGGTGATGGTTGAACGTTATACTTAATGGTGAAAGGCTGAATGTTTTTCCCCCAAGATTGGGAACAAGACAAGGATGTCTACTCTTGCTACTTCAATTCAACATGAACTGGAGGTTCTAACCAGGGCAATTAGGCAAGAAAAAGAAACAAAAGTCACCCAGGTTGGCAGAAATATGTAAAAACTATCTCTATGTATACAGGACTTGGTCTTATATACATAAAAAAAAAAAACTAAAAGAACCCACCAAAAAACTATTAGACCTAATAAATGAGTTCAGTAAGATTTTAGGATACATTATCAATTACAGAAAACAATTTTATTTCTATATACTTGCAATGAACAATTTAAAAATTAGAAAAAGAAAATTCCATTTACGATAGGAACAAAATGAAAAAACAAGAATAAATTTAACAAAAAAAGCGCAAAATTTATACACTGGAAACCACAAAACATTGTTGAAATAAATTAAAGAAGATCTACCCTATTTTTTCACATATAGCGTGCCCACGTAAATAGCAGGAATGCACTTACATAGCACAGAAATAACTAAATTATGTTAAAAGTTCTGACATAACTGCGCTGCCCCCATGCACTTGAAGTCCATGTCTCATGACATTTCACAAAGCTAATCTGAGCCTCCTTCGATAGTCCAAAATGTTACTTTTGATCATGTGTGTATAATAAAGGTATAACCCGTGGTCAGGAAGTCATGGATCGAGTTTGGTAGTGCCCCAGTAATTGGAAAATAAGCACTTGAGACTGTGTGTTTGGTCTGGGGCAGTTTGCGTCCTGGCCTGAGAGTGGTGGAGCTCCTCGTAGTAGATCTGCACCCTGGTATGTCGCAGCAGAGACAGGTGAGAGAGCCGGGTGGAGTGCTGCCACTGGGCTGCCACAGCCCAAGCATGGGTTGGTCCCACAATGGGTGGGGGCCATTGTCCGTGTGCGCCCAGGTGTGCAATGCTGGCTCCTTGTGAAGCCAGGTGGCAGGATGGTACAGGTATGGCCCCTGGCCCCGGGACTCCCCAGGCGGCCAGTCAGACCCGTGTCGTCTGAGCACGGGACGCGTAACCTCTCTGCACCCACGCCGTCATGCCCACCCCATGGCATCAGCGCGGGCAGGAGGGCCAAACGGCATGAGCTTGACAGCTAGCAAGCCAGACGTGGGGTGGAATGAACGCAGCTGTGGAATGCTGGCCTCACCTGCCTGCATAGCTTCTCTGGCCCAGAGTGCGTACAGACCGGCGAACCATCTGGACTGGGGCCTGGCTGTTTCCAGGGCGCAAAAAGTGATTTCTTCCTGCATTGGGGAAAGCAGTTTGTGGAGCAGGGAAGGAATCCTGCCAGGAAAGGGGCTGCTTTAGAAATTCGAGGGCAGGCTGGTGAGGATCTGTTGCTTGGAACCAAACCTCTCCTCAACAGACACTAAGATAAAGATCTAACATTGAATTCCTTGGACAGAAAAAAAAAATTGAAGTTAGCAACATATGAAAAAAAGATTGGCTTAGCGCACTCATGAAAATAACGCATGGGGTGTTGTGCTGTATGCAAAAACATTTTTTAAAAAAACCCACTGCCGTTGAGTCAATTCCGACTCATAGGGACCCTATATGACAGAGTAGAACTGCCCCATAGAGTTTCCAAGGAGCGCCTGGCAGATTTGAACTGCCGACCTCTTGGTTAGCAGCCGTAGCACTTAACCACTATGCCATGAGGGTTTCCAAAAAACATATAACTATGTGTTATTTGGATAAAAATATGGTAAATAAATGAGAAAACATGCCATATTCATGGATCAGAAGACCAAATATTGTTTAAATAACAATACTACACAGATTGATCTACAGATTCAACCCGATCCCTATCAGAATCTGGGCTGACTTCTTTGTAGAAATTGACAAACTGATTGTAAAATTCATACAGAATTGCAAGGGACCAAAATGATCTTCAAAAAGAACAAAGTAGGAATATTCATACTTCCAGATTTCAACACTTACTACAAAGCTAAGTAACCTAGACAGTGTAGTAGTGGCACAAGGATAAATATGTATAGATCAATGGAACAGAATTGAGAGTCTAGATATAAAACCGTATGTCTACAATCAATTGATTTTTTGACAAGGGTGCTAAGACTGTTTAATGGGAAAAGAATAGTCTTTTCAATAAATGGTACAGGGACAACTGGGTAACTACATGCAAAAGAATGAAATTGGATACTTCACACCATAAAAAGAATGTACCTCAAAATGGATCAAAGACCTAAATGTAAGAGCTAAAAACTCTAAAATTCTTAGAAGAAAACATAGGGGTAAATCTTCATGACCTCAAATTTGGCAAAACATTCTTAGATATGACACAAAAAACACAAGCAACAAAAGAAAAAAATAGACAATTTGGACTTCATGAAAATTAAAAACTTCTGTGGTTCAAAGATGTCTCCCACAGAATGGGAGAAAATATTTACACATCATATATCTAATAAAGGACTTATATTTAAAATACATAAAGAACTTCTACAGCTCAATAATTAAAAAAATCTAACTTAAAAATGGGCAAAGGATTTGAATAGACATTTCTCTAAGGAAGATATACAAACGGCCAATAAACACATGAAAAGAGGTTCAGCATCATTAGTCATCAGGTAAGTGCAAATCAAAATCACAATGAGATACCACTTCGCACCCACTACCAATAAACCAGCCGCCATCAAGTTGATTCCAACTCATGACAGCCCCACGTATATCAGAGTAAAATTGTGCTCCATAGGGTTTTCATGGCTCATTTTTCAGAAGTAGATCTCCAGGCCTTTCTTCTGAGATGCCTCTGGGTGGACTTGAACTGACAACCTTTTAGTTAACAGCTGAGCACTTAACCATTTGTACCACCCAAGGACTCCTCACACTCACTAGGATGGCTATAATCAAAAAGCCAGGTAATAACAAATCTTGGCAAAGATGTAGAGAAATCAGAACCCTCATATATTCCTGGTGGGAATATAAATGGTGTAGTTACTTTGGAAAACAGTCTGACAGTTCCTGAAACAACTAAGTACAGTCACTATACTACACCTGAGGTCACCATGAGTCAGGATCGGCTCAACAATAACAATAATAATGATATAACACAGCAATTCCACTCCTAGTTGTATACCCAAGAAAAATGAAAACATATGTTCTCATAAAACTCATACATGAATATTCAAAGCAGCATTATTCAGAAAAACCAAGAGAAGGAAACAACCCAAATGCCCATCAATGGGTGAATGAATAAACAAAATGTGGTATATCCATGCAATGGAATATTACTCGCTCAAAGGAATAAAGTACTGATATATGTTACAACATGGATGAACATTGAAAACATTATACTAAGTAAAAGAAGTCAGACACATAAGGACAAATACTGTATAATTAGACTCATGAAATGTCAAGAATAGGGAAATCTATAGAGACAGAAAGTAGTACTTGCCAAGGGGTGAGGGGAGGCTTTTGAGAGCTAGCTGGTGATAACTAAGGGGTACAAGGTTTCTTTTGGAGGTGATGAAAATATTCTAAAACGTACTGTTGTCATGGTTTCATATGTCTTTAAATATACTAAAAACCATTGGATTGTATACTTTAAATGAGTGAACTATACAGTATGTGAATTTTATTTCAATAAAGCAGTTTTTAAAAAATGATTGTTTTAGAGTATTAGACCAAACTAGATGAAAGATTACTAGGCAGTGGGTAAGAGCTATGGCTGCTAACCAAAAGGTCAGCAGTTCGAATCCATCAGGCACTCCTTGGGAACCCTGGGGGGCAGTTCTACTCTGTCCTATAAGGTCGCTATAAGTCAGAATCAACTCAACGGCAACAGGTTTGGTTTTTCGGCTTGGTATGACGTCAAATAGATCATAATTGCAACTGTATTTCTTAATTTTTTTTTAATTAATGGCTCTAAAATATATATACATAAAAGAGAAGAATAAAAGACAAAATGTTCCCTGTAGGTGATATTCTTTTCAATGTTTTCCATTTTCTCTACTTTACAATGCATATTACTTCAGTGATAATCATGATAAAACTATAAAAGCTAAAATAATTAGGCATTTCAGTGGTAAATTTGTGGAAATATACACAAGGAGAGAACCTGGGACTACATGCCTTAGGCTCCTAGGGGCCTCTACCGGATGAAGACCAGCTCCATTAAAGGCATCAGGAAAGTGAACACTAACAACCAGATGGTCGATCCTCTTCATATCACTGAAGGTACGATTCTCCTCCCCACTGTCTCAACCCTACTCCAGCCCCAACTCAATTTAAAATTAATCATCTGTAGATTGAAATGCAAAAGGAATCTGTCTCTGATTATATTTGAATTAATGGAAAGCCAAATTACAAAGGGTCCTCTATCCTTGGGAAAATCTGAGCTGTCATATGCAAACCTGCAAAACCTGCACACCCTTGGGTTCAAAAATAAAAATAACAAATGTCTGGCTGCAACTAAAACTTAGCGGGGAACAGAACCCTGAAGCCTCATGTCTTAGTTATCTAGTGCTGCTATAACAGAAATATCACAAGTAGATGGCTTTAACAAAGAGAAATTTATTTTCTTACAGCCTAGTAGGCTAGAAGTGCAGATTCAGGGCGCCAGCTCCAGGGGAAGGCTTTGTGTCTCTGTCTGCTCTGGAGGAACGTCCTTCTCATCAATCTTCCCCTGGACTAGGAGCTTCTCCTTGAAGTAACCCTGGGTCCAAAGGATGTGCTTGACTCCTGGTGCTGTTTTCTTGGTGGTATGAGGTCCCCCACTCTCTGCTCACTTCCCTTCCCATTTATCTCTTGTAAAATAAAAGGAAGTGCAGGCCACACCCCAGGGAAACTCCCTTTACTTTGGATCAGGGATGTGACCTTAGTAAAGGTGTTACAATCCCACTCTAATCCTCTTTAACATAATCTAATCTTGCCTCATTAACCACAGGAAGAGATTAGGATTCATAACACATACGAAAATTACAATCACAAAATGGAGTACAACCACACAATACGGGGGAATCATGGCCTAACCAAGTTGACACATATTTTGGGGGGACATGATTCAATCCATGACAGTCCACTCTTTGGCCCCCAAAATTTCATGTCCTTGACACATGTAAAACACATTCACTCCATCACAGCAAAATTCTTAAATCAACTCCAAGTCCAAAATCGAAAAAATTCCTCTTCATCTGTGAAATCTAGAATACAAGTTATCTGCTGCCAAAGTACAATAGCAGAACAGGCACAAGCTAGACATTTCCATTATAAATGGGAGAAATCGGAGGAAAAGGAGGAATAATAGGCATCAAGCAAGTTAGCAGAACACATCACATTAGCCCTTAAGGCTTTGAAGATAATCCTCTGTTCTCCAAGATAATTTACATAATGGCCCTGCCTTCCAGATTCTAGGTATTGGCCACACTCTGCATGTTCTGAGTAGAGGTCCCTTGGCCCTGGGCTTCAGCTTCACCTTCCAAGCCCGTTGAGACAGCAACTCTGCTCCCTAAGCTTTAAGCACAACATTCCCCTAGTCCATTTGAGTGGCAACTCCACCCTTAGAAATACCAGAGGCCATGGCTCCACGCTTCGAGACCCTAGAGGTGCTGGTCATACCCTTTGATACTCAGCAACTCAGCTCCCTGTGTTCCTTGTCTCTTTAGCTTCAGCTTCTTGGTTCCTTGGCCTCTTGGTTCCTCAGGCCTTTCTGCCTGCATCTGCCCCCCTGGGTCAAGTGTTCCAAAGCTCAGTAGCTCCACCAATTAAGTGCCCGTAGGCACCCCACTCTGACAAGAAGCCTCTTGCGCACAGGCACTCAACTGTCTTGCTCCATGGGTCGGCTCCAGCGCTGCTTCTCACTGAACTCCTGGTTCTGCTGCTGCCAGTCCTTTGCTGCTGCCGGTCCTCTGCTGTTGCCAGTCCTCTGCTGCTGCTTCTCACCATCTGCACCATGTCTGGCGGTAACAGTTCTCCTCACTTCCTTCTGAGTCCTCTATCCATTCACAGTTTCAAAACCATTTCCACATTTTAGGTACCTGTTAGAGCAACACCACACTCCTGGTACCAAATTCTGTCTTAGTTATCCAGTGGGAATATTGGGAATCATGGCCTAACCAAGTTGACATATATTTTCAGGGGACGGAATTCAGTCCATGACACCTCAGTACCCAGAACCAGAGATTTCATCAGACTCTACTCACCCTGTGTAAAATTGAGGCCTCCAACTCCATCAACTGTGCCGGCTGCAAAGCTGTAGCACAATGCTGGTTTACAGGTTTTTGCCTAAAAGAGAGGTTTTAAAAACAAAACAAATAAGCAGAAAAGAAAATAGAAGTTAAGCTGCAAGTAAATAACGAGATCAGCCCAGAGCTTTTATTCTGGTGACACAATTAGAGTGACTCAGTGACACTTACGGTATGTGTGGAATTGAGCCAGATGGTGACATCTGTCATATTCACCCACTGGTGAGCAGAAGCAAGTGGTCCAGTTACCTCCTAGGAAGCAGAGTCATAGAGTTCCTAGAAAACCCACACAGGCTTGGTGTTACAAGTAAAATCAACAACACAAATTCTACCATATCTACCCAATAAGCAACAATTTCAGAAAGCAGTTCTCAGCAAAGCTGTTGTCTTCCTGGCTGCTTAGAAATAGTCTGCTACCCATGTAAATGCAGCTAGCAACCCCAGTTGCTTCCCAGAAGCTTGAAAGCCCCAAGACTGTTAACCTGTGTCTACTCACACAAATCTGAGACTCCAGTGAAAGAGGCAGTGGCACAGATGGCCGCAATCTCACTTGAAAGACAGTCAAGAAAATTTAAGATTATGAGTACCAGTACCAGTTGCCACTGAGTCAATTCCTACTCATGGTGACCTCATGTGTATCAAAGCAGAACTGTGCTCCAAAGAGGTTTCAATGGATGATTTCTTTTAAGTAGATTGACAGGCCTTTTTTTCAAGGTTCCTATGGGTGAACTTGAACAGCCAACCATTCAGTTAGCAGCAAAGCGTGTTAACTGTTTGCACTGCCCAGGGACTCCAAGATTAGGAGGATTAGCCAAATTAATTTCTTTGCCAGAATGAGTCTATCTTCAGGCTTCCCCCATGGAGTATCCCTCTCAGAACCCTCAAGTCCTCTAACATGGCTGGTACCAAGGGATGGCCTGAAAGATATCAGGCTCTATATAATCTGCATCAGCCCCAGACCAGCCCCACATCTGCTCTTAATTTTTTTCAATATGGCCAATTGATGCCTTTTCAATCTTATGGAAATTGTGAGTAAAAATATGTTTAGAAACTTCTGTTTTTATTGATCTTCATCATACAATACAGGCACACCCACTAAGCACAAGTCCCTTTGCCTGACACCTAGCCCATTTCCATTCTGTCCGCATCCCAGTTTTGAGAACCATACGTGAGCTCCCATTAGTAGCACCAGCTGCAACCTGTCTTCCCAATGAAGAGGGAGATTGTACCTTCTGAGAAGAGAATACAGAATGTGGGGCAAATCACTGTGGCTCCCAGGCCCATAAAAAAAAAAAAAAATTTTTTTTTTTTTTTGGCCCATAAACAGTAACAAAATCTCTGACACCGAAGTGTGTCATTGGCACACACCCTAAATAGAATCTCTTAATTTAGAATCATCCACTGATAATACCACAGTAATTAAACTGCAGCAAGTAGGCTGGCTGGTGCCACCAACTTTGATGTTTTTTAAAGTGCTTTTGTTCTTCCTTAATTGCTCCTGAAACAGTTTAGATCCTTGGAACAAAACATTTACTTACACACACACACACACACACACACACGACAGAGGTATGAGTAAACTATAAAGAGGAAGGGATTTAACTCTGTATCATACCAACTTAAGGTCACCATTTTTCTTTTTAAGAAATCTGTCTCCACAGAAACGGACACAAAAAATGGAACACAAAATTTAGGAGAGAGATGAGGTTAGGGTAATTCATAGTAATCTCACTGGGGACCACTTCTCTCTCCATCAGAAATTTTTAAGAAAAGAAGAAAAATGGATAATCTCTGCCACATCAAAGAATGCTAGGAATTAACTTGAATTCAAATTGTGAGAACTGGGAGTTGGGCCTCTCAGCTTTGCTTTCTCACCAAAGGAATAGTTAGAGGTGGTCAGATGACTTAGCAGGCATAAGCCTGAGAGAATTCTGAGAACAGCCTGCCTAATTTGGATCAGTCTGGTTTTATCTGAGGCCACATTAGTTGAAAACCTTACTGTATCACCCCACTCTCTGAAGCAAGTGCTCTGACTAAAATAGAATGTTTTCCCAATGACTTGGTTTTAAATGTACTTCCTGTAAGAAGCCAAACCCGAGCATTCAGAGAGAGGATCTTGTGTGGCTCATGAAAGCAACCTCCTTAACTGACGTGTAACTTCATTCACTCTGCCAGATTCCCCAGCACTGCCCAAGCTCTTGCTGTCTTTCTTAAAAATATTGACTTCCTAATGAACAGTGTCAGCAGATTTTAAAGAATAATTTTAAATGAAGGTGAAAGGAACTGGGCCCATGACTTACCTTGGCTCTCTGATATATGGATCGTCCTATAATTTGTGTGCTGTCAAGCATATCATTTCCAGGTCCTGTGGCAATGCACATAGCAGGCTGGAAAAAAAAACAAGGAAAGATGCCTTCTTACAGAAAAAAGCGATTATTTTAAGGAATGGGAAATTAAAACTGAACCTCAGCAAATAGATTTTTTTAAAGCCACGTTGAATCGTTTTTTTCCAGAAATTCTCTCAATTTACAGACTAAAAAAAACAAACCAAACCCGTTGCCATCGACTCATAGCGACCCGATAGGACAGGGTAGAACTGCCCCCATAGGGTTTCCAAGGAGCTTCTGGTGGATTTGAAATGCTGACCTTTTGTTTAGCAGCCATAGCTCTTAACCACTACATCACCAGGGTTTCCATTTACAGACTAGGATAAACAAAATCATGCATGGAATTGGAGCAGTAACTGTCTTCAGAAATTATCTATTCCAGCACCTTCCTTTTAAAGATAAGGAAATTGAGGCTCAGCTGGGTTAGAAGTAGCCAAGACTCGAAGCCAGGTCATGCCATTTCCTGCAGTCTTTCTACGTAGTTAGTTCCCATCTATGACTCTTGCTCATGATCACCTTAAATTGAAACTCAGCTAAAATTATATTGGAACAACTAGCTGGCCCTTTGGAAAAAATCAATAAATAAATTTGGCTCTATATTTTACTTCTTACATCAAAAAAATTTGAGATCAATCAAATACTTAAATATTAGAAATGGAATGGATAGATAAATACAAAGCAAGAGGTGTGAGAGTAGGAACTTCTGGGACGAGCAGAGGGTTGAAGGGAGAAAGGCAATTTGCGACTTTGACTTTTTACTACTCACTGCTTCCAAGTTGTTTGAATTTTTACAGCAAGATTTTTTAATTATGTAATTTAAAAAGAAAGAAAAGCAATTTCGATCTTAAATTAAAAAAAAAAAAAAAAGACCCTGTCGACATTATAGGGAGCCCTGGTTGCACAATGGTTAGGCACCTGACTGCTAACCAAAGGGTTAGTGGTTCAAACTTACCCAGCCACTCCGTGGAAAAAAGACCCAGTGATCTGCTCCCATAAAGGTTAACCCCAAAACCAAAACCCATTGCTATCGAGTCTATTCCAACTCATAGCAACCCTATAGGACAGAGCAGAACTGCCTCATACGGTTTCCAAGGAGCACCTGGTGGATTCGAACTGCCGACCTCCATAAAGATTACAGCCTAGAAAATTCTGTGGGGCAGTCCTGCTCTGTCACGGGGGTTTGTTATAAATCAAAATTGACTCAGTGACACCTAACAACAACAACATAGACTTATAAAAAAAAAAAGACTTATAATCAGTAAGAAATGTTTCAGGCAGGCAGGTTTTGGTAACAATTTGTGACTTGAGAAATGCCAAGACAAAATGTTTCAGATTGTCCAAGTTTAGGATATTTAATCTCTGACATTTACTAAATGGTTTTTCCATTCAAAAAACTTAAGTCAATAAGTAGAAAAATATAATTTTACCCAACTGAAATTTAGGGGTTTTGACAAGGAGGGTACTTTTGAGAAGAGCAGGTGCTAGAGGTAAGTAGGCCAGTATATGCTTGAGGAAAACATATTTGTAAATTACTGGTGACTATCCAAAGTAATATGTACATGAGATGCAAAAGTAAAGGTTTTAGGTGCCACAATTACCTACCCCGCCAATGGGACAAGAGCTATTGAAGTTATCACAGGACTCTCCAGTGTTGATGCAATGTGGGCCAAGAATATTGGGGGACACATCTCTCAGGTTTGATGAAGCAAAAGCTGCTACATATGGTCCCTGCCAAAGAAACATCCGATTGCCTTTTATGCTGTCTTCTTTTCTACAGTAACTTCCATTAAAAATGCAAACATTCAGTCCACTCTGGTGAACTATGCAAAATAATTTGCAGACAGTAAAAGGAGTATGTACAATGTTATGAAAAAAATTATTTCTGAAAAGACTCACACTGCAGTCAGTGTATGTATTATTACTGAAAATGTCCCCATTTCCAATAAGTTGTTTCAAGTTGGACATGTTCAAACTTCTGCCTCAAAACAGAGACATTTTGACAAGAAACACTGTGCAAAAACAAATCCTAAAATGCTGACCCATCAGTCTAGCCTCTGGTGTTTTCGCTGAAACTCGGAGATTCATTTGCCCTTTAAAAGTAAATATGGGCTTAAAAAGGAAAGAGCAAATCTACATTTTCCTATTACAAAACTGAACCCAATGTACCATCCACTTTCCTGACCTGCCCACTCTATATCTTTTCTCTATCTTTTCACCATGAGGTAAACAGCGCATAACCTTTTAGAATGGGGCAAGCCATTATCCTCAACCCAACTGGTCTATGAATCCACCTTAAATGCCTTAGATTTCTTAGGGAAAGAGATAAGCAAATATTAGCGGGCAGAAGTCTTTTTTGATATGAAAATGATAATTTATCCAAAGCGCTTAGCACCCAGCCAGTAATCATAAATATGTACCTACTTTCTTTTCCCTAAAACTACAGGCTAAAATGGCGGGGGGGGGGGGAGGAGGTGGGGTGGTGGGGTGAGGCTGAGTTATATCAACAAAGGAGCTAAGAGATCAGGCTGAATGTTACTGGGGCTTTATAACAGAAAATTTATTCTGGCCAAGGTCCTGGGCCTCTCACCTGTCCCTTCCCCCATCTTCTGCATTTGGGGTTTGGATGCTGGGGTCAAAAAGGGCAAGGTCCTTACTCCCACTTAACTCTCTGTAGTCATTACTTTATGCAGAGCTGAGGAGCTTCCTGGGGTGCATAGACTGGGTTCCTGGCCCTCCATCTCTGATTCTGTCACTCACTGGGTTTCAAAGTTACAAAAACATTTTTGGATTAGGATTGTCGCTGGCTTAGGCTGTATTGCAGGAAAGCAGAATAGGGTCCTTGAGAAGACATTCATCATTAAGAGGGAAGTCTGGGCCAGTAAGATCCCAGGACTCATCCCTCGTCCTCATTCAGGGCTCTAAGACACTATTTTCAGAAGGTTCTAAATACCTTTTACAACTCTGAAAACAAAAGTAAACATCAACACAGTCTGTCATATTTCCAGGTTGATCAAAACCATTATATATTGCAAAAATCTTGAACTTGCCCCCTTTACCCAACTAATTATAACTTTCTGAAGCCATCAATATAAGTAGTATATAAAACAAAGAGTAAATAGTTTATTAGTCATTTTTTAATTTTTATTTCCCAATTGGGGGGATGGCGAGATCTTTCTGTCAAGAATATCAGTATGTGAGGTTCATGATGACACGTTATTCTGGAGATTTTAATCAGCTATTCTTAACATAGCATAAATGATGACACTTAATGAATCAGTATGAAGCATCCAAAGACATAACTTCTCACCTCTCCAGGTAGATATCCTCTGTTCATCTCTTGCTCAAAAAGGTAAGATGCATAGCCCATATTGTCACTATTTACAAGATGGTTGCTATTGTTCATGCTGACTGGGTGGATGGCAAACCAGCTGTACAAAGCAAGAAGGCTAAATTAATTAAGCAAAAACAGAGAACTGGGGAGAAAAGCAATGACTAGTATGTAAGTTTTCTCCAGGTGCAAAAAAAAAAAAAATTTAATGATAGGCATTCCACATTTAGGTTCTTTCATTGTCAAAGAGCTCAAAGTACAAATAAGGTACTCAAAAAGCCTGATCATTTATTTATATTAAAAATATAAAACACTGTTTTCATGAATATTTCTTCATTACTATCTTCATTATAAGCTTTTAACAAAAGCAGAGACTGATAAGTTGCCAGATAATATACCTAAAGAATTGTATAGGGATAGGCCTTGTCCTTTAAGACAGGCATATGCATAATAATTATTCACATCAATCCATGTCAATCCAATAAACATTAACTGAGCGTTTGCTGTGTGCCAAACACAGGATAAACTGTGGTTGACTCCCAGAATCTCACAGACAGCAGAGATGTGAACAAATGCCTTTAACACAGTGTGACAAATGTTATAAAGAAATAGGCATAAAGTGTTAGGGGACCACAGAGGAGGCTGCAATAAATTCTTAAGGGTGTTTCAAGGAGAGGGAACAGCGGAATAAATGCACAGAGGCGTGAAAGAGGATGTTATGCATAATTCAATATATCCTTATGCATAGTAATACCTTGTTTAAGTGGAGAGCTATTTGGAATACAAACAAATTTCCCATCTGTTACCTTATTTGAACCTCACAACAACCACGAGAGGTGGGCTGATATTACCTCCACTCTGCAGAGGGGGCTCAGGGAAGTAAAACGGCGGCCCAGTTGTCAGAGAGGGCCAAGACTCAACTCTAGGCCTTGTGACTCCTTGTCACAGTGGCTTTGTAGAATCAAACCTCCACAGAGGTGAAAAAGAAGACATTTGCAGAATAGAAGACAGTAAAGCATACTAAAAAAATACTAGAAGTCTCAAAAAAGAGATATGGCAGTTCATAAAGTTTCAGATTAAACTGGAATTTTAAGTAAAAATCCTTTGTTGATTCAATTCTTTACTGCAGGTTGTATAAGCATTTCAGTTTACATTCTTTCCTCAGTTATACAGTGCATAAAACTGAACATTTATTTAATGACTAAAGATTTTTAGGACTCCAAGGTCATCATTCCCAGATTCAGTTCTCATTGCCCAGCAGATGTCGATGTGGGTCAGATTCGGCAAGCTTGAAACCCACAAGTGCTGAGTAATTAACATAAGTGACTTTAGCTGGATGGCACAATAGAGAGTAGTATGGACTGTGGAGATCTGAAGGGACTTGCGTGATTTAAAGGCCAAGTGCTCCACTCAACTCCAGCAAAATGTTGCCTTACGGGAATGTAGGCCCAGTGCTGCCATATATTCCAGTTTTTCAAAGGAAGGCACAAATCCAGATTTTTATAAAATATTTCCTGATTTTAAAATGTCGAATCTAGTTTCTTCAACAAATACGTAGGATGAAAACAAAGAAGGAGTACCATCATAAATTAAGAGACATAAGACACATAGCCAACAAGTGCATTGTGTGGGTTCTGTTTGGATTCTAATTCAAATAAGCCACCTGCAAAAAGACTTTATTGATCCGATCAGAGAAAATTGAGTACAGACTAGGTTTTAGATCACATTAAGAAGCAATTTTTAATTTTGCTGGTTATATTAATAGGTTATGGTTATGTTTTTTTTTTTAAAAAAAGTCTTTATCTGATGGAGATACACGCTGAAATATTTATGGGTAAAATGATATGATATCTGGGATCTACTTTAAAATTCTCTAGCAAAATAAAGAAAATGGGGAAGAAAGGGAAATAGCGAAACAGAATGGCAGAATATTGCTATTTATTGAAGTTACATAGTTGTTACAGGAGGATTCATTACATTCATCATTCTAAATTAGTATACACTCAAAAATTTCCATAATAGTGTTTTTGTTTTTTAAATGTTGGCATCCATTTCAAATGTTTTTAAACACAGTGTCAGGCCAAGTCACCAGTCTGTAGGCTGGATTCAGTCCCTGAGATGTCTATTCACCACCGTGCAAAGGTATAGAGCTTCAGGATGAATATGTTCTAAGGTCATCCCCTAGAAGTTACTTTCAAGGCCTTGGTGGCACAATGCTTAAGTGCTCAACTGCTAACCAAAAAGTCAGCAGTGCAAAACCATTCAGTGGCTCTGCTGGATAAAGACCTGGCAATCTGCTTCTATAAAGATTGCAGCTGAAAAAACCCAATGGGGCGGTTCTACTCTATCACATGGGGTTACTATGAATTGAAAATTGACTTGACAGCACCTAACAACAACAAATATTTAAGAAAATCTTTCTATTAGTTTTTTGGGGGAGGGCAGGGACAGGGGAGGTGTCTTTTTCTCTTAAAATTCAAGTGCCAGGAATAATTCTCATCAACTAGTGTTTTCTAGTTAGTTAGATTCTGCTTCTTGGAAGTTTTACTCTATTTCAGAGAAGCCCTGGTGGTGCGATGGTTAAGGGCTTGATTGCTAACCAAAAGATCAGTGGTTCAAACCCACCAGCTGCCTATATGAGAGAAAAGACCTGGTGATCTGCTCCAGTAAAGATTTCAGCCTACAAAACTCTATGGGGCAGTTCTACTCTGTTCTGTAGGGTAGCAATGAATCAAAATCTACTTCACAGCATACAAAAAACAACAACAATTCTATCTCATTTGGAAGGCAAATGAGGCAGTAGCTGTGGCAGTTCCATGGCTCTCTGAGCAAAATATTTCTGTCTGATATGCTCACACTGATGTCAGCCAGATTCAGCCAGAATGAAATCTCTTCGGTGCAATCAAAGGAAACCCAAAGAGCAATTCTATCAGCACTATTACTTCACATTTATTAGGCCAAACACTTTATATACAGTATTTCATTTTATTCTTTTAAGAACCCTTTGAGGCAGGTACTATCATTATCCTCATTTTGCAACGAAGGAAATGGTCTCAGAATGGTGAAATAACCTAATCAAGGTCACACAGATGTACGTTAATTTACAGGCTATGAATTCAGGTTTGTCAAACTATAAAGCTCATGCCCTCATTTGCTACGGAATACTGGCTCTATTCCTTCTGTTCACTCACTTGTTCATTCAATACACATTTAGTTCACCTGATTTTATGCCAGCTCTGGGGACATAGAGACAAATGAGGCATCATCTTGCCCTTGAGGAATGCATCACAGAAGATATGACATTTATGTTGGGTCTTAAAAGATGGAACGAACTTTGTAAAAGGACCACTGAAGAAAAGGCAGGAGTTCCTGGGTAGTACAAAGATTTAATGCAGTCAGCTGCTAACCAAAAGGTTAGCAGTTCGAGTTCACCCAGAGGTTCCTTGGGAGAAAGGCCTAACAACCTACTTCTGAAAAATCAGCCATTGAAAATCCAATGGAACACAGTTCTACTCTAACACACCTGGGGTCACCACGAGTCAGAACTGACTCAGCAGCAACTGGTTTAGCAGGTGAAATAGAATATGCACAGGCATGGAGATGTGAAGGAGTACGTTGTAATCAGAGAATGGATAATCAGGGTGGCTGCAGCAGAATGGATATGGGCAAGGAAAGATGGCTATTGTTCCAGTAATTTAATCAATATAAGTTTACTGTTAGCCAAATGGGTTGTAATGGTTAATGTTATGTGTCAACTTGGCTAGGCTATGATTCTCAGTGGTTTGGCAGATATTATATAATCATCCTCCATTTTGTGATCTGATGTGAGCAGCCAATTAGTTGGAAGGGAAATTTCTTTCGGGATGTGGCCTGCATCTAGTATATAAATGGATGTTCTGGCAAAGCTTGCTCACTCTCTCAACCCTGCCATCTCCTCAGTGTCTGGCCTCCCGTTCTTGGGACATAAGCCAGCAAAGGTCTCTAGTCTGTTGCTTGACCCACAGATTTTGGACTCACAAACCCTTACAAGCCCATGGGCCAGCAGAGACTTCCAACCTGTCCCCTACCCATGGATTTGGGGCTTGCCAGATTCTACAATTGCATGAGCCATTTCCTTTAAATAAACTCTCTCTCTTTCTCTCTTTATATATATATGCTTCACTGGTTTTGCTCCACTAGAGAACCAGACTAAGACATGGGTGCATTATGTTAAACCCAAGGAAAACAGGAAGCATGTGTTCTGTGCTATCAAGTAACTTACAATGAGCTTTGATAATATCTGTGGAGAAAGTAAATGCTTGGAATTTTGGTCTACTAATTGGACTATTGACTTAAATTCTTATTTGTTTCATTTATCTTAGCCCTTAGGAAATAAGTTGAACTTTTTCTCTGCAAAATTGAAATTATGAATATTCAAATAAAATCATTTAAGAAAAGGAAGGTGTATTTTTCCTCCTGTGCCCCTTGAAATACTTACTATTAAAATATCAGGCTTGCAAGCAGTCATCCAAGGCACAACATTTGGTCTCTATCCATCTGGAGCAACAGCAGAAGAAGGTGAGTCAGGAATAGGAAAAAGATATGGATGTGTGGCTAATTGCCTCCATAAACAACTGCCTCCTTTGCCATGAGACCAGAAGAACTGGATGGTGCCTATCTACCGTGACTGGACATTTTGGTCAAAGACTAAGAAGAATCCTGATCAAAAGGGGAAAAAAGCAGAACAGAATTTCAAATTATCATGGACTCCAGACTTCCCGGAGCCATGAAGGTTAGATGAACACCTGAAACTATTGCCCTGAGATAATCTTCAAACCTTAAACCAAAAACAACCCCTGAAGCCTTCTTAAAACCAAACGATAGTTTAGCTTAAATAGTAAAAAATGTCAGCCTTGAGCATTATGCTCTTTTAAGAGCAGTCTATATGGGATCAAATTGACAACAGCAACCTGAAAGATTAGATAGGAACCTTAGGGAGCAGTAAATTTATGTTAATGGTTGAGGAACTACTCAGAAAAGGAGGGTGAGAATGTTTGCAGAACTCAAAGAATGTAATCAGTGTCACTAAACGGTACACATAGAAACTGTTGAATTGGTGTGTTTTGCTGTGTATATTCTCAACAACAAAATTAATAAAATTAATAAATATATATATCAGGCTTGTCACAGCAACCAATGTAGTATGGTAACAGATGAATATTTATAAAGATAGAGGGGTGGCCATTTTAATTTATAAAGGCTGTACTCACAATTTATCTGGTCAAGAAATATTCATCAAAACAAAGTTCAAAAGAGAAGAAGAGAGAGTTAAGTAGTTTTAGAAGAAGAAGCTAGAACACAGACATAAAGTGATGAATACATGCCTGAAAATAAACATTTTAAAATAATGATTATGTCACAGCAAGGATTAAAAAGAAGAAACAGGGCTCTGGTTGAGGCTTGATGTATTCAAGAGTATTGGGGAAGTCAAGAGATTTGGGTTCTTATCCAAGTTTGTAGCAAAGTTAGTTAAATTCTCTGGATCTCTGTTTCCTGAGATTTAAAAAAAAAAAAATAGATCCCAACTGTGCTTTGTGCATCAGTCAACAACATATTAGTATAGAATATTATCATTATTTTTTACTCCTGTGTAAATGAGGGATTTGGAGCAGAAGATCTCTAAGGCCTTTTTAATTCAGACATTGTGTGCTTCCTACTCTGACTGAAAAAAGAAATAAAAGCCAAGTGCAAAATCAAGCTCCTTAAATATTCTAAAATAGACCCTGCTCGGTTTGCCAAGCCAGGCCCAGAGAAGGGGCACCTTTGTTTGATTTTCACCAAAGGCCCTATGTGCTAGTTGTACCCTCACTAACCTAAATGTCCATCAAAAGGAAAATAGAAAACTGTCCATCATTCAAGAGTAGCATTCATGAAGATTGATACCATGGGAGCTTTTTGAGTAAGTATAATATAGGAAGGCCATATGATTCAGTGGCTGAGAACACCAGCTCTTGAGACAGATACACCTGGGTTTGACTCCTACCTCCCTTCTTACTATTTTTGTGACCTTGAGCAAGTTACTTTATCTTTTTGAACCTCAATGTTCAGATCTGTAAAATGAGAATAATAGTACCTACCTCACTGCATTGATGAAAATTAAAGAAACTAAAACCCTGGTGGTCTAGTAGTTAAGTGCTACGGTTGCCATCCAAAAGGTCGGCAGTTCGAATCCACCAGGCATTCCTTGGAAACCCTATGGGGCAGTTCTACTCCATCCTATAGGGTCGCTATGAGTAGGAACCGACTGGATGGCAACGGAGTTTGATTTGTTTTTTGAAATATAGTAAAACCTGCAAAAGCCAGAACCTGTATAAGGCAGAAACCTGTTAGAGAAGGAAAACTCAAATATTTTCTACCAAAACAATCAAAAGAAAAGTCGTAAGACGGCACCTTGTCAAAGGCGGAAAACTTTCAAGACCGGGAAAAACAAAGCAGTTCCATGGAGTTCCAGTTCTCACAGCTTTCCCTGTATATGTAAAGTGCTAAAGCCTGGCCTGTACTAAGAATGGAATAAATATTCACTATGACCTTATGACCGAGCAGTGGTTAAGCATTCCGCTGCTAACCAAAAGGTCAGCAGTTCAAATCCACCAGCCACTCCTTGGAAATCCTTTGGGGCAGTTCTACTCTTCCTACAGGGTTGCTCTGGGTCGGAATCGACTTGACGGCAGCAGATTTGGGTTTTTTTTATAATAATGATGGAGCCCTGGTGGCACAGTGATTAAGAGCTCGGCTGACGACCAAAATGTCAGCAGTTCCAATCCACCAGCGGCTCCTTGCGAACCGTATGGGGCAGTTCTACTCTGTCCTATAGGGTTGCTATCAGTCGGAATCAACTCAAAGGCAATGGGTTTGGTTTTTGTTTTCTTTATGATGATGATGATTCGGGAAAAGGAGCCGCATAGCTCTGGAGGGTACTGAGATAAATATATTATTAATACAATGTTAAAATATACGGGGCATGTGTATGTGTGTATACGTGTATGTATTCAGAACATATATATTCAATCGATACATACGAGCATGAAATGATTAACGTATTTTTATGTAAACAATGTGTGGCTTCTGCGTTTGTTTGCCAGCGGTGCCCTCGCCTCACTAAGCACCCTCACAAGAGTTGCCATGTCAATCCTATTCTACATGTTGCTGTAAAAAGGAAATTAGCATAGTGCGCTTATGAAAGTACCTTGCAAGGGAGGGTGCAGCCAGCAAACAAATGCAGACGGTGCACGTTATTTGTGTAAAACTACGGTAAATGAGAATACCCTGCCCTCTTGTGGCAGAGACTTGTGTGCTCACAAAATACCTATGTACTATTCTTTTTTCCAGTCACACTTGCCGGGTGGGGCATGTGAAATAGCTCTAGTCAATATGTGTGCAGAAGAACTATCCAAACTTCATTAAACTTTGTATGAGTGAGAAATAAGCGTTTAATGTGTTAAGCCACTGGGATTTCACATTCTGTCTCTTGCGGCTCCTGACATTTATTACCCTGATTACACAGCCTTCTCACCTCCCTCATAGTCCTCCTTACTCTGTACAGCTGCAGAAGGCTTGGTGGAAGAAAGGGAAAGGGTGTTTCATTGTGTATAATGGATGGGTTATTGAGTCCATGATTTTTCCAAAGGGGACAGAAGCAATAAATGCAGACTAGACTGCTCAGATTAAAGAAAGACAATGAGTTGTGGCACAGAAATGCTCTTCCAAGATCACGGGTAAACCCGATGGCCAGCAACCTGAAGACTCTTTCTGCCGTCTCCGCTCTAGAGAACAGATATGCATTCTCAACTAATCCTTTCATTACCTTCTTTAAAAAAGCTCCTCTAGATAATGTAATTGGAAAGATATCTGGTCTGGGTGGATTGCAGAAAGTTACTGCCCTAAATGGTATCATTCAGAGATCAACAAAAGGAAAGAGGAAATAGTAAGAGAGGCTTTTCGTGTGCTTGTTTGCTTATTTTAATTCAGTCTAACTAGGAATTAAAGAGATACAAAGGAAAACAACAGTGATTTGGATTTTTGGTTATCACTTGGCAGCAATTGTAAAGCATAATTACCCAGATTGGCAAGAATGTGGAAAACGACACTCTGCTTATGTTTTAGTAGCAGGAGTATAAACTGCAAAACCTTTCACAGAAATGGCAATTTGTAGGAAAAGCCTTAAAATGCAAACATTCTCTCTCTTTGGCTCAGCAATCCCTAGTCCAGGAATTTAGCTTAAGGAAATGATTGACAAATATGCAAGAATGCTCATCACAGTGTATTTTATGTTGAAAAAATGTAAACAACCTAAATATCACATGATTACTGATTAGTTAAGTAAATTACACATATACGTAATAGAATATTATATAAAAAAAATTAAAAATGAAGATATTCCAAAATGAGGAGATGGTCCCATATATTGTATATAGCAAGTTGTATATACAAAAAAATGCCACTGTTTAAAACAAAAAATTTATAAGTATGTTTAGGAAAAAGTCTACAAGACTATGTAATAAAATGTTAGTAGAAATTATCTCTGAGTGCTAGGATTACTCTGTCTTGGAAGAAGTGTGGCCAGAATGCTCCTTAGAGGCAAGGATGGTGAGACTGCGTCTTACATACTTTGGACATGTTGTCAGGAGGGATCAGTCCCTGGAGAAGGACATCATGCTTGGCAGAGTACAGGGTCAGCGGAAAAGAGGAAGACCCTTAGCAAGGTGGATTGACACAGTGGCTGCAACAATGAGCTCAGGCATAACAACAATTGTAAGGATGGAGCAGGACCGGGCACTGTTTCATTCTGTTGTGCATAGAGTTGCTATGAGTCGGAACCGACTCGACGGCACCTAACAAACAACAACAACTAGGATTACTAGAATTTTTTGAATCTTTTTTGATCACTGTGGAAAATTTAGAAAATACATAAATAAAAGGAAGATTTACTTAAAAAACCATTTGATAGTCTCAGTACATGGGGATAACATCACTGGCATTTTTTATAGTATTTTAAAGCTTCTAAACCCCGGTAGCACAGTAGTTAGGAGCTACCTCTGCTAAACAAAAGGTCAGCAGTTTGAATCCACCAGGTGCTCCTTGGAAACTCCACGGGGGCAGTTCTACTCTGTCCTATAGGGTGGCTATGAGTAGGAATCTACTTGATGGCAACGAGTTTGGTTTTGGGGGGGTTTTAGTGTCCAGAGTGAGTGATTCCAAGTATCCTTTATATAATAACTTTTTAGTCAAGCTCACTTCTTATCACATGTTCCCTATAGGAAAATAAACATAAAAACGCATCTGAATATTAACCATGTTTAATTTTGGGTAGTACAACTTGGAGTGGCTTTTTCTTCCTTCCTGGGTTTGCATATTTTTCAAGCTTTCTATGGTGAGTATACGTTATTTGCATACTAAAAAAGGAATAGAAAAAGAATAATAACTTTCCAAATCTCTTCAGGTTAAGAACTTTCCAGAAATCCAGTAATCAAGTAAGTCCAATGCCTTCAACCAGATTATGATAACTGGTTTTTATGGCTTTGATTTCTAAACTTGGGGCAATTTAAATTACACAAACACGATCTATCTCTGTTATCAGTCAACTATGGTCACCAATGTCTTCAAAGAAAACCCTTCAGTTAAGTGGAGATGGGCCAAACGCAGGGTGAAAACTCATGTGTAACCTGGCCTGCATTCCACCAGACAGGAACGACACAAACAAGCAGGTAGGAAAGTTAGAGCAGGATGTCAGCATCAAGCGTCTCGACGACACGGAAGGTGCAAACTGGGACAGAAAGATTCGGTGAAGGATGTAGGAACGAAGAGCCCAAACCAGTTGCCACTGAGTTGATTCCAACTCATGGTGACCCCGTGTGTTTCAGAGTAGAACTGCTTCATAGGGTTTTCCAAGGTGCCTCTGGGAGGGTTTGAACTGCCAATATTTCAGTTAGTTGAGCACCTAACCATTTGTGATACCCAAGACTCCTGAACAGAGAGCATGGCTTTATAAGCCAGAGTTAATGCTCGTGGAGAAGGTATTTACAAAGATGAGGTGAGATGAAGAGAAGAGGTCAAGAATGGCTTAGTGAGGGTGGCCGCTGAGGTTTCAGCATGTACTATTTGAATGGATTTAAGTGGACTGAGAGTATAGAAGGTAGAATAAAGAGCAATAGAGAACAAACGTAGAGGCATTATAATTCAAGAAGTCATAGTCTTAGATGGTAAAGAAGATTTATACTCCCCTCCCTTCACCCCTTCTATACGTTAATACCATTCAAATAAATTAATGTTATTCCATAGATTGGATTCCTCTGTTTGTACACAACATTATTCAAGTAGGTCAAATGAATCACTACCCCTGTGGTTTTTTAAAGTGTGCCTTTAAAGGGGCGCCTTCCATTGCCCCTTTATGTAGGAATAAAAGGATTTGCAATCTGTGAAATAGAAGGCAATAGGGTTGTCATTCAAACATCTGCTCAGATCTTCCATACAACTCTAAGGAATATGAGCCTTGTCATATTGATTCCTGGAGGGCTGACAAGGTGAGGAAAAAGAATCCATGCCACTTGTGCAAACTCAAGGAAGAAAACTCTCCAGAGGAAAAGAGGCAGGAAAATGGAAGAAAAGAGAGACTAATCCTGCTGTGCTGCAGCATGATTAAGAAAGTGAGCTGGTCCCCAGTGTTGGTCCCTGTGTGGTACAAAAGGTTAGCATGCTTGGCTACTAACTAAAAGGTTGGTGGTTTGAGTCTACCCAGAGGCATTTCAGAAGAAAGACCTGGCAATCTGTTTCTAAAAAATCAGCCATTGAAAACCCCATGGAGCACAGCTGTTCCCTGGCACTGGGAGGGTCACCATGTGTTGGAAATGACTGAACAGCAACTGGTTTAGTTTTTGTGTTTGTTTTCCTTAGCTGCCTCCCCCAGAGCTGCCCGCACAGGTGGCTGTACGAGAAGTGACTCTGCCACAAGTCAGGGCTGCTATTCAGATTGTGTGCCCTTGTGACTTTCCTTCTGGTGCAGATATTTGAAGCCTGTTTTATTTTCTCTCTTCATAGCTTCTTCGCGTACATAATATCTTAATGCGCCAGGGTCTCTCAAAACCCAGTTTCATCTCCTCCAGTGGTGACAGCCTCTTTCTTCAAGGTGTCTTCCAAAGTCCCCCAAGGTAAATTTTGAAAATGCCACACAGTTTATATTTTAACTCAAAACATCCCAAACATGTTCTCCATTTCTGGAGAAATTCATTCACTGTTTTTTTAATAAGGTGGTATAGACAAAAAGACAAATATTTTCCTTACATAGATAGATCAACTGGAGCCAATGTTAGCCTCACAATTATAGAGGTCTTAATGGTTTACGGAATGCTTTCACCCGCATAATTTTATTTCATTTCTCACCTCCCTTCCTAACCCTTCTAGAACCCATTACCCCCCACCCCAGCTTAAAACGCTTTAATGATTTTCCCTTCCCCTTAGTATAAGACCAAAATCTTTACCATGGTCTTTAAATCTTTTTAAATCTCTCACTTTGCCTCACAACACCCTGCCCCATTGCTCTCTGCACTCCAGTCACATCGACCTTCCATCACTTCCTCAAATGGGCCACAGGAATTTTGTACATGCTTCTCCCACTATGTTAACTGTTCTTTCCCTCCCGTTTTCCCAGTTAATTCCTACTCTTCCTACAGTTTTCAGCTCCATTGTCACATCCAGGGAAGCCTTTCGCAATCGCCCTGATGAGGTCAAATCTCTCAATAGATGTTTTCATAACTTCACATACCTTCCTGTCTTAGGCCTTAATTCAGTTATAACTTTACAAGAATTTATATGACTATCTGAGTATCTCCTGTCTCCAACAGCAGACTGTAAGTTCTGTAATGGTAGCAACTACATCTATTTTTCTCACCAGACTGTCCCTAGTACAAGCTCAGTGCATGACACATATATTCCACAATTATTTAATGCTTGAGTGAATGAATAGTAATCTCTGTGTGGAGGGAAAGTGTTATATTTACATTTGAAAAATGGGGAAACTGAGTCTCACAAGAGTTGAAGGGATTTGCTCAAGGAGCACAAACACAGATATCCTTATCCCAAGGCCAGAGAATGCATCACTCCAAATACTGGGAAGTATTGTGTGGCATATAGTTGGTGCCTAGGGCAAACTTGTTGAATAAAGAAATGAAGACAAAGTAGGAAGGAAGGAATTATGAACATCAATATGGATTTCCGTGTGAATAGGATAGTCTTGGCTTCACTATAAACTGTCCCTATGACACTGGCCAGGCCACATCACCTTTCTAGGCCTTGGCCCTTTAGCTGAAAGTTGTACTGGCTGGTCTCCATGCTATACAATTCTGAGATTCTGTGTTCTCAGACTCCCTGCATCTTGGGATTCTGTCTAAAGGCAAGCACCTACATGTGGTGTCTGAGTTGTTCCAGCAGCCCAGATTTGGCTTTACATTTTGGATCATTTTCAGCATACTCAATGAGCAATTATCACTATGCAACAGGAGGCAATTCAGGAACAATTACATCAAGAATAACATATGGTGGTAATAGAAACAATGGAAATTTATCATGGTGTGTTAAACACAGCAGATAGAAAAGCATTGCTATAACCTTGACAGTTGACCCTGGGACATTCAGATATGCAACACAGATATATGCAAGGAATTAAAGAACATGTGGGCATAGCATTTGTGAGCTTTCTGTTCCCACTTAAACGATTCAGAAACCAGTAAAAGAGAATCATGAATAATCTGAATCCTTAAGCCAAGAGTTAATAGAAACTATTAAGGGAAAAGCCATCTTTTCCCAACAAATCTGAGATGCTCAGTCTATCTAGCCATAGATGTACATTCTTATCCTGACACTCCTGAGCAGAACCCACTTCTAATCAAATTCCCCACTAAAGTGCTTCACAATTTACAGCTAACTTGCTTTCCAAATTTATCTCTTACCCACTCTTTGACCTTGCCTACACCCCATCCTCACAACTCACTTCTTGTTCTTCATGAACTCCAGGAGAAATCCTTTGGCTCCTTCAAGGTCCAGCTCAAGGGTTGTTTACTCTTTGAAGCCTTCCGCTGCGCTCTCAGGCAAAACTCAGACCTACCTCTTCCAAATTCCCACAGCATTTATTTATGCCCACATGACAGCACTAATGACTTATTATGGTTATTTGTCTATCTGCCTCTGTCTCCTGCCCCCAACCACCCCACTAACCTGTAAGCACATTCATGATAGAGACCATGCCTTATTTATCATAATTTTCCCTAAACACATATTAAATGCCTGACGTATAGAAAGTCTGTTGAATGGAATGCCAAAGAGTAACTAATCAATAGATGAATTTATTGTAACGGAAGAACTAGTTCTATTATGTCAGCCCATATATCAACGTTTATTTTAACAGGGAATTTTTAGTGACCCTGCTTTTAGTGACGCTAATGTTAGGCATTCCAATATGCCAATAGTGGATTTATTTGGAAGAGGTAGAATCTTCTAAAATTATTAAACTCTTTTTATATGCCAGGTACCAAGCTAGAGCTTTGCATGCATTATCTTGTTTAATCTTCAACAACTGTAGGAGCTATTATTATTCTCATTTTCAAATAGGATAATTGAAGTATAAGTGGATGAATTACTTTCCCCAAGCCACAGAGTTAGAAAGTGGCAGGGTTGGAATTGAACCCATGTCCAGCTGGCCCCAAAACCTGAACTCACCACGATGCCGTCTTCTGTCTAGTTATAAGGCCAACCCTGGTAGCCGAACCGTGAGTCTTAGCCTTTAATGTTTTCCTTTACCCCTTTGCTATTTTTAATTCACTGCTAATTTTCATTTGGATATTTCAGAATCCTACCTGGTACACCCCCTCATCGCCTTTTCTAAAACTTATTATCAGCATTTTAAGGACTCATTTTATCCCACAATTTTAGAGACACAGAGCAGTTATAGAACTTGTCCAAATCACCTAGCTAATAAGAACAAGTCAAGGTCAAGGTAACCTGGTACTGTGTCAACCACTCCCTCAGTCAATTCCTGAGTCAGTCCAAATGCAGAACCAAAATCACGTATGAATGCCAATGCCTTCTTTTTGAACAAAATAAAATCTGTGAGTTTTCTAATACGCAGTCACTATCGGAGAACAATGTTAAAATTTGTTTTTAACTGTAATTTCACCTCATCTGCTTCCTTTAGGTGGTATCAGTACTGCTTTTTTAACAAATTGGCGTTGTCCTGCATTAGACTTAACCCTTTTAAAAAGGAACCTGTAAAACAAAACAAAACCCTTTGGTTTGAGTAGAACTGCCCCATAGGGTTTCCAAGGAGCAGCTGGTGGATTTGAGCTGCCTACCTTTATGTTAGCAGCCAAACTGTTTTAGGAAAATACCCAGGTTAATAATTACTTCCTGGTTGGTCAGATTTTTGTCCCCATTTTAGCAAGAAATCACTGTACAACATCATAGAACTTCCACATAAGAGATCTTGATATAGTAATAAGCACTTATGTTTACTGAGTCTTTATATTACATGCCAGATGCTGTGCTGACCTCTTTACTCAGATCCCACACTAAGGTAATACTTGTATTAGCCTCGTTTTACAGAGGAAGAACTAAACCCTGAGGGACTGAGAACCTTGCCCAACGTCACATAGCTGGATCCTAGATATGTCTGCCTCCTAGAGTCGAAACATAACCACTTGACTTATTAACCATTTGACTTATTAACCACTTGACTTATTCTCATCTCTGCTGCATGATTCTATTCTCTTTCCATACCCTACCCCTTCACCCTTAATCAAGGAAAGTTATCCTGACAGACTAAGAAAAGGAAATACAGTACCTGATGAAACCCAGGTCATGTCCATTCAGATCTACCATTTTCAAAATTACCATTTCTTTATCTGTATTTGAAGAGTACCTGGTCAACAAAACAGAGAAACTCAGTCAATTCTGTGTGAGAACCTAGCCTTTATCTTTTGAGACAAACAGTAAAGCAGACACAAAAACAAAAAATGCCTCTTGATAGGTGAGTTTCCCTGGCAAGTAATAAGTCCCATGTATTATATCCTGTACCTCATTCCTCAGCTAAGAAAACAATTTACACCTGTGATCAAAATTGGAAGCACTATGTAAGCTGATTGGAGCAGAATTATACATTTTCATATAATTTATTGCATTATACAATATACATGTATGTTTTTATACAGAAGATTTATCTTTGCAATTTCTCCTCCAGTATCGAATTTTAACGGAACATCTTAAAAATAGCTAGAAATCTGCAACACAAAAGTATTCATGACCTACGACTTAAAGCTTTTTTTATGTCCTTTCAAGAGAAACTAGATTATATTTTTTAAAAATCACCTCTTTTAAAAGCTACTGAAATATACGCAGACAAATGCAAACTGCCAAGCACAGTAGCCAAGTGCTTCTCTTCTGTCACAAAGCTGGTTCCTCACTTAAAAAAAAAAAAAAAAAAAAGCAGAGAAAATTATCATCTCCCTTGGATGTTCCATTCAATTATGTTGGCTTTATTCCTTGCTCTTCATTCCTGGCCCTTTATTCTTTTACCTTCTCTCTCTTGCCACATTCTCCTGAACTAAGATGATTTATTCTGGATATGATGTCTTCTAGATACTATATAATAAAAAGAGCTGTTCATTAACTTAACAAATATGTGCTATGTACACTATTAACAGCATTGTACAGATGAAGAAGCCGAGAGTCAAATTAAGACAAGTAAATCCCTTAAAACCTGTTGTCATCAAGTCAATTCCAACTCACAGCAACCCTATAAGACAGAGTAGAACTGTATTGTATGGTTTTCAAGGAGTGCCTGGCGGATTCAAACTGCTGACTTTTTGGTTAGCAGCTGTAGCTCTTAACCACTACACCACCAGGGTTTCCAGTGAATCCCTTAAAATCAAGCTAAAATGAGACCATAGTTGTGCCTGATTCCAAACCCTAAATAAATAAAAATTTATGATTCCAAACCCTAGGGTCCTTCAAATATCCACACTGGTTCCCACAGCCAGAGAACTGGAAAGAAATGGCCCAGGTCAGCATTTCTTCATTCACTTTTTATTTCCTCTTGTCTAGATACATAGTTTTAAGTTACTTTGACTTTAATATTCTTCTAGAATCCCACTGTGTTCACCAGGTAATGATCCTGAACTTAAATTTTGATACGGTTCCCTAAAGGCAACACGTGACTTTGTTTTGATAATTCCTCCTTACCTTGCTCTCTCTGATAGCGGATTCTGAAGATAAGAATAAGGGCTTCGGTTGATCTGTACACCATCCACATTTCCTTTATTGATAAAGAGTTTGCCTGGTTTCATATTTTCATGTGCTATTTCAATGCTCTGAAGACAAAAAACAAAAACAAAACAAGGGGTTGTAAGTTTAAAAATCCTGGTAGGAATAATGACTTAGTCAAGAGAAATGGAAGAGTCCCATGGACAATTTCCTTTGTCTTTAACTTGGCTCCATTAGAATGAAAGCTGGGAGGACCACATGGCGGGTGTCATTCTGGAAGTAACCACAATGGCCTTTAAGGTTGAGACGGAGGTGTGTATAGGGAAGCAGCATGCTGATTAATGCCTGAAATTGTCAAGCACTCCATCCCTTAATCTCTCTCGACTGCTCTGCAGCTAGAGCAAGGGCTGAGTCAGGCACCACCTGCCATTTGAGATGGTCAAAATGCGAGGAATTACTCCTGTGAGACTGGGACAAGATTTACTAACATGTAAGTTCCTCACCCTCCCTTCACTCTAATCCCTCTGCCCTCTAAGGCCCTCTGAGGCAGTGTTTCCTAAACTTTTTGACTGACAGCCATAGTAAGAGATACATTTTTCATTATAATTTAACACACGACATATGCATACTAAAACAAAAGTTTCACAAAACAAATATACTACTACTATGTGTTATGCAGAACCCTGGTGGTACAGTGGTTAAATGTTCAACTGCTAAGCAAAAGGTTGGCAGTTCAAACCCACCAGCTACTCCTTGGAAACCCTATGGGGCAGTTCTACTCTCTCCTACAAGGCTGCTGTGAGTCAGCATTGACTCGACAGCAATGGATTTTGGTTTTATGTGTTATGCACTCTGATATTTTCCAACCTATTTTATTATAGTTCTTTTTTTTGTTAATGCTTACTGCAACTCCTGAAAATGATTTTGTAAGCTATTAATAGATTGATAGCCACAATTTGAAAAACATTGCCGTAAAGCAAGTTCTGCCTTTGCCAGCTGGATCCCTGGGTATCTGGGTTGTGTTTGTGAGAGAAAGTAGAAAGAGACTAAACCTAGAAGGGCAAATGAATGTAGGAAAACATTATCAAGTATCCTAAGTAGGAAAATAGTAAGCTGGAATGCAGGGGAGAAAGGAGTAAAAGCTCATAAACCAGGATTGGAAGAGGAGTTTGAGGGTATTGGTGAAGAGTACCCTGGAAGTCTGGAGCTGCTATAGATTATTTTAGAAATGATGATGTTGTGTTTATAATTGGATCCCCTTTTATACCCTTTAGGAAATACAAGGCAAGAGTGAAATTATTTGCAATTACTTTAGGTTTCTTGTTGGTTTTCTTTTCATGTAACTATGTAGAGAACAGGCCATGTGGGGCCTTATAACTTATAAGGGTTACATACAAAATGTTTCCCATCTTTTGGGATGACGAGATGGGGCTTGCTGCCATAGAGTCCTTCTCTCTCACTCAGTCAGCGCATCAGGCCTAATAGTAACAGCTCAGGAACAGAAGCTAAATGGAAGCCAGGAAGGGAAAGGGTGATAGATGCTAAGACTGTGTTCAGGCCCAGATTTTATAGGCACTCTCCATACCACACCAAACCACCTCTAACCCTCCCATCAGCAATGGTAAAGACAGCTGCCCCGGACTATTTGATTTGCTGCCTACCTTCACGATGCCATTGACCATGTACTGAAAAGTTCTATTACTAAATCCTTCACTGGCAATTACGAATACAGTATACTTGAAGAAGCCTGCTGGACCTGAGTGTGTGTGAGTACCACTCAGGATAACATTGTCTCTTCTGTACAGGGAGCCATATTTACTCTCCAGTCTGTCCAGAACCTTCAAAAAAAAAACAGAACTAAGAAAAGGAAAAGCACAAAACATGGTAGCTCAGCTATGATGAATTTAATCACTGATCTATACTGACGACATTCCTATCAAGCAACCATTCACTCTATACTTCAGTATATCATTATAACAACAATAATAATATTGATAATAATAGTAATTCACATACGTTATATCATTTAAAAATCATCATAACAACTCCAAAAGGTAGGTATTGTTAACGCCATTTTTAGCTGAGAACTATGAAGCTTCAGGAATGTAAATGATTTTCCCATTGAGCTAATAAATAGCAAAGCCAGGCCCAGGCCCAAGGTTCCCTAACTATAGACTCAGTACTCTTACCTATTCATCATTCAATACAGAGTATTAATATTCAAGCACTATTCTAAGCCTTAGGAATAGATAAGGTCCCTACCCTCGAAGATTTTTTATTCTACTGAGGAAAAAAGACAATAAACAAGTAAATACAGCAGATTATATCATATAGTGATAAATACTATGAAGTAAAATATCACTGGGTAATTTTAAAAAGAGTTATGGATACTAATGAAAGAGGTCTTTCTGAAGAGTACCTTTCAGCAAAGGCTTAAGTGAAGAGAGCAGGCTGATTGTGCAACGTCTAGGGGATAAGCTTTCTGGGCTGAGTGAACAAAGCTCAAAGCTCTCTTTACCCCTCACGTCCCAAGATAAGGAACTCAATATTATCTGACATAGACGATAACACTTGTTGGTCCCAGGGAAATCAGCTGCTATGAGGTAAGAACACTCCAACAATTCTGTGGACAGGAGAGGAGCCATCTTATCAGCACCCACTTGCTGCCCACATGGGTAACAACCTTGAAGGGGATCCTTCAGCCCCAGCCAACATCTGAGTGCAACCTCATGATGTATAGCTTCTAACACAATCAATGATGATGTATAGCTTCTAACACAAGTCAGAACCACCCAACCCAGCCGCTCTTGGATTCCTGATCTACAAAAACCATGAGCAATAATATATGATTACTGTTTTAAGGAGTCAAAAAAAAAAGTTGTTTTTTTTTTTCTGGGTGCTGCCAAAGGTTAATGTGCTCCCTGCTAACTAAAACAGCCACTGAAAACCCTATGGAGCAAAGTTCTGCTCTGACACAAATGGGGCCACTATGAGTCAAAATTGACTTGATAACAACTGGTTTATTGATATTTTGTCACTAGGTTTTAAGATTTTATTCATTATCTATTGCTGTATAAAAACTAAGAATTAGCCAATCAATGAACATCCAAATACATGACTAGTGTCTTTATCTGGTACATGCACATCAAGAAAACAACAGAGAGAAAATTAGTAGTGCTGCTGAGTACCTGTTTCTGATTAGGTTTTAATCAGCTGCAACCTGGAGTTTGATATTACCACAGCTTCTCTGTCAGAGGGGTTTTGACTTTTTTTTTAAATGTCAGAATCATTAAAATGATCTAGCAAAAGCGTCATTTGTTGTTGTTGTTGTTATGTGCCCTCAAGCTAATTCCAAATTATAGTGACCCTATAAGACATAGTAGAATTGCTCCATAGGGTTTCCTGGGCTGTACTCTTTATGGGAGCAGATAGCCAGGTCTTTTCTCCTGCAGAGCAGCTGGAATGTTTGAAACACTGACCTTTCAGTTAGCAGCCGAGCACTTAGCCGTGGTGCCACCAGGGTTTCTTTCAATATACATTGCTGCCACCTATTGCCGGGGGCGATGATGAAAGCTCTTTTATACCACAAATGGAAAATAACTGCTTATTTTAGTATTTACTTCAATTCATTAGTGGTGCTGTCAGAAGTCATGTGTTGAGAAGGATTCTGAGACCAAATCCAAGCTTAGCAAGAAAGAGCATTGTTATCAATTAGTAATGTCTACCTTGGGTATACCAATAGTGTTATGCTGATAAACTGTCTCTCTAAAAAAAAAAAAAATAGCCCTCACTTGTCGTGTTTGCCAATTGCTATGGTATAAATACTCCCACCATGGCCAATTTCAAAGTATCAAAATTTTAACCACCAGCTCACAAAATCCCTGGATATTTAAAATCAGTTCTCAAGTCAGTTCCCACATACCAGTAGTACATAGAAGAATAGCAGCTTATGTGCTATGGACCTAATATACATAAAGACATCCATTCAACCCCTCCTATTTTAGATAAAAAACTACACCACCCTAATCCCAGCGATGCAGTCATTGAATCAGCAGAAAGCTTTTACAAGCCGTCTTGCTTCGTTAACCACTCCATGCCGCCAAAGACCAATTGTTAGGTTACCATGTCTATGTAAGCAACTTTGTGATACAAGAATGTGGAAACAAAATCTAACCAAACTAACACCCATCTAACCAAGTAGCCCTCATTCTCCGTCAATAAGTTTCCATGTTCTTTCTATCTGCCTCTAACTCCAGCTCCACCTACTCATTATTCTCATATATTCATCCACATGGTAGTTACCACACTCAAGAAGGTCAGAAATGTCTATTAAGAGACAATGTCTGATCAACAAAGGGACGCCACGAAAACTGAGCTAAAGTCAAAGTCTAATGTTCTTACAATTCTGCAACTAAGACAGGAAGATGACAGAAAAAAAAAACTGCTAATCACGTTCGGAGTCCTGGTGGCACAGTGGTTAAAGCACTCGACTGCTGAAAAAAAGGTTGGTGGTTTGAAACTACCAGTGACTTGGCAGGAGAAAGATGTGGCAGTCTGCTTTGGTAGAGATTTACAGCCTCGGGAACACTACGGGGTATCTATGAGTTGGAATCAATATGACAGCAGTGGGTTTGATTTAGAGTAGAATCACATTTAAAGCTCCCCTAGCCCCACCCTGTTTTCATACCTAAAGACTACATGTGGAATTAGGTATTTAGAATTGAAAGTATTTTGTTATGCTTATTCAAAAATCAAGCTCTTAAAACAGTAGAAATCATAAATCTTGAATTTTAAATCAGAGGAAAAAAATTGCAAACGGCCCATAGACATCTTATCCTAAACTAAAATCTCTGATATGAAGCCAGACACATGGGACTTCTGGGGAAAAGAAAAGAATATTAAAAACCCAGCAATAGTATAACCAGTGACGGCAAATAGTCATTACATTTGCAGTAGGAAGCAGGTTTCCTACTTCATGGAAGGAGAGATATTTTAACCCAGAACAAAGCACTTACATTAATGTCTACAGATAGCTCTCCATTTTGTTTTCAGTTTCCATTCCATTTCCTATTGCTGACACACTTGGGAACATGACTTAGAAAGAGTTAAAAAGTCTTCCTGTTTTCCTACCCCGTCTCACTACTCGGGGACCTTCCCTAATCTTCATTCCATGCTGGGAATTTCATCAGTCTTAAAGCTGAGACTGAGCACCTGCCTAAAACCAGGTGCTATAAATAAGCTTAATGGCACCTGTTTAGCTACATTTATGTTTTATGCCTTCCTTTGAGTTTTTTTTTGGGGGGGGGTTAACTTGAGATAACTAAGTGGGTTCATTTAAAGGCCTTCCTGCTGGGCCGCAGATTGCATGCGGAAGTAAAAATGGGAAGAAGTGGGCAAATGGTGCCCACTACTGACTTGACAGCATCTACAAACCAACACATTAAACCCCTCTCACCACGTTTTTTTATGGGTTCACCACCTGATCCCACCTCCAAAATCTACCTTTTGACTCTTCTATTTCTGTTAAGGATTCTCTGGGTGGTGAAAATGGTTAGTACACTTGGCTTCCAACTAAAGGTTGGAGGTTTAAAGAAAGATCTGGTGATCTACTTCTGAAAAAAAAATCAGCCATTGAAACCCCAGCAGAGCACGACTGGCTTTTCTACTCTGACACATCTGAGGTCGCCAGGAGTTGGAATGGACTCCAAGGCAACTGGTTTTTTATTTTGGTCAATGACCTTACTATTTTCCATCAGAATCATCTTTGAGTCTTCAGAAAGGCAGTATGGTGCAGTGGTAAGGACAGTGTACTCTGCGTCAACATGCCTAAGTTTGAAACCTAGCTCTGATAGTCCTTCCTGCATCACCTTGGACAAATTACCTGATCCTGTGCAACTCTGTTCCCCAGTCTGTCAAATGAGATGCTAGCAGTACCTCCCTCATAGAGCTGTTTGGAAGATTAACTAAGTTAATATATAGAAGGCACCAGCTCACCATGGTACAGTAAAACCTGCAAAACCAGAGCCTGTGTAAGGCAGAAACCTGTCAGAGAAAGAAAATTCAAATATTTTCCACTAATAGAGAGTGATAGAAAAGTGGCAAGACTGCACCTGGTCAAAGGCAGAAAACTTGCAAGACCCAGAAAAACCAGACAGTCCTAGATACAGTTCTGGCTCTCACAGGTTTCACTGTCCTATGTGTTAGCTTTGATGTCCATCGATTCCCAGATCTCTTTAGCATTTCATCTCACCTCCGACCACCATCCAATTTCAGTGTCACTCTGTTGGTTGAGTCAGCCTCACACGATGCAGGGGAAACAGCCAAGCCAAGTGAAAGCCCTCCCCACAGTCCTAGCTTCTTTTTCTGGTTCCTTTGGCCTTTCAGCTCCTTGTAAAATTAACCTGTATTAATGACTCTTTGTTTGAAATGCCTAGTGTGATTATTGTTTTCCTAACTGGATCCTCATCAATAGAGCCTGGATATTAATTTAAAGAATCTGCTAATTTGTGCCTTCACCTGCATCACTGTCTGATCAATCATCCTAAAGCAAAATTGTGCTTCTATCACTCACACACTCCAAGTCTTCTAAGACCGCTCGTAACCTGCAGAATTAAAAAATAATATGACATCCCTGGTCCTCCACAATTAGAACCAACCCACCTTCCAGGTATATCTCCAACTACAAACCTATGTATGTCCTAAGAGAACTCCTACCTGTTCCCTCAAAAGAATCTACATCTCTCCCCTGTGCTTCTGCTCATGTTTTCCCTTTCATCTGGTATCTCTCTCTCCTTGTCTTAACCATTCAAAATTCTGCCCATTCCAACGTCCCTTCCTCTATGATAGCTTACTCCTAATTTCTACCGCTTGTCTCTCCTCTCATGGTAGTTTTAGCTAACCAAAGTTTCGGCAGTGCGAATCCACCAGGTGCTTCTTGGAAACTCTATGGAGCAGTTCTACTCTGTCCTATAGGGTCGCTATGAGTCAGAATCAACTTGACCACACCGGGTTTGTTTTTTGTTTTTGTTTTCCTCATATAAGGGGTTCCTGGGTAGCACAGACAGTTAAGCACTTGGCTACTAACCAAAAGGTTAGCAGTTTGAATCCACCCAGACACACCTCAAATAAACACCTAGCAAAAGATCACAGCCATTGAAAACCCTACGGAGTGCAGTTCTACTCTAAAACACATAAGGTCACCATGAGTCAGACCTGATTCGACAGCAACTGGTTTGGTGTTTTGTTTTGTTTTGGCTTCTCATGTTTTCACACATGAGAAAGTCTTCTGCTGCACTCCCCAAGAGGGTGTGATATGGAAGAAATGCTTTTAGCTCCTTTCATCATCCCTTTCACTGACCTCTTCACACAACAGGAAGAACAAAGTGTTTAATAGGTAACACTGATAGAGTATGACACTGTGTGATTGACATGTAATGGGAATCATTCTGGATGCTCCAGACTCCTCTTTCCCACACTCATGAATATGTATGACATTAGCAGAGCATATTCTCCTTCTATGATCTGATTCTATGCAGAAAAGATAACTAGATCATAGCCTAGGACTTGGCTTAGCTGGACGTGGAAGTCCATGTGTGTCTGTCACTCTGTTACTCTATTTCTCTTTGTCTCTCTACCCCTCTCCCTCTTCGTCTCTTCTCTCTTTTTCCTCCTCCTCCTCCTTCTCCTCCTCCTCTCTCCCTCCCTCCTTCTTTCCCTCCCACTTTCTCTCTTTCTCTCTCTGTTGTACCTTACAAGGTCTATGGCAACCCAGGACCCTCCATGAACCTTTCTGATAATCTCAAGTTTCCCAGCAGAGGGTATCAATGTGTAAATTTGGGGAAAACTATAGAAGACCTACCACATTCCACAATACAGTTTTAAAATTAAGAGAGTTGATGCCTCACTCTTTTTAAACTTTTATTCTGGAAAAATGCAAACACACACAAAATTCATCAGAATAGGATCATGAATCTCCCTGTGCCTTTAACCCAGCTTTAGCAGTAACTAACTCATGGCCAACTTAGTTTCAGTGCTGTATTTCCTCATCTGGGTCCTTGCATCTATTCTCAATTGTCTAAGAAGTTGAGGGAAGGGTTTATGATTAGTTGGTGCTCTTAAACTTCTAACAAGGAGGGTTAAATGAGAAAATTTATGTGAAGGACACCTGGAACATAATACACTCTCAAAAAAACACATTAGCATTAATAATGATGAGTCATCACTTGAACCGAAAGCAAGTTTTTGATCAAGATAACATAGAACAAAATAATGACGACCATTGTCCTTGTACAATTATATGTTGCATTGTCAAGAGCTTATGATGTCGAAGGTAGTAGAAACCCACTGGATGAGAAACCAAAAGTGTTTAGTTTCCTTTGCATTCACCCACAGACTTCTCTTTTAAACCATGTTATCTTTCTCCCTGCAATCACTTACCTCCAGCCTGAGTCTTTGAGACACCATGCCTATGTCAATGCTGACAAACACAACTCTATTTGACCCATCGGGTTCCACCATGATGAAGGCACGACTATACAATCTCGTGAGGATACCCCGTGCATCCTGGCCAGCTTTGCTATAGCCCATCTAAAGAAGAAGAGAGAATCAGAGCTGTTCTGTTTCACTCACCTGCACAATCGCACATGAAGAAACTACTTATGAAAGACAAAGAAAAAAATCCATAGGGCACTGTGGTTCCAAGTGAGATAATCTCTGCATTTTCAGTAATGACACCAGATCATAAAAGAGGCTTTAATCTTATATATAGAAAAACATAAAGTCAATGTATAAATCAGTATGACAGAAGCTATTTCCTGGCCTGTGAGCAAGAAGGGAGCTGGGGTGGCTCAGAAATTCCATGATTATATTGGAAATTGTTGGGGGTCTTTGTATTCTTTGAAATGAATCTTTTCTCCTTCCTGTCTGAAGTACTACACTGGAAATATTTTCCCTTCCTTCACCCCACATTGCTCAGGAATATCCTGAAGATTGAACACACCCTTTCTTTGGTTGTTTGGTGTGATTTTTTTCTTTTTTTTTTTGTCCTGAAGTAAATGATAATCCTTACAGAGAACACCTTACCCTGGCTTTTGTCATGTTGTCCCTCCCTAAGTCAAGTCAGATCAAATACATCTGTGCCAAGCCCCTTCTATCATCATCACGTAAAACCCAGAGCTGCACTTAGGTCCTCAGAATGCTCTCTCTACTGCTTGTTTTACCCCTCATGTGAGTGTTCTTTTAGGTTCACATTCCAGGGTCACTTTTCAAAAGAAACCAAACAAAACCAAACCTGTTGCCGTCGAGTTGATTCGGGCTCATAGAAAAAAAACAAACCAAATCCAGTGCTGTCGACTCGATTCCGACTCATAGTGACCCTATAGGACAGAGTAGAACTGCACCATAGAGTTTCCAAGGAGCGCCTGGCGGATTTGAACTGCCAACCCTTTGGTTAGCAGCCGTAGCTCTTAACCACTACACCACCAGGGTTTTCTTCAAAACAGACAGCAGAGAATAATTCCTGGATTTAAAGACTATATGGTAGGAGGGAGAATATCCCATCAGACAACCTTATGCTCTGATTTCCTGGGGAAGGGTTGATATAAATAGGTATTTCTACCATCATAGCCAACAGCAATTGGTCACACCTGACCCATAAAAAGTGTGTCATTTGGCTTACACAATGTTGGCCCATACTAGGTTTCCAGATTTAACTAGAGTTTCCCACATTTTTAAAATGAGAGATTTAAATCCTCAGATCTCCAGTCTAGAGATCTTTCTGGCTTCTCTTGAAAAAACAGAAAATATGGCAACGCTGAGCCCACATTCTTACATGGCAACAATAAGCTGGGCCACTTTCTAGTGTTGCCATATTTCCCACCACTTCCTACTGTCCTGCAAACTGAGGATTTACATTTATCATCTTACACTTGCCTGCATTAGTCATTTATGGTATCTGCCTACCCCCTGCCATAGTTGAGTTTGCCAGCTCTGCCACTTCCATGCATAAAAAAATGGCCAACTGAATTCACAGTGGAATTGTGGTTGAGTAAAACGTCCCTCTTCCTTATAGTACAATATTCATAGTGTTAGACAGCAGTGAAGTCAATAGAAAAGCTAGAAGATGATGATGATGTAATAATCAGAAATGAATGCAGGATGCAAAATAATAAAATTAGTTATTTCGCAGTTTGAGAAGCCCATCTTTTACCTACCAAATTGATATCTGATATTTGTCCTGTGCAGTCAGCTCGCCCACGACCAATACTGTAGCCACTGAAGTTCTGACAGAATGGAGGCTCCGAGGTATAAGTCAGTGGAGGAGCTTGAGTGGTGGTGGGGCCCTGGGTGGCTTGAGGGTTTTGGGTGTCTGGAAAACAAAATAATATCTTTGAAAAACATATTTGAGCCCCTTTATTTGTTGCTGTTGGCTAATTGATTAGAAATAGGAAAAATCTTTGTATGTTCTTTCCTATTTAAGATATATGGTGAGAAACATTTCAAGAACCCATTTTATATCATATTCCTAAGCAACTATCTTGGACTGAAGATGTTTTCAGCCTGACAATTAAAGCCTCCCTCAAATGTCCTTCAACTTCTCACCACAAGCCATTCCCTGTCAAACTCATCCCCTTTCACTCACTTACCCTGCTCTTTTGTTCTCAGCCAAACAAATCAGGTGCCAGGTCCTTGGCACACAACCTACACCAAACAGCCTCTGAGATGGGTTTCTACCATTCTCTCCCTCCAGAGCCCTCACTCCTTTCCTTTTCACCATGCCCTTCAAACTTGCTCCATTTCTATCACATCTAGATCCAGTTCAACCTCTCATATCCAGGAAGCCAGCTGTCCCTACACTATGCTGATCCTTCTTTTATTCTTCAAGCATCCTAAATCATTTTATACTTGTTGACATAGCTCCCCCTTATTTTAATTATTCTCATATCAATGATACATTCCATATTAATGTGTATGTATATATATTTATGGAGTCCCCGGATGGTGCAAATGGTTAACACACTTGATTGCTAACCTGAAAGGTTGAAAGTTCAAGGCTACCCAGAGGTACCCCAGAAAAAATTCTTCCAAAAATCAGGCATTCAAAACCCTATGGAGCACAGTTCTCTGACACACGGGGTGTCACCATGAGTCAGGGGCGACATCAACTGGTTGGTTATATATACTTGCAATACACACACACACACACACACATGAATATCAGGAAAGGCAGAAGGGTGTAGAGAATAGGAGGGCTGGTTGTTGGAAACAAACTGCCTGGGTTTGAAACCTGACTCTACCACTTATCAGCTGAACAATATACTTAACCTATTTTACCTCAATTTTCTCATCTATAAAATAGAGAATAGTACTCTACTTCCTAAGGTTGTTTTGAATAGTAAATATGTTACCATATATTAATAATTTAGAGCAATAGCTGGATATAGCTATGGCTTTATTTACATGTTTCAACCTTTGTTCCTCCCAGAAAAACATCCAGGAGTAGCCAAGGTAGCAGTCAGGGTCAAAAGCATTAGTGATGAGAAAGTACTTAGGCAAAAGATAAAGAGTTTGTTCCTCGGTGATGAATCCGTGAAACATTTCATAACATGGAGGAATCTGGAAGGCATTGTTGTTGTTAGGTGCCATCGAGTCGGTTACAACTCATAGCAACCCTATGCACAACAGATCGAAACACTGCCCGGTCTTGCGCCTTCCTTACAAACCTTGTTATGCTTGAGATCATTGTTGCAGCCACTATGTCAATCCGCCTCATTGAGGGTCTTCCTCTTTTCCGCTGACCCTGTACTCTGCCAAGCATGATGTCCTTCTCCAGGGACTGATTCCTTCTGACAACATGTCCAAAGTATGTAAGACGTAGTCTCACCATCCTTGCCGCCAAGAAGCGTCCTGCCCGCACTTCTTCCAAGACAGATTTGTTCGTTCTTTTGGCAGTCCATGGTATATTCAATGTTCTTCGCCAACACCACAATTCAAAGGCATCAGTTCTTCCTCGGTCTTCCTTATTCATTGTCCAGCTTTCACATGCATATTTAGTGATTGAAAATACCATGGCTTGGGTCAGCACACCTTAGTCTTCAGGGTGACATCTTTGCTCTTCAACACTTTGAAGAGTTCCTTTGCAGCAGATTTGCCCAGTGCAATGCGTCTTTTGATTTCTTGACTGCTGCTTCCATGGCTGTTGATTGTGGATCCAAGTAAAATGAAATCCTTGACAACTTCAATCTTTTCTCCATTTATCATGCTCTTGTCCATTGGTCCAGTTGTGAGGATTTTTGTTTTCTTTATGTTGAGGTGCAATCCATACTGAAGGCTGTGGTCTTTGAACTTCATTATTAAGTGCTTCAAGTCCTCTTCACTTTCAGCAAGAACGGTTGTGTCATCTGCATAATGCAGGTTGCTAATGAGTCTTCCTCCGATCCTGATGTCCCATTCTTCTTCATATACTCCAGCTTCTCAGATTATTTGTTCAGCATACAGATTAAACAGGTATGGTGAAAGAATACAACCCTGACGCACACCTTTCCTGACTTTAAACCAATCAGTATCCCCTTGTTCTGTCCAAACAACTGCTTCTTGATCTACGTAAAGGTTCCTTATGAGTGTTCCTCATAATTGTGGAACAATTAAGTGTTCCGCAATTCCCATTCTTCGCAGTGTTATCCATAATTTGTTATGACCCACACAGTCAAATGCCTTTGCATAGTCAATAAAACACAGGTAAACATCCTTCTGGTATTCTCTGCTTTCAGCCAGGATCCATCTGACATCAGCAATGATATCCCTGGTTCTACGTCCTCTTCTGAATCTGGCCTGAATTTCTGGCAGTTCCCTGTTGATATACTGCTGCAGCTGTTTTTGAATGATCTTCAGCAAAATTTTGCTTGCTTGTGATATTAATGATATTATTCTATAATTTCCACATTTGGTTGGATCACTTTTCTTGGGAGTAGGCATAAATATGGATCTCTTCTAGTCATTTGGTCAGGAAGCTGTCTTCCATATTTCTTGGCATAGACGAGTGAGTACCTCCAGCGTTGCATCTCTTTGTTGAAACATCTCAATTGATATTCCATCAATTCGTGGAGCCTTGTTTTTTGCCAATGCCTTCAGAGCAGCTTGGACTTCTTCCTTCAATACCATTGGTTCCTGATCATATGCCACCTCTTGAAACGGTTGAACATTGACTAATTCTTTTTGGTATAATGATTCTGTGTATTCTTTCCATCTTCTTTTGATGCTTCCTGTGTCGTTTAATATTTTCCCCATGGAATCCTTCACTATTGCAACTCGAGGCTTGAGTTTTTCTTCAGTTCTTTCACCTTGAGAAACACCGAGGGTGTTCTTCCATTTTGGTTTTCAATCTCCAACTCTTTGCACATGTCATTGTAATACTTTGTCTTCTCGAGAGGCCCTTTGAAATCTTCTGTTCAGTTCTTTTACTTCATCAATTCTTTCTTTTGCTTTAGCTGCTCCACGCTCAAGAGCAAGTTTCAGAGTATCCTCTGACACCCATCTTGGTCTTTTCTTTCTTTCCTGTCTTTTCAGTGACCTCTTGCTTTCTTATGGATGATGTCCTTGATGTTTGTCGTACTGTGGGGGCTTGTGTGTTGCTGTGATGCTGGAAGCTATGTCACCGGTATTCAGATACCAGCAGAGTCACCCAAGGAAGACAGGTTTCAGCTTAGCTTCCAGACTAAGACAGACTAGGAAGAAGGACCTAGCAGTCTACTTCTGAAAAGCATTAGCCAGTGAAAACCCTGGGAATAACAGTGGAACATTGTCTGATATAGTGCTGGAAGATGAGCCCCGCAGGTTGGAAGACACTCAGAAGATGACTGGGGAAGAGGTGCCTCCCCAAAGTAGAGTCGACCTTAATGACATGGATGGAGTAAAGCTTTTGGGACGTTCATTTGCTGATGTGGCACGACTCAAAATGAGAAGAAACAGCTGCAAACATCCATTAATAATCAGAACCTGGAATGTATGAAGTATGAATCTAGGAAAATTGGAAATCATCGAAAATGAAATGGATCACATAAACATCAATATCCTAGGCATTAGTGAGCTAAAATGGACTGGTATTGGCCATTTTGAATCCGACAATCATATAGTCTACTATGCTGGGAATGACAACTTGAAGAGGAATGGTGTTGCATTCGTCATCAAAAAGGACATTTCGAAATCTATCCTGAAGTACAACACTGTCAATGATAGGAAAATATCCATATGCCTACAAGGAAAACCAATTAATGTGACTATTATTCAAATTTATGCACCAACCACTAGGGCCAAGATGAAGATGAAGAAATAAAAGATTTTTATCAGCTGCTGCAGTCTGAAATTAATTGAACATGCAATCAAGATGTACTGATAATTACTGGTGATTGGAATGCAAAAGTTGGAAACAAAAAAGAAGGCTCAGTAGTTGGAAAATATGGCCTTGGTGATAGAAACAATGCCGGAGATCGAATGATAGAATTTTGCAAGACCAACGACCTCTTCATCGCAAATACCTCCTTTTGATTTTGGAAGGCATTATGCTGAGTGAAATCAGTCATTTGCAAAAGGACAAATATTTTATAAGACCACTATTATAATAACTGGAGAAATAGTTTAAACAGAGAAGAAAATATTCTTTGATGGTTACAAGAGGGGTTTTCACTAATTAGATAGTAGATAAGAATTATTTTATGTGAAGGGAAAGATAACACACAATACAGAAGAGGTCAGCACAACTGGACTAAACTAAAAGCAAAGAAGTTTCCTGAATAAACTGAACATTTAGAAGCCCAGTGTAGCAGGGGTGGGGATTTGGGGACCATGGTTTCAGGGGACATCTAAGTCAACTGGCATAATAAAATCTTCTAAGAAAACATTCTGCATCCCACTTTGGAGAGTGGCGTCTGGGGTCTTAAATGCTAGCAAGCAGCCATCCAAGATGCATCAATGGGTCTCAACCCACCTGGAGCAAAGGAGAATGAAGAACACCAAAGACACAAAGTAATTATGAGCCTAAGAGACAGAAAGGACCATGTAAACCAGTGACGACGTCAGCCTGAGACGAGAAGAACTAGATGGTGTCCAGCTACAATCAACAACTGCCCTGAGAGGGAACACAACAGAGAACCCCCGAGGGAGTAGGAGAACAGTGGGATGCAGACCGAAAATTCTCATAAAAAGACTATACGTAATGGTCTGACTGAGACTGGAAGAACCCCAGAGGTCATGGTCCCCAGACCTTCTGTTAGCCCAGGACAGGAACCATTCCCAAAGCCAACTCTTCAGACACGGATTGGACTGGAGTATGGGATGAAAGATGATGCTGGTGAGGAGTGGGCTTCTTGGATCAAGTGAATGCATGAGACTATGTTGGCATCTCCTGTCTGGAGGGGAGATGTGAGAGCGGAGGGGGTCAGGAGCTGGCCGAATAGACACGAAAATAGAGAGTGGAGGGAGGTTGTGTGCTGGCTTATTAGGGGGAGAGCAGTTAGGAGTATATAGAGGGATGTATATAAGTTTTTGTGTAAGAGACTGACTTGATTTGTGAAATTTCACTTAAAGCACAATAAAAACAAAAAAAAAAAGAGTATTCCTTCCAAGGTCATGGAAGCTCCATAGACACATCCAACCTCCCTGAGGGGCCAAATTAGTGGGCTGAGGGCTGTAGGGACCATGGTCTTGGGGAACATCTAGTTCAATTGACATAACATAGTTTATAAAGAAACTACTTTGATGAGTACAGTCTGGGGTCTTGAAAGCCTGTGAGCAGCTATTTAAGATACTCCACTGGTCTCACCCTTTTGGGAGCAAGGGGGAATAAAGAAAACTAAAGACACAAGGGAAAGATTAGTCCAAAGGACTAATGGACCACAATTACCAATATATTTTATATATTTTTTACCACACTGAGTCCAGTACAACTAGTTGGTGCCCAGCTACCACCACTGATTGCTCTGACAGGGATCACAATAGAGGGTTCCAGACAGAGCTGGAAGAAAAATGTAGAACAAAATTCTAACTCACAAAAAAAGACCAGACTTACTGGCCTGACAGAGACTGGAGAAACCCTGAGAATATGGCCCCTCCGCACCCTTTTAGCTCAGTAATGAAGTCATTCCTAAGGTTCACCCTTTAGCCAAAGGTTAGACAGGCCTATAGGACAAAACAAGACTAAAGGAGCACAACAGCCCAGGGGCAAGGATGAGAAGGCAGGAGGAGACAGGAAAGCTGGTAATAAGGAACCCAAGGTCAAGAAGGGAGAGTGTTGACATGTTGTGGGGTTGTTACCAATGTCATAAAACAATATGTGTACTAACTGTTTAATGAGAAGCTAGTTCTGTAAACCTTCATCTAAAGTACAATTTTTAAAAATTGAATCCTTTAAAAAAAAAAAAAAGAGTTTGTTCTTTCTTGAACCCTAGAATTTTGACACTCAAGAAAACTTAGAGATCACCCAGTCCAACCTCCTCCACTTTATAGATGAGACAACTAAAGCCCAGAGAAGTGACTTAACTGAAATTTCACAGAGAACATGTTATAAATCAGGTGCTCAACCCAGATCCTCAGGCTCTGAATCTGATATTCTTTTGACCACATTCTAGGTGGAGTTAGAATCCATGTCTTCTCATCCCCAAGCCCACGTTTTCTACGGGAGACTAAGTACTGTGAGAAAGAAAGCAGGTACCTTTGCTTTTGCCTCACTGGTACAAAGGTAGAAAATGGTGCCAAGGAAAGTCAAACTAAGCCACATAACCAAGGGCAAGTTTCTTGCAATCTCAGAGTCTCAGTTTCTCAATATGTAAACCAGCACTAAGGCTAGCACAGTCTTAGTACTGTGCTAATGAAGCTGCTACTACAAGAATAGTTACTATAGGTATTAATAACACCCCTGAGTCTCAGCCTCCTAATTCTCTAATTTTAAGAAGTTAAACTAAATAAGTCCTAAGGATCCTTTCATTCCTAGCATTCCAAGACCCTGCTTTTCCCACTGCTGAAAGATAGGACAAAATTTTTCTGTGGGTACACAGAATTCAAAGCATGGAGACATGGTAAAGAATACACTGGAAAAAAAAGAAGAGACCACAAAAGGGAAACAGAGGTAAAAAATGCTGTCTCCTGCTCCACTTGGCCTAAGGCCAGTCCTCTCTTTGTTACGGCAAAAGCCTCCAATCCCCACCTATCTTCTGTACTTACGTTCCAGGTGTATAACTTAACACCGAGGTCAACGTTCCATCAAAGACCCTTGGGCACAATATTGCTTGTACATGTGGCCTAGACAGCTGTCAAAACCAAAATTCATTTCCAACATTTAAAAAATAATCAGGAGCTGTCTAAAAATCCCAATTTCCAGCCTGTCTTAGTTTTGAAGTGCTGCTATAACAGAAACCACAAGTAGACAGTGTTAACAAACAGAAATTTATTCTCTCACAGTTCAGGAGCTAGAAGTTCCAATTCAGGGTGCTGGCTCTAGGGGTAGGCTTTCTCTCCCTGTCAACATCTGTGGGCCTGGTGTTCCTAGAAGATGTTCATGTGCTTTGGCATCAGTCTTCCCTTGGGTCTAGAAGGTTCTCAGTGCAGGGACCCCAGGTCTAAAGGCCACGCTCCACTCCTGGCTCTTCTTTCTTAGTAGTATTGAGGTCCCTATTTTCTGCTTGCTTCTATTTTCTTTTCTCTCTTGTAAGATAAGAGGTGTGGCTCAAGCAATGGTGTGTACAACCCACCCTAATCCTCATTAACATAACCTAATCATGCCTCATTAACACAATGGACAACTCACTTCCAAATGAGACCATAACCAGAGGCATAGAGTCTAGGATTTATAACACTTGATTACATTAGATCACAAAATGGAGGACAACCACACAATACTGGGAATCAGGGCCTAGCCAAGTTGACTCCAATTTCGGGGGACACAATTCAATCCATGACAGCTTCTCTTGAAAACTCAGGAGCTCTGGATTAGTGTGACATCATGACAACAAACAGCTGATGCTAGAGAGGGGCAATAGACCCCATTTCATCAGAACCCCCTGTCCCTTCCCCATGCCTCCTGCCTTGTTTACAAAGCTTGATTGGTCCTCAGAAGGATTTGGTTTTGAGACCCCTTCACTAAACCTTTTCATGGACTATTTGCCATTCAGTGGGTCTTTCATTCTCCTTTTGAACTCAAGAGAAGGTGATGCCAAGGAAAAGGCAAAGAGAAATAGAAGAGTCTTGGGGCAAAAGCTCATGTTACTGGACCTTGAAGAATTCTGGGCTGTGCTTTAGTCAGTGGAAAACTCAAAGGCAAGAAGTGCATATCAGAATGCCCATCAACTGGCTATCTGGGGACAAAGGTAAGCTTGATAAAAAGTGCTGTCAATGCAGAAAGGGTAATTAATGTAGAAGGCTTCAGTACACATAGAACTTCCAGTTATCAGCACCATCAGCCAACACTGTTTCTTGCCTTGGTGTCCCAAATAATCAAGACACTTTCCATGAGCCTATGAATAGCATCCAAGAGAGCCCATGACACTTGTCTTTGTGGTTTTCAATGGTTCCACTGGTGATAAATAATAGGCTGAGAAGGGCCACCGTGATAGCAGTCATCATCACAAGGAGGAAAATTAGGAAGGATTCCAATGTGGAGAAGTTGCGTTTGGCCATAGCTCCTGTAGTAAAGCAAGTATTAGAGAAGTATGAAAGAGGAAGAAATGATAGAATCTCAAATTATAATGCACATGCTTCAAGCTGCCCAATGTTAAGATGTCTTAGCTCTTTCATATTAACAGACTATTTTAGGGATGGCAAGTATAGAGCACACTTGCTATTAGTTCTATATCCCAAGCCCTTGGCAGACAAGAGCAATCAATTAGAGCACTCTTTTTTAAAAATAATAATAATTTTTATTGTGCTCTAAGTAAAAGTTTACAAATCAAGTCAGTCTGTCACACAAAAACCCATATACACCTTGCTACACACTCCCAATTACACTCCTCCTAATGAGAAAACCTGCTCTCTCCCTCCACTCTCTCTTTTCGTGTCCTTTTCGCCAGCTTCTAACCCCTTCCATCCTCTCATCTCCCCTACAGGCAGGAGATGCCAACATAGTCTCAAGTGTCCACCTGATCCAAGAAGCTCACTCCTCACCAGCATCCCTCTCCAACCCATTGTCCAGTCCAATCCATGTCTGAAGAGTTGGCTTCAAGAATGGTTCCTGTCCTGGGGCAACAGAAGGTCTGGGGGCCATGAGCACTGGGGTCCTTCCAGTCTCAGTCAGACCATTAAGTCTGGTCTTATTACGAGAATTTGGGGTCTGCATCCCACTGCTCTCCTGCTCCCTCAGGGGTTCTCTGTTGTGTTCCCTGTCAGGGCAGTCATCAGTTGTAGCCGGGCACCATCTAGTTCTTCTGGTCTCAGGATGATGTAGTCGCTGGTTCATGTGGCTCTTTCTGTCTCTTGGGCTCGTAATCACCTTGTGTCCTTGGTGTTCTTCATTCTCCTTTGATCAAGGTGGGTTGAGACCAATTGATGCATCTTAGATGGCTGCTTGCCAGTGTTTAAGACCCGAGATGCCACTCTTCAAAGTGGGATCCAGAATGTTTTGTTAATAGATTTTATTATGCCAACTGACTTAGATGTCCCCTGAAACCATGGTCCCCAGACCCCTGCCCCTGCTACACTGGCCTTTGAAGCATGCAGTTTATTCAGGAAACTGCTTTTGGTTTAGACCAATTGTGCTGACCGCGCCTGTATTGTGTGTTGTTTTTCCCTTCACCTAAAGTAGTTCTTACCTACTATCTAATTAGTGAATACCTCTCTCCCACCCTCCCTCCCTACCTCCTCTCGTAACTACAAAAGAATGTTTTCTTCTGAGTTTAAACTATTTCTCAAGTTCTTATAATAGTGGTCTTATACAATATTTGTCCTTTTGCAACTGACTAATTTCACTCAGCCCAATGCCTTCCAGGTTCTTCCATGTTGTGAAATGTTTCACAGATTCCTCATTGTTCTTTATTGATGTAGTATTCCATTGTGTGAATATACCATAATTTATTTATCCATTCATCCATTGATGGGCACCTTGGTTGCTTCCATGTTTTTGCTATTGTAAACAGTGCTGCAATAAGCATGGGTGTGCATATGTCCGTTCATGTAAAGGCTCTTATTTCTCTAGGATATAGTCCAAGGAGTGGGACTGCTGGATCGTATGGTAGTTCTATTTCTAACTTTTTAAGGAAGCGCCAAATTGATTTCCAAAGTGGTTGTACCATTTGACATTCCCACCAGCAGTGCAGAAGCGTTCCAATCTCTCCACAGCCTCTCCAACATTTATTATTTTGTGTTTTTTGGATTAATGCCAGCCTTGTTGGAGTGAGATGAAATCTCATTGTAGTTTTCATCTGCATTTCTCTAATGGCTAATGATCGTGAAAATTTCCTCATATATCTGTTAGCCACCTGAATGTCTTCTTTAGTGAAGTGTCTATTCATATCTTTTGCCCATTTTTTAATTGGGTTATTTGTCTTTTTGCAGTTGAGGTTTTGCAGTATCAGGTAGATTTTAGAGATCAGGCACTTATCAGAAGTGTCATAGCTAAAAACTTTTTCCCAGTCTGTTGGTAGTCTTTTTACTCTTTTGGTGAAGTCTTTGGATGAGTGTAAGTGTTTGATTTTTAGGAGCTCCCAGTTATCTAGTTTTTCTTCTAAAATCTACTTTCTTTATAATGTTTTCTACACTGTTTATGCCATGTATTAGGGCTCCTAACATTGTCCCTATTTTTTCTTCCATGATCTTTATTGTTTTAGATTTTATATTTAGGTCTTTGATCCATTTTGAGTTAGTTTTTGTGCATGGAGTGAGGTATGGGTCTTGTTTCATTTTTTAGCAGATGTATATCCAGTTATGCCAGCACGTTTTGTTAAAAAGACTGTCTTTTCCCCATTGAACTGTTTTGGGGCCTTTGTCAAATACCAACTGCTCATATGTGGATGGATTTATATCTGGATTCTCAATTCTGTTCCATTGGTTCATGTATCTGTTGTTGTACCAGTACCAGGCTGTTTTGACTACTGTGGCGGTATAATAGGTTCTAAAATCAGGTAAGGCCTCCCACTTTGTTCTTCTTTTTCAGTAATGCCTTATTTATCTGGGGCCTCTTTCCCTACCATATGAAATTGGAGATTTGTTTCTCCATCTCATTAAAGAATGTCCTTGGGATTTGGATTGGAATTGCATTAAATGTATAGATTGCTTTGGTAGAATAGACATTTTTATAATGTTAAGTCTTCCTATCCACGAGCAAGGTATGTTCTTCCACTTATGTAAGTCTCTTTTGGTTTCTTGCAAAAGTGTACTGTAGTTTTCTTTGAATAAGTCTTTTACATCTCTGGTAAGATTTATTCCTAAGTATTTTATCTTCTTGGGGGCTACTGTAAATGGCACTGATTTGGTGATTTCCTCTTTGATTTTCTTTTTATTGGTGTATAGGAATCCAACTGATTTTTGTATGTTTATCTTGTATCCCAATACTCTGCTGAGCTCTTCTATTAGTTTCAGTAGTTTTCTGGAGGATTCCTTAGGGTTTTCTGTGTATAAGATCATGTCATCTGCAAATAGAGATACTTTGACTTCTTCCTTGCCAATCTGGATGCCCTTTATTTCTTTATCTAGCCTAATTGTTCTGGCTAGGACTTCCAGCACAATACAGCACTCTTTTTTGATAAGCTCAGATACGGTATCCGAATCCTTCTCAACACAGGGCTTCTCCTGACAGCAACCTCCCGTCATTTGGCATTGGCAATTGAGTTAAAATCTATTTGCATTCTTTGGCTTCATCATGCCGCTCTCATCTTTTATGGCAATGATGCTGTTTAGGTGCCATATGTACATGGGACAGGACAGGGAGCGCTTCTGTCAACAGGGATGGTTTATGCACCCACGCTGTTTGTGCTGGAGTTAGGGCTGTGCTCTGTGGTCATGGCCTAAGTAAAATTAACTTGTCCAGATGTAGCTGAAACCCATTATTTTGCCCTTTAAACTCTCTGTTATAACTTTCAATTACTACCTCATGTGAAAATGGTATGGGCGGGGGATTGGCATGTCTGGTCTCAAGTCAGGCATTAGGAAAAATTTCCTTCTTCAGTGGTCAGAAAGATTCTACACATTTTGCAAAAACTCTATATGGGAGTGGGAATAAAGAATGTCCATGTGTTTTACGGAAAATATCCTTACAGATTTCTTAAGATGTTTTAGAAGGAGAATTCATCACCACCCAGAGGAACTGTAGAAAATAAAAGCTCATATAATGTAGCAAGAGTAAGTATAAAATAGTGGATAAAAATTGGGTTCTGAAATCTGGCTCCAGAGTTCAAGTCTCATTTCTTCCACTCATTGGGTGACCTTGGGGGACCTTCTCTTGACACTGATCCTCAGTTTCCATGTCTACAAATAAGAAGTAATGATCATAATTTTGGTATCCATCTCATACAGCTTCTATAAAAATAGGATGAGATGGTACCACTAAAATACTTAATTTGCTCTATAAAATGTAATAAATGCTCAAAAATGTTAGCATTCACCATTAGGCTCCAAAATAGCAAAGACTCTGCCTTCCTCCCTGTTCTTAAAGGGTGTCTACATGAGGCTAAGGAAACCCTGGTGGAGTAGTGGTTAAGTGCTATGGCTGCTAAGCAAAAGGTTGGCAGTTCAAATCCACCAGGTGCTCCTTGGAAACTCTACGGGGCAGTTCTACTCTGTCCTATAGGGTCACTATGAGTCGGAATCGACTCGACGTTGGTGGGTTTGGTTTTTTTTGGTATATGAGGCTAATATTAAAGGTTTATCAGAATCATAGATGGAACCTACAGAGCTCATTTCCTTAACCGATGTTTTAGAAAATCTGAATAGTGAGATGAGATTGGAACTGGGCTTACAAAAAATGTTTTTGTTGTTATTACTAACTAACCAACCCAAACCTGTTGCCGTCGAGTCAATTGTAACTCATAGTGACCCTATAGGACAGCGTAGAACTGCCCCATAAGGGTCCCCAAGGAGCACCTGGTGGATTCGAACTGCCAACCTTTTGGTTAGCAGCCACAGCTCTTAACTACTAGCCAGCAGGGTTTCTTATAACTGACTACAGGAATATTTTTATTAAAAAAAAAAAAAATTTCTGCTGAAACACTGCACAAAAATTTTATAGACAGTCATTGGGTGTCACCCGGTGGAGTCTGCACTACCCTAGTGACAACACTGACAATAGGATGATTCAAGATTCCTCCGTCTTTCCCTCCCTCCCTCCCCAGGCATTCTTTCTTACCTGATTCAACCACTCAAGAAGAGCTTTTGTATCCTAGTAAACAAATAGCCAGTCAAGACTGTTGTCCCCTTTCCCCTTGCACAGTGCTTGGTTTAGACTTTTTTTTATTGAGGAAAGATTTTCACAGTCAAGTCCAGAAGAATTCTCATTAGCATAATATTGTGGGCTTGGTTCAAAGAAGAGACTAAAGTGTATTGATAACAAATGGCTTATATACAAACTCTTCCCTGGAACAGAAGGTCTAATGGACTAAAGGTGGTTTCAACCTTTACACAACTCTTCCAGCATGACAAGTTCTGTGAAAGACCTAAAACCTAGATTATACAAAATATGCACCTGGATTATTTCTCACTGGCTACTCAATCACTGACCTAGAGGGAGCAGAAATAGATAATGGATATTAGTGTGGGGTATTTATACCTCTCCCCAATATTTATACCAACTTCAGAACAGGAAGATTATTTAATTTTTACTCTTGTGTGTACAAAGAATGCAAAATTTTAGATTAAATAAGAATATAAATAATAAAGAATACAACAGGACAAGAATGTTTTGAGACCACTAAAAATTAATTAAAGAAAAAAAAATTTTTTTAACTTTTATTAAGCTTCAAGTGAACGTTTACAAATGCAATCAGTCTGTCACATATAAGTTTACATACATCTTACTCCCTACTCCCACTTGCTCTCCCCAGAAAAAATTTTTAAGATAAGGAAAATAGTCACTTTTTTTTTTTTAAGTTTACAAAACAGTTGTTGTTAGCTGCCTTCAAGTCAGTCCCTGATTCACGGCAGCCACATGCACAATGGGATTGGATCATTGCGATCCATAGGATTTTTTGGAAGCAGATCACCAGGCCTTTCTTTCTGGTTTGTCTTAGCCTGGAAATGCCACTGAAACTTGTTCAGCATCATAGCAACATGCAAGCCTCCACTAACAGACAGGTGGTGGCTGCTCTTGAGATGCATTGCCCAGGCAATCGAACCTAGGTGTCCCACATGGAAGGCAAGAATTCTGCTATTGAACCACCACTGCCCCCTTTACAAAACAGTAAGGTCCTCATATTCTATTATTTATGTATGTGTGTTCATAAAGACTGTAAGAAAGTACAGCAAAATCTTATGAAGTAGTTACCTGATGATTTTTATTTTCATCTTTTTTGCCTCTTGGTATTTTCTCAATAATCATGTATCACTTTTGCAATGGAGAAGATAAAAATCTTTTTAGGGAAAAACTAGTTGCATCTTTTTGGAAAATGTATACTATAAAAACCCACTGCCATCGAGTCAATTCCAACTCATAGCGACCCTATACTATAAAAAATACAAGGGCATAATTAAACAATGGCCCCCAAGAGACACAGAGAGCAAGAAATATCCAACCCCTCCCCCCTTTTTTTTCTAGTAAATCCAAGCTCTGCAGGAAGCATTTTTAAAACAAGAAAGGAGAAGCCTATATAGGCCACTTAATCCCTCACAGAGCTTGAAGAGACAAGTGTCATGACTCCAACTGAAGTATTAGAGATAAAAGTGTCTTCAAATAGGTCGTTTAGTAACATATTTTAGACATCTTTCTACTACCACAGGAAAAAAAAAAAGATCAAATCACACTGTTAAATAAGCTTAGTTTAGTACATTTATATAAGGATCCTTTGGTTACAAGGGGTAGAGACCAAATCTAGCTAACTTAATGAAGGGGAGGACCTGGAGAGAAGGGGATGTAAATTCATTGGAAGGCAATAGGAAAAGCTGAAGACCCGGGCTTAGGAAGGCCGGAAATCAGGGCAGTTCTAGGGATTTAGATAGCAGGAGCTATTGGACAATCTCTTTGGGGACTCATTATTTCTCTGAAAGCCGTCTAATTATTTTACAATTCCTGAAAGACAGCATCTGTCTGGCCTAACTCACATCTTTTACTTATCCCTTCTGTTGGGGGGATCCTTCAGTGGAAGTCCCAACAAGACAACACCTAAAGAGGGAAAAAGGTAGTTCTATAAAATAAAATCAAGTTTGAATAGATGCTGAGAAAGTAAAAACAACAGATATCCAGTAGTTTTCTGTCATATGACTTCCTTCTCTTCCCCTTTTCTCTTGATGTAGGAGGGCCTTAGACTGCCCCTGCGGTCTCGTCTAGACCTCTCCAGCCATTTCCTCCTCATAAAAATGGACCATTCCATAGCCCATTTATATGGAATCCTGCTAGATGACTCAGCATTTAATTAGATTAGATTATTTTAATCAGCCCCCACATGTCTCTCAGTTTGTCGTCCTGTGGGAGCTTGCATGTTGCTGTGATGCTGGAAGCTATGCCACTGGTATTCAGATACCAGCAGGGTCACCCATGGAGGACAGGTTTCAGCTTAGCTTCCAGACTAAGACAGACTAGGAAGAAGGACCTAGCAGTCTACTTCTGAAAAGCATTAGCCAGTGAAAACCTTATGAATAGCAGCAGAACATTGTCTGATATAGTGCTGGAAGATGAGCCCTCCAGGTTGGAAGGCACTCAAAGGATGACTGGGAAAGAGCTGCCTCCTCAAAGTAGAGTCGACCTTAATGACAGGGATGGAGTAAAGCTTTCAGGACCTTCATTTGCTGATGTGGCATGACTCAAAATGAGAAGAAACAGCTCCAAACATCCATTAATAATCAGAACCTGGAATGTATGAAGAATGAACCTAGGAAGATTGGAAATCATCAAAAATGAAAAGGAACGCATAAACATCAATATCCTAGGCATTAGTGAGCTGAAATGGACTGGTATTGGCCATTTTGAATCTGATAATCATATAGTCTACTATGCTGGGAATGACAACTTGAAGAGGAATGGTGTTGCATTCATCATCAAAAAGAACATTTCAGAATCTATCCTGAAGTACAATGCTGTCAGTGATAGGATAATATCCATACGCCTACAAGGAAGACCAGTTAACACAGCTATTATTCAAATTTATGCACCAACCACTAGGGCCAAAGATGAAGAAATAGAAGATTTTTATCAGCTGCTGCAGTCTGAAATTGATCAAACATGCAATCAAGATGTATTGATAATTACTGGTGATTGGAATGCGAAAGTTGGAAACAAAGAAGCAGGATCAGTAGCTGGAAAATATGGCCTTGGTGATAGAAACAATGCTGGAGATAGAATGGCAGAATTTTGCAAGACCAACGACTTCTTCATTGCAAATATCTTCTTTCACCAACATAAATCGCGACTATACACATGGACCTCGCCAGATGAAACACACAGAAATCAAATTCACTACATCTGTGGAAAGAGATGGTGGAAAAGCTCAATATCATCAGTCAGAACAAGGCCAGGGACCACTGTGGAACAGACCATCAATTGCTCATATGCAAGTTCAAGCTGAAACTGAAGAAAATCAGAGCAAGTCCACAAAAGCCAAAATTTGACCTTGAGTATATCTCACCTGAATTTAGAGACCACCTAAAGAATGGATTTGACACACTGAACACTAGTGACCGAAGACCAGACAGGTTCTGGAATGACATCAAGGACATCATCCAAGAACAAAGCAAGAGGTCATTTAAAAGACAGGAAATAAAGAAAAGACCAAGGTGGATGTCAGAGGAGACTCTGAAACTTGCTCTTGAGCATTGAGCAGCTAAAGCAAAAGAAGAACTGATGAAGTAAAAGAAGTGAACAGAAGATTTCAAAGGGTGGCTCAAGAAGACAAAGTTAAGTATTATAATGACAGTTGCAAAGACCTGGAGATGGAACTGAAGCCACTCCCAAAGTGCACCTTTCAGTCAAAGTTTAGACAGGCCCATAAAACAAACAAAAACCCATGTGAGGAATGTGCTTCTTAATTCAATCAAGTATATGAGACCAAATGGGCAACACCTCCCCAAAAACAAATACGCAAAGTCAGGAAGGATAGGAAAACTGGATGAAAGGACACCAAGAACCCAGGGTGGCAAGGGAAAAGGGGGAGAGTGCTGACACATTGCAGGGATTGCAACTAATGTCACAAAACAATTTGTATATAAAATCCTTAAAAGGGAAAAAAAAGCAAACAAAACAAAAAGCCAAACCCATTGCCATCGAGTCAATTCCAACTCATAGTGACCCTATAGGACAGAGTAGAACTTCCCCCATGGGGTTTCCAAGGCTGTAAATCTTTATGAAAGCTGATCGCCACATCTTTCTCCCCCTGAGTGTTTGTGGGTTTGAACCATTGACCTTTTGGTTAGCAGTCAAGTGCTTTAACCACTTTGTCTCCAGGACTCATGCTAACTCAGATCTAGATCTAAAGTGCCTGCTTATGGGAATTACAAAAGACAACAGAATATGCATTCATTGAGATGCAGCAAGCAAAATCTAGACTGTGAAAAACTCTATAAGAAAATTGATAGTTTCTTTAACAAACTGGAAGTGGGAAGGAAGAAGGAAGAAGAGGAAGAGGAAAAAGAAAAAGGAGGAGGGAGGAGGTAAAGAGAGGAGAGGAGAGGAGGGGAGAGGAGAGGAGGAGAGGTGAGGGGAGGTGAGGTGACAGGAGGGGAGGGGAGGGGAGGGGAGGAGAGGAGAGGAGAGGAGGAGAGGTGAGGGGAGGTGAGGTGACAGGAGGGGAGGGGAGGGGAGGGGGAAGGGGAGGGGAGGGGAGGAGAGGAGAGCTATAGCTTAAAAAGACTTAAGAGGCATATCAATCAACTCTGTTGTTAGTCCAAACTCAATATTACTTGGAACCTGTATCAAACAGTTTTAAAAATTATGAGACGACTGAGAAAATTTGAACAATGACTAGATTTTTGATGATATTAAGGGATTGTTCTTTTAAATGTTAGGTATGATAATGGTATTATGATTATACTTTTAGAAAGGAATCCTTATCTTTCAGAGATACATTCTGAAACAGAAAAGAAATAGTACAAAAAGTGCAAAAACTGGGTGGATGGGTGGATGGATGGGCAGATGGATGGGTGGGTAGAAGGGTGGGTGGAAGGGCAGATGGAAGTAAAAAATGACAGGAAATAAATTTTGCTCCTTAAGTTTTGAATATTCTAATTAGCAGGACAGAGGTAGGTTAAACACATTGTGGCAGATACTGTGGAGTGCTTCACTCAATGCCCTTTTTAATCACTTCTGGCAAGAGTTCCAGATGTAGTTTAGGTTCTATCTTTCAGAAGCACTAGTGTGAGTCTTTGATACAGAACTGAGCCACTTGGGGAGAGAGGCAAGGCATAGGACATCTGTTTTATCGGTTTGGATCACAGCAGCGTGGTTCTGAGCTGGCAGCTTGGTGCCTACTTCCGCATGCTGCAGCCTGCTTCCTTACTCCAGGACGGTGGCAGAGGCAGCACACTGGTAGAAGCTCAGTTCCTCAGTTTGCGTTGGGGAGGTTTTTCCTGGGAACTCAGCCTCGGCTCTCTCTGTCTTCAACCTTCCCATGATTCTGTGAGTTATCTCTATCCCTGTATAAATTCTTTTTTGTCTTAAGCTATCTGGAGTGGATTCTGTTAACTTCAACTAAGAACCTGTCCACACAAAATCTCACAAGAGTGAGCACTGGACTTGATTTGGAGAATATTTGTACTTCCATCATTTGACACTGTATGCCAAGCTGCCCTTGGGAACATTTTCAAATGTAAAAAAGATGAGCAGACTGGCCAATGAATTTTTCACTAGGTCCAAAAAGAAGCAAGTTTTAAGTGCACAGGGTTGCTGTAGTGGTACCTCACCACCCCATGAGTACTGCACAGGACTAAAAAAATCCTTTTGGACCCCAAAGTAGTCCCAACATCAGCTCACTGTTTATAGATTTACCTTTTCACTTGTAATGTCAGTTCAACCCTGACCTCAAACAGCAAGTAGCGTAAGAGAGGTCCCTTCTGTTCTAAACTGGACTCGATGCTTCTTATTTAATCCCTTCTGTACTGGTTATAGGCTGAGCCTAAGAATGTGACTAGCAGTGTACACCAGTGCATTGGGGAGCCCAGTCTGATTCCATAAGGGAGGTGCCAGGTCCAACCATAATGGCAGGGCATGGGCAGAAGATGGAGCACGACCATTGCTCTCCTTCCCTGGGGAAATCTGCAAAGCCCATGTACCCAGCGAAAGTGCAAGTAGATGCTGACAGTCCTGCTTTTCTCAGAGAAAGGGTAGATAAATGACTCCAGGCCTATTGAGTTTCTCTCCCCAAATTTATCACAATTCTGCCTTCAACTCAAAGGGAAAAGATAAAGAGAGGCACTAAGGGTATGGGAAGAACTGGGGTTTAGAGTTAGAAGACTTTTTGGGTAAGTGACCTTAATATCTCTGAGCTTCATTTTCCTTATTGGAAAAACAGAGATTAAGAAATATCTGCCTTGCTGAACAACTGTCATACAGACAATATGAAATAAAGTTCTTTGCTAACTCTTCAGCATCATACAAACAAGTTATTGTATTTACTAGGCTGAATGGGGATGCCCAAGAGCGGTAGGTTCTGCACACTTTAAACCTTGTAATGCAGGTATCTTTTCATGGTGTATATCCCTCATGCTTGGTTCTAAAGGTCTCCCTGTTAGAATTTGATAAGTGTAACTTTGTGGAGAATGAGAACTTTTGCTATTTTCAAAACATCCAGAAGGTTTGAAACCTAGATAAAACAGAAATTGAAGACCTCCCTAGTTCCCTACTGCTAGATAAACAGTGTGGGACTGTATGGCCCTTTTCAGATTATTTGGAAATTATTCTCTGATGATTTATCTTTCTCCAAAACCACAGATAAGAATTTATTGCATTTGGCAGTGACAAATTTGACCTGTTTGCCATACAAGATTACAAAGGCAGATTGGGAGGAGAGCAGGCTGCAGCTGCATTTATCATCTTTTCGGGGACAGAGTGACAGCATCTTTTGATGTAACTCTTCCCCTCTACATAAATCCCTGATGCTTAGCATCTCCCACCTGTACTGTGCACTTATGAAAAAAGTACCACGCTGCTCTTCAATAGAACTTGGAAAAGAAAGGACCAAGACAGGCAGAAAGCAATCTCTTTGTATCAAAATCTACCTGATTTAATGTTCTGTCTGCCCAAAGAGGGGGAAGAGGACTTAGGAGCTTGGGCATTGATAGTTCAATGGCAGAATTTTCTCTTTCAGTGAGGGAGACCCATGTCCAATTCCTAGCCAGTGCACCTCATATGCAGCCACCACTCACCTGTCATTGGAAGCGTGCATGTTCTTATGATGCTACATAACGTAGCTTTCAGGCTAAGACAGAGCAGGAAGAAAGGCCTGTTGATCTACTTCAGAAAATCAGACAAGGAAAGTCCTATGAATCACAATGGTCCGATCCATAACCGATCATGGGGATGGCACAGGACTGGGTAGTGTTTTGCTCCATTGTGCATGGGGTTGCTATGAGTTGAGGCCAAATCAGTTGCATCCTCACAATCATTGCTATGCTTGAGCCCATTGTTGCAGCCACTGTGTGTCAATCCACCTAGCTGAGGGTCTTCCTCTTTTTCACTGACCCTCTACTTTACAAAACAAATGGATGCAGCACTGAAAGTGCTCATTCATCTATGCCAAGAAATTTAGAAGACAGCTGCCTGGCCAACTGACTGGAAGAGATCCATATTTATGCTTATTCCCAAGAAAGGTGATCCAACTGAACGTGGAAGTTATGAAACAATATCATTAATATCACACACAAGCAAAGTTTTGCTGAAGATCATTCAAAAGCTGCTGCAGCTGTATATCAGCAGGGACCTGCCAGAAATTCAGGCCGGATTCAGAAGAGGATGTGGAACCAGGGATATCATTGCTGATGTCAGATGGATCCTGGCTGAAAGCAGAGAATACCAGAAGGATGTTTACCTGTGTTTTATTGACTATGCAAGGCATTTGACTGTGTGGATCATAACAAACTATGGATAACATTTCAAAGAATGGGAATTGCAGAATGCTTAATTGTGCTCGTGAGGAATCTGTACATAGATCAAGAGGCAGTTGTTTGGACAGAACAGTGGGATATTACGTGGTTTAAAGTCAGGAAAGGTGTGTATCAGGGTTGTATCCTTTCACCAAACCTATTCAATCTCTATGCTGAGCAAATAATCCGAGAAGCTGGACTATATGAAGAAGAACTGGGCATTAGGATTGAAGGAAGAGTCTTTAAGAACCGCATTATGCGGATGACACAAGCTTGCTGGCTGAAAGTGAAGAGGACTTGAAGCACTAACCAATGAAGATCAAAGACCACAGCCTTCATTCAATGTGGATTGCACCTCAACATAAAGAAAACAGAAATCCTCACAACTGGACCAATGAGCAACATCATGATAAACAGAGAAAAGATTGAAATTGTCAAGGATTTCATTTTACTTGGAGCCACAACCAACACCCACGGAAGTAGCAGTCGGGAAATCAAAAGATGCATTGCACTGGGCAAATCTGCTACAAAGGACCTCTTTAAAGTGTTGAAAAATGAAAATATCACCTTGAAGACTAAGGTATGCCTGACCCAAGCCCTGGTATTTTTAATCGCATCATATGCATGTGAAAGCTGGACAATGAATAAGGAAAACCGAAGAAGAACTGATGCCTTTGAATTGTGGTGTTGGCAAAGAATATTGAATATACCATGGATTGCCAAAAAATGAACAAATCTATCTTAGAAGAAGTACAACCAGAATGCTCCTTAGAAGCAAGGATGGCTAGACTGTGTCTTAGAAACTTTGGACATGTTGTCAGGAGGGATCAGTCCCTGGAGAAGGACATCATGCTTGGCAAAGTACAGGGTCAGCAGAAAAGAAGAAGACCCTCAAAGAGATGGATTGACACAGTGGCTGCAACAATGGGCTTAAGGACAACAACAACTGTGAGCAAGATGCAGAACTGGGCAGTGTTTTGTTCTGTGGTACATAGGGTCACTATGAGTTGGATATGACTCAACGGCACCTAACAACAGCAACGACTACTTTACCAAGTGTGATGTCCTTCTGTCCTTCTGCAGGGACTGGTCCCTCCTGATAATATGTCCAAAGCCTGTGAGATAAAACCCCACTATCCTCATTTCTAAGGAGCATTCTGGTTGTACTTCCTCCAAGACAGATTTGTTCTTCTTCAGGTGATCTATGGTATAGTCGGTATCCTTTGGCAATACCATAACTCGAATGCATCAGTTCTTCTTCGGTCTTCTTTATTCACCGAGCTCTTACTATGTAGATTCTTATCAAGACAGGGCAGAAGGATGATAATTTTTAGAAAATAATGAAAAATAAAATGAAATAAACATTGAATTCTTAGTACGTTCCAGACACTGTTCTAAGAACATTACATGAGCTGTCCCATTTAATACAGTAACCCTATGTGGCTAGTACTATTCTTAATCTCATTACAAAATTTAAACAAAAACTGAGTCACAGAAAAGTTAGACAAATAGCCGAAGATCATAGAGCCAGTAAGACACAAAATTGGAATTCAGAATGGTTCGAAACCAGACTAACGGGCTTCAGAGTCCTCTAGCTTAACCATCATCTACACTGTGCGACATAAGCATCTGTCCTCTAGCATATTAACATACCTGCTGTCCTTGGAGTAACAATAAAATAATGTCTACAAAGTAGTCAGAAACACAAAACTATTTCAACAAGAAATCAAATATGTAGATTCAGGGATTTTTAGAAGAGGTGAGAATTCTGAGGTCATCAAGTCCAATCCCTTTGTTGTATAAGTTACTTGCCCAAGGTCATCATGCTGGAAACTTGGAGCACTCGTTCATAGCTGCTCTCCACTCCTTCCTGGGCATACGGGAAGATGATATTTTGCAGCCCCCTAGGAGCTGCAGGTTAATAAGCTGTGAGTGGCCGTGACATGTGTTATTTCTGGACTGAAGCATTTAATGTTGAGGCATTTGAGAGGAGGTGTGAGCTTTCTGTGGTCTCTCCTCCTCTGCTTTGGTAACCTTAATACCATGTGTCCCAGTGACAGATTACAAGATCCCTGAGTCACCACATGGAAGGAAACTACCTTGGAGAGTCATCAGACCAAGAGTGGGTCTTTGTGTGTAAAGACACAGAGATCTGAGTTGTTTATTTGTTACCACAGCAAAGCCCCTCGCCCAATCTGCCTCATACAAAGCCAGTTTAAAAAAAAAAAGACTCTTTAGGTAAATTATAAATCTTCTTTTTAAATTTATTTCATTCCAGTAAACACCCCAAATCGAACAGGTTTATTTTGACATTTCAAAATACCTTAAAATCTCTCTAATTCAAAGAAAAATCTTTATGAAATTGCAATACTAGGACATAGTTAAAAATGGGAAGTAAGTATTAAAAAAATAACTTTCCAGATCAAAGAAGCTCATGCAATAAAGTCCACGCATTTTATATACACAAGGGTTTTTAGGCTCATTCGGAGCTTACTGACTCTTAGAATTGTAACCAAATTTTTTTTCAGATCATAGAAAATTAGAATAGTTCAGATTTCTAGAAGCAAGCACATAAGTAGCAAAAGTGACAGCTGAGAGAGATTCTAGTGAAAATAAATCAGCCCAGGAGAATAATCAGTGGTCAGAGTGACAACTGGAGTCATTTGCGTTTAACAACCTCTGAGACAACAGAAGAATGTGTAACCCGTTTGAAAATCTTTTCCTACAGGATGGTTATTTTTCTTTTAAGTTTGGGGTTTGAAAGAAAGAACTTTGAGTTTTTAAAGCTATCAAAAATATAATGAGGAAAACAGAGATAAAGAGATGAATTCATTTCATAATGTCAGTGTTTTATTAGGGTGGAATCTGGGGAACTTTTTTCTACATTTAACTTACTGTATATTTTTCTGCAATACTACGTATTACTTTTGTGATGACCCATTGCCATCGAGTCAATTCTAACTGATGGCAACCCCGTGTCAGTATAGAACTGCACCATAGAGTTTATAAGGAGCCCTGGTGGTGCAGTGGTTAAGAGCTACGGCTGCTAACCAAAAGGTTGGCAGTTCAAATTCACCAGCCACTCCTTGGAAATCCTATCGGGTAGTTCTACTCTGTCCTATAGAGTCGCCATGAGTCAGAATCAACTCGACGGCAATGGATTTAATCTTTACAAAAGCAGGTCACCAGACCTCTCTTTTGCAGCAAAGTTCAAATCACCAACCTTTAGGTCAATAAAAAAAATAGTCAAGTGCAAATTGTTTGCAGCACTCAGAGGCCCTATTTTTGTGACTCAAGGTAATTTTTTTAAAGGAATGAATTCAGGTGTATGAAAAATTCCCCAACTAGGCTGAAAAAGGTGGTATCAACTCTACCAGACTATTCTCATGCATAGTCAAATAAATCCAAAACCCATTGCCATCGAGTCAATTCCGACTCATAATCACTGCTAAAAAAAAAAAAAAGAGCTGTTTCTTTCCGTGGGTGTAGGAGGAGGGCTGAGCTTTTCTCAGACTCATCTTGGGTGAGCTCATAAATCAGTGGTTTGAATGCATGGAATTTTTAGAAGTAAAAATGCATCGGTGAATTTAGTCAGGACGAATGGAACAGGGTGAGCTCAGCCTGCTTATTCAGCTCACCAATCAGAGAACAGGTTGAGCTACCTTTTATGCCCAGGCGAGCTAAACCTTGGATGGACAATAAGAGATAAAACTCTTCTGAAATGGACAATTGCATTCGTGTTTACATAAGGAAATTGATAGCGTCAGGTTGCACGGTGCTGTGACTAAGCTGTTAAGCCTGTTGCCTTGGAAGTGAGTCCAAAGCCGAGGACGTGGCTGAAGACTAGTATTTTTTCCTCTCCCATATGTGAGTTCCAGGGTAGACATATTCACAATATTTAACTACTGGATCATCCTGAGCGCTGACCAATCAGAACAGATGCCAGGTAAACAACAGAGAGACTCCTACTGACATATTCCTGCCAAACCTCCATCAACCTTGGCCAGTTCCTTTTTAGAATTGTAATGATGCATTGGCTGGGGGTTTTCTTTCATGAAAGGTCCAATCATTGGATTATAAGCCTTACAAATAGAATTAGTAGTCATCGAAAATAAACAGATAGATAAATAGGCCCTTCGATTTTATCTCATGCTGCTGAATAAATTACCCCAATCCATCATGAGGGAGACAGGCCACCAGGAGCAGGTTTTACTTTGAGCTCCTTAAGAGCACGGTCACAAGGAAAACATCAAAACACTGGCATGATTTTTCAGACAGGCCCGCCAGCACTGCTGGGTGAGAATGTCTCCAGCCAAAACACAATTTCTGCTGGAAAAAAAAAAAAATTGAATTATGAGACAAAAGGAAACATCTTGCTCTAGTTTAGGCAGGTTATAAGCCAAATTATTCTTGAAAACCCTTTGGAGGGAGAGGAAACAAACCCAATTTGTACAGGAGAAAAATGAGACTATAAGTAATGCTTAAAATCTTGCCCAAAAGGTGGGAGGCTGCCTACGTCACACTCATATTTAAGGCAGAAGTGAATAAGTGGACACGCTTATCAGCAGCTCTTCTGTGTTGAGTGCATTGTTGTTGTTGTTGTTGTTAGCTGCTCCTCACCACCACTCATGGTGACAAAATGTTGCTCTGTCCTGTGCCATCTCCATGATGGGTTGGGGATCGAACCGCTGTAATTCATAGGGTTTTCATTGGTAAGTTGCCAGGCCTTTCTTCCTACTCTGCTTAGTCTTAAAGCCCTATTGAAATCTGTTCAGCATCATAGCAACATGCAGGCCCCACTGACAAAGGGGTGGTGGCTGTATATGGGGTGCATTGGGCACGAATCAAACCTGGGTCTCCTACATGGAGACAGCAGATAAATACTTGAGTGAAACCTGCAGATATCTGAAAGGGGACAGCCCAGATGTGATGATGCAGTGCAATTGATTATATTTGTATGGCCTTTCTAGACATGGTCTTGTAACTACCATCCAGGTGATTGGGCAGGACTGTGTGATAGGGTAACTGTGGCCCACCAGAGGGATGGGTCAGTTTTGCCTTAAAAGAGACCCAATTCCAGAGCAGAGAGGAAGATCCTACCACCATCAAGGAAGAACAACCAGGAGTGGAGAGCATGTCCTTTGGACCCGGGATCCCTGTGCTGAGAAGCTCCTGGAAACAGAGATCTTAATTATCTAGTACTGCTATAACAGAAATACCACAAATGGATGGCTTTAACAAAGAGAAATTTATTCTCTCACAGTCTAGTAGGTAAGAAGTCCAAATTCAGGGTGTCAGCTCCAGGGAAGGCTTTCTCTCTTTGTCTGCTCTGAAGGACGGTCCTTGTCCTCAATCTTCCCATGGCCGAGGAGCTTCTCAGGTGCAGAGACTCCGGGTCTAAAGGACGCAATCTGCTCCTGGCACTGCTTTGTTGGTGTTATGAGGTCCCCAACTCTCTGCTTGCTTCCCTTTTATCTCTTGAGAGATAAAAGGTGGTGCAGGCCACACCCCAGGGAAATTCCCTTTACACTGGATCAGGGAGGTGACCTGAGTAAGGGTGGTGTTACAATCCCACCCTAATCCTCTTAACATAAAATTACAATCACAAAATGGAGGACAATCACTCCATATTGGGAATCACGGCCTAACCAAATTGACACATATTTTGGGGGGGACACAATTCAATCCATGACAGCAGGAGATTGAGAAAGAGAGAGAAAGCCATAGCACCAAAGACAGTGAGAAGCAGTGACAGGAAAGACTCAGCAGCAAGGATTGGCACAGTAGGCTTCCCAGCCCATGGAGAGAAAAAGCTGAGTGACTTTGGGCAGAGGCTGGTGACCAGGGACAGGCATGTCTTCAAGCACAACTGAGAAGATGCTGTCCTGATGGGAGAACTGTATCCTTGAGAGTTCCTGGGCCTGAATTGCAACTGTTACTTCCCTAATAAACCCCATAATCATGAGTATGGCCTGAGTTCTGTGTGGTCATTGCAATGACTTCTCTAATCCAGCAGAGTGTGCTGTGGGAGAGATGGTTGGTATCAAGAGTTGGTAAAGATGGCAGAGAGGAGAGGTTTGTCTAGCCTCTCCCTCATATGAGCCAGCTTTGCGCTGTTGATCTTGGTTCTTCTTCCCCATTGTGGGGTTGGAGGAGGTCAGACACTGCCTCCATGCCATTTATACAGATGATAAATAATAATGGGTGTGGAGGAGACAAGGGGGATCAGAGTGCCCCATCTAAACGGGACAGTCACCACTCATTGCTACCACAAGGAAATGAAGACCCAGTATTAATGAATCTTTCCATTTTTAAGGAAAAGTCGGTAATACAGGCATTTCTCTTAAACTTCTTGATTTTTAAATATTGGCAAACAAGAGACAATGAGCAATTTTAACAATTTTCATTTAAACAATAAAAAAAAAATGTTTCCTAGTATCCCATAAAGTCTTCTTTAAAATGTTTCTTAGTATCTCATGAAGTCTTCTTTAAAACAAACAACCACTTAGCTTAATTAGTAAAGAGTGCCTGGCTTGAGCATTGTGGTCTTTTAAAGAATTATTTATGGGATCAAATTGATAACAGCAACTCGAAAGGCTAGATGAGAACCTTGGGGGGCAGTGAATTTATGTTAATGATGGAGGAATAATTTGAAAAAGGATAGCAAGAATCATTGTACAACTTGAAGAAAGTAATCAATGTCAGTGAATTGTACGTGTAGAAATTGTCAAATTGCTGTTTGTTTTGCTGTGTATGTTTTCACCAAAAAATAAAATATATTTTTTAATGTTTTTTAATCACTCTTCAGGACAGCATTGTGTAGGACAAACTGATACATTCAGGCTACAAGTTGCAACTTTTGATTTAATCCATTCCTTCATTCATTTAAAAATATTTGCTGAGCATCTACAGAGTACCAGATCCTGTGCTTGGCCCAAGGGACACAAATTCGTAAGAGAAACTTCCTATCCTCAAAAAGCTTTCAGTATAATGTAAGATAGAGACAATGATCAAGTCATTATAACACAGCACTGCGAGTGCTTCTGGGGTACATAACCCAGATGTGAAGGAGTCAGGAATTGCTTTGCCAAGGAAGTGGTCTAATTAAGATCTGAAGGATAACTATTAATCTAGTACATCAGCTCTGGTAGCACAACAAACCACCCCAAACCTTAATAGCTTAAAATAACAATCAATTGTTTGGTTCATGATTCTGTGGGTTGGCAGATGGGGCTGGGCCCAGCTGGGCGATTCTACTTATTACTGACTTGCTAATGCACCAGCAGAGAGCTGCTGGGTTGGCTGGAGGTTAGCTGAGAGTTGCTGGCTTCAGCTGTGACAGCGCCTCTCTGCTCCACGTGGCATCTCATCCTCCAGCAGGGTAACCTCAGCTTGTTCACATGGAAATGAGTAGAAGGAGAACTGGCCCACTGTGTTTCAGGGCCAGTCCAGATTCAAGGGAAGGGAAAAGAGTCTCCACCTCTCAACAGGAGGAGCTGTACGGTAACACTGCAGAAGGTATGTATACAAGGAGGGGTGAAGAATTGTGGCCTTTTTGCCAATCTACTTCACCTGATAAAAAGGTATGGCATGTGCAAAAGCCTGAAGGTAAGAGAAAGAAAAATGGAGTTTGGAAACTCCAAGTTTTTGGCATGGCAAGAGCAGAGAAGGTAAAGGGGGTACTGAGGAAAGACATGACAAGACAGGACCGAAGAAACCAGGTCATGAAGGGCCTACTATGTATACAATTCAGTGAAATAGAAAGATTAAAAAAAAAAAAAAAAAAAATCCATCCCCCATGCTGATGATCTATGTTGGGAATACATGTTCAAAATTAATACAATCCAAGGCTGAACACAAGGATCCTACATAAAATGCTCTGGGGAGTCCAAAAAGGAGGTATATTTAGTTGGAAAAATTGGGGAAGGCTTAACGAAGGTGGTGGAATTCTAACTGAACTTTGAAGGACAAAAAGGTTTTGACAAACAGATACAGAAGTAAAAAACTAGCATTAGCTAAGGTGTAGGGGTAGGAAACCCCTCAATCTATAGAATCACAGGCAGAGTGGTTCAGCTCATCTGAGACAACAGTTCTCAATCTTTTTCTACCTTAACCTCCTGAGAGATGATGTTCATATGTGACATACCCACATTCATACTTGAATGATGCCAGAGTTAAGACAGAATATGGGGTTATGTACAACTGCCAGCTTTCAGGCTATAACCTCACCCTCTCTCACCCTCTGGCCCATTGTGACATTGCATTAGAGAACTACCAGTGTAAGCTTTTGTAGAAGAACAATAAAAGATCAGCTACAGGTAGGGCCTTGAGGACCTCAAAGTCAGGATAAAGATTTAAATTTTGTGAAAGCAGGAAAGAGTTCCTGAATGTTTTTGAGTAAGATAATAACATAAGTTGAGCTACACTTTGCAAATATTCATCAGGTAGAAATGGGTAAAATGATGCAGGCCTAGGCTAAGAGAGGATTCTCCTTCCCTATCTGTGGGTACTAGGGGTATTTGTGTTTCAGTGGTAGAATTCTCGCCTTCCATGCAGGAGACCTGGGTTCGATTCCTGGCCAATACACCCCATGTGCAGCCATTACCCACCTGTCAGTGATGGCTTTCATGGGCTATGATGCTGAACAAGTTTCAGCAGAGCTTCCAGACTAACGTGGACTAGGAAGGAAGGCCTGGCGATCTTCCAAAACTTGGCCAATAAAAACCCTATGTAGCACAATGGTTTGATCCACACCCCATCATGGTGCAGGACCAGTACCATTTAGTTCCATCGTGCATGGGGGGGCTGCTACCAATAACATCCTGTGGGTATTGCAGGTATCACTAATCAATCAAGGAATTTTTTTTCCTGAGAAGCCCAGACAAATCTTTCAAACTCCTCCCAGCATAATGCTCTACTGGTTGAGTAAGGGGTGGAGCTTAAAAGCAAATTGAAACCTAATGGCTACCCTTGGGTTGGAGGCAGGCAACCATTTAAGAGGTGGGGCAACCTTTAGGAAGGAAGCAGAGCCAAGGTGGCATGTGGAGATGGCAGTGTAAATGGAAGGGAGAGAGCACATTCGAGATGTGTTGGTGAAGTGTGTCAGTAAGACTTGGTACTTGTTTGATGTGGAAAGGGAAGGTAAGGAGAAATCAAACGTCACTCCAAATTCTTAAGGTTGGGAGAGAATCATAGCATGTTAGCCATAAGAGGAAACTTGGGAAAACAAAGTGATTGTGAAGGGAAGAAGAAAATGGATTAAGGTTGGGTATTTGTTCTAAACACCAGGCCTAAAAGTATTAGAATGACGGATAAGGTGACAGTTTGTAACTACAAGCACAAAAACAAGAATTCCATGAATTTGACATTTCTCCCAAGATCTCAGCAACAATGAGAGTGACACAGATCTCTTGTTTAACTCCAATCCCTGGAGAAGGACAACATGCTTGGTAAAAGAGAGGGTCAGTGAAAAAGAGGAAGACCCTCAACAAGTTGGACTGACACAGTGGCTGCAATAATGGGCTTGAACATAGCAGCAGTTATGAGGATGGCACAGGACTGGTAGTGTTTCGTTCCGTTGTACATAGGGTCACTGTGAGTTGGAACTGACTCAATGGCACTTAACAACAACAACTCATTTAACCTAAAAATATTGTATCATCGTTCAAGATTTCCAGCCAGAGTAGGAGAGAAGTGAAGAAAAAGTTGCAAAAGAGTTTTCTTTCTCATAAGAAGCAATTGGGAGGAATGACTCCCTCCAATAATTATATAAGTTGAAACCAGAAGCTTCCTCCATTTGTCAGCCTCCGCTCTGTGTCTGAAGTTCTGATGCAATGTGAAAGACTTGATCAGATTAGGAAATCAATCGTTCTGCCACCTCTTCTTCAGATAGTTTTCATGCAACAGAAATAGGGGCCTATGTTCAGAGGAGTAGAGCTGAATTTTTAGTTATTCCTCTTTCAAGGAGATAATAAAGTATTGCAGTTAAAAGCATGGGTTCTAGAGTAAGATTTCTTTGGTTCAAATCCCAGCACGGCCCTAACTAGCTAAGTGACCTTGGGAAAGTCATTTAACTTCTCTGCATTCATTTCCTCTTCTGTAACATAGAGATAAGGCTGTTGTAATATTAAGTGAGAAATACATATTAAGAGTTGTCAATTATTAACCCTGATTCCTTTATGATTATCTTTTTTTTTTTTACCCTAGACGCCCTTAACAAGTACTAATGAATAATTCCTCTTCTACATTAGTATAATCCATGGGGAATTCTCACATTTTCTAAAAGGACAATTCCCTTTGGTTTAAACATGACTAGACAAGGAACTTCAAGGATCTGTCAATGAGTGAATACCCGCTGCAAAGGGAATTCTCAGAGGCTTCCCTACTCTGAGAAGATACAATGTGGCCCTAGCCATAACGTTAGCCTGCTGTGGCGTCCCAATCATACCATCTCCATGTGTATGAGGTTAGAGAGATGGACTTCTACAAATGACCTTCCGCAGTTGGGCTTGGCAAATTTCCTTGTTTCTACTTCAATTAACCTGAAAAGGCAAATGAGCTGGAAAGAGACTAGAATGGTCTTTCACTTTAGCTGGAAAGATTTACTTTTCAATTTTTCCTCCTCTTAATATACTAACATAAAATGGAATTCTGTGATTCCACTAGGAGAATGCATGGGTCTGAGCATTTAGGAAAGTAGCAGCCTGCTTTGGAAAGTTGCGCTGGCCAGAATACTCTTCACTGGCAAACTCGTAGAGTTGTCTGTCCAGCCAAGCAAAATCCTGATCCGGTTCTATCATGTCTTATAACAATATTTTTTTTTTCTTAAAGCCATTTTTTTTCCTCCTAATGTCTTAAACGAGAACATTATTTATCAGAAAATTTTCTGCAACAGTATTAGCAGTAGTGTGTTGCCAAATGTTTAACAGGGGGCCCCCCTACCCCAGAATAAAAAGCCCTGGTTTGTAACATTTGCCAATTTCTGTGGTGTAAATACTCCTACAATGGCTGATTTCTCGGATGGGAGAATCTGTGCACAAATGGCTTTGATGAGCTAATATAAGCTGGTTCCAACACACCCTTGTCATTGTACAAACTACCTCTTTAGCCACTAACGAGGCATTTCTAAAGTATAGTCTCAGATGAAAATGCTGTCTTTGGAGCTGGGGATGTAAGGTGGACTGGATCCTCCAGGTGGCTGCCAAAACCATATCCTGCTGGTGTAGACTGCTTTGTTTTATACCATAAATGTTTTGAGGCTTATCTTTACATCAACTACTCTTCTCAGGTCAGGCCAGTCTGGAAAAGCAATCAGGAAATATGGGTAAAAACGCAAACAATTCTGAGAATAGCTCCAAGAGATTCTCTGAAGCCCTCAGGGACCTCACTTCTTAGTGGAGTCCCAAGGAGCTCATGCTACTCTGGGCAAACGTTAAAATTCTTCAGGTCACCAGTTCCATTCTCTGCACTGCCCTCTCGTGACTTCAATGCCTGCCATACACTGGTAACGACTAACCCCTGAGCTTGTGCCCTTCTCTTCAAATCTCTTATTGTTGCTGAAGCTGTTCTCCGGGAGGTGGGAAGAAAGTCCTCTCTGAACCATAGAAACAACTGTTATTGGACCCCACCTCTCTGAAGAAATTTGAGACAAATTCTCTCAGGCCAAATGGGAAGACAGTTAAGTAGCACAACTTGAAGTCACAGCCAAGCATCCTTTGCTGCAGGAAGCCCAGGTGTCAGACTTCCCTTCTTTCTAGGGTAACCCCCTGACATTCAAATCCAGCAATATGGGGTGAATTTTGTTCTCCTGTTTCAGAGTCTTGATCCTAGGGATGGAACCAGCCATCTCAAAGTTTCTATTATAATTTTTTCAAGGGTACCTATTCCCCCTGATGCAAGTAGAACTGCCCTGAGGGCTACCTGACAGACAGTCCAGATTAGCTGGGTTCCTTCCCTCCCTCTCAGCAATGTATTTGCACTAAAGATTTTTTGTATTCTCCATTTGTCTCATCGGCTGTTGACTTGACCTTTTCTCTTAGCAGAAAACTAGGAACTTCTTTCTCTGAGGAGGAAATGAAGAGACTGGCAAAGATTTCACTGCAGAAAGGTTTTGGGAAGCTGCCAATTAGGAAGGACTGAAAAGTGCCACCTTCTCACGTCCTTGACTTAAGCAATGAGGCTAGGTTTTCAGGTATCACTTCCCACCACAGCCATTTCCCTTTGGCAGAGGTAATGGGTGGGGGGGGGGCATATCTCCATCCTCCTACCAAGAATCTGCATCACAGGACCGTAGAGGCAATGCAGAGAGAAATTGTGCATGTGTGTGGGATGGGGGGTGCTTTGTAACCTGCAGAGTGCTCGAAAGATGTTGATTGCTAAAATGGTGACCTCCCCCGGACAAAGTTAATGGCTGAACCACTTTCTTCCTCTTAAACTTTAAATAATTGTCTACCTCCCACTAGACGATTTGGTGTTCGAATCACAGCCTATTCCTCTCTGCATCTTCAGCATCATCCCAGAGGTTGGCACATAGGATCCTAACTTTACAAAATCACTAAACAACTACTAAATGTATCAAAGACATCAACCAACTTGTTCACGTAGGAAGTGGTACAGTGGCTGAACAATGGAAACAGCAGGGCTCTGAAATTATGGGGGAAAGCAGAAGGACACACTAGGGCCAAGACATGGAGTAGACTCTGGGGGCAGTCTGAGGGTGAAGCAACTTCCTGTCAGACAAGGCTTACCACACTTTAAGGATAATACATACCAACATTCTTTATGTGTTTTTGCTCACTAAACCGCTCAAAGAATTATTCATATTATCTACTCCATTGTACACTTTTAAAGATGGTATCTAAATTTTTATATGGCTAAATAGTTGCAGAAGATATATTAGCTAATATTCTATATATTGTATACATATTTTAAATGTATTTGGGCCAAATATCAGAATCAGTATGTTAAATTTAGGAAACTTTTGCACCATAGACTCCAACTAACCAAACCAACTTCATAAAAAACCCAGTGCCATCGAGTTGATTCCGACTCATAGCAACCCCGTAGGACAGAGTAGAACTGCCCCCACAGAGTTTCCAAGGAGTGCCTGGCGGATTCGAACTGGCGACCCTTTGGTTGGCAGTTGTAGTGCTTAACCACTACGCCACCAGGGTTTCCCCAACTTCATAATCAAATTAGAATTACTGTTAAGAAAATGTCTCACTTCATTTTTTGTTTTCAATAAAACATTCATATATACACCCTGTTCCCTGATAGCCTGAATTTTAAGGTAGTCAGACAAGGCATGAGAGCATTTGCTGTATATTTAAACCTGGATGAAATAAGATGTGGCCACTTCTATTTGCTTTGTTCTTCCTGGGCTCTCCCTCTGGAGAATTGTCCCTTTGTGTGATGTACAGAAGGTTTTTCTGCATCTTGGACCAAGCCCTACAGCAAGGTCCCAGATGGGTGAGAAATTTGCTTTTATTTTCTGAGGCAGGATAACTCGGATGAGTTCTCAGGCAAAAAGTTGTGTTTTTTTGTTTTTTGTTTTTTGTTTTTTGAGTTCAAATGAAGGTAGGAACTGGAAACAGATTCCCTCAGGTGTTAACAATACCCATGTGCCCCTGGGAAGTCTTCAGGGAACTTCGCCTCCACCACCAGCAGAATGCTTCTAGATCCTGCCCCATGTCCCAGTTGCCTCTCGATCCGGGATTTTGTATTCTCAAACTGGCATTAGCTGCTACTGAGGGACCCCATCCAAGTTTCTCTTGCTCACCAACCACCAGCCTTCGGAGCTCAGGCTCCAAATTCCTGATTTTCACCACCTTTACCCTGGCAAAAAGTCTACTACTTCAGGGAGAATGATTGTAAAGAGATATTAAACTGATTTTTATGAAGGTGTGAATAAGTGACAGCCTGCCCAAGTTTTAAAGTAATGTTTGTATTTTCAAAGAGCGTCTTGTTTACTGAAGGGGTACTCATTTGGTTGAAAATTCAGGCTAACAGAAGAGAAATTACGGGCACCGGTGAGGAAATACTCTAGGTGATTACAAAACAGTTTAAGGCCAGTTTGACTACTCAACCAGGAAGCAGCAACTCGCTAAGCAGAGTTTAAGCCTAACAAGAAGCACCTAGTATTTTAAGTCTGTAGGAGGTGCTAACTGGGAAAAGCCATCTATGTCTTGTCATCATTTGGATGGTACTGCAGTATCTGAATGGAGACGGGATGAGAGTCAGACAAACTTCACTTAAGTCCCTACAGCCTTGGAAATTTCATCAAATCCAAGCCTTCAGGGGTAGTTCTCATCTACTCTGGGTCTTAGATATTTTTTAATCTATAACATAGAGTGATCCAATTTTCCCAGTGTATTAGTTAAGTGATGAGAAGCCCAGATGATCAGATCCAGTAGACTCACTAAAAGACCCGGGATGCTGAAGGTTATTTCAGGTCGCGCTGCATCACCTGAGACTGGAGTTGTCAGGTTGTAAGAGACAAAAAGGCCATGCCCAAGATGAGGCTTCTCACACTCAGGCAAATGGTAAGTTTGGAGAAGTTTGCTTTCTAAGGATTTGAATCTTGCCTTCCAAATTAGAGGTGGGAGGGTGGGTTTCTGCCACTTGGCTTCACCAATTCAGCAAATTGCTCTTCAAACCAAATCCATACCTCTGACTGAGGATATGAAGATATACAGAAGGACCAGTAAGAGCTTCTAAATTCCCCTGTAACCGCGACATTCAAATGACCTGACCACACAGAGCTGTAATTCAGTTACGATTTAAAAAAACTCTGCCATTGCAATCGGCAACAGAAACGAGCATGAAGAGCCTGCTCCCCCTCTCCACCACCACCACCGCTATTACTTATTTTCATCATAAACAGCAGGATAATAAACATCTGTTCCTTCTCAATGTCCAAGGGATCTTGTTTGCAAACATGAACAACCATCGCCTTGTTCTCTCAGGAGAAAACAAAACACGATCAATCAAAGCAAAGATACATACCCAGACCTGCTGCGGCAGCTGCTTGTTCAAAACCGCATGTCATTTCCCTTGCAAGCGAGAGCGCTGGGACGCTTTTGTGTCCTCTGCCCCTGCTCTTTTGAGCAGTGCTGCAGGTTAACTCTTAGAGGCTAGATTCTCTAACTGGGGAAGCCAATGCTTGCCAACTTAACTACTTGAGTGCTGACTCAGGCACGGGGTGCCCTGGGCAGGATGCACTCCTGCTGAGCCTGCTGATGGGTGAACCCCTGCTCTATCTCTTGGAAGGTCACACCTGGACCTCTTCATTATGCACCGTGCGCATCCACAGCCTGGAAGGGAGTCATTCATTTTCTCAGACTGACCTGCCGGTCCTATTTGATGTGGAAAATATGAAATTCTTTCCCCATCACGTCGACTACACACCACGGAGAGGAAACTTTGCAGGACAAATCACCATAGAGATGTAAGTTAGGACAACTTTTGATGAGCGAGTTACGCCCTGGGGAAGGTGATGCCCCCGCTTTGCTAGGGAGGTTGCAGCTAGATAGAGAAAATCGATTGTATGTAGTCACCTTGGTAGTTTGGAGAACGCAAATAAAATTGTATTTACATTTTCCCGTGGTGTCCTTCCCAGGCAAACCCAAACCTCAGCTTGCTGCAGTGTTGTGTCTGTTTTAATTCACATTCAAGATACTAGGGTCCCTAGAAAAAAAGTTTATTTCTGTTATTGTTGTTGGGTGCCGTCTAGTTGATCCTGGCTCATAGCGGCCCCATGTTACAGAGTAAAACTGCCCCATAGTGTTTTCTTGGCTGTAATCTTTATGGAAGTAGATAGCCAGGCCTTTCTTCCCAGGCTTGGGTCAGGCACACCTTGTCCTCAAAGTGACATCTTTGCTTTTAACACTTTCAAGAAGTCTTTTGCAGCAGATTTGCACTTCTGAGTTCAAACTACTGACCTTTTTGGTTAGCAGGCAAATGCTTAATCAGTGCGCCACTAGGGCTCCTGGGCTCAGATTTAACCAAAACCAAACCTGTTGTCATCGAGTCAATTCCAACTCATAGTGGCCCTATAGGACAGAGTAGAAGTGCTCCCATAGGGTTTCCAAGGAACAGCTAGTAGATTTGAACTGCTACCTTTTGGTTAGCAGCTGTAGCTCTTAACCACTATGCCACCAGGACTCCGGCCCCAGATTAGCAGGTATCAAAGTCAGGGAAAAGAGAGCAAAGACTTTTAATGTTTAATTAGATCTTTGGAATCAGCTGCATAACGCCCACATCACCATGTAGGAGGCATCAACCCAAACTCATTTCCCTCAAGTCAATTCCAACTCATGGCGACCCCATGTGTTACAGAGTAGAACTGCTCCATGGGGTTTTCTTGGCTGTCATCTTTACAGAAGCAGACCGTTAGGCCTGTCTTCCATGGTGCTGCTGGATGAGTTCGAACTGCCAACCTTTAGGTTAGTAGTTGAGTGCCAACTGTTCCCAGAGACCTAGTTACAGATGCCTAGGATTCCTAAAGAAAAGGGATGCTGCTCTTCCAGTTATTCGTAGACCCCTGAGAAGAGCACAACGGGGCAAAATCTTGCCTCCAAGCCTAGGGCAAGTCCCCAGTTTTCAGCAGGCCGTAACAGAGTCTGCCAAGGGACCACATACAACTGGAAGTTGAGTGCAAGGCAGATAGGAGTGGTACAAGCGCTTGGTAAAAAAGCGAGTTGAAAGCGAGCGTGAAATAGGCGTGCAGCATGTGGGGATCTGGGGTTAGGGAGTTACTACACGGGTTTGCTCACCTTCCTGCTGCCTGGAGCTGCAGTGCTGCCACCAGAGATTTATTACCTTCTAATTGGGCTCCAAAACTCTGGGGCCTCTTTGCCTAAAGGCTAGTAAAGGGAGTGCAAACCCCAAACCCACACGTGCACAGAACAAGGTCTGTAGACTGAATGCCTAATGATACCAACAACGATAACAATAGTAGCAGCTACTATGTTGCATGCTTTTTGTAGCTGCACAGGAAATGTGCTGAACCCTGTGCATGTGTTCTGTGGCAAGGACTGCTGGCTTAGTCACCAAAATCCGTGTTCTCCTCTCCTTCCTGACCTCCCCTGCTGTAGGGGTAGCCAGGAAACCCCGGGCTCTGGCCAATGGAAAGTGAAAGAATCAATATGCACTGATTCCATTGCTGGCCTATAAAACCTGCCCTGTGTGTGATCCTCCAGGCTGTAGGCACAGATTTGGAAGGAGACCATGGTGACCTTGCAGGCCCCTATTATAGGTTGAATTGTGTTTCCCAAAAAGATGTGTCAAAGCCCTAACTCCTGCATGTGTGACTGTGACCTTGTTTGGGGAAATAGAGTTTTTCTCTGCAGACGTTATCAATTAAATTAACAAAGTCACGTCAGAGTAGGTTTGGTCCTAATCCTAACTCCTTCTGAGTGGAGCCTTAAATAAGGACCGACACAGAAACAGAGTCACGCACACAAGAGGAAGACACTACGTAAAAAACCATAAACCTGTTAGACAGAGTAGAGCTGCCTCATAGGGTTTCCGAATGAATTACCAATAGACACAACATGAAAGAATCTAAAAAATATTATGCAGAGTTGAAGAAGCCAGACACAAACAGTACAGAGGTAATATATGGTGGGGAAAAAATCCATGGTGGAAAAAAGGGTGAGTGCAGTGTTTGCCTCTGGTAGGGATGGAGTGGAAGCCTGGCCTGGATTGACTGGCAAGGGAAGTAAAAGAAATTCTGGAGAGTTGATAATGTTAAATCTATATTGTGGTAGGTGCTAGGGTTACCCAGGTATACACATTTGTCAAAACAGCAAACATACCTTGTATACTTCATTGTCTATAAATTTTATCTCAAAAAGAAAAAAGAACAAATTTTGAACTTTAGCTAATGATATTCTTGGATTTAGGGAGACATGAACTGGTGTCTGCAATTTACTTTGAAATGCATCCAAAAAATAAGATTAGTTGATAAATGGATAAGGAGATTAGTAAATGGAATGATATGTGATAGAACAAGTATAGAAAAAGAATAGTAGAATATAGGTGGTAGGTATACTGGTTGTCACTATAAAATTCTGACAAATTTGGTATATACTTGAAAAATTTATAAATAAAATATTAGGGGTGAAAAGGTATGTACATAAAGGGTTTCAAGGCCAAATAAATTTGGAAAATGCTGTCCTAATGAAATTTAAATAGGCTTCATTATGGCAAGATTTATCAGACTCTTAAATATGCTAATGTACATGCCGATTTTATGTATGTGTGTGTGTAGTCCCTAAAGTAGATTTTTTTTTTTTTTAATCATCAAAACCAAGGTGAAAAAAGATGGAAACAACCAAGGTGCCCATCAATGAATGACTGGATAAACAAATTATGGTGTATTCACACAATGGAATACCACGCAACGATAAAGAACAACGATGAATCTGTGAAACATCTGATGACATGGATGAATCTGCAAGGCATTGTGCTGAAAGAAATCAGTCAGTCACAAAAGGACAAATATTGTATGAAACCACTGTTATAAAGACTCAAGAAAAGGTTTAAACACAGAAGAAAACATTCTTTGATGATTACGAGGGTGGGGAGGGAGGGAAAGGGGTATTCACTAACTAGATAAAATAGTAGACAAGAATTGTTTTAGGTGAAGGGAAGGACAACACATGATACAGGGGAAGTCAGCACAACTGGACCAAACCAAAAGCTAAGAGTTTCCTGAATATAACCAAACACGTCAAGGGACAGAGTAGCAGGAGCGGGGGTCTGGGGACCATGGTTTCAGGGAACATCCAGGTCAGTAGGGATAACAAAGCATATTAACAAAACATTTTGCATCCCACTTTGCTGAGTGGTGTCTGGGGTCTTAAAAGTTGGCAAACGGCCATCTAAGATGCATCAATTGGTGTCAACCCACCTGGAGCAACGGAGAATTAAGAACACCAGAGACACAAGGAAAATATGAGCCAAAGAGACAGAAAGGGCCACATAAACCAGAGACTCCATCAGCCTGAGACCCGAAGAAGTAGATGGTGCCCAGCTACCACCAATGACTGCCCTGACAGGGAACACAATAGAGAATCCCTGATAGAGCAGGAGAAAAGTGGGATGCAGAACTCAAATTCTAGTAAAAAGACCAGACTTGATGGTCTGACTGAGACTGGAGGGACCTCAGAGGACATGGCCTCTGGATTCTCTGTTAGCCCAAAACTAAAACCATTCCTAAAGCCAATTTTTCAGACAAAGATTAGACTGGACTAGAAGACATAAAATGATCCTGGTGAGGAGTGTGCTTCTTAGCTCAAGTAGACACATGAGACTATGTGGGCAGCTCTTGTCCAGAGGCAAGATGAGACGGCAGGGATAGGAGCAGGTTGAATGGATGTGGGAAATACAGGGTGGAGTGGAGGAGTGTGCTGTCACATTATAGGGAGAGCAACTAGGGTCACTTAACAATGTGTGTATAAGTTTTTGTATGAGAATTGAACTGTAAACTTTCACTTAAAGCACAATAAAAAAAAAAAAAGGAAGAAAAAAAAAAGCTGAGAAGGAAGAGAATTGAGAAACAGAAATTTATACTCTAGTACCTACCGTTCGCCTCCCAGTAGCCACTGACCAATGACTCCCTTTCCCTGGGCTTCAGCCCTATCCCACCAGCTCATTTCTACTCAGCCCCGGGCATGTAAAATGAGCTGCTCTAAATCAGAACAGAAACCAGCAGGTCTTGCTGGGGAGTTTGGCTGCTTTCCTGCTCTGACCTCCTTTTAGCAGTAGGAAGGTTGCCATCATTCCTCATCATTTTTGTCAAATGAAAAAGACTTGAATTTGGGTCCCTTTTATTCCCAAGAAGAAAATGGCTTTCCTAGGGTCTAGGCAAATTCATTATTGTTACTGATTTTAATTGGTTATTAAAGCCTGAACATCTTGAGAAGTTAAGCCAGTTTTGATAACCCAGATCAACAGGAAGCCAAATTGTCACAGTTCTCCATACTCACCATGTGTTAAAGTGACATTTCAGATACCTTCTCATCTAATTTTGGTGACTTTTTTTTTTGTTTGAATTTACATTTGGTGAATGTTAATAGTATGTGGGGGTTATGTGTGCAGAATACATTGACATTTTCTCTCCTGAAGGAAGAACCATGTTTCTCCCCATCCCCCCCAACAGCTTTTTCTGTGTGTTGGGTGCCATTGGCACAGAGGATTATGGGACAAGACCTTCTGGTTATATTCCCTCCCTCATTTCCTCTGCCCTCCTGCAGTTGCGTCCCTCAGTACTGTGGAACCTGGAGTCCCAGGGGAATCCTCGTTAGGCAGCCACTTGCTCTGGGGGTTCCGAATCTGGAGCATCCACTGTAAGCTGCATGTGAGGGGAGGTCAAGCCCTGTCTAGTCATCTGGTGTCAGCTCATGAGCACAGGAATGTGCACCAAGACCCAGCACCAGTGATGTTTCCAAAGCAGACACGTTCCAGCAGCATAATTGGACACAATTTCTTTTCAACCGTTTGCTTTACACGCTCATCCCTGGAGCCTGTGGAGAAATGGAGCTAGCAAATGCCTGCAAAGTCATGTGCTGGCCTCTGGTATGGAGCCCACGAGGCTCACTGAAGCGGTCGTAATGCTGCCTGCTGTGAAAAGGAAGTCTGTGCTGTGAGCACTCCTTACCCTCACTTCTTAGCCCCTACCAGGGGCTGCTGTCACAGCCAAATGCCAGCCAGGGGTCCAAATGCTCCCTTGCCAAGAGGGCGTGCACAAGCCTGGCAATGAGGTGACTGTGGCCTCTTGAAACTCGATGAAGGCAACAATTTCAGAGAAGCCTTCAAAACATTAATTTTAACAGTCGGGTCATTCTTGTTCCAAATGATTTTTTTTTTGCTAAAATTTCAGGGAGCACTGTTATACAACCCCAAAGAGAAACCAGATACGTGTCTTTTGTGGTCGTAGGCTCTTCATATTAAAAGGAGAATGCTTAAGGACAGTATGCTTTGGTTGAAACCTCTTCTTCCCTTTCCCTCTCATGCAGACATATACTAACAGAAAGCAAATGAAACAATACCCATTCCTCCATGTGATGACACAGAGCCGCAATGGGATCAGACTCTAGGCTCCAATAAATCATGGCTGCCACACATGTTTCTGGTTCATTGCTACCCTGGCTCATCATCCAAGATGCCTGTGTCGTGCTATTTCAGAGATGGTAGATACCCTGCCAAGCCTTGCACATATACATCAGACTTTTAGAATGCTAGAGCAATTATATTACCAAAGGTAATAAGCTGTAAGTAGGTTCAGCCTATATAGGGTCACTATGAGTTGGAAGTGGCCCACGTGGCACAGTGGTTAAAGTGCTTGGCTGCTAACTCAGAGGTTGGTGGTTCAAACCCACCAGTCTGCTCCACAGGAGAAAGACGTGGCAGTCTGTTTCTGTAAAGATTACGGCCTTGGAAACCTTATGGAGCAGTTCTACTCTGTCCTGTAGGGTCGCTATGAGTCAGAATTGACTCGATGGCATCGGATTTGGTTTTTGGTTTTATGAGTTGGAATCATCTCGATGACACACAACAACAACTGACAATTTACACTCGGAAGTTCAAATAAAGGTTGAGTCCAGGCTTGCATTTGGTGTCTTACCCACTCTAGCTCTTTCTAGCTTCCTGGGATCAGTCTTTCCATTTGTTGGAACTTCTTTCTTGGCTCCACGTGGGCCCCCTTTTCACCTATTTCTCCCATTTCCCTCTGTGTAATACCAACTGTCATGTTCTGAGCACTTAACCTACTAACACAAAAATATTTGTTGAAGGGAAGGAGGGAGGGTTGATAATTGTATGAATGATTAGCCTTAAAATTCACAGGGTTCTGAGGTCATCTTCAAATGTAGGCATTCCTTATTGTCATACTGTTTTTATTCCTTTATTATCAGACTTTTGGAATTCAACTGATGATAATGCTATAAAATCCTGAGGGCCTGTGAAGCAAACTAATACAAGGATTAAGAAAGCAAAAAAGAATTGTGACCTCCCCCACCCCCAAAAGAAAAAAGCATAGCCATCTATAACCATCAAAAACCAGTGAAGAGGAAAGAGATAGTGGTGATAGTTGCACAAGATGAACATAATTAATGTCATTGAATTGTACATGCAAAAAAAGTTGAAATGGCAAAAGTTCTGTTACATATATTTGTATCACAATTAAAAACAAATGTATATTGAAATTTATGCACAAACCACTAAGGCCAAGGATAAGAAAATTGAAGATTTTTACTAACTTCTGCAGCCTGAAATTGATCAAACATGCAATCAAGATGCATTGATAATAATGAATCCATGAAACATTTCATAACATGGAGAAATCTGGAAGACATTATGCTGAGCGAAATTAGTTGCAAAAGGACAAATATTGTATAAGACCACTGTTATAAGAACTGAAGAAACAGTTTAAACAGAGAAGAAAATATTCTTTGATGGTTATGAGAGGGGGGAGGGAGGGGAGGAGAGAAGGAGAGAAGTTGTCACTAATTAGATAGTAGATAAGTTTTATTTTAGGTGAAGGGAAAGACAATACACAACACAGGACTAAACCAAAAGCAAAGAAGTTTCCTGAATAAACTGAACACTTCAAAGGCCAGCGTAGCAGGGGCGGGTGTTTGAGGACCATGGTTTCTGGGGACATCTAAGTCAATTGACATAATAAAATCTATTAAGAAAACATTCTGCATCCCACTTTGGAGAGTGGCGTCTGGGGTCTTAAACGCTAGCAAGTGGCCATCTAAGATGCATCAATTGGTCTCAACCCACCTGGAGCAAGGAAGAATGAAGAACACCAAAGACACAAGTTAATTATGAGCCTAAGAGACAGAAAGGACCACATAAACTAGAGACTATATCAGCCTGAGACCAGAAGAACTAAATGGTGGCTGGCCACAACCGATGAATGCCCTGACAGGGAACACAACACAGAACCCCTGAGGGAACAGGAGAGTAGTAGGATGCAGGCCCCAAATTATCGTAAAAAGACCATACTTAATGGTTAGACTGGGACTGGAGGGACCCCAGAGGCCATGGTCCCCAGACCTTCAAGTCGTCTTCACTTTGAACAAGCAAGGTTGTGTCATCTGCATAACACAGGCTGTTAATGAGTCTTCCTCCAACCCTGATGCCACGTCCTTCTTCATATAATCCAGTTCCTTAGATTATTTGCTCAGCATACAGATTGAATAGGTATGGTGAAAGGATACGACCCTGATGCACACCTTTTCTAACTTTAAACCACGCAGTATCCATCCTTTGTTCTGTTTGAACGACTGCTTCTCCATCTATGTACAGGTTCCACATGAGCACAAATAAGTGTACTGGAATTCCCATTCTTCACAATGTTATCCATAATTTGTTATGATCCACATAGTCAAATGCATTTGCAAACTCAGTAAAACACAAACAAACATCTTTCTGGTATTCTTTGCTTTCAGCCAAGATCCATCTGACATCAGCAATGATATCCCTCATTCTGGGGCCTCTTTTGAATCCAGCTTCAATTTCTGGCAATTCTCTGTTGATGTACTTACTGATAAAGATCAAAGACCACAGCCTTCAGTATGGACTACACCTCAACATAAAGAAAACAAAAATTCACAACTGGATCAATAAGCAACATCGTGATAAATGGAGAAAAGATTGAAGTTGTCAAGGATATCATTTTATTTGGATCCACAGTAACGCCTATGAAAGCAGCAGTCAAGAAATCAAATGACATTGTATTGAGCAAATCTGCTGCAAAAGACCTCTTTGAAGTTGAAAATCAAAGATGTCACTTTGAGGGCTAATGTGCATCTGACCCAAGCCATGATGTTTTCAATCACCTCATATGCATGAGAAAGTTATACAATGAATAAGGAAGATCGAAGAATAATTGATGCCTTTGAATTACGGTGTTGGAAAAGAATACTGAATGTATACTGGGCTGCCAGAAGAACAAATAAGTCTTGGAAGAAGTATAGCCAGAATACTCATTAGAATCAAAGATAGGAAGGCCATGTCTCACAAACATAGGACATGTTATCAGGAGGGACCAGTCCCTAGAAAAGGACATCATGCTTGGTGAAGCAGAGGGTCAGCGAAAAAGGTGAAGACCTTCAATGAGATGGATTGACACTGTGGCTACAACAATGAGCTCAAACATAGCAACTATTTTGAGGATGGTCCAAGACCAGGTAGTGAGTCACTATGAGTCAGAACCTATATATATATATATATATATATATATATATTTAACAACGCCACCGCCACAATTTGACAACAACAACAAAAAAAAACATGTAAGAGCTGGGTTTAAAAATGCTGTAGGGTTAGCCACTAGAGACTCCTAGGTGCTAATAGTAAAGGTATCATGTTGGGAGCGGGTCAATACATACAGCTCCATCATGAGATCTCAAAGGGTTTTTTGTTTTTTTTTTTCCTTTTTTTTTTTAAGCCACCAGTGAAGCACTGAGTTTCCATTTATGGTGATGGGAAATTTGGTATAGATTAAGGGCAATGGTTATACACTATGAGTAATGTAATAGATACCACTAAGTTGTATACCTGAAAAATGTTGAACTGGCAAATGTATATATTTTTACAACGATGATTTTAAAAAAGTCCCCAGATTTACAATTTATTACCTTAAAAACAAAAACTCTAAATCAGAAAATAATATCTGCTTCTTGCTATCAATCAACCTTCCATTAAAAGCCTTACATAATTGGGGTATCACAGAACCAGAAAGCAGTGCTACTTTCCAGTCCATTACCACAATAGAGATCTTTCTTGCCCGGGCAGAGACCATCCCTGAGGTCCATCAAAATGCTTGAACACTTCTGAGGAAGGAATTATACATTAGCCTAGAGTTGACCTCAACTTATTTTCATGAAAGCTTTTATTAAACAAAAGCTAATAGAAGTAACAGTAACAATCAAAAAATAAATTGGGGCAAGAGGAAAAAATAGAGAAAAAGACAAAACCAAGGGTACGGTTAGTGCCAAGAATGTGTACTCTAAAATTATGTACAGTTGTTAAGAGATGGACAGCAAATTAGACTGTGAGCTTCCCAGTCACCAAAGCAGAAAAGGAAACACAATCAAAATTTAATGGCCATGACATTTTGATCTAAGAATTCTTCTCATCAAAAGGGGAAAAATGCAAAACAGAATTTAAAATTCCCATGGACTCCAGACTTTCTGAACCCCTGAAACTATTGCCCTCAGATAATCTGTAAATCTTAAACCAAAAATATTCCCTGAAGTCTTCTTAAAACCAAACAATAGCTTAACTTAGTAAAAAATGCCCATCTTGAGCATTATGGTCTTTTAAGAACTATCTATATGGGATCGAAGTGACAACAGCAACTTGAAAGATTAGATAGGAAGCTTAAGGGAAGTGAGTTTATGTTAATTGTGGAGGAACGACTTAGAAAAAGGAAGGTGAAAATGGTTGCACAGCTCAAAGAATATAACCAGTGTCACTGAACTATACATGTAGAAACTGTTTAATTGGTGTATGTTTTGCCTCATATATTCTCAATAACAAGAAAAATTAATGGCCGTGAGATACAAAACAATCAGTTGCAAAAAGAAATTCAGTTCTACTTAGTACTGAGGATAAGAAAAATTTATGCTGTGAAGCTTCAACATTTCTGCCTATATGATGCAATAAATTTAAAAAAACAAAACAAAAACACAGTTCCTGTTGAAGCAATTCCAACTCATGATGACCCCAGGTGTGCTGGAGTAGAACTGTGCTCCACAGGATTTTCAGTGGCTGACCTTTCAGAAGTAGATCACCAGGGCTGTCTTCTGAGGCATCTCTTGGCAGACGCAAACTGCCAACCTTTGGTTTAGCAGCCCAGCGCGTTTATCATTTGTACCACCCAGGGACTCCATGATGTAATATACTATATAATGAATAATAGCGCACAATAGTTTCACATAACATTCTTCAGTGAGATCTAAGACTGCTATACTAGATTATCTGGTCTGGTGGGAGCGTGTAGAATCTTGGGAAAATCGATGGAGGCAGTCTGTCATAAGCAGTCCCTGAGTGGTGCAAATGGTTAACATGCTCAGGTGCTAACTGAAAGGCTGGAAGTTCGAGTTCACCCAGAGGCTCCTCAGAAGAAAGGCCTACCAATGTACTTGTGAAAAAACCAGCAGTTGAAAATCCTATGGAACATAGTTTTTTTTCTCTCTTTTTTTATTGTGCTTTAGGGTTAGGTGAAAGTTTACAATTCAAGTCAGTTTCTCATACAAAACCTTATACACACATTGTTATGTGACCCTAGTTGCTCTCCCTACAATGTTACAGCACACTCCCCCTCTTTACCCTGTATTTTCTGTGTTCATTCAACCAGCTCCTGTCCCCCTCTGGCTTCTCATCTCATCTCCAGACAGGGGCTGCCTGCATAGTCTCACGGGTCTACTTGAACTAAGAAGCACACTTCTCACCAGTATCATTTTATACTTTATAGTACAGTCTAATCTTTGTCTGAAGAGTTGACTTTGGGAATGATTTTAGTTTTGGGCTCACAGAGAGTCAGGAGGCCATGACCTCTGGATTCTCTCCGGTCCCAGTCAGACCATTAAGTTCTGCATCCCACTTTTATCCTGCACCATCAGGGGTCCTTTGTTGTGTTCCCTGTCAGGGCAGTCATTGGTGGTGAGTGGGCACCAAATAGCTCTTCCATTCTCTGGTTGATGGAATCTCTGCTTTATGTGGCCCTTTTTGTCTCTTGGGCTCTTGTTTTCCTTGTGTCTTTGGTGTTCTTCATTCTTCTTTGCTCCAGGTAGGTTGAGATCAATCGATGCATCTTAGATGGCCACTTGCTAGCTTCTAAGAACCCAGATGCCACTCACCAAAGTGGGATGCAGAAGGTTTTCTTAATACACTTTGTTATGCCAACTGACCTAGTTGTTCCCTGAAACCATCACTCCCAGACTCCCGCCCCTGCTACCCTGTCCCTGAATGCTATTTTTTTTTTTAATAATTTTTATTGTGCTTTAAGTGAACATTTACAAATCAAGTCAGTCACATATAAGCTTATATACACCTTACTCCATACTCCCACTTACTCTCCCCTAATGAGTCAGCCCACTCCCTCCTTCCAGTCTCTCCTTTCGTGACAATTTTGCCAGTTTCTAACCCTCTCTACCCTCCTATCTCCCCTCCAGACAGGAGATGCCAACACAGTCTCAAGTGTCCACCTGATACAAGTAGCTCACCCTCCATCAGCATCTCTCTCCAACCCATTGTCCAGTCCCTTCCATGTCTGATGAGTTGTCTTCGGGAATGGTTCCAGTCCTGGGCTAACAGAAGGTTTGGGGACCATGACCGCCGGGATTCCTCTAATCTCAGTCAGACCATTAAGTCTGGTCTTTTTATGAGAATTTGGGGTCTGCATCCCACTGATCTCCTGCTCCCTCAGGGGTTCTCTGTTGTGCTCCCTGTCAGGGCAGTCATCGGTTGTGGCCAGGCACCATCTGGTTCTTCTGGTCTCAGGATGATGTAAGTCTCTGGTTCATGTGGCCCTTTCTGTCTCTTGGGCTCATAGTTATCGTGTGACCTTGGTGCTCTTCCTTCTCCTTTGATCCAGGTGGGTTGAGACCAACTGATGCATCTTAGATGGCCGCTTGTTAGCATTTAAGACCCCAGACACCACATTTCAAAGTGGGATGCAGAATGTTTCGGAGCATAGTTTTAAAGTCACACACACGGGGCCTCCATGAGTCAGAATCAACTCTATGGGAGCTATTTTTGGTTTATCCTTCATAAAGTCCCATATGGATGAGAGTTACAACTGGCCTTCTGATAAGGATGTAGCAGCACAGAATGAGGATTTATACTTTGGCCAGACTCTGTGCTGGAGATACTCCATGCCAATTCAAAGGCAGATTCATTTATGTCTTTTGACAATCAACTGAAGGTTAAAGGACATGACTAACTTCTTCTCGATTAAAACCAAGGAGGCTGATCAGGGCACAAGTCATTCCCTGGAGATTCAAGTATTCACAAAACACTCCAATGTATTCTGAAGATAGAAATGACATTGCCAGAGGCAGCTCTAAATGTCTAGCTGCTTGCAGAGCTATGAGGTCTGAACCCCAACACTAAGGCTTCCCGCAGAGAATGGAATTTATTTGACATATGTTGCTATAATTCAGCATATATTCATGACACTCATATTTGGAAGGTATTTTGGGGTTCCATTTCCAACTCAATCTCTTGAGGGGTGGTATTTTTCCCTGATAAAATTATTTCAGGAACATCTTCATAGAGCAGTCTTTCTCAAACTTTTTTGTAAGTTAATAGGTGTTCACTAGAAACTTGGACATACAAAGTGCTGCATACTAGGTCCTCTTTGAGAGAGTCCAGTGCACATTAACATTAAAGGCTTGCAGTTAAGAAATCAAGAGAATGACCTCAAAGTTCCCAATGTATGGATAATTAAAAGATACCCGAATGTATCCCCTTCATTCTCCATGCAGATGAATTCTCCTCGTGTCCTTCTGTACATCTTCTGTTGAGAGTTGTAAGTAATTAAGGTATTAGTCATTAGACCTTAATAGCCATTTTTAGTTCTTCACCTTTTGTTAAGACACAGTCTTGTGTGTCTAATTACTAAGGACAGTATACAGATAACTTATTGTGTCTCCAACACCTTCCAGTTTCAGCTTTGACATATAAAGAGCATAAAAGTCATCATTTCTGTCTTTGAATGTTGTTGTTAGGTGCCTTCCAGTAGGTTTCAACTCATAGAGACCCTATTAACAACATAATGAAACACTACACGGCCCCGCACCGTCCTCACAATCGTTGTTATATTTGAGCCCATTGTTGCAGCAACTGTGTCAACCCATCTCACTGAGGGTCTTCCTCTTTTTCGCTGACCCTCTACTTTATCAAGTATGATGTCCTCCTTTAGGGATTGGTCCCTCTGATGATGTGTCCAAAGTATGTGAGACGAAGTCTTGCCATCTGCAGTTCTAAGGAACATTCTGGCTGTATCTCTTCCAATACAGATCTGTTCATTCTTCTGGCAGTCCATCGTCTATTGTGTATTAAATATTCTTTGCCAACACCATAATTCAAAGGCATCAATTCTTCTTTGGTCTTCCTTATTCATTGTCCAGCTTTTGCATGCATATGAAGTGACTGAAAATACCATGGCTTGGGTCAGGGGCACCTTAGTCCTTAAAATGACATCTTTGTTTTTTAACACTTTAAAGAGGTCTTTTGCAGATTTGCCCAACATAATACGTCATTTGATTTCTTGACTGCTGTTTCCATGGGTGTTTATTATGGACCCAAGTAATATGAAATACTTGACAACTTCAATCTTTTCTCCGTTTATCACGGTGTTGCTTATTGGTCCAGCTGGTAAGAATTTTTTATTTGTTACGGTGTAATCTATACTTAAGGCTGTAGCCTTTGATCTTCAAGTCTTCACTTTCAGCAAGCAAGATTGTGTCATCTGCATATCGCAGGTTATTAGTCTTCCTCCAATCCTGATGCCACATTCTTCTTCACATATAGTCATTTCTCAGATTATTTACTCAGTACACAGACTGAATAAATATGCTGAAAGGATACAACCCTCATGCACACATTTCCTGATTTTAAACCACATAGTATCCCCTTGTTCTGTTTGAAGGACTGCTGCTCAGTCTACATACAGGTTCCGCATGGGCACAACTACCTGTTCCGGAATTTCAATTCTTTGCAATGTTATCCATAATTTGTTATGATCCACATAGTTGAATACCTTTGCATAGTCAATAAGACACAGGTAAACACATTTCTGGTATTCTTTGCTTTCAGCCGGGATCCATCTGACATGAGCAATGGCATCCCTTGTTCTACGTACTCTTTTGAATCTGGCTTGAATTTCTAGCAGTTCCCTGTCAACCAACGTATTGCAGCAACCATTTTTTAAATTATCTTCAGCAAAATTTTATTTGTGCATTATATTGATATTGTTTGATAATTTCCACATTCCATCGGATCCACTTTTCTTTGGAATATGCACAAACATGGATTTCCCCCAGTCAGTTGGCCAGGTAGCTGTCTTTCAAATTTCTTGGCATAGATGAGTGAGCACTCTCAGCATTGCATCCATTTGTTGACACATCTGTTTGTATTCTGCCAATTCCTGGAGCCTTGTTTTTTGCCAATGCCTTCAGTGCAGGTTGGATTTATTTATTTAGTACCATTAGTTCTTAATTATATGCTATTTCCTGAAATGCCTGAACATTGACCAGTTATTTTTTGTACTCCTGTCTTACAAAAAAAAAAAAAAAAAGGTTCTTCTTGGACACATCAGAGAACTGAGGCCACAGGACAAACTTTCACCCTGAAATTTGGAGAGACAAGTATATCCAGAAATCACAGCTGAGACCTACCCACATGGAGCAGAAGCCACAGGCACCACACTGGTTGCAACACTTAAATGGAAGCTTAAGACAAATTGCTAGAAAGTAGTGACTAAAAGATTCTCAATTTTCCTGGAATCCTGGCTTCTGGATTTTATGGAAGTTGGTGTAACTCACAGGCCATTGACCTTAGGTGTCCTTTTGAAACTTGTATCTTGAAAAACAGACAACAAAAAAACTGGTTCCTAAAAGACACTTTTGAGTCAAACAGTGGTTCAGAAGAATTCAGTCAGTTTCGGGAAACAGACTCTAAAGGTCAAACTGGGACTATGTTTAACTAAATCAGGAATTATTTTAATTGTTCCTCAAGACAATGCTGTATGAAAATTCTTCCTGACCACAAATTTGTTTATAAAGAGCTATATGCAATTTATCTGCTACAATGGTTCAAATTGTTGATAATACTGCAGATGAAACGGCAGCCTAACAGAAGTCCTTAGAATCCCTTGATAAGGTTTTATTATAGATCAACTCTTCATTTTCTCCTAGCTCAACAAGATGGAGTTTTTGCCATCGATAAAACAAATCACTAGGAGAATTTGCCCAAAGGATACCTCCTATGCCCGACTCTCCCTTTTTAGATCTTTAGCTGGTTACCAAATGGCATCAGTTGCTGGTTACATTCTGTTCTGCAAACTGGGTTACTTTAGAAAATTGCTATATTGATTATTGTAGGCTTAATCAAATAATGCATGAAATGTTTATCTAATGCTTATAACGAAACCACAGTTTCCCCTCCTATGCATAGTTGTATATCTTGAAGAAACAAATTTTGTAGAAGGAGTCAGCGTCACACCTTGAGTTGCCCCCCCCCCCTTTTTTTTTTGGTATCAAGTTGTTCCTCCTAATGTGGCCTTGGCTCCACACATAACCGGAGCAGATGATCACAGAAGCCAAGCACCTTAGCTATGGCATGGTGAAGAAACTGATACACCACCAATTTCATTGGGAAACGGACCATGCAGTAAATCAGTCCAGCAGAGTCCATGCAGAAGAAAACACTTAAAATAGTGACTGAAAAATTTCTATGGAAACTCATGATCAGAATGGGAGAATATCAGAGATTACCCTAAAACTTGAGGCACCTGGGATAAATAAAATGGCTGAAGCTGTTCTGAACCAGACTTCATTTTGTTACAATCTCCTACTTGTGCATTCCTGAGAATGTAACCTTAACTTCTTCCCATTCAAATGCATATGGCCTTGGGCCTCTGGCTGGGTGGGACCAGAAGACCCTGGTCTCCTATCAATCATCTTGTTTAACTGGCCTGGTTCTTGCCCCAAGCCACTCTTAAGTAAATAAGGGTGGGGGCCAGGAATACAATTTAGCAGCACTTAGTAGGTAAGGGTGGGGGCCAGGAATGTGACTGTAGGAAAACAAGTTTATTCAAGACATTCTAGAAAGAAGGTGGCTGAGTGGTTTAGAGTGGAGTTGCTTAAGACATACTCAACTTGTGAGCATGTGGCCATCATGCATTCCCCCTCCCCATCTTTACACTAAAAACACACTTCTCCTTCCATGCTTGGGAGCACTTGGCAGATTCCTCTCTGTCTTGTGTTTCCCCAATTTGGGAATTGTATAACCCTCAATAAATCTCTTTGCTTTTACTTTAAAAGAGTGAGTGTTCTTATGCTTCGAAAGTAGAATGTAGAGTAGTATGAATGAGAAACTCCTGGAGACTTTCATGGCCTTTACTTGCAGGAACTCTACCAGGTTCTCCTGGTGAATATCCAAAAAGATCTCCTGGGGCTCTGGCAGAAGGAGGAGAGCGATGTGAAATACATCCAGAGTCTTCTCCATAACAAAGGCTTAGAGTTCAGAAACAAACAAAAACATGGACTCACATCTGATTTTCATCATTTACCAGCTGCATGCCCTTGGGCAAGTTACTTATCTAAATCACCTTGGTTGGTTTATTTGTACTATAGCAGTAAGAACTACGCCTTGTGGGGATTGTGTGGGGATTAATAAAACAATACATATGAAGTGCCTAGCTTGTAATGGGACCAAAATAAATGGAAATTATTGTCTGGGACTTTGGTTTACCCAACTAAAAGAAAAAAAAGCACATGTTCTCATTCAGGCAGGACTTATCAAGTATACTATAATTCTTCAAAAACATAACGAGATTTCTCTTTGTCCTTCCTGGGGTCTGAAGACTAAAAAAGCCACAAGATCTGTCAATTCATGAATCAGGTCACTCAGGCATAAAGAGCAATAAGCAAGTGAATTTTTGGGTACATACATGGTATTTAAATTCATAACGATGAATTTTAAAATATAACTATTTAGACTTCCTTAGGAAAAAGCAGAACCTATTTTTAGCATGTGCCAATAAAGCATTTTCAGTTAATCCATATACTTTCACTTTCAACATGCAACACCTGGTTAACAAAGTTATAGTGAAAGTTTGTGAGAGTTTAATATAAACTTATCCCAGAATACATTTTCCCTGACTGACACACAAGTTCAAAAGCCTGTGTAGCGAAGTCCTACTAGTTTTACATTTCTAGCATCTTGGAACACATCTGAGAAAAAAGACAGGCCTCCACTGTTTCCATCTTCTTTTCTTTACCACATCAGGAATAATAACAGCCTTTTTTTTTTTTAAGTTCTTTTGTATTACCACTGATTACCAAAGTACTATTACTCTACTCATTTTAGTTTAACGTTTCCTTTTCACCTAAACTGGAAAAGCTACATTACTTCCAGATACAGGGGAAAAAAATTAAATCAATGACTTGGCTGAGAATTTAAAATCATTGGTAAACAGGGATCTGCAGTTTGAATTGAACTTACCTGTGACTCTTTTTACACTCGTGGAGGTTACTGAAGACTAGGATACATTTTAAGGAATCTCAAGGAAAAAATAAACAGACGACCATTAAGGGCCCTGTGGCTAACATACAAACTCAATGAAGACATCCCCAAACTTGGTTTTCTATCTTGCTTTAATGACTATATTTACTCCTTTTGTGAAAAATGTGAACAGATTAGAAATAAGAGCCACTTATTTTAAGTATCAGTTTTTATTAAAAAGTGCATTTTGATTAATTTATGATCTAGGTAAGCTTTAAGATATCAGTATACCCTCTGGAATAATAACTTTGTACAAAGATTTAAAACAAACAAAATTTTAAAAGCCTTTTTATTTCCTTCACCGTTATTGTTTTACAATACAAATATCACCTTGTGAATACACATACACACACACAAAAAAACCTTACAGAAGACAACTCTGCTGCACATAAAATACAGAATGGATATATATACGTCTTCATTCCTAAAAAAACTATTTTGTTCTCCACATTGGCAAGTATAGAACAGATACTTCCCCAACATATGTGTGGTAGGAGTAAAACTTAGAGTTACATGCAGTTTCTGCACAAATATATTTTAAAGAAATAGATCTCTTTCAACAAAATTGTCATGAGAACATGGAAAACTAATTCATAGCTTTCAAGTTTTAGTTAAGTGATCATTTTTTAAAACTCTCTTTTTAAAAAACGGGGTATTCATGGCTATTTTCATTGTGTAGTTAAAACCGAACTACCAAATAGATGCTAAAATAATTTTAAGTGATATATGTCCTTTCCACCTGCTCACAATATGTGAGCAGGCTCTCTTACTCTCAATTAGCTTCCCTATTTTTTAATTCAAAGCAATTTAAAAACCATAAGCAATCTTTTGACTTACTTGAGCTATAAATGCAAAATTTAGTAGTGTATACATATATTTGTATTTTCATGGAATACTTTATTTTAAATAAAAACATTTAAGATTGCCTACTGACCATACAATCAAGACAAGAAAGGCACTAGAAACATAGACAAATTTCTCTCCCAAGAAGCATTTTTAAATTTCAACTCTCTTTTCTCTGGCATGTAAAAATCTTTAAATTTGGTTTTCATAACATCATTTTGAAAAATAAAGTTAGGAAATACTTAGAAAATCACTTTGTAACAGAATCTTTTTTTTTTTTTTTTGCACTTTTTGACACACTGTCTCTGCTGATTTTACAAAACCCAAAGTTATCAAACCATTCTTTGTCTGTCATTTTTATTGAATATCGGTGCAACAGGTAGAAAGATTTCAGATTCGAACCCCATTCAGGTACTTAGAAACCTTCATAGAGACATTTGCTAGAAAATGGCTTACAGCCCAATCTTTGGGGCAAGATATATGAAAAGTATGTTTTCCCAAGAAAATAATACACTTTATTTCCAGATGTTGACTGGAAAGACCAGAACTTATGATATAAAAGCTTACATTTATGCTGTTGCATCATATATAAAGGAACACGGTGGTTGCAGGTTATGTAAATCCCAAACCTATGAACAGGAAATGTGTACAGTGCATGATAGGTTAAATTTTCTTTGTTATTGTCCAATGCAGGTCCTTTGGAGAGAAAAAAATATCACAGTGCTGAGCAGGTAACTCAATAGGTTAAGTCAAGGTAACTGTTGAAAGATAACAGGATTAGGGAGGTGTTTATTTTATGGCATCTTCTCTCATGGAGTTCTTAGCACTTTGGACAGTTCCTCTTTCCCCTAATTTGTACAAATGTTATGTGTCGTTCACCAACCGGCTGTATTTAACTTGCCTACCGAGGTGGACTACTCGCCAGGGGAAGGGCCAATGGTAAGATCGAGGTACAATTCCTTGGACATTCTTTTCAAAGTACTGAAATGGCCTGTACCACCACACCCTGGCCAGGAGGTTCATCTGAGAAGCTTCTTTTAGCACCTAAGATAACAGAGAAAGGAAAAGCAAGTCAGGAAACATAATTAATTGTTCCAGCCAAAAAGGAACACATAGCTTTTCTCATAATCTTTCACCTTAAGTTCAAACACTTTCCATATTAAAATCCACAAAGGACTCCATACCCACCCCCATTTCCACTCACATATCCCAGTTTCAGTCTCATACCACCATGCTCCCGCTCTCTGTACTCATCTGTAAACTGAGCAACACCCTAATAGAAAAACAAAACCCCAATTCTGGGAGAGCAAGAAGACATTATGGTTCACTTATTTCTCAGCTACAAATAAAGACCTCAATTGATTTTTTAGTTACTCATGCTTCTACACTGAAAATGTTAAGTACTAAGTGTTAAGTATTAAACTGGTGAGGTGTGGAGGGTAAGGAGGAGAGGGTTGGAATGCAAGTCAGGCAATGGGTAGACGCTAGACAAAGACAGAGTGACACTAGTTCTAGAAGGAGGTGGTTTCCTATGTCATTATATTAACACATTTGAAAAAAATCTTGATTCTGAAAGAGGATCAAAATCACAAAACACAACATAATCTTAGCTGATTACCCCTTAGGAAAGAGACACTAAGACATTTGTGGATTCTTGGCACTTCCCTCCAAGCAGGCAACATCAAACTAGGAACAATAGAAGACAGAATCAAATGGAGGGAAAACTCACTTGCTGATTGGCCATAGTGTGATACCACCAGAAGAGTCTTGTGGTGATGTAATAGGCCACCACCACGTCCACAGTGTAGTGGTCATGCGCCAAGAGAATACAGAAGATTCCAATTATGCTGAGAAGCCAGCAAATCCAGTGGTACCACCAGAGTCGCCGAGGGGAATCTGAAAAGAGAAGAAATTTGCAATAGTCCCATCATTCAAGCACCACTAAGGGCACCTATCCAGTGACACCTCTACTATCACTTCTGAATACAAGTACCTTGGGTCTTTCCTTCTGAAAACAGATCTTTTGGGATAGCAAATATAAGGGCTTATCTGCAGCCAAGGTTAGAATAGAAATAGCTTATTTATAAAATTATTGTACTAGCAGTAGTAGTTTGTATTTGGTGATTCTTAATCATAAATACAGTTTTAAAGATAATGAGTTTAATCAAATAGGGATAGACTGACACATCACGCTCCATTAAAACAAACAAACAAAAAAAAAAAACAATGGCTGCCCATTGACTATTAAGTTTGCATCTCTTAGGTGGCTGGGTGATGCTTATGGTTAAGTGCTCCAATCTTGTTTCACCAGACTTTCCAAAAAATATGATTTACCAACAGGACTGGAGGCCATGACAAATGGCAGGTGAGGAAAGCATAATGCAAGGCTGCTTTAGACTTACACTCTTTGATAAATAAGTAAGTGAGTGTTAGCATGACCGTGTGGCCGCTGTACAGATAGTCCCCACACATGTTGTGAGAGCCGGTAATGGACAGGCCACCTCCAGCAATGAGCTTCATTATTCTCCGCAGTTGGGCTTCCCAGTCTCCAAAGAGCTAATGGGAAAACGAAAACCAAGATTCATTATCAGCCCACGTGAATGTGTGCTATGATTACTACCTATATCCAGGAATTAAGACACATAGAATCCCCACCATGAAGTTTGCCCACTCAACGTGTACCCTTCTATGCGCAGTTCCTGGAAAGAGTATGGTCCTAGAGATGAAGCTTGTGGCTTTAGAAAGCTCTAAAGATAATAAAGATATTAGCACTTTAATAGCACATTTCGGCAGATATTTATTTAATGTTTTTATTATATCTGGAGAAAGGCTAACTTATTGTAACTGTATTGCGGGGGAAAAGAACATTTAAATCTCTAATTTAGGAAAAATTTAGAGAGGTATTTTCACCAAGTTTGGTCTAGAGGGCAATCGTTCTAAAGCAGCTGGAGGTCTGGCCAGTCAAATGTACAAAATATTTTTTGGAATGTGATTTTTCTGAGACCCAACTGAAACAAGGGACTGAATAGAATGTGCCTTAAATCTTCTGAAATTATTTGAATAGAATTGTATGTTTTTCCTTTTAATATAAGAATGAAAATAAAGACTATAAATAAATCTACTTGTCTCTAATGCAAGTCTAGGCTGGATACTAGACTAATAACGGCTTCAGGACAACTCACTGTAACTTCTATTTTCTTGGTCAAATAAAATGTGTGAATTGTCTATCTTTTATGCATGTCAGCATTTTAAAAAATTCTGGTTGGCCAATTTAATCACCATGATCCCTTCTAACATTTAGTTGATATTTTTCAACTTTTGGAAACATCTATTTCATTATAATTTCTCTTTTAAAAATTTATTAAGACTTCCAGTTAAAGATGGCAGGTTGAGCACATCACACAGAAGATATGAGTTTCCAAAGTCAAAAGGATCACTGAATGTTCAGCACAAGAGAAGAAAACAGACCTACACAGCAAGGCAGCATCATGGAATTTCAAAAATGGGATTAGAGACTCTAAAGCTTCCAGAGATTAAAAACAAGCTTCATAGGAAGGATGAAGAATCAGATTTTTCACAAAGGCAGCACTACAGGCTAGAAGGCTTTGGAACAATGCCTTCAAAATTCTGAGGGAAAATGATTTTCAACTTAGAAATCTAAACCCAACCATATTATTAACTCAGCATAAGGGGAAACTAAGGCTGTTCACATCATGTTGTTGCCTATGGCTGCTAACAATCAGGCCCCAGACTCACGGGGAGCCCGTGCACCACAGGATAAAATGCTGCCTGGTCCTGAGTCAATCCCATGATCGGTTTTAGATTGGACCATTGTGATCCACAGGGTTTTCATTGGCTGATTTTCGGAACTAGATCCAAAGCCTTTCTTCATCGTCTGTCTAACTCTGGAAACTCCTGCTGAAACCTGTTCAGCCCCACAGCAACACCCAGCCTCCACTTACAGACGGTGGCTGCACAAGAAGTGCACTGGCTGGGAATTGAATCCGGGTCTCCTGCATGGAAAGCAAGAATTCTACCATTGAACCACCAACACCCTCAGTGTTTTAATAAAACAAAGTTCCAAATTATTTACCAACTATGTACTCTTTCTAAGAAAATTATCTGAGGATGTGTTCTACAAAGCAAGGGAGTAAACACACAGGGAAGAAGAGATGAGACTTGCTAGAGTGACAACGAAGAGAGAGGCACAAAGCTGCGCAGAGGCCTAGAAAGTGGCCTGCCCCACTTGGGAGGCTCCAGAGAGACATCTCAAAAAGATGAGATAATAAAATATCCAATGCCTCTTGACTGTATTGAGAGTCACAACTTGGGAGTGAATAAGTACAGAGAAAACTAATAAAGCAAAAGGCAAAACAATTACTAACTCTATGGGAAACAAAATATTGTGCGGAAAAGAAAAGTAATGGTAGGAAATACACAGCTTAGCTGTGAAAAGCATTAATAGAACTGCAATAATGTTAGCACTGAATATTGAACTAAACAAAGGACAGAGAACCACACTGGGAAGATGCGGACAAGAGCATGAAGTCTAATGGGGACAGCATGGTTGGGGGAAGAAGGGGGGAGCAGGAAAAGGCACAGGAGCAGCAAAGCTGGCAGGAGTGGCAGTGGGGCGTGGCATGGGAACAGTAAATCCTCACCTTCCACAGCAGGAAGTCAGTAAAACAGAAAGTCCATATTAAAAAATTATGAGGTAGCAATATTTGTCATGTCATTTAGAGTCATGAAGGTAAATACACACACAAAAAAATCTGTTAAAGATAAAGATACGGAGGTAAATCCCTCAAGCTTCAGTTAAAAAGAGTTGAGAGGGAATAGAAAAAGGGGCTGGAGTGGAGTTAGGGTCAAGGGACTGTTATTTTTCATAAGTTCTGTAGAAGTGTTTTATTTTTAAAATGGCACGCATGTATAAACATTACGAAAAGTTTTCAAAGTTCGGACTAGTTGTGTCGTAACAACGGATAATCTGTAGAAGAAAATCATGGCACAAAAGCTCTGGGTGCCTCTTCGTTGTGTATCATTTTACACTGTCCTTCCCAAACTCCTTCTGTGTTTTGAAAAGTATAAATCACATCCTCAAGGCAGCATCACTCCATAGTTTGCCCTCCCATTTTCACAGGAAAATATTTGCGGGAAAACTGTACGTGTGTGTGCATGTGTGATGGGGGCGGAGGGGGGTGGTTATGAAGCAAACACAGCACTGAGTCACATTTAGTGGGGAAAAAAGGCAAAAACTGAGTGCATTTCTTTCAAGTGTCCTTAAAACCCCTAAGCTTTCTTTTTAAATAAATGTCATTCCATGGTTGTCCAATTTCTGCAAAGGAAGGCCTCTTCAAGCTTAATGGGAAACTCTAAACGAGGAGAGATGGCTAAAGATGTAAAAAGTTTAAATTCTGTTTTTTTTTTTTTTTTTTAGCAGTAGAAGACAAATTACAAACTGGCAAAGCCGACTGCAGCAGAAACAAGCTAATATCTTCATTGTGAACATAAAACCAATTAAAAAAACAGAATCTATGAAAGGTTAAAGGATGTGACCAGATGAGGCATAAACTGTCAGAGAGAAATAAAGGCAGACAGCCAGTGGTGGGGCAGATACACTGACACTGATCTCAACCGGCTGGATTACAAGGAGGGGACAGTGTGAAGGCAGAGGCTTCTACATACAGGGAGAGGCACCTGGCTCTTCTACTGATTAGCTGTGACCACAGGCAGCTGACCCATTCTAAGCCAAAATTTCCTCAGCTACAATTTGGGGAGGATATATTTATTACGAGAAGCTTTGATGGCAAAATGGTTAAGCATTCAGCTGCTAACTGAGAGGTTGGTGGTTCAAACCCACCAGGGGCTCCCTGAGAGAAAAGACCTGGTGACCTGCTTCCACCAAGATTATAGCCTAGGAAACCCTATGGAGTTCTACTCTGTCGCATAGGGTCACTATGAGTCAGAATCCACTTGATGGCAAGAGGTATATGAGTTGGAACCCTCTCGACGGCAAACTACGACATATTTATTACTACTGGCAAAATTTTCTGGGAAAATAATCATCAACATTTATTAGCCATCTAAATAGTCCTAACTTTTGATTCAGTTACATTGCTTCTAGAAGGCTATCTCAAAGAAATGATCCCAAATATGAAGAAAAGCTTCATGTACAACATATACACACAGATAAAAATAAAACATTATTTATAAAAGCCACAAACTAGAAATAACCTAAATGGAAATTGTTAAATAACTATTCCCTGGTTATTCAAAACCTGGTCCATGGACAATATGGGCAACCCTGGGAGCCTGCTGTAAATACAGTCTCAGGTTCCATGCTAGATCTACTAGTGAACTAGAATCTAAGAGGACTCAAATACAAATTAAAGTTGGAGAATCACTGAACTACGCTATAACTGCTCAATAAATCATTAAAAATAAGTTTAAAATGATTGGGTAGTAACTATATAGCATAAACTTTTTCCTATTAAGAAAACAAACAAAACTGGTGTAATTATAACTGTTTTTAAGAGCTACGCACAGTGAAAGCCTGGCGTGTAACACACTAAATGCCGTTAACAGGGTTTGCATGAACGTTGACAGGATTTCTCCTGGTTTCTGTCCTGTCCTCTTCCTGCTCCTTGGACCAGAAAGAGAGGGATTCTCGTGGAGCACTTCAAGTTTGTACACAGAGTGCAGCTCTGGTATTTGATATGCCTTTGAGTCCAGGCCAGGAGACATGGGAGAAAAACAAAACATAACACAACAAAAATGAAAGGAACAAAACAAAACAGGAACCTCGCCACTGGTTCGATCATATTTTGTGTTTTGCTTTCTTTCCCCAATCTACCTGCTACCGTTTCCTCATCAGAGTCCTCAGAGAGCTGGCTCCATGCCTTCTGTCCAGTGGTTTCAGTGGGAAGGGAAGTATGGAGTGTGCTTCAGCATAACGGGAACTGGAGCCTCCCCTACTAGTCAGTAGGCTTTCCATTTTTGAAAGCAGAGCTATTTCAGAGGATACACACGTAAAAGTTTTCTTAATGGACACTACAAAGCTGTTACAACAAAGTCTCATATCTACGCTATTATGTTAATTATGGTCTCTCAGGGTCACAGGAAATTGGTTTTGAGTAAAAATAAAGCAATTTCTTTCAACTTCTAATGAATGGACAAGAAATTTAGCCTAATAGCCAAATCACTTAAGTAATAACAGTGCACAGAAAGAAACCGAGAACAAAACATGGCAGGAAAGCTTCTGGATGAGACTAACCACTCCAGTACATTTAGAACTAGTGAGCCTCTCCTTATTAAAAAACAAGCTCCCCAAATATCTTTTCAATGCCAAATATAAAATACTCCGATTTCTGTGTCCTCTATCACTCAGTTTGCACATGGCTTAGACCACTGGTGTTCTCTCTTAACTGCATTTTTGAAGGGCAGAACCTTTCACTGCGTTTCAGCCCCCTTACCAGCAGGAGGGGAAGGACCTGGAAGTGTTGTTGTGTGCAGTCATTGACTCCAACTCATAGAGATCCTATGTGACAGAGCAGAACTGCCCCATGGGGTTTCCTAGGCTATAATTCTTTACAGGAGCAGATCCTAGGTCTTTTCTCCCACGGAGCTGCTGGTGGGTTTGAACCATCAATCTTTTGGTTGGCAGCTGAGAGCTTAACCACTGCACAATCAGGGCTTCTCTGTATGATACTATTTCCAAAACTATCTGCTATCTTGTGCAGTGCCAGTCCCTCACAAGCCAGGAACTAGACACATATAAAGCACTTTTTCCTTGAGCAGCCAAGGTACCTCACAGAGGTAGTATCATGCTATCACATGCTAGGGGTCTCTGGAAATATGCAACCATTCATCCATCTGATTTACCTACTACCACCAGAGCAAATAATTTGTTTTGTTCCAGAAGAACAACCTTCCTCCAAAACAGACAGAAAATTCACCATCACCCACAAAATGCCATGAAAGTTGCTCATGAGCACCCAGTCCAAAGACCAGACCTGCTAACTGAATCAAGCAGCAGGGAGCAGATGGAGGACCTGTAGAATGCTCATCAAACCATATTCTGAGCAGCCTGCAACTGAGAAATGCATGCTAACACTATGGTCTCCCTCACCATCAACTCCCCAGAAGGCTACGGCTAAAAACAGCAAAACTATGCCTCTTCCCAAATTTCTCCAGGCACTTAGCCCTCCTAATCAACGATGGATACTTAAGAATTAATGTGAGTTATGAAAATGACTTTAGTGTGACCTTGTGAGCCCTCACAGGTAATGCGTTTATAAGTGTGATCAATGCTTTAGATTTCATAGCAGCAGGGAGATGCTCCAAGCCGCTCCTTGGAATTTCTCCTATCTTTTTACTGTTACCTGGTTGGGCAGTAAAAAGAGGAATGGCAGGGTGGTTTTGCATAGTAAAATAATACCTTTTGTTTTATAAAGATCCTAGCCTTTTAACAGAGTTTTCCCACCAATTATCTCATTGTATCCTTACAATAATCCTGTTAGGTGGTTACTACAGATTTGTTATGTCCACTTTACAGACAAGGAAGTAAACGGAGAGGATACTGACCAATGTATGTGACTCAGTTGGAATCAGAAACCAACAGTCTTACCTTCTGGTCAAACAATCAAGTCCCTAAAAAGAGCCTGCTGTTGTTGCAACACCACCCCGCATGCCAAAGGCTGGACAAAGTCTCCAGGTTTACTTTTGTTGTTGTTCTATTGAAATTCAATCAATTTTATAAATGTCATCTAAATACATAGTTGAATGGCTAAAACAAGAATTATTTATTCATTATTTACCGCTGTTGTTAGGTGCTGTGACAACACTGACTAGTAGAACTTACAGAAGGGAACTGCCCCAGAGGGTTTTCTAGGCTGTAATTGTCACGGGAGCAGACTGCCAGGTTAGCAGTCAAACGCTTAACTAAAGATCTATTTTTCAAAAGTTTATTTTCTATTTAAGTCAAACTTGCCCATTTGTATAAGAGCTATTTTCACGGAAATCTTTCATAAACAAATTGGGCATTTTCTGCCTTCTTGAAAAGGCGTTCTGAATTTAATTTTAACTTTACTTGCTTTGCATTGTGCTGTGTTGGAGTGATGTACCAAAGGTCTCCAAATTTACATGTACAGGGGCAACAATGAGCTTAAATCCAATCCCAAGTCCCAGTCATGTTTGCTTAACCATCTAGGTAGCCCTGATCAAGCCACTTCATCCCTTTTAGCCTCAATTCTCTCATCTGTAAAACACAAAAATGATACTTTCTCATCCAAGCCCCATCCACCAAAGTGTTTGTAAGAGTGATTCCTAAAATATAAAGTGCTATACAAATTTAAGCTATATTACTAGTACTGAGTTAGGCCAATCTTTTGGGGCATTCTTACATGGAAACTCAATGGCTGGCAGTCAACAAGTGAAATTTGGATGATGCTCTTTAAATGCACAGCTCTCACGGAAGCTCATCTGTGATCACTTATACTTGCTCTAGAGACCTTGCTGAAGGTAACTGCTTCATTTCTGAAAAGATCTGTCTTCATCCACAAATCTTACAGCCACCTCGAATGATCCAAAGTAGAGAGATTTCACTACGCACTTCCTCTCAGAACACATACACGGTCTCTTTTTAAAAGCCTTTTCCTCCACTAAGCTCTGAAGGATTCTGTTCTCTGCACTTTTCCATTCTCAAATGTACTCATCAATTCCTATACTACACCCACTACTGTCCAGTCGATTTTGACTTACAGCAACCCTACAGGACAGAGGAGAACTGCCCCATAGAATTTCCAAGGCTGTAATCTTTAGGGGAAAACCCTGGTGGCGTAGTGGTTAAGTGCTGTGGCTGCTGACCAAGAGGTCGGCAGTTTGAATCCACCAGGTGCTCCTTGGAAACTCTATCGGACAGTTCTCCTCTGTCCTATAGGGTCACTATAAGTTGGAATTGACTCATCTCGACGGTAGTGAGTTTGGTTTGGTAATCTTTAGGGAAGCAGACTGACATGTCTTTCTCTCATAGAGCAGCTGTTGGGTTAGAAATGCCAACCTTTTAGTTAGCAGCTGAGTGCTTAATCACTGTGCCACCAGGGCTCCTAATTCCTATACTCCAAACCAAAAACTCATTGCCTTCGAGTAGATTCCGACTCAGAGCAACCCTATGGGACAGAGCAGAACTGCCCTGCAGGGTTTCCAAGGAGCAGCTGGTGGATTTGAACTGCCAACCTTTTGGTTAGCCACTGAGCCAGCAGGACTTCAATTCCTATACTAGGTGGGTTTTTTTTGGGGGGGTGGGGGGTGGGGATGTGTCTCTAAGTAACTGTCAACAATAAAACACTAAACCCCCAACACCTTCTCCTTTCCCAGCAAAAACTTTTAATTTTTTTTCACTGCCTCTGGTATGACTTATAGAAGGCTTCATAAAATCTTATTTAAATAGAAGTCAGCTACGAATTTCCATTTACCCATATTCTTACCTGTCATGTTAAAGAAATCTAGTATTTTAGTCAGGTAAGATTTATTTTTGACAAAATTACATATGTTTTAAGTGTTACGGGATCCTCTAGTCTACTTGGTCATCAAGTGACACTTGAAAAATTCTAAATCTGAAGGGTAGTATAATGAACACCAAACACCCATTGACCCTTCACCCAGACTCATCAATTAACATTCAGTAACATTTGCTTCTCCTTTTTCTCTCTTTTATTCTGAATTATTTGAGCATTGAACAGATTGTAACATTTCACTCTTAAATACAAGAAAAAGGATATTTTCCTCTATAGTCCACCATACCATTTTCATACTCATAAAATTTAACATTGATACAATACTATCATTTAATAGGAAGCCCTGGTGGCTCAGTGGTTAAGGCTGGCAGTTCAAATCCACCAGCTGCTCCTTGGAAACCCTGTGGGGCAGTTCTACTCTGTCCTATAGGGTCACTATGAGTCAGAATCAACTTGATAGCAATGGGTTCTTTTTTTTTTTCCTTTTCTGGGCATTATTTAATCTGTAGTTCATATTTCAAATTGCCTAATAGTTCTAACAATGTCTTTTATAACTATATTCCCCCAATCTAGGATCAAATCAGAGAATATGCATTGTGTTTAGTTATCGTTAATTTTCTTTAGTCTACTATATATCTTTAATTTTCTTTAGTCTACTATAGTTTTTCAGTCTTTTTTTTCTTTCATGACACTAACTAATAAGTGTAAAAGGAATATTACATTGACATTTTTAAAGAGTCCAGTCTAGTTTCTTTATAGAAGGTCCCTCAATTTTGTTTTATCTGATTGTTTCCCTAAATATTTTGGGCAGGAATATGACAGAGCTGGCATAGGGCTCTTCTCAGTGCCTCACATAAAGAAGCACCTGATATGTCAGCCCCACTGGTTTGATCACTTAGCTGTAACGGCATTTGCTAGATTTTCCCGTTGAATAGTTATATTTTCCTCTTTGTAATTAATAGGCAATCTGTGGGCTGATACTCCGAAATTATGTAGATTCTGATTCCCAACAAACTTTCATCAAATGGCTTTAGCATCCACTAATGATTGTTGCCTGAATTATTACTATGATCATTACAAGTGATAATTTTCTAGTTCTAATATTTCTTTTACAGTGACACATGCAAAGACCTGGAGTTAGAAAACCAAAAAGGAAGAACATGCTCAGCATTTTTCAAGCTGAAAGAACTGAGGAAAAAAATTTGAGCCTCGAGTTGCAATAGTGAAGGATTCTATGAGCAAAATACTGAACAAAGCAGGAGGCATCAAAAGAAGATGAAAGGAATACAAAGAGACACCATACCAAAAAGAACTGGCTGATATTCAACCATTTCAAGAGATAGCATATGATCAAGAACTAATGGTACTGAAGGAAGAAGTCCAAACTACACTGAAGAAAAAAAAAATTTTTTTTTTTTTTTTTACACTGAAGACTCTGGTTGAAAAACAAGGCTCCAGGAATTGATGGAATACCACCAATTGAGATGTTTCAACAAAGGCATGCAGCACTAGATGCACTTACTCGTCTATGCCAAGAAATCTGGAAGATAGCTACCTGGCCAACTGACTGGAAGAGATCCATATTTATGCCTATTCCAAAGAAAGGTCATTCAACAGAATGTGGAAATTATCGAACAATATCATTAACATCACACACAAGTAGAATTTTGCTGAAGAGCATTCAAAAGCGGCTGTAGCAGTATACCGACAGGGAACTGCCAGAAATTCCAGGCTGATTCAGAAGTGGACGTGGGACGAGAGACATCATTGCTGATGTCAGATGAATCCTGGCTAAAAGCAGAGAATACCAGAAAGCTATTTATCTGTATTTTATTGACTATGCAAAGGCATTAGCCTTGGTGAATCATAACAAATTATGGACAATATTACGAAGAATGGGAATCCCAGAACACTTAATTGTGCTCACGAGGAACCTGTACATAGATCAAGAGGCAGTCGTTCAAACAGAACAAGGGGATACTGCATGGTTTAAAGTAAAAAAAAAAAAAAGGTGTGTGTCAGGGTTGCATCCCTTCACCATACTTATTCAATCTGTATGCTGAGCAAATAATCTGAGCAGCTGGGCTATATGAAGAAGAATGGGCCATTAGGATTGGAGGAAGACTCATTAACAACCTATATTATGCAGATGACACAACCTTACTTGCTGAAAGTAAAGAGGACTTGAAGCACTTATTGATGAGATCAAAGACTATGGCCTTCAGCATGGATTATACCTCAACATAAAGAAAAAAAAATCCTCACAACTGGACCAATAAGCAACATCATGATAAACAGAGAAAAGGTTGAACTTGTCAAGGATTTCATTTTACTTGGATCCACAATCAACGCCCATGGAAGCAGCGGTCAAGAAATCAAATGACACACTGAATTGAGCAAATTGGGCATATCTGCTGAAAAAGATCTCTTTGGAGTGTTAAAAAGCAAAGATGTCACCTTGTTTTTTTTCTGACTTTTTTTACTGTTCTTTAGGTGAAAGTTAACAGCTCAAGTTAATTTCTCATACAAAAATTTATACACATATTATTATGTGACACTTCTTATAATGTTCTAATCCCTATAATGTGACAGCACACTCCCCCTCTTTCTACCCCAGGTTTCCCATGTCCCTTCAACCAGCTCCTGTCCCTTTTTGCCTTCTCATCCTGCCTCCAGACAGGAACTGCCCATTTGGTCTCATGTATATGTTTGAACTAAGAAGCACACTCTTTACAAGTATTATTTTATATTTTCTAGTCCAGTGTCATCTTTATCTGATGGCTGGGCTTCGGGAATGGTTTCAGTTCTGGGTTAAAAGAGTGTCCAGGGGCCATGTCTTTTGGGGTTCCTCCAGTCTCAGTCAGATTATTAAGTATGGTCTTTTTATGTAAATTTGAGTTCTGCTCCACACTTTTCTCCTGCTCTGTCAGGGACTCTCTGTTGTGTTCCCTGTCTGGGTGGTCACTGGCGGTAGCTGGGTACCATCTAGTTCCTTTGGTTTCGGGCTGATACAATCTCTGGTTTATGTGGCCCTTTTGTCTCTTTGGCTGCTAGCCAAAAGGCTGGCAGTTAGAATTCACCAGCCACTCCTTGGAAACCATTTGGGGAAGTTCTACTCTGTCCCATAGGGTCACTATGAGTCGAAATTGACTTGTCGGCAACAGGTTCTGTTTTTTTGTCTCTTGGGCTAATATTTTCCTTGTGTCTTTGGTGTTCTTCATTCTCCTTTGCTCCAACTGGATAGAGACCAATTGATGCATTTTGGATGGCCATTCACAAGCTTTTAAGACCCCAGGCGTCACTCACCGAAGTGCGATGCAGAACGTTTACTTAATAAACTTTGTTATGCCAATTGGCCTAGATGTCCCCTGAAACCATGGTCCTCAAACTCCAGCCCTAGCTACTCTGTGCCTCAAAGTGTTTGCAGAGCCCATATTCTTAACCACAATTCTTTACTGCCCTCCTGAAAGAGAAAGAACTAAAAATTCAGGGGCTAGGGTCTGGGGACCTAAGACATCACTTTAATGACTCAGGTGCACCTGACCCAAGCCACAGTGTTTTCAGTCACCTGAAATGTATGCAAAAGCTGGGCAATGAATAAGGAGGACCAAAGAAGAACTGACAGCTTTGAATTATGGTGTTGACGAAGAATACTGAATATTTCATGGACTGCCGAAAGAACGAACAAGTCTGTCTTGGAAGATATACGACCAGAATGTTCCTTAGAAGCGGGGATGGTGAGATTTCATCTCATGTCCTTTGGACATGTTATCAGGAGGGATCAGTCCCTGGAGAAGGACATCATGCTTGGTAGAGGGTCAGCGAAAAAAAGGAAGACTCTCAATGAAATGGATTGACACAGTGGCTCCAACAATGGACTCAAGCATAACAAGGATCATGAGAATGGCCCAGGACTGGGCAGCGTTTCATTCTGTTGTACACAGGGTTGCTATGAGTTGGAGTCAACCCAATGACACCTAACAAAATTTCTTTTACACTTATTAGCTGACATTCTTCTCTCTAAAGTCCTCACTATTTTTTAATTGTTTTTCTATTAATGTACTACCATTTATTATGAGTTGGAAGTAACTCGACGGCATCTAACAGCAACAACAACAATCTACCACTGCGATTATTCACTATAATGCTCAAATTGTGGTCAGTAGAAGTCCCTCAGGCAGGAAAATATGGCTCTTGGATGAAATCCCCTGGCCTGTGGTACCTGGACAGCTGTGGAACTCTTCCTTGGGATGAAAGTCCCACTGTCCATCTCCCTTTGCTCTGGTACAACAGATACATCTGATGACAAGTTATATGTGCCATGTAAAGTTATATACTGTTACTGCTAAGGCTCTCTGGAATGTTTCAGTGAATGTTTTCTGATCCTGGTAACCTCTTCACTGTAGATAGCTAGTGATATTTAGAACATTTTTGTCACCTCCCACCATCCAGTGTCCCTCAAACAAGGCCCTCTCTTCTCTGAGAAGGTCTTCCTTACCTCTAACTCAGATGACCATGCAAGGCATCCTCATCTGTCTCCCTAGTGAGAAGCACCTGGGAGAAAGGGGACGTGGCCAACTTCTTGCCTCTGCCATTTACTACCTGTGAGAAATTGGGCAGGTCACTAATCTCTGAACCAACCATAATTTCCACCCAACTCACCATTGTGAGGATTAAACAAAAACAACACATCTAGCATAGAATCTGGCCCAAAACAAGTGCACGTCTATCTCACTGGAGAGAGATCTAAAAGAGAGATGTGATCACATTATGTCCCTGTTAAAATCTCTCCTGGCTTCCTAAGGCCTACAGACAAAGTCCAAACTCCTTAAAGGGCTTAAAAATCTGGCCATGATCTGTCTCCCTGGCTTTATCTCTACCGTGTGGCCCCTGGGATCACATGCCCCTAGCACATCCAATTTTACCTCATTCCCTCCAGACTCCCTTTCATACCCTTTCTGTTTTCTCCACCTGGCACATTCTTCCTCTCTCCATTTCTACTTGGCAAACTCCTACTCATGCTTTTGAGATTTGGCTTGGACAACACCTCCTCAGTGCAGCCAACACCCCCAGCAGCATTTGCCACTGTTTTCTGCACTTCCATGGCAACTGTGCTGCACATCTATCACAAGGAAGACTAACACAATGGAAAATAATCCATTGGGTTACATGTCTGTAGTGGCTTCTGGTGACCACTTGTGAGAGGACAGGGACTTGTCTTATACATCCTCAAAATTTACCACGATTCAGGTCAGGTTCTCTAGAAAATTCTTGTTCAGAAAATAAACGAGCTTGGTTGCTTAGCAACAGGAATCCCATCGCAACCTAGGCTTGAGTTTCCCTGCTGTCTTCCCTTCAGTGAGAAAACCATCTCGAAAGTTTAGAATTTATAAAACCATGTAAAAACTTGCATAAACCCACTGCCATTGAGTTGATTTCAACTTATAGCGACCACATAGGGCTTCCAAGGCTGCAATCTTTAAGGAAGCAGACTGCCACATCTTTCTCCCACAGAGCCGCTGGTGCTTTCAAGCCACCAACCTTTTGGTTAGCAGTTGATTGTGTTAACCACTGCACCACTGAGGAGGAGACAGGAATAATAACTGTACAGACAGCATGACTAGAAATACGTAACAAAAATACACACAAACAATGGACTAATAAATATACTGAAACACTAGCAGTAGACAGGGCCAGGAGTGATTTTTAAAAATCTCTTTTTTTTGTTTATTTTTTTCAGTGTATCTATAATGAATGTGCAGTTCCTGTAAAATGCAAAAAAAAAAAAAAAATCACCTTTTTTTAAGAGAAAGAGGGAAAAATGATTTAATGCATTGTTATCTTTTTTTATTCCTGAAAAAAAGAAGAGTACGACTATGGAGACAGAAAAGGGAAAGTGAAGAAGACACCAGGGATGGGAAAAGTTACTGAAAATTTTATATAAGAAATTGGAAAAAAATGAAAAAGGAAAATCAGACGGACAAGAGACTGAGACATAAGCACAAAATTGGGTAAAATCAAGCACTGACAATAAGTTCCACACCACTAAACAGCACGACATGAAGTTATTTTCGTTATGGATACAATCCATATTGTGAAATACTGATAAGATTAGCAAGAGCTCATCAGAATATCAAAATTTATCAGCATGGAGGGCAGCTTGGAACACTCTAGCTGCTACCTGAGAACATAAGGAAGAACTGAAGAAGGTTATAAAATCTTAAAGAGCAACGAGTCTTTTGCTTAGTGGGACTGAACTTGCGCCAGAAAAGAACCCTTCGGGCTGGTTATGGCTACGTCAGGGCTCAGCAGTGAATTAAAGGAAGTGCTCTGATCTTTCTAATCCATGTGCTGCAGAAAAGCTGACAATGGCAGAGGAGCCTACAAAGACCTTCCTACTGTGACATTTGTATTTTAACATTCCACTGAGCAATCAGCCTCAAGTACCACCCAACCAAAACTCTTGTCCAACAGTGGGCTGTGCTTACATGTGTTGAGGGGAAGAGCAAAATATTTGCCTTTCAAATTCAAGAGAATCATTTCACTCAAAATATGTCAGATTAATGCATTAGCCACCTAAGAGCCCTTGCTGTATCATAATCTTTATGTTTTCAAATCTAAGGTAACCATAAAAAAAGGTAACCATGGGAACCATAAAAACAGAACCAAACATACATCTCACTTGAATGCTTAGCCACTACTAGATTAACTCATCTGATCATTAAAATAACAGTTGAAAACAGTGTATGTTATTCCTTCTGTTCCATTTGTGTGAGTCTGTCAGTATCACCTGCGGACTAGGGTGGGTATTTTATATTAGAAGTTTGCTAAAACAAACAAACACTTTCCTACGGAACGCTTAGAGTGCCTTTTTTCACTCCCCTCTTAAACGGAATTATGATAAGCAGTTTTAACATGATGACAACAGGTGCATTCTGGATTAAACACATGTTCCTCAGAGAAAAGCTGTAATGGGATTGTTGTGTATGATCGAGTTGATTACGACTCAGAGCAACTCTATATGACAGGATTGAATTAACAAGGGCTAATCCCAAACATGGCAGCCTCAAGTGTAAGCTCTGCACATGTATGCACTGGGATACAGGACACATGCTTCCCCAGAAATTCCTTATCTAGGAATTTATTACCCTGTCTACGTTTCCCAGTGGCTCGTCATCGTTGGAAGGAGGCCTACCTTTCTTCTAATCATTTCACAGAATGATTATTTCTCCAAGCTGCACATATTGTGAAGAGTACACTGTCATCAAATGAGTGAACAATAGAACTGATTTTCGTAACTACTACTATGTGCCTGTTGGAACATTCTTCTTAGAATACAAGCATTTTCAGTATTGGCATTCAGGAAAGTATTAAGTATACTAATTATGGGATTAATGTGATGGTGGAACCAAATTTAAATTCACATGACTGTGTTAAAACAGAAAGTCCTATCCTAAAGCTCAATTGTCTTGTTTATAAGTTTGCTGATGACTGAGTAAGTTTAAGACTATCCACCAATTTACAGGCAATAGCCTTAAAATGGTGTTTGAAACCAGGGAATGTCAATTCAAGAAGCACTGTACTTTGTATATACTATTTCTGGGTTGACTAATTCTTTTTGGTATCACGACTCTGTGTATTCCTTCCATCTTCTAACAACATCTCTGCATCTTCTCATCCATGGCTTTAACTATCACCCAGAACATGATCAATCACAAATATTTATTTCCTAGCCCTGATTTCCCCCAACTTCAGACCTATATTTCCAACTACCCTGGATACCTCCACTTAGGTATCTAACAGGTCCCTCAAACTCTGTATGTTTAATCCAAAGTTATTAACATCCTTTTCCTCCCTCCCTGTAACTATCTCAGCGGTAAAACCTTAGTTGTCTTTGAAATCATTCTCTTCTACCCTCATTCCCTACATTAAATCTATTACCAAGTTGTAGTCACTGTGCTGCTCACATCTGTCTCCTTTCCACAAAGGCAGGGATTATATCTACCTTGTTTACCTGTCATACTCTTAACACCAAATACACAGTAGGTGCTAATGCATGTTTGTTGAATAAACAAACAAATAAAGACTCTCTGGACGAATAAGAGTCTAAGGGTTGAAGCACAATGCTGACACCAAGTCCTCTTCTTATTTCTGTACCGCAAAACTCGCTATACACTGCCTCCTTTCACTCCCACCACTCCTGAAGATAGATACGAAAAACATTATTAGCCCTGTTTTGCCAATAAAGAAACTTAAGCCCTGAGGAGTTATATGACCTGCTCTATGCAACTGCCACACAGCTAGTAAGAGGTTGTGCAAGACACTCGAACCTCAGTGTTCCTTCTACTACTAGGTAGGTTTGTTTTTTACAGGCCTAATATGTTCCCTCTCTGTGCAATGGGTCAGGGAGAGGTTGATGAAGACTTGATTGTGATGATGTTCAGATATCAAATAGAATATTGGACTGAATAACTGCTAAGAAGGTTCTTTCAATTCTGAGCTGAGGCTCGTGATTGACTCAGCCCTGGATATGATTCTAAAGTAGGCAAAGCCGGTCTCCAAGGCCTCTCTCTAGTGTCACTCTTCTTTCCCTTCTGACCTTGCTCCGCAGCACTGCACTCCAGGCCTTGACTGACCACTGATTTCTTAAGCTTCTGTGACACCCAAGGGTAGTACCAAGCCGTCAAAGCCTTTTATGACTCTTCTTTCTAGCATCAATTTTTTTTTCCTGTTCTGTGAAATGTTCTCACAAAAAAGTTATAACTGAATCTAATCGAGTCTTCAGCCAACTTCTTATTTAGAAGAAATATGGAGAGAGAAACAAGTTAACTGACACCATAAAGAGACAAACAGGCAAACCTAGAATGTGGGATATTCTAGAAGACAAGTGATCTGGTCACCACAGTAAGTGACTGGCAGAGAAGGAAAAAAGGAGAAAGGACTCCTCTAGATTTGGAGACGTAAGAGACAGAACCACCAATTGTAATGTAAAGGCCTTGTATGGATCCTAATTTAGGCAAACCAACTGGAAAAATACATTTTAAAGACAATCAGGAAATTCCATGGACTGGTAATTGCTGATACCAAAGAACTACTGTTCATTATGTTGGATGCACTAATAGTATTATGGTTATGCAACAAACTTCCCATAGCTTTTTGATACATACTAAAGTATGTACCAATGAAATGACAGTATCTGGAATTTAAGATATTTCAAAAAGAGAAGAAAAAAGGAAAAAAGGGATAGATGAAGCTAATGTAGGGAATCTTGTAACTACTTGAATCTGGGTGATGGGTATATGGGTGTTCTTTATATGTCAGTGTCTACACTTTTGGGTAAGTTTAAAATTTTTCAGAATCAAAAACTATATTTTGAATCCTTCCCCAAAGAGTCCTGTTCAAAGAAAGAGGTAATTAGATTTAATGAGTTTTAACTAATAATTCTTTTAAGATCGCTAATGTTTTATTCCCTCCTGTATACTTCATTTTTTTAAAGATGCCAATTTCCAGAAGACCATCATAACTACAACCCTAGTGGGGACTTCTGGCAACACTATAAATGAATGACATGTTTGAGTTTGGTTTTTATGCACAGTTCCTGCTGTTACCTCTGTCATTACTGAGAAAACACACAAGCTACTTTTAACCACAGAATCTCTGGTTAGATACTCTGATGACTCAAGCTGACTTTGAAATACCAATGGCTCACCAAGCTTGGGCTTGCTTGAACTGGGTGAAACTGCAGAGGTCCTCAAGAAGCAACAAGGGTAGAACCAGAGGAAGGAGAAAGGCTACACAGCACATCTACACAGCCAGGGTAGGGAGAAAGGCCACAAAGATCCATTTTCAACTTGTGCCTGGCCAGAAACTTAAATCTACTTAAATTGGAATGGCATTCTCATTGGTGGAGCAATTTCCCTAGTTCATAGACTTTTTAAAGGAGCTAAACTAAGCTTGGTCAAACAACCTTAATCATCAGCCTACTACTTAAAGTGTGATGAACAATTCTTCCTTCTAATTGATGGTGAATTACCATACAGTAGGCAGCTGCTTGTCAAGCCAGTCTCCCAGGAAGACAACCACACCATTGGATCATCAATGGTAACAAGATGTTTCTCATAGCCCAGGAGCTGCAGGCTCATATAGTATTAAGCTTTTTGTAAAGAATAAAGGTGATGTGAGACTGGCTTCTTTGTAAGGGCTGAAGAAAGAACAAGACAGAGGGTATAGAGAGGTAAGACTGCTGACACAGAGGAATGGAGTGTTGGAAACATTCATTCCTTATAACAGTTTTTCCAGAGTTAAGGAAATGATTTGCAGCAAAAACAGAAAAAGTCAAATAAGAAACTACTACCTCTATAAGCACACACATACCAGTAAGTCTAGGAAAGAAGGGAGGGCTACAGTAAGGAAACAATCTAAAAAAAAAAAAAATTTTTTTTTTTCGGGACCCAAAATTTCAAATAGTGAAGACACCACTTTAAAATGCCAAAGTGAACTTTTGAGCCTCCTCTCAAAGTTCTATCAGAGAAGAGTGTCTCTTCTGGAAGGAACGAAAGCACAAAGGGGTGAGACTGAAAGCTTATAGGGTGTTTCATCAGCACACATGCAAGGCATAGGCTCAATTAGGTATTTTCACAATGCGAGCTGTGGATAAGGGTTTGGCCCTAGTATTTATTTCAAAGGAATTATTCCAAATGTATCCTATTATTCTATATTTCTTCACACCAAAATCAAGGAGAGAAACTAGCCTTTTCTACTTCTTATTGCATTAAGAGCTTTAATGTCAGTAAACACTTTAAAACACTGAATCTTCTGCTAATTCATAAAGTTCCAATGACCTCTCTAGTTAAAATTCTTCCAAGGTAAAGTTAGGGGGTAATGAAAATTAGTCAGTGAAAACCCTATGGATCACAATGGTCCAATCCTGATGTGCACGGGGTCACAATGAGTCAGAGGCCAACTCAATGGCAGCTAACAACAGTAACAAAAGCAGTTAAGGGAATATAATACGAAGGGAGGAACAATACGTATTTATAAGAAAGGTTTCTATGTTACTACAGAAGATTCATACGGCGATCCTGCCTCCAGAGAATAGTGACCTTATTTGTTTTTGGGGGGCTGGGGGAGGAGAGGGGAGTGCAAAGGAGACAGGTACAGCTTCTCCTGCTCTACTGTTATAGATTATCCTGCAGGAATTAAAAGAAAGAAGGAAAAAGAGAAAAAAATCATTTGAAATTGAGCTTTCCATCTAAGAGAGAGGGAAAAGCATACAAAAGCTTCCGGATCTGTGTCAAGGGAGTGAGTAGTATTTGAAAAGTTTGGCAGGAAACCAAAGAGCTACACCCTCTCACAAAACTTAACTGCTTCCAACACACTAACTAGACCACATATTTCCTCAGCTGGGAGGGATTGGTAGGGCCTGGAACTTCTGAGAAGGGTACAGCTGCCTAGCCATGCTACTTAGTAATACTCCCATATGTGCGTCGAGGGACTTGACTATGTTCTGTAGAAATTTTCACCTTGGGTTTTAATCAAAGGACCCCTGGGCAAGACGAGAAACAAACAAAAAGGGAAATTACAGTGAGGAATGGTTTACCTTTGGAGAACAGTTGAAATGCATACCGGGTACTGGGAGTGTGGTTACATACATTGTAATACACCGATACAGGTACAGCGTGCCAACTATGCAGAAAAATCTTCTGCTAATAATAGACCTAGAAAAGGGGAAAAACAGGGCAGAGTCTCAGTCAAGACATTCCGCAGGCTTATTTACTTTAAGTTTTCAATGACCCAACAAAACAAATCAAAAACTACTAGAGAACTTGAAACCAGAATGTTATTGCTATGCTAGCTGCAGATTAACATGAGGGTTTTGAGACTGTTTGGGTTTTTTTTTTTTTTTTTAATTAATTGGCCAAAAGAGTTTAAAACACTCTATACTCCCATTAATATAGGGTTGCTATGAGTCGGAATCAACTCGACAGCACTGGTTTTTTTTTGTTTGTTTTTACTCCCATTAATTAGGTTTCTTGAGGCCTTAAACCTGGGCTGACATTCAACTGATATACAAGCAGGGCCTGTTCTGATTGGTCAGGGTCCACTCAATACCTGTAGTTAAACATGTTCTAATGTCATCCTAACATCTTCCCTGTCATGACAGAAAATACACTCAGATCTTTCTTTTTTTTGTTTTCTTTTTCTCTACATGTTAAAAACAAAAAGGAAGACCTAAGTGTCTTTTCCGTCATAACGGGGAAGATGTTAGAATGACATTAGAATAAGAATTCAAAACTTCTGCCATTTAATATTTTTACTCACACATCTAGGAAAAAAAAAACAAAACTGATTCTGTTAGCTATCTCTTGAGGCAGCATGGTATGAAGAAAATAGCCTGTCTGAGAGACAGCATTTATATCCCACCCCCATTCAGTCTCCCCTGCTTACTAACATTGTGGCCTCGGTTTAAGCTATTGACTTTTCTGAGCCTTAGTCTCTTAGTCTGTAAAATGGGCATAATAACACAAGAAATAACATATGAAAAACCCCTGCCATACAGTAGTAACAAATAGTAGCCATCAAATGCATAGGTTACGTGGATGAATAACAAAACCAGTAAGAATTCAAAGTAGAAATCTTTTCAAGTTTATTAGTGATTCCAATGAAATAGATACATGCATATGAACATGTATATTGAGTTTGATAACTTCTCCTAATATCAAATTCCACCTAAGTTTGTACAACATAACCTAATTAAGGCAAAGCTATATCTCTGGACAAGAGCTTTTCCTCTCTACCGTTCTACCACAGCCCGGAATCCCGGGCCTGTGGGGCCCCTCTTCCTCAGTCTTAAGGAGTTCAAGTTTTCCTTGGCCTGGGACAATCCAGGTTAAATAAACAAGGAAAATTTAGAAACAGTTGATGGGTTTTCCTCTTAGAATATTTAACACTTAATCACTCTATAACTGTATGGTGTAGCTTTATTTTTATGCAGAGCAAGCATTTTTATTGATGGTGTGGCAGCCAGAGGACCATGTGTCTCATTTGTCTTTTTTGTTTTAACAAGAATATAATGATATGCCACTCATGTAATTAAAAAGTAATTTTAAAATACAGCCCATGAAACTATATTAGCATTTCATTCACAAATGCAGAGTCCATATAGGTTACTTAGGTTGCACAGGTGTTTTATCTCCTTACCTATAGTTCAGATACTAGGTCAGAATTGCTTACTATAGTAGCTGTCTTTACTTATTTTCTCTCAGTGAAGTTGTGTATGCCACCTCCAAAGACAAGAATTTATTTAGCATAAAGCTGTCTCAGAAAGGTTTAAGTATAATGAAAAGCACGATGTAATTAAACAATATAAAGGACAGTAGTAACGAATAATACTAACCTATTTTTTTTTTTTTGTATAGTGTCTTTACTAAGAAAACTCCAAAGAAACACTGAAGTCATTTTTACATTGTAAGGTATAATGGTCACCTTTCTTAAGAAGAAAATATCTTCCCTATCCATTCTGCTCAAACATACTTACTCGCAATTTCACTTTATACAAGAAAAGCCTCGGACAGAAAACTGTCAAATTTAGATCTGTTAAGCTCGTTGGGAGAAGAAAAAACAAGTGACTGCTTCGATTGCTCCATTTCAGTAAAAATTACTATCTTAAAATCGCTCTGTCTGATTGTTTCACGGTACCCAGAGGAGTTTGTGTACACACATACGGTAACGATTTCCGCGTCTCAAACTTGAGTCACGTGTGAGTAGCAATGAAAGGATTTCAGAGTTATCTGAGAACAAAGTGTATGAAAAATGATAAAGGATGAGAAAAAACAAACTCTTCTACAAAAAAATGCCTTAAAAGTCACAAATATCGAAGATTCTGTTGCACTATTTAATGTGAAGTGAGAAAGTCAAATGACTTTATCAATATGGATTTGTCAAGGTGACACGTCGGAAGTGGCTGTTTAAGACTTTCCTGATCTTAGGCATTTACTCTTTTTTAAATTAAGCTTAGAATATCTCCAGTGTATAATGCTAAACAAGAATATCCTACTGCAAACTTAAAAAAAAGAAAAAAAAAGGGTACAGAAGCGTTTCACAGAATTGTATGGACTTCTAGGTATTTACATCCTTAATCAAATAATTTCACATAAAAATACTTATTTACTTAAAGATTTAAAAGTTCAAGATGTATAAAAAATTAAAGGTTTAAAGTGGCTAAAAGTGTAATGAAGCCAGAAAAAAAGCAACAGAAGAAATGTTAATGAGACAGCATTAATTGCTAGCCATTAAGTGAACGCCAAGAACAAGACACACATTACAATTCACAGAACAGTAACGGTGTTTTATGGGACACACCTCTCCTTTCATGTGTGAAAGAAGCCTATTCCCATCTGCTCACACTTTTCAGTGACTATCATCTCACAGAAACTTGTCTTTGGTCATGGTTATCTACTCTTCTTCCAAGATTTTAAGTAACAGACTTACAAACACTTTTTCTAAGAAAAAGAAAAATGTGCTTGTAAAATCTGATTATAAAGAAATATGAATGGCATTCATGGCTTCCCTAAATGTGACCCCAAGCCACCGCTGCTTTCTCATTTGTAGACACAAATTCTACTGCCCTGGGCAAAGGAGTCAGACACTGTTTCTTAAACACAACCCCACTTTCTTGTCTGTGCCTGCAAATCTCTTTCCATCCAAGGCATGGCCTCCCCATTATCGTGTCTGCTATAATTCTCTTTATCCATCTCAAGTACTACCTCCTTGTGAAGCCTGCCAGATGCCCCCGCCGGACAGAACCACTTCATCCTCCTAATCTTTTCAGAACTTTATCTCTATTTTACGGTATTTTTAACAGTGAGGTTGACATCATGATTACCAATGGTGGGTCGCATTCCCGCTATTAGAAGGTGCTCTTAAGTAGAGTTAGGAAACCCTGGTGGCGTAGCGGTTAAGTGCTATGGCTGCTAACCAAAGGGTCAGCAGTTCGAATCCGCCAGGTGTTCCTTGGAAACTCTATGGGGCAGTTCTACTCTGTCCTATAGGGTTGCTATGCATCAGAATCGACTCGATGGCACTGGGTTTGGTTTGGTTTTAGTTTTAAGTAGAGTTGTGCCTTATTCAGCTTTTGATCCCAGTAGGTTTCTATGGTACCTGGGATACTGGCTGAAGTCCCAGTTCTGTGCTTTAGAACTTCACTTCTTACCCCTGTAGAGTCCTTTCCTATTTATTTCCATAAAATGCTTGTTCTTTAATCCATTTCATATATCTGCAGAATTAACCTGCCCTGATGCTCACCAATTCTTCAGTCTGTATCCTTTCTATGCTCATCTTAATTTCAAATCCTTGCTAATGTTGATCTATTCATCCAATTAGGGCTGCAAGTCCCACTGGGGACTGTTGCTTCTGCCATGGTTCTACCTTCCCTCCCCTCCTCCTCATTGCCCTGTATGGGCTTCCCACCCATCACAGCCTCAGCATTCTCAACTGCACCAGACGGCAGAACATGAAAACTGAGGGTTTAATTCAGTACTATTGGAGAGAAAATCTAAGGAAAGGTTAGAAAAACAAAGATTAGGAAAAGAAAAAATGCAGAAGAACAAAAAATAAAAATAAATGCTATCCTGGGACATTCGTAACTCACCATTTATCAGGTTCCAGGGGTACCCACATTGGGCGGATGGCAGAGACACACCTGTGCACCCAGTCCAGAAATGTGTCTGTACATACACAGTGCCTTTTTAAAATCTAACTCACAAGAGATTTTACATCTTTGATATTATTTTAACCACATTCCTGTTTAGCATGTGTTATTATCCTATTTTACAAGAAGAAACTAAGGTTTACTAGCCTGGGGCCACAGAGTCGTTCAATGAGAGCCACAAGACTCAGGTCTCTAGACTTTCAATCAGCTGGTCTTTTCACTAATAATATTGGCAATTAAAAAAAAAAAAAAAGGGTAGTGGTTGATTTTCCCCCCTAAACTCTTTAAAAACTGCAATATAATGTAATTACATTAAAGAAATGATCCATGCTGACTTAGGCAATTTGCAAAGAACAACTCATATTATAAACGTTGTCCCCTCTTTCCCTGCGTTTTATTAAAATACTCAGTGGCGCAAATGATTAAGTGTTTAGATACTAACTGAAAGGTTAACGGCTGAAATCCACCCAAGGTGCCTTGAAGGAAAGGTCTGGCGATCTACTTCTGAAAGGCCACAGCCACGAGAACCCTGTGGAGTGCAGTCCTACTCTGACGAACATGAGGTCGCCAGGAGTAGAAATCGACTTGAGGGCAAACGACTGGTTTGGTTTTTTGCTTTTATATACAGACTGTATCATAAGGTAAGGAAAAAAATGTTACCCTGTAAAATATGAAAGATAACTTGAATATGATCTACTTATGAGGATTATGAAGGATTAAAATCAAGTTGCAATGAGTCAGAATCGACTTTGATGGTGATGGGTTTGGTTTTTGTTTTATTCTCCAGTAACATCTACATACAACTGTATACAACAAGCTACGTTTCTTTTTTGTCATTTTCTTTTAGACTATCAACAAAAATAATACACATGTATGTATATATGCATGTGTGTGTACATATATACTCAGATCTTTCCTTATTCCTTCCTTTCATCAAAACTTACTGACCTTGAGGCACAGTCTCAGGGGTTTTTCAGTCACAGCTAGTGGAACTGAGCAATTAATGTTTGTTCTTGAGTTAATGGATTACCCTTAAAAGGGTAATTTTATTTTAACAGGGGCTTTCTAAAAACATAACAACATACATCACCAGCAGTGGCTAACATTTATTCAGTCCTAGGCATAGTGTCTAGCATCGTGCAATACTCAATAAATGTTAGCTTCTGCTATTATTTATTTATTTATTCACATATTACATTTTTGGTAAGCATTATTCTAGGCACTGAGAATACAAGAGTGAACACAATGAACAAAAAGTCTGCCTCATGGTGCTTATGTTCTGGCAGTGGAGGTGGACAATAAACAAGATAAGTAAAATGTACAGCATGTTAGATAAGTGCCAAAGGGTAAAATTAAGCCAGAGTGTCACTGGGGGAAGGGAGGTTGCAATTCAGGGATATGCTGGTCAGAGAAGGCCTTCCTGTGTATGAGGGCGTGAGCCAATGAGGGAGATAGATATTGAGGGGGAAGATTCCAAACTGAGCCTAGTGTGGGTGAGTGTCTGTTACCCAGTGGGGGCTCAGGGAGCTGGAGCAGTGTGGGTGAGGAGATGAGGTCCTGAAGGGAACTGTGCCTGGTCTGGTAGCACCTCCTAGATCATTGGGACGACCCTGGCATTATCACAGTATGAGGTAGGAGAAGAATGACATGTGTTGAGTTAGGGCTGCTCTGCCTGCTGAGTGGAGAAATGACTCAAGGGAAGCAAGCATGGAAACTGGGAGACCAGCAGGGGGCTCCTGCAGTAACCTACGTATGAGATAAAAGTCGTCAGGCCTGTGGCTGCAATAGAAGTGGCAGGAAGTGGTTAGCTTTACAGACAAATCAGATGTGAGGTGGAAGAGTATATCAACAGCAAAACCAAAGTGTTTGGCCTGAGCACAGGGAAGGACAGAGCTGCTAAGTACTGAGACTGGGGGGGCAGGGGGAGGAGGAGGGGAGGGAAGTAGGATAATTCTGGAAATCAGGAGAATGCCAAGTCCTCTGTCAAGGGCCTTATACTTATTATCTCATTTAATCCTCACAACAGCCTTGAAATAGACACTATTATTACTCCCATCTTGTAGATGTGGAAAAATGCTACAGCTGCTAAGTAACTTGACCAAAGTCAATCAGTTAGGAAGTGGTTATAGGGTCTAAACCAAGGATGATCTTCCAATATGAGACTGATACCATAACTTAATGCTTAATAACCAACTGTCATGATACCAATAGGTTGGTGGGAGACAGATTCAATGATTTCCAAGTCATATCAGGACTAATTAGATACATCCATAATGGCTTGTCAAGAGAGGAGCGAAAAAGAAGTAATCCCTGGGCATGATATAAAATACACGGCAAATGATGACACCATTAAAAAACACAAATACAAAGATTACATGGAAAAATATCAAAACGGATATGAACTCAAATGCTAGGGTTATTTATCTCTAGTGAGGTAAGTAACTTTTTAAAAATTTCTCCCTTCTAATGGGAGCCCTAGTGACGCAGTGGTTAAGAGCTTGCTGCTAACCAAAGGGTTGGCAGTTCAAATCCACCAATCGCTCCTTGGAAGTCCTATGGGGCAATTCTATCCTGTCCTATAGGATTGCTATGAGTCAGAATTGACTCGATGGCAACAGATGTCTTCTAACCTGCCAGTAAGCAAGATTTACTACTTAGAAAATTTTCTTTTATGTTAAACATAAATAAAATTAATCCATGAAAACTGTAATTTCTTATCTATTTTTTGGGGGGGGGGTTGTTTTCTCCCTTTTATCCTAACTCTCAGTTTAAAAGCCTCTTTTGATGTTTATTTTCCAAACTGCTGAGACTACTGAATTTAGGGAACTATACAGAATGAATCTAGTTTTCCTACAACTTCTAGGGCTTAGGCCAGTGTTTAGGTCATGACACTTAAAATGGTAAAAATTAGAAAAGGTGAAAGCAGATCAGACCACTAGCTAAAGTGAGAACGTGAAGCAAGGTACAGTCCGGGGCTGGATCCATCGTCTAATCCTTAGAGTGACTGTTCTTCCCCGCTCCAAGTACTGCCCCCAGTAAAAGACAAGAGATGAGAGGAGGAAAAATAAACAGAAAACAAAAAACACCCAAACCTGTTGCCCTTTGGAAACCCTGGTGGCATAGTGGTTAAGTGCTACGGCTGCTAACCAAGAGGTTCGCAATTTGAATCCACCAGGCATTCCTTGGAAACTCTACGGGGCAGTTCTTCCCTGTCCTATAGGGTCGCTATGAGTCGGAACTGACTCAATGGCAGTGGGTCTGATTTTGGTCTGGATTGCCTTTTAGTCAATCTCGACTCATAGTGACCTGATATGACAGAGTAGAGCTGCCCCATATAGTTTCCAAGGAGCACCTGGTGGATTCGAACTGCTGACCTTTTGGGTAGTAGCTGTAGCACTTAACCACTAAGCCACCAGGATTTCTGGAGGCAAAGTAGAGGCCTGCAAAAGGCTTGGAGGTCCAGATTATATGAGGTCCCATATATGGATTATATGAAGAAAGACAACAGAATCTCAGCCCAGGCTCTGCAGCCCAGGCAAATGGCGGCTCAGAATCAAAAGGAGGAGAGAAAAGCCTTGCTAGAAACAGAAAGGAAAAAGAATAAGGTTGGGCACTCCAGGTTGGTGGTTGTCACGGAGTGAATTATGTTCCCCCAAAAATGTGTGTATCAATTTGGCTGGGCCATGATTCCCAGTATTGTGTGGTTGTCCTGCATTTTGTGATTTTCCTATGTAAATCACAATTGCTGCCTGTGGTTAAAGAGGATTAGGGTAGGATGTAACACCCTTGCTCAGGTCACATCCCTGATTCAATGTAAAGGAAGTTTCCCTAAGGTGTGGCCTGCACCACCTTTTATCTTACAAGAGATGAAAGGAAAGGGAAGCAAGCAGAGAGTTGGGGACCTCGTACCACCAAGAAAGCAGTGGTGGGAGCAAAGTGTGGAGAAGTTCCTAGTCCAGGCGAAGATGGATGAGAAGGACCTTCCTCCAGAGCCGACAGAGAGAGAAAGCTTTCCCCTGGAGCTGACGCCCTGAATTTGGACTTCTATCCCACTCAAAAAAAGAAAAAACACCAAACCCAGTGCCATCGAGTCGATTCCAACTCATAGCAACCCTACAGGACAGAGTAGAACTGCCCCATAGAGTTTCCAAGGTGCGCCTGGTGGATTTGAACTGCTGACCCCCTCTGGTTAGCAGCCATAGCACTTAACTACTACGCCACCAGGGTTTCCTCTAGCCTACTAGACTGTGAGAAAATAAATTTCTCTTTGTTAAAGTCATCCACTTGTGGCATTTCTGTTATAGCAGCACTAGATGACCAAGACAGTGGTTTTCGTGGAGAAGCATGAGTGAAGTTGGTGGGAAAAGAGATTTTTCAGATTGGGTATCCCTATCGCTAGTGAGTAGGGCCCATGCCACACCTAAGAGGTTATGGGATAGCAATCAGTTAGGACAGGGCTAAGTGCAGTTTCTAAAAACTATAGCAGATATCACAGCTATCAGAGTCAGCAGGTCCACCCTTGAACAAACACGCGTCTCCCGCATTGTCTGTAACATATAAACATTATCAAACACTGAACTACTCGGCTTTTGTTCTGTCCTGTGCATGTGGAATCTATGCCACAATGTCTGCTAAGAAAATACATTTCCAAACGATAGGTGCCTGTTATACCAGGAAATTTTTAGACTGAATTTATAATGAAGAGCTTCAATCCCCAAAATCTACTGTTGAGGGACCCTGGGCAAGTCAATAGCTTCTCTGAGTCTCAGCTATCTTCACTGAGAGAGGAGAAAAACACCAATTATTTTAAGGGTTGATTCAGAGAATCAAATGACACAATGCATGTAGAGAATTCTTGTTACTCAAATATCAACTGGTTTGGAATCTGCCACCTGCCAATGGTGAAAATTATTTTTGACAAGCAGATGAAAAGGAACAGGCTAAAACAGACTTCAAGCAAGCACATAACAGATGCAGCTTACATGTGTAGAGGGTAGAAGGAGGAGGGGAAGAGACAATTCCTGCACTCTTACCTTGCTTTACTACTAGAGAGGAATAGGACCACTTATCAGCCAATTAAATAATGGGATTGTTGCCAAAAGCTGTAGTAACATGAGAGAATTTTTATCCTCATGAGTTTTATATTTGGGTAGAGTTTGGAAAACATGCTTTCAAAAACTGAGATGTTACTGTGAGAACAAACAAAAATTCCCCAGAATGTAATCTCTACACGTTTGTTTTGCTCAGTGTTGCAGCCCTAGCACAGTCTTTAGTAATTTTTGGTAAATAACTAAACGCAAGTACGTTCCGATGTTCTATTAGACACTAGCATGATGGTTCAGAGCAGAAGGTCAATTTATAATACAGTGGAACAGCCTTAAGAAAAGACTCTTCTAGAATTTAGAGATTAAATTCCACTCAACAGGAACCTAGAGAGATCTGCTTCATATCAAATGCTTTGTATCAAGTGCTTTTAAGAACTTTACTTAATCACAACTATCAAAGACATAAAACAAAGGAAAAAATGTTGACAAGGTCTGTGGTCATAAACTACCTTGGGGATTAGAAGAGGAAATGATAGATTTAAGTATTTTGATCTAATCAACTTAATGTGAAAAGAAACACTGATGGAATTAAAATAGGGTAAAATGAAAGATAAATGTTAGTGAAGTCTCATCTATTAAAACACAGACTAGAAACAACCAAATTAGCATTTGACTGCAGCTGCTGCCAATCAGCATAAAGATTGTGTCCTGGAGAATCAGATTCCATTCACAGAAGAGACATAAATGCAGTAATAAATAACGCTATAACATTTCTCACAGGCTAAAATATAAGACGTTTCCAAAGTGATCTCTGAACATACATAATGCTGCCAAGCATCTCAAAGTCCTAGACTCTGACTATAGTCCTAGAAAAGCCACGCTGGAAAATTCTGTTCCTTCCTGTGGGATCGACAAAGCCCCTAGAAACAGTTCTGAATAGACGTGTCTTGGCAGATCTTAAGCAGAATCTGCCAACGCCATTTCTCTTCCCCAGTTTTCTCTTTAGTCAAGGGATCAGTTTACAAAGAACCCACTCAGTAGCCATTTCCATTTCACAGGTCTCTTTCTAACTCTAGGCAACTGGTTGTGCTAGAATGTTCTATCCTACCCTTAAAGTGCCTCTACCACTCATCTGTCTCTGTTCCTAGCATTCAAAGGCTCCTTTTCTTCACATCTTTTCATCAACAATGAACCAACAGACCCTGAATTACTTAATTCATCCTAAAACAACCCCTCATTCCCCAGCCCCAACTGACTTGTAATACTTCTTTTAGGTGAAAGTGTGATACAAAAGCAGCCATGGTAGAAAACACATGTGGGATATAACCGTGACTAGATTTTGTTCTGAAATAAAATATATCCAAGTCAACTGCAAGGCCCCAAATCAGTAAATTCTATCTCCCCACTAAATTCCATATAAAAAAACCAGGGGTTCACAGAGAGACCTCAAGATCTTGAATGCGAAAGATACTGCAATAGCAGCCAGCCCTGTGACTATAAAAGATAAGCAGGTCTAATGGAAGCCAGAGCTTTCCACCACACCAGTACAAAATGGGCTCACTGAACAAATATTAACTGAGTCTAAGCTGTGATCATCTCCCACCTGGACTACTGCAAAGGTGTCCCTACCAGTCCCTTGCTTCCCTATTCTCCATAATGTGGCCAGGTAGATTCTTTTAAAATACAAGTCTATTCGTGTCCTTGTCCTATAATGCCTTGCCACCACAACTGGAATAAAGTCCAAAATCTTTATCGTTGGCCCACAATGTCTGACCTGATTCACCATCTACACTTTGCCCACTAACCTGCAGCTCACTTCAGCCACATGGGCGCCTAGCTGTTCCAGAAGTATGCCTCAAGGACTCTGCATTTGCTCTGCTCCTGTCTGGACCACTCTTCCCCTTAACACCCGCACGGCATTCTCCCTCACGTGATTCTGGTCTTTGCTCCAATGTCACCTCATTAGAGGCCTTTTCCAGTCACCCTATCTCAAATACCACCTCCTCCCCACTATCTCCAACATCATCTATCCCTTTACACTGCTTATTTTTTTCCATTTCCCTCATCACTACCTGATTTTACATGTTTATTTGAATCCTGCCTGCCTTCCCTGGTCAGAGAGCATCAGGGTCCCGTGCTCCCTGCAGCATACCCAGGGTTTACCACAGAGCCTGGCACATAGGAGGTTACTCAGTAAATATAAGTTGAATGAATGAATGAATTTTAAATAAACACTTTCTATGTGCTAGACACTGAATCACACTGGGATGTAAAGATGAATAATGAATAAGATCTAGCCTTTCCCCTTGAAGAATCTAAAACCTGGCACTGAAGAAGACGGTATAAAACTACAGTCATGCATTGCTTAATGTCCACAATACGCTCTGTGAAATAGGATGCTACGTGATTTGAACCCTATGTGAACTTCATATTATTTGTGAATGAGTTCCATTCCTAAATCTGTCTTTAAGTTGAATTTATACGTAAGTCAGAACAGTTAGGAACTGTTAGTATCTAATGTCAGTTAGTCAAATGATTTTCTTACTATTGAATATATATAGTGTACCTTTCTGTACATAAAAACCATTAAAGAAATACTTCCATATACACCAAAACATCTTTAACATAATATAGTAACAATAATAATATTATGATGTACATCACAACGTAGCGCCCATTTATTATTACGAACCACTGTACCTTGATTTTTAATATAATAGGCTTTACAGGGGTTGGTCTGTAACTGTGGGTTGTACCCAGGGGCTCTACTATAACCTTATGGGACCATGGAAGTATATGTGGTCAGCCGTTGCCTGAACGGGATGTTAAGCGAAGCATGACTGTAACAGAATGAAATGTGATGAGCTCGCTGTGTTTAGGGAACCTATGGAGTGGAGTGGCTAGAGATGAGGAAGGACACACTGGAGTCGGATTATGAAGGACCTTGAGCTTCATGATAAGGAGCTGGGCCTCCACTGGAGCTTCCACTATGCTGTGCTAAAAAGTAGGAATGGAAAAGAAGATGGATCTGAAATTAGAACTGATAGAAAAGAATTGACAGAACTTAGTGACAATCTGGGGGGGGGGGAACAAAAAACGGAGGAGTTCGCCTACAATTTAGAAAATGCCACTGGCCAGATAGGAGGAAGAATAAGATGGAAGAAAAAGAAAATAAATCTGGTTTTATACAAGTTGAAGCTGAGGTCCTATGATCACCATACTAAGTCATAATGATTTCTGAGGTGACTAGAAAACCCTTGGACATTCTGTAATCCTGCTCCTCAGCTGCCTTCTTTGTCAGAGTTTACAATGTCTTAACTGAGCTAAGCCACATGTATCACACATAGATGCCACCGTGTTAGCCATGATTTAGCCATGCAAGAAAATTTTTTAAGCCTTCAGGCTTTATCAAATCTGTAAGTTTAACATATTCTTTATCATGCTTTCTTAAAACATGGGATACCTGTTTTGCAGTGAAGTCTGACACAAATGCAGAGATTTCCCAGGAATTTTTCCTAGTCAGTAGCTTGAAAGTCCAATTCTAAATGGGGAGACAACATTATTTACAATTTTAAAAATCAAAAAGTTCTCAAGGACAGGCATTACTGTTGCTTTCCACTTCTCAATGTCATGGTCATCCCATGTGGATACATGTATATATGTGTACATATATACATACTGACATGAGGGGATGATGTCAAGAATGAAAGACAAAAAAAAAAAATTTTTTTTTAAGTGTGAAAAGACGTAACATGCTTAACAATTAAGAACTGCACAGAACATAAGGATAGATCCAAATGCCACAATGTCACAAACTCAGCATCAAGGTTTTCTAGCATCTCAAACATCTGGCTGAAGGGTTTGCTGTTGGAGGGTTTTGGCCCAATTCCTTTGATCTCATTTCTCAATTAATGAATCATCCTTTATGCTTCAGCCTCTGATTAGTCTCTAAAAAGCAGAAGATGTAGGGACAAGAATAGGCTGATTTTTTCCCCCCAAAGACTCTAGGACTATTGAGATCAAAGTAATATGCCCCCCTTTGGGAATTATTGTCCAAAAAGGCTTAATTCAGAGGAGTTGTGTTAAGACATGCTCCCGAGTGGCAAATATCCTGAAGAAGGTTGGGGAGAGAAGTCAAGACTCAGAGGAGCCAAGCACAAAAAGAATGACAAGCTAACTCTCCATCAAAGAGAATATCCCATAACCAGAGGTATCCATTTTTTCAAAGATGCTGGATAAATAAAACTGCTATACCACAAAAGCCAGCTAACTAGAAACAAGGGGTCTCTCTGATACTATAAAACATTTCAATCTTCTTTATGAGAAGCAGAGAAAGGTAATTCATAAATACCCACTGCTTGACAATGTGTCATTCTATGTTCCTTTCCATCTCTTACATGTTTGGTCTGCCACATACACTGAAGAGGGGTAACAAGGAGGGAGGTGTGAAATCGGGAATGTGCCCCAGCAGAAGGATGGGCAGGGAGAATGCTTAGGATTATCATGGCAAGAGTTGGCTTCCATTTCCCATGTCCCTATCTCACTCAGGTGGAACCAGGAGAGGACTTTAAAGAATCTTTAGTTGGATATATTCTGGACAAAAGCACTGAAGCTAATAAAATTCAAACATAAATGGCCCATTCAATAATGGCAGGCTCAAAACATTGTTTCACAGGCCAACAGAAACCATACAGATTCAGAGGGCCTTATTTTATCCACAAGAAAAACGAGGTTCCTGAGATCCAGGATCCACCCAAATCACCCACCATGTCAGGACATGGCCAGAGCCAGAACTCAGGTTGGCTGCAACCTAGCACGGGGTTAATTTTTATCTAAGGCGCGAATCAGCTGGTTTATAGCTCTTCAACAATTTAAGCACATAAATGATTTTAACTACCAATAAAACAAGAAATTAGAAAGCATAAAGGGAAACAGATTTGAGGATAATTCCTTACTAGGAAAAACATAAAAAGTAATACATTTTACGGAAATTAGTCCAATGATTAGGATACTTCCTTAGAACAGGAATAAAATTACTTATAAATAAAGTCACAGTTCTCTGAGAGTTTGAACTCGTATATGGTATGGCTTACTTAAAACTACATTCTAGGGCAATAAATTATTTGCTTGCATGTAAGAATTTTGATGAAAAACCAGGAAACAAACTCACATAAACAAAACAACCAAACATCAGAAAAATCCCAGGAAGCACAATTTCAGTTGACCTTGCTTGTATAAACGAAAACCACTGGCATCTTTTTTCAGTGGGCTTTTAGGAATAAAAGATTATATAGGGCCATTAAAAACTGAAAAGCAGGCCTGAAGTGTGGCACCCAAAAGAATGTTTAATAAATCCTGAGCATTTTGTATCTCTAAAGCCTATTCCTAAGTAGGTAGCCTATTAAAATGAAAGCAAACAAAAACAATCTTCCACCAAAACATATGCAGCCCAAACTATCCTTTCTATTTCAAATTTGCCCTAAACTCTAGGGCTGCTAAATTAGCTCCAAAATAAACACCAGCCACTTAAACAACTTCCTTTTCATAAATTACGATACTCTTTCCCTGGTAAAAACTCAGAAACTGCTTTAATTTTCATTTGCAGATTTATAGCATCAAAAAACAAACTCCTAATAAAACATAAAAAAATACCAGGTAAAAACTCATCATTTCTGTCCGAGAATGTTCAGCATAAACTCTCAGCCTGCATTTTGTTTTCTTGATTTAAGACTTACAAAAAAATTATTAATTTTTTTTTATTAATATTCAGCCACACAGTCGGTCATGTAACACAGTCTACCAGACAGAAATTTAATTCCTTGACAAGCTAATTTCCAACCCTAATGTATGGAAGTTATAAAGATGTTCTGCTAACGGGAAAATTAAACACCCAATGGCCAGGACCATGTAGGTAGGTAGTTTGCTACAGGCAACCCAGGCAAACAGCCAGTCTGCGAAAGCGGTGTAGAATGTAGAGCTGGGTACATCAAGCCACTCTGAGTCCGCATGAAACTAGCAGGACGTGCCTATTTAAAACCTTGAGAAACTTGAATGGAACAGTCACATAAATAATGCTTTAAATGCCACATATTCTAGTTGAAAACACACGCAGGTTAATCTGCATTCCAGCTATCTGAAGAAAATCATACCCTAAGGGCATCATTTTTCCAAGAACCCAACCCACTCTGGAACAGCTGTTCTGAATTCTATGTATGAAACATCTTTAAACAGGTTTTGCTAAAGTTCCGATGTCTGACTGTGTGGGAAGAAGCTATACAGCCGTTCACAGTGCTTTCGGACAACTGTTAACTCTTTATTTGATGAGTTAATAGTACTGAGACTGGAAGGTTCAACAGCCTGTACTCTTTGAAGGTGTCTGAGAGTTCCCTTTCCTGTTAAGTGAAAATAGAAGAACATTAACTCTGATGATCCTGTCTCTCGCTCTGTATGAATCCTGTACCAAGGGGCAACAAACAGTGTTCTCTCAAAGCTACCAGAGCTTTAGTTAGTTCAGCAGGTTACGTGGTTTAAGAAAAAAGAAAGAAAGAAAGATATGGTTTGATTCCTACTGCTTGACAAATTTCATTTCCAAATAAAAATTAGACATCTGCAGCTCAAATCCCTAGTAGCTGAATCTGAGAGTTTTTGCTTGACTTACTTGTATTTTAAGAGCAGCCACTGAATTAACCAGAGTCCTACAAGGATCATGCCATTAATTTCACAAATAGAAAAGGCCCACTGCACCCGGTTAAAATGGTCAAAAAACGTGTCCGGTAGTGGAGGCTGCACCTCCTTAGGAGGCACTCGTTCATGGACGACCGAGATCATCACTGTGGTGAGAACAAAACAGGAAAGTGCATAAAGAAAGGCCAGAAAAGTCTTGCCCCACTCCATGGGGTACTGGGAGCGCTCTGGTTCTGGCATGGGGATCTTGATCATCTCCTTCCTGTACCCATTTGGCATCCCGTTGGGTTTGACTTTGATGTTGAAGCTGCTGTCAGGGGTGGGGACGTCTGTGCCAATGCTGAGGTGACCGTTGGCGTGGCCATTCTTGTGTGCTTCCAAGTGGTGCTCCATTTTCAGGGTCTCTATCATGTCCAAGAGCCGCTGCCCGCTGTCGGAGGAGACTCGGCACAGGGGGGTTTTTTTGAAATCCTCTCGGGTCAGGTTGATCAAGTCCCGGCCTGTGAAATGTTCCAGGGGCTCACAGTATTCTGGCATAGCATTCTCCAACAGCCAGTCGGCCACCTTCTTGGGTGACCAATAAACCACTTCCTTCATTGTACTGGCAGACAGCATGTGGTCCCCAGCTTGCTCACGGAGGTCAGCAGTCACTGTTCCTACAGGGCAGAACACTGTCCCTCCTGGGCTTGTTCATCCTGTCAGGCCTGGTGAGCAGAGACTTGTTTGGCAAGATGGTCAGGGTAGTTTTGAAACACTTCATGTAGCTGTCCAGGGTTCCTGAGTGCCCGAGCATTAATTCACCTCATCGTTGAGTAAGATTCTTCCTTCTGTGGAGGCAAGACAAAATGTCAGGGTAAGGGAATTTCTAAATCAAATCCTCTTAAAATGCAGATCTTTTCATGAGTGAGGAAAACGGCAAATCTGCCTACTCTACCATTCTATCTGATGGAAAAATGTTAAAAATGTACACAACACACAGCAACTTAAACAGTATCATAGAAATACTGAGATTCAATATCACCTGGTCCCACATTTTTTACAAAGATCAGTGACATCCTTTTTTCAAATGTGCTTGGGACTACAAATATATGAAAGAGTTAGAAAAGCAGCTGCTTGCGTTGAAGAACAGGTAGGGTGAAGGGCAAGGGCCTGCTCTGGTAGCCTTTCTAGTCCCAGCCTCTAGGGCATGCCATGGAAGCCCGCAGTTTGAAAATCAGTGATCCAATTCAACTCTCATTTTTATAAACCAAGAAACGCAGGTCCAGAAAGGTCAAGGAACTTGTTTGTGGTTAAGTGCAGCTTACATAGAAGGGCTATTGCGAAGCCCTTGAATCCTAGTTCAGTGTGTTTATTTATTAAAATACTTAACCAGCTATGTGGCAATAACCAAAATGAACATCTGTAGGTGAGAGTCAAAAATGAGAATTCAAAATTTTATCAATTTATGTATGTATAAATACATGCATATATAATGTATACACATATGTATATTATAATTATAGCCATGATGAATGAATATAACAATACATAGCATTACTGGAATGAAATACATCAAATATTAACTGAAGTTATAGCTGATGTGACTGAGGGTATTCCCTACTTTTCTCCTACCTACTTTTCTTTTAAGGAGCCCTGGTGCTGCAATGGTTAAGCGCTCGGCTGCTAACCGAAAGGTCTGCGGTTCAAACCCACCAGCTGCTCTGTAGGAGAAAGATGTGGTAGTCTGTGTCTGTAAAGACTACAGCCTTGGAAACCTTACGGGACAGTTCTACTCTAACTTATAGGGTTGTTAGGAGCCAGAATCGACTGGATGGCAAGGGGTCTTCAGGTTTATTTTTCTTTCATATGGATGTACTACTTTTATAATCATTTAAAACAAAAAACAAAAGTTAAAAATAAATGACTTAACTCTGTAACAAGGCATCATGGTTAATCAAAGCATGGCCTTTGGCTTAAGACAGGCCAGTTTGATTTGAGCATCTTCCATACATAACTCATGTGAGCTTTAGCTTATTCATCTGTTAAAACAGGGATAATCAAGTATCTACTTTACAGCACTGTTATCACAATTTTACTAAGAAACTAAATGGAAAGCTGATGAAACATAATCTAACTAAAAAAAACAGTGATTTTCAAAAAGGATCTGTTGGTTCCCACATCCTTTTTTTCTTTTTTCAAATTTCCTATCATATTCAATAGCCACTATCCATTATATCTCACTATGAGAAAACCCTGTCTACTAGTAGGCTAATCTTTTCTCAAATAATGAAGGTTGTAAATAACTTGCCCAGATTTGGAGGTTTTAAGAGCTGGAAATTACTGATGACAGTGTTACCCTAAGTGTGTTTTGTAGAACAATAATCCAATAAAATGTTCCATGTCTTTTTTGTTTTTAAGTATACTGTGGCCAAATAAGTCTAGGAACCGTATAATGTCACCTTTCTTAGGGGCACCAGTACACATTAGCATGTTAAAATCTCCAGGAAAACTTCCAGTGAAGAAACTATTTACCAGGATTTCTCAAATTGACTTTATCAAGGCTGTCCTCCTCCCTGTCCCTTCTTCCCCTGTAACTTGTATTAACACCCTATGGAACACACCGAAAGCACTGACCTAAAGGATCAAGAGTCCTACAGCTGGCAGCTGGCACAAACAAAATATGAGTCAGGGTCTTCTGATTTTAAAATCCAAACTCATCTCTGCTGAAGCCCAAAACCTGACTCTGGAATGCAGATTGGCAATATGTTTAGTCTTAATTTCCCAGTCCAAATAACCACCCAAATGGCAGTAAAGCTTAAAAGATATTCCAGACCCTGCAAAACAGAGTTGGGCATTCCCTCTTCTGAGCATCTGCAGAACTGAGCACCTTCCTCACCACACTCCGTTGTTGAGTGTCAGTCTACTAGACTCTCCCAGAAGCCTGGGAGCGCCCGTGCATCTTTCATGCCTGGCGTTCAGAAGGCACCCAATCATATCTCCTCCATTTCTCAGAAAAAGTTCCTTAGACCTAGGCAATATGTAGATGGGTTAATGGAAAACAAACCTACTGCAAATACCTGGATACTGAAAACAGCTTTTAAAACAATTTGGATGGTCAAGGAGAATAAGGAGGACATTCTCTAGAGAGAAATATAACACCTAAGTGAATCTCTGACCACTTAAAAACCACTGCAGAGAAACTTCAATTGCCACTAGTACTGACTGAAGAGTGATGAGAAGACAAGCCCCAAATGGGAGTCCTGGCACGAAAGGGGATCTCGTGGCATCACTCCTGAGGCCTCTCCTCTAATACTCCTCAGTACACTTAGGACAACAGCCAAGGGAACCCGCAGCACCTTGAAGCAGCTAGGAGAACTCTATAGAAAAATTCTCAGTGGGATACTCAGCTTCAGGGGAAATGAACAAAGAACAAGCTTTTCACATTCCGTTCTTCCTTCTTCCCCTATCCAATGCAGCAAGTCCAGTTTGCAGAGACCTGCACTGCCTGTCAGGAGGAGAAACCACCTCAGAACCACAGAGATCTGACCAAAGCTAAGGTGCTATTTCACTTCTCTCTGATGGGAGGAAAAGTCCAATAACGTCCTCTTAAGAGACAATATGAAACGGAAGGAATAAAAAAAGAGACAATATAAAAAGCCCATTGTTGTTGATTTGATTCTGACTCATAATGACTCCAAGGGCAGGGTAGAACTGCCCCATATTTTCCAAGGAGCGGCTGGTGGATTTGAACTGCCGAACATTTGGTCAGCAGGTGAGCTCTTAACCACTGTGTCACTAGGGCTCCTGCGCCACCAGGACTTCATATATTGGACCATCAAATATTGATGGCTCTTTGGGAAGCCACTTAACATCTAATTTTCCCATATTTGGAAAAGAAACACACTTTTCTCAAATTTAAAGCCCTGCATTCCCCACCCTGCACACTCTCACATGCATCTTTCTGTAGATATTTAGCAGCTACCAGAGTTGTCCTCAGTACACAAGACAACAGAGAGCGTGCCTGTGAAGTCTAACCTCTGCCCAAGCCTGTGTATCTTTTGCTATAAAACAGATTTGTAGAGAGATTAATAGGAGCTTCGCTGCTAACCAAAAGATCAGCGGTTCGAACCCACCAGCTGCTCCACAGGAAAGATTTGGCAGTCTGCTTCTGTAAAGATTACAGCCTTGGAAACCCTATGGGTCAGTTATGCCCTGTCCTACAGGGTCGCTATGAGTAACAGTAACAGGGGTGAGATAAAAGGATGTGGCCTCTAATCTCACTTTATCCCATTCTCCCCCCTCTTACTGACCCCGGCTTCCTTCTATTCCTTTTTCCCTAAATTTTATTATTGTTGAAAATGTACACAGCAAAACATACACCAATTCAACAGTTTCTACATGTACAATTCAGTGACATTGATTATAGTCTTCAAGTTATGCAACCGTTTCACACTCCTCTTCTGAGTTGTTCCTCCCTCATTAACATAAACTCACTGCCCCCTAAGGTTCCTATATAATCTTTCGAGTTGCTGTTGTCACTCTGATCCCATATTGATAGTTCTTAAAAGAGCATAATGCTCAAGGCAGATCTTTTTTACTAGTAAAACTAAACTACTATTCCATCTTAAGATGACTTCAAGGGATATTTTGACTTAAGGTTTAAGGATTATCTCAGGACAAGAGTTTCAGGGGTTCATCCAACCTTCCATGGCTCCAGAAAGTCTAGAGTTCATGAGAATTTTAAATTCTGTTCTGCATCTCTCCGCCTTTGATCAGGACTCTTCTATGGAATCTTTGCTCAAAATGTCCAGGTATTACACAATGAACTAGGAGGTAGACGAGAAGCACTAAACATGTTATTAGGCCAATTAACTGGGATGTCCCATGAAACCAAAACCCTAAACCTCCAAATCAAGGAACCAAATCCCATGAGGTGTTTGGTTGTACATAAGCAGCCTCAGCAGCTATGCTTTTTTGTCACTGTTGTAAATGTATCACACAATTTTTGCCAGTTGAACTTTTTACAGGTGTACAACTTACTGACAGCAATTACAATAATCAACTGTATAACCTTACTCTACCCTTAACCTTAACCAGCGAGATTTTTCCATCACCGTTAACATCCCTTTTCCCCTTCCCTCCCACTAATAAACTTCGGTCTCTATACATATGCCTTTTCTTGTCTTTTCATATAAGTGAGGTCATACAATATTTGTCTTTTTGTGATTGACTTATTTCACCCAGTATAACATCTTTAGCTCCATTCATACTATAAGCACACACCAAAGCTCCCTCTCTCCTACTCACTGAGTGGTATTCCACTGTATGTATGCACCACATTTCGTTTATCCGCTCATCTGCTGATGGGCATTTAGGTCATTTCCACCTTTTGACTATTGTGAATGAACACTGGTTTACAAATCTCTGAATCTCTGGTTTCAAGTCTTTTGGGTGGATCCTTAGAAATGCAATCCCTGGGTCATACGGCAGTTCTATTTTTAGTTTTTTGAGGAACTGTCATACTGTTTTACACAATGGCTGTACCATTTTGTATTCCAACCAGCAATGGATAATGGTTCCAATGTCCCCACATCCTTGCCAATGTTTGTTATTTTCTATTTTTATTTTATTTTATTTTAGTCATCCTAATAGTGGGAGTGAGGAAACCCTGGTGGCCTCGTGGTTAAGTGCTACAGCTGCTAACCAAGAGGTCAGCAGTTCAAATCTGCCAGGCGCTCCTTGGAAACTCTATGGGGCAGTTCTACTCTGTCCTATAGGGTCGCTATGAGTAGGAATCGACTCGACAGCAGTGGGTTTGGTTTTTGGGTTTAGTGGAAGTGAAATGGTATCTCACCGTGGTTTTGATTTGCATCTCTGATGGCTAATGATGCTGAGCATCTTTTCATGTGTTTGGTGGCCATCTGAATGTCAGCCTCTTTCTATTCTTCTGGGAGCCTATACATTTGCTATTACTCCTATTTGGGAGGCTTTTCAAACGGCCCATTCTTTCTCAGCTTTCAGGCCTCAGTTCAAAGATACCTCCCTGAAGGAGGCCTCTCACCCTTCCGGGAGGAGCAGCACTAGCCCCTCAGCAAGCCCAGCTCAACAACTTCTGTGTAGAGAGGTCTCTAGATGGGGCTCTGGCTGCAAGGTGTGGCTAGAATAGAGGTCTTGAAGCTGCATTTACATGTCATGCGCATGTTGTTTGCAAATATTTTTGGAGATGGGGGAATCGGTGCAAATCTTGGGGGGGGGGTGCTAAAGCTCCCATCATCACTCGTTGGTGCCAACACTGCCCATCCCACCCAGCTATTTTCCATCACATTTTGCTGTATGTTTCCTACAAGGCCTTTACCACTCTCTGAAATTAGCTTTTGTATTAAATTTACTTCTGACTATTAAGGTCTGCTGTCTCACTGCTACGTAACTGTAAGAGAGCAGAAATCTTGCCTACCTTGTTCTCTACAGTATACTGAGCACCTTAGAGCTGTACTCTCCAACATGACAGCCATTATTAGTACACAAAGTTACCAAACCAAAATCTCACTGCCATTGAGCTAGTAGTTCAGCGCTTAACCATGTGCAACACCCAGGGGCTCTTGTGTGGCTCTTACATATTGGAGAGCATAGGCCTAGATCACAGGCCGGTTCATAGTAGGTGCTCAATAACTATTATCTGCTGCTACTGTTATAATCATCAAAATAGGGAGGCTGGCTTTTATCCCCAGTATTTTTTTCATTTAAACAAAAATTAAGGACTATTTTCTCTTTTAAACAAAAATGAAGTAGGAATTTTACAATTAAGGGATTTTATCTAGGGTATATGTAGAGAAAAACTTTACAGTTAAGTGTGTGTTTGTACGTATGTATATGTATTTTTTTTTCATCCCTGCACTGCAAATATCCAAGTATTTCCAAATGAAGGAGCACTAATCTTACAAAGGCAAGTTCATCAGGCAGTTTCTGACAGCCAGAGGAACTCTTACAAGACCACAAAGATAATTAATGGTTTCTATTAACTAACCAGGACGAAATCATTCCGTAAGATGGTCCCTGTGCTTTTCCACAACTTGGAATCCTCTATCAACTTGCTGTCAATAAGCCCAAATTCATCTCTTAGTCTTTAAGGTCCTCCTCAGTAAAGCCTTTCCTGAATTCCTACATCACTAACCTCTGTGACATACAATGTAATTTTAACAGTCTCATGTGTATGGTGTGGTAGAAAGAGCACTAGCCTTTTGAGTCCAAGAGCCTGTAGGTGAGACCCAACTCAGCTACTTGCTTTCTTGACAAAGTCCCTTAATATCTCTAAGCCTCAGTTTTCTTTGGAAAATAGGGATAACAACTACCTTACCTACCTTCACACAGGCTGCTACAGCTGTGAGGATCCAGTGAGGCAAAAGAAATTAATTACTTCAAGAAGTATGTCTTGTTTGTACGTGAGTGAGGTTTTCCTCTTTTGTTCATTTTTGTGATGTTTCACTTCCTTTCTAACAAGCAACTGGGCCCACAGTGACATTTCATAAATATTTGCTGAAGCTGCCACTTCCAAATGGCATTTTTTTTGAGGCTCAATCATTCTGACACACATGAGTAAAGACAGCCTTCCAAATCTCATGAGAAAATAAACCTTCATTTTTCAAGCAAGCTTTGAAGCTTGAAAATACAAGCATACATACTGTTCTCCTGTAGTTGATGCTGAAATTGTACAAAAGGAAAAAAGATCATTTTCTATGGATGTGAACTGGTGGAAAGCTATTCAATACTTCAAAGGCTACTACTAAAAGGTGGGGACTTACTCAGAGGCCTCAGAGCCCAGCTGTAAAAGGACAGGTGAGAAAATCACTTTCCCCTGAACTCGCATGCTCAATTTAGAATCTATTGTGGCGTTTTTGAAAAATGAAAGGAAAAGTTTTTCACATCTAGATCCAGAAGACTGGGCTAGATGTGTGCTGGGCTGCACTCAAAAAACAACAAAAACCACCACCACTATCGCCCAGAAAGGCTACCTTGAATCCACGACTGACCCATTATCGGGACAATGTAACAATGTATAGTTCAAATTACTAGGCTTATTTCTTACAACTGGAAAAGTGATAATAAAAGAGTAAACACTATACATACATAAACTTCCTGTAACAAAATACCACAGAATTTGAGAGACAGAAGAGGTGATAGAACTTTGGTTCAATCTCTTATTTTTAGAGATGAAAAAACTTAAAAAAAAAAAAAAAACATTGCCGCTAAGTCGATTCTGACTCATAGTGATCTCATAGGACAGAGTAGAAAAGCCCAGCAAAATTATGATTTGTCTAAAATCTCCCAAGAGTAGACAATTAGGCTAGACTGAAACTCTTGCCAAAAGGATCGTCTAAGAAGTCTTAAAAAAAAAAAAAAACTATGAGGCCCCCATGGGATAAAAAACATTATAAATTCTAAACTGAGCAGTGTTTTCTATCTGGCCTTCATTAAGTCAAAAACATATCTACTAAATTTAATTTGTATTGGCTCCGATTCTTAAAATAGATGTTTCAGGCTTTCATATTATAAAAGCCATCAGTGGATATGTCATGACATAGTATAAACTATTTATAATTAATTATAAAAGTCAGATCTTTAAAATCAGAAAAGTTAAGACCATTGTTCTGGTAAGAAAAAAATGTTAAACAAAATCACTAAATAAATCATCTATGAATAGTTGTTTATTCTTATGTAAAAATAATCTATTATCTTGTTAACTGGTATCATCTGGAAATAGCACAGCTTTGTGTTAACAAAAACCTACGAATGAATTACGTGCTCAATACAAGTTTTAAAGAATTAGAGTATCATAAAACATACAATATAACTATCCATGGAACGAGTGAAATTACAACTCAGCATTAGAAAACGTAAGCTCAAATGTTCACTCTGTCACATTAACTTGTACACCAACCCCAGTGCCTCAGTTTCCTGTAATGGAATAATTTATTCCATCTGCTTGTTCCAAAAGTTAAGGGCATTTATATATACCTAGCAGTGGCTTGGAAAATATAAAGCAATATACAAAAATGTAAGGAATTATGATATTAGATATGATTTATTCTTTTTTTGAAGGTTCAATGAAATTTTAAAGTGCCATAAAATTAAGAAATGAATTTTTAGATTTTTTAAAGCACAATAGGCCCAAGATTGAACAAATACAGCTGAAACGTCAACGAAGAAACTGTATGAAAGTTCCAGATATTTCTAAATGCTTATAATGACGCATGAAAGTAAGAAGCAGTGCCTGCATAACTGGCTTTGCAGAATCTGAACTAAACTTTCTGCTTCATGCATCAAATCTCTAAAAACAAAATCAAAAGTAACATGGGGTGTGCCTACAATTTCAGAGTCCCTGCACGATGCAGTTAATGTGTTCCACGGTTAACTTAAACGCCAGAGGTTCGAGTCCATCCAGAGGCACCAGGAAGAAGGGCCTCGCAATCTACTTTTTGAAAAATCAGCTACTGAAAACCCTACGGAACACAGTTCTACTCTGATACACATGGGTCACCATGAGTTGGAATCAACTTGGTAGCAGCTGGTTTGGTTTTTATGTGTGGTTTTACTTTAATAGCTTACATAACCAACTTAAGGCAAGGTCAAACTTTTGGTGGGCGTGTAACATTCAGTCCAGACTTTGTAACACAAAACTACCTATGGGCACCTTGTTAAAAAGCAATACAAATTAAGAGTTGATATTATTTATCATGAAACAGACTGCCTTTTTGAAAAAGTTTCAAATCCAGATAGAGAGCTTTATATCTACTAGAACTTCCTATAAAAGTCAATAATAACCTTAATTGACTTGTTTAAGGCAATGCACCAAAAGTGAAATACTCATGAGATGGGAGTTTAATTCTTCTTTAACTCAATTTGAATATCGCCTGAATACTCTTCAAACCAATCTTATTAACCACAGATTTGCCATTGTTGTCGTTATCTAGCATTTAAAGAGTTAACTTAAATAGAATTCATAAAATTGGAGAGACAGCACATTTTTCTGAAGACCAAAAAATGACTACACTAACAACTATACTGTTTCAGCTGAAGGGCCTACGTATTAACTTCCATCTACAGTTTTAGAAGAGTGCTTGTGGTGCCTTGACCTTAACTGTCCTTTATTTTAAATTACATGCAGCACTCACGATTCCACAGTCCAGCTCTGGTTAGGAAATAAAATCATCCGTTACGAAACGGTTCCTTGAGCTAAGTGTATATTGACCTACTTTGCTTAGGTATGGAAAGAAGGGCTTGGTGAGTGTGCATATTTGCCTTTTGGTCCACTTGGGCTGTTAGACAAGCCTTGTTTGATGACATCTTTTGGTCTCCTCCATGCCTCACTTATTTAATGATGTTTAATATTTAGACTTTATAATAACTGAAACATATTCCTTTTCAGCGGCTGTCCTCTAACTTACTCAACTGAAAGCCTCCTGTCTTAAACATGTTCCTCTCCACCTGCAAATGACCTATTCCAATGCAATACCCCTAATATATTCTAGAGGGAGACAATTTTTGGATGCAAAAATAATAGAGATGACAAAAGGACAAGAAACCAGCCATGTCAACTGAATAACCTGAGTCAAGGCTCTAGCTTTCTCTGAGTGTATAAAATATAAAACTGTTTCATCCATTTCATGGAGAGTTCTACCACCAGCAAGACCAGGTAATTCCACCTCCCACACCTGAGCCTCCATCTGAGTCATTCTGTAGCTGATGTAAATAGAAAACCAGAAATAGAAACCAGAAAACTCCAGGATCGTTTATCATGACAAAAATATTAGAAATACCTAAAAGTTCTACAGCAGGAACTGATTAAATACATTATTATACAACAAAATACTAAACCTCCACTAAAGACTGTGCAGTATTTCTATATTTATAGTGATGTATATTGACAGTTTTGTCAATAACTAGTTTACAGAAGAGTACAATATCATTTTTGTAAACATATTTGTATTACAAATATCCATAGGGAAAAAAGTCAAGAAGATACATCTTAACTGTTACCTTTGGAAAACAGTATCATGAAATAATTTTGTCTTTTTCAATATTTTATAACTTTTCTGATAAACACATATTACTGGTATGACAAGAAAAAGTTCTTTCTCTTTCAAGCATAGCGTATGGTTTTAAACATATTGGCTGCACTGTAAAATTAAAAACAGATGCTTCCTACATTAGCTTTCTTTAGAAATATGAAATGGGCATGCAGGCCTCTTTAAGTAACTGGAATCTTTGCCCTCTGTGTTTAACTAGGTTCCTCAATTCTTTATATTCCCAAAACATAATGGTCCCAGGATGTGAGCCAAACCACCAACAAAGACGAAGTTGAAATCTAAACCTAAGCACATAAAGAAATTCTGGTCGCAGATATTTCCCATCATTCTCGAGAGAAAACAATGACTAACCCTCAGAATTACAAATGTTGTATGATCTAGATGTTCTTCAGTATCAATTTACCCAGTCTACTGCAAAATGCAAAAGACCAGCTGAAAGCTCTGCCCCGTTGTCCCTATGGTAAGGAAATCTTCGCGCAGCTCTAATGACAACTAATTGCTGTAATTTTCCCGTGGGGTTTCATTCTTAATTACCAAAATATTACCAAAAACTGAAGATGATCGATCCCCTTGCATCTGATTACCTGCCTCTCTAAGTCCGAAACCAGCAGGACTAGTTTAATATTCCCCTAGTTAATCTGCAGTAGTTGGTCACGGATTCACTCTAGCAGCACTCAAGGAAGTTAGCACATAATCAATGTCTCCAAATATCACTAGCTCTCCTCTCCAGCTGATGTGCACAGTGGTGATCTCATCTGCCCTAAAAAGGCTGGGAAAGGGTAACACAGGCTCTCTAGTTACATCTCACATCACTCTGTTCCTTTCCTTTCTTCCCATTCTTCTTTTTTAAAAAAGAGCAAAAACCCTTCTGTTTTACCGCTTGCCTGGCTGGAATAAAAAGACTGCATGTACCTCTGTATCTATCATAAAAGTATATCAGGGCTGTGAAAAAAGTCACCTAGCTCAGGAAAAGGTCATGCTTTACTATCTTCTGTTTGTAAGAAGCTTCACTGCACTATTTTAAGGCGTTATCTGCAGTCTGTGGCTGGCTTACTCAAACTGCCTCAATTTACTCATCTACAAAGTAAAACTAATCCCGCATTCCTGCAGGGCTACAATTAAGGATTAGAGATCTGGCATGGATGGAATTTAGTAAACACATAGTAACTGGAACTTTTCAAGGCACCCATGGGAAGAAAATCTAGATCCTTCCTCTTTTCCTCCTTTTACTACAAAAAACTCAATAGTTGTCAGTCAGTCGAGAGACTGAGAATAGTGAGGTTGCAGTCTGGGGATAGCGACAAAGCCTTAGTCCTTCTTCATGCCTGGTCTCTCTTTCTCACACCTCCAGAACAAGCACTTAGAAAAAAAAAAAAAAGCTGCCCAGAAAAGTCATTCTGTTAGGGGTCTCAACCTCAGGTACCTCCAGGGAGCAGGCAGAAAAAGTCAGGTAAGAAGCTGGGTCACACAGAACAGGGAAAGGTGAGGACTGTGGCAAAAAGGAGAGGGCAGGGCACCCCCAATGCATCTGATGTGCAATTTTTTAATAGTAAAGCAAAACAAAACCTAACATGTAAACCGAGTCTGGACCATGGGGTTGCCACTTTGCAACTTCACTTGCTCCCTCTTCCACCGTATCCAATCAGTTACCAAATCCTGGAGATCGAAAGTTCTCTCTAATCTGCCTCCCTTTCTCTATCTCCATTTGCTTGTTTTAGTTTCTGCATCCAGACTTGCTCAGCCGCAACCCACCACCACACTGCTATCAGATGAATTTTTTTTGTATATAATCTAATCTCCTCACTTGAGATTACAGTAGCAGCTACTCACAGCTCCCAGGACTCCTTAGCTTAGCACCAAAAAAAAAAAATTTTTTTTTCAAAGCCTTCTAAAATATAGCCTATACCTTTACTTTTTTTTTTTTTTAATAATTTTTATTGGGCTTTAAGTGAAAGTTTACAAATCAAGTCAGTCTGTCATGTCACATATAAGCTTATATGCACCTTACTCCATACTCCCACTTACTCTCCCCCTAATGAGTCAGCCCACTCCCTCCTTCCACTCTCCTCTCATGACCGTTCTGCCAGTTTCTAACCCTCTCTACCCTCCTATCTCCCCTCCAGAGAGGAGATGCCAACACAGTCTCAAGTGTCCTCCTGATACAAGTAGCTCACTCTTCATCAGCATCTCTCTCCAATCCATTGTCCAGTCCCTTCCATGTCTGATGAGTTGTCTTTGGGAATGGTTCCTGTCCTGGGCCAACAGAAGGTTTGGGAACCATGACCGCTGAGATTCTTCTAGTCTCAGTCAGACCATTAAGTCTGGTCTTTTTATGAGCCTACACCTTTACCTTCCACTTTTTCCCTACAAGCACAGGGTCTGTGTTACACCCATGCTCAACTGTTCAATAGTTTCCCTCACTAATCATTCATTTTATACCTTTCAAGTTGTTCATTTTGCCTAGAATATCCTTCCCACTTTACACTTTCTTTTAGGTTTACCATCTTCGGAAAGCCTAGTCTCATTTGCCTTAGATTTCTACAGCCTGACACATAATACACCCTAAGTAGATGTCTGTTGATGCAGATGCTTCCTACACTAAACCAAAAAAAAAAAAACCTGTTGCCATCGAGTCGATCCCGACTCATAGCGACCCTATAGGACAGAGTAGAACTGCCCACAGAGTTTCCAAGGAGCACCTGGTGGATTTGAACTGCCAACCTTTTGGTCAGCAGCTTTAGCACTTAACCACTATGCCACCAGGGTTTCCACACTAGCATGAATAAATGAGAATGTAAAGGAGATGGCTTCTGGTTCCACAACATAATGGATCCAGTTAATGTTAGAGCCTTTGTTCCAAGTTGGGGCAAGGTACATAGCCTGAGGTCAAATCCAGGCAAGGAACTGGAACTAAGATCCTTGGATAAAGCAGGGATTCCTTTAAGACCAGAAAAACTGAACACACAGAATTGGCACAGTTTCATGTAGAGACCAAATTTATACTACCTGCATTGTGTGGCATTTCCAAGCCGAGAAATTAATGTAAATTAATCACATTAATAAATTAATACAAAAGAGAAGTAAACACAAAACAGATCTTTAGAGACTCTTCAACAAGCAAGGGCTCACAGGACTCCCTTGGAAAAAGTACTCTCTGCTGAGGATGAAGAGGCAACTCAAATCTCATGACGAAATGATCTACCATGTGGAGATTCAGCAGACATGACCAACAGGAAGTTTATCAAACTATGAATTTGAGAAAGTAAAAGAAGTTTGAAGCGGCTATAAGTATGCTAAAGAGATAAAGTAAAAAATTGAAACCATAATGAAAGACAGACATGATTTTTAAAAAGACACATTTAGGGAAGATACAGGAAATCCCTTGGTTCTCTATCCTTTGGCCTATATAACTCAGGAGGAAAGGGGAGAGAGAAATGAGGTCAAGGGAGGACAAAAGAAGAAGAATCAGTTAAAATATAAAGTATGTAAGCATGAAGATTTTCTCAACTCCAAAGAACTCAAGCAATCCAGCACCTATATACTCTTTTTCTATGGGGGAAAGGGAAATTTGGAGGAAAGAATAGAAAACTAAAATCAGTCAATCAAAAGATCAATCAGATTTCAGAAAAAATGCATTACTTTCCATTACCTCTTAAAACTCCTCTCAAATGACAGTAAAGTTTTTTTAGGATAAGAAAGCAAAAATAGGCGAAGAGACAACACAATTTATGAAGTGGGGAAACAGATGGACTAGTAATAACTGATGTAGATGACCTAAGAAAACAGAACCCTAAGTTAGAAAATAGGAGCCTTGGTGGCACAATGGTTAAGTGCTCGGCTGCTAACCATAAGGACAGTGGTTTGGCCCCACCAGCTGCTCTGGAGGAGAAAGATGTGGCAGTCTGCTGCCATAAAACTTACAGCCTGGGAAGCTCTATAGGGCAGTTCCACCCTGACCTATAGGGTTGCTACGAATCAGAATTCACTAGATAGCAAAGGGGAAAAATGAGAAGCAATCTGAACAGAAGCCTAAAAGGTAGCAGAAACTGGTGACAACTGTACCTTGAGGAATGAGGGGTGAAGGTGGGGATAGATATGTATAGAAGGATTAGTTGAAAGACCACTTAAGAATCTGTCTCCAGATTCTCACTTTGCACAGCTGGGCAACAGACTCTCTTCCTCCACACCAGAAGAGCTGGATGTTTATTTTCTGCCAGGGAATGGTGAGTAGAGGATACCACACGCACTGAAGAGCAAAAGTACCACACAGAAAACAAGGGATTAAGTAAAATTTGCAAATGAATGTTAAGCAGGACCTGCACCCACGCTATCTCTCATTAAAGAATCAAAAAAACCCAAACCCACTGCCTTCCAGTTGATTCTGACTCACAGTGATCCTATGACACAGGGTAGAACCGTTAGCAGCCTGACCTCATTAAAAACAAAACCAAACCTGTTGCCGTCGAGTGGATTCCGACTCAAAGCAAACCCTGTATGACAGAGTATAACTGCCCCATAGCGTTTCCAAGGAGCGCCTGGTGGATCTGAACTGCTGACCTTTTGGTTAGCAGCTATAGCACTTAACCACTATGCCACCAGGGTTTCCATTAGGAACCCAGAATACTGGGAGCCAGGATTATAACTTCCAGGTAGGTCATCAATTTTATCTTCTGGGAACCCAAACATCTTAAAAGACCTAAGAACAATGAAGAAACCCTGGTGGCGTAGTGGTTAAGTGCTACGGCTGCTAGCCAAAAAGGTCAGCAGTTCGAATCCACCAGGTTCTCCTTGGAAACTCTATGGGGCAGTTCTACTCTGCCCTATAGGGTCACTATGAGTCAGAATGGACTTGACGGCAATGGGTTTTTTTTCTAAGAACAATGATTACCTTGCACTGAAACCCATATAAACAAGCCACACTCATGCGAACAGCTTCCAAACAGCTTGTTTAGTGCCTACTCTTCAGTATAAATGGACAAAATTAGATTAATGGAAATGGAACAACCAGAACAGAAATGATAAGAATGTTCACGCATTGTGAGGAATGTAACCAACGTCTCTTCACAACTTATGTAGAAATTGTTGAATGGGAACCTAAATTACTAGGTAAATCTTCACAAAACCAATAAATATTTAAAAATGTGTATCATCTATCTACCTACCTAGCTAATCTACCTAATTTATCTACCTACCTATCCATCAATGGACATTACCATTCTAAAAACTACCAAACGTTGGAAGAAACTCTATAATAAATATGAAAGCCAGAGATCAAAATCAAAAAATAACTTGGAAGAAGCAGAAACTAAGTAGGCAAATGATGATGAGTAAAAACAAACAAACCAGGATTACATTGTCAAATAAATAAGATATTGAACAAGAGAAAAACGACATAAAAAACACCACTAAGGAATTTTAAAAAGAAAGCTCAGAGAAATCCATGGGAAATATAAAAAATCCAATAGACAACAGAAAATAAAGTAAAAAAAAAAAAAAAAACTCTCAGAAAGTACAGCAAAAAGACAGAGAGATGGAGAATAGGAAAGAGAAAAGAATATTAAATATGTAATCTAGGATGCCTGATATCTGAATTGGAGGAGCTCAAGAAAGAGCACAGAAAAGAAAAAAAAAAAATCTGGTGGAGAACATAATGAAAAAAATCACCCAAGAAAATTTCTCAGAATTAATGAATGGCCAGATTGAAAAGGGTTTATTCTGTGTCCAAGAACAACAGTTGAAAACATAAAATACTTTTCTGTATTATTATTCCACATTCACCAACTACTAGAAAGGAAAAGAGAGACCTTAAAGAGTCCTCCTGCTCACATCATGCTTTTTACCATCGTGGTTATATTTCCCTTCTTCTCATCTCAACCACAGATTCTAATCTCCATCCCTGACTTTACTTACTAGAATTTCTGTCCCTGACCAGAACAACAAGCAAAGACAGTGTTGTCTGAGGTATCCAAAAGCTGAACTTTGATTGTATTCTCAATCCCAGCCTCATCATAAGCAGTTGTTAGATACCATTGTGTCAGCTCCAACTCATGGTGACCTTACATACAACAGAATGAAAAACTGTCCAGTCCTGTGCCATCTTCATCGTCACTGGCATGTCTGTCACTTGTTGTGGCTATTGTGTCAGTCCATCTCACTAAGGATTTTCCTCATTTCGCTGACCTTCTACTTTACCAAACATTATGCCCTTTTCTAATAAGCAGTAGTGTCTCTTTAATACTATTTTAATGATGAGAAAATGTACCACATTTAGGTACACTTTAAGTACAGCAAAGGTTTTTTTCCTCAGATTTCCTAAAGCAGTTAAAAATGTCCTAAAAGGTTTGTTATTTCAGTTTCTAAACTATTACTGTCCCAGAACACTTCTGCTATCTAGAAGTAGTTAAACATTTCTGGTCAGACACATGCTGATGACGTTTACTCTGAAACATGGTCACTTTGAATAATCTATGGACTTTGGAAGAAGACTGGGGTTCCTCATCACCATGTATAACAAAGATTAAAAAAAAATTAATGTAAAGCATATCTTCAATTTTTAAAATTGGAAACTGCCTAATGTTAAAAATTTATAGTAGGTTGAAAGAACACTATTTCTCAGTGTTCTTTTAAGATAACAAAATCTTATCAATCCTGAAAAAAAAAAAATATAGTCCCTCGAGGATTAGAAATACCCTTTAGCTGGGTAACCAATGTTTTTCCATTTCAGTGAGAAAAAGTTTACTAAATCCTTTCTAAAGCCACACTTATAAAAATAAGCTTAACTTACCGAGGTAAAAGGAAACCTAAATTTAAGGAACTAACTTTGGGGACTAACACCACATTCAGAGTTAGCAACAGTTCAAAGGCCCAGATAGATGAAATTAAGTTCAAGTCTATCTCCCAAAATAAATCTGTAATACTTACTTCAATAACCAGAAAAGTACAAATTAATTTCAGATCACAGAGCATTTAAAGGGGTATATTCTATATTGATGGCACTTAAATATGCATTCCTTGGACAGAAACATGTCACCACGTTTCAGTTCTTTTCCCATAAATGGCTCCTCATCCTTCCTTCCCTAGGCTGATCCTCCTCGTCTCCTGGAGATAAACAGAACCAGTGATTTTAAGAAAAACTAGTATATGCCTCTTTTACCTTTATTTCTGCACCCCAAAACAGCACCCAACCAAAAAACTGTTGCTGTCGAGTAGATCTGGACTAATAGTGACCCTACAGGACACAGCAGAACTGCCCCACAGGTTTTCCAAGGAGCGGCTGGTGGATTTGAACTGCTGACTTTTTGGTTAGCAGCCGAGCTATTAACCACTACACCACCAGGCCTCCTTAAAGCGGGGGGGGGGGGGGGGGGAGGCACAGTAAGTATTTTTTTCTGACCACAATTATGACGATTTTTAAAAATGAAGATCCATCAGTACACCAATTTCTCTCCAGGCACTGTTAGCCGTTCTTTCATTCTAACTTGGATCTGACAACTTCCCAAAGTTCCTGGGCCCATCTTTTTATTTTTTTGTTGTTGAGATTATACACAGCAGAACATATGCCAATTCAACAGCTTCTACATGTACAATTTAGTAACACTCATTGATTACATTCTTCAAATTGCGCACCATTCTCATCTCCTTTTTCCAAATTGTTCCTCCTCCATTAACGTAAACTCACTGCCCTCTAAGTTTCCTACCTAATCTTTTGAGTTGCTGTTGTCGGTTTGATCCCATATAGACAGTTCTTAAAAGAGCACGATGCTCAAGGCAGACATTTTTTACTAAGCTAAATTACCATTTTGTTTAAAGACTTCAGGCGACATTTTTAGTTTTAGTTTTGGGGATTCATCCAGCCTCAATGGCTCCAGCAAGTCTGGATTCCACTTGGGCCCATCTTCACAGAGCTTCTTTATCAAATGATTGACAGTTAATAGCACCGTATCTCAGCTGCCTAGAAGGGATGACCCTTATCCATCAAGACAGTCTACACTGGAGCAAGGACTCAGGTTGCAAAGTGACTAGAGATCTAGCTTAGAACTAAGGTAAAACACCACGGGGCGGGGAGGGGCGGGGTGCAGCACAGAGTTTATGAAATTACATACTCATGCCAGCAGTTTTCAAGCTATAAAGATCCTGGAAATTTCCAAAACAGGTCCTGGGACAACAGGACACAACTAAGTGATAGAACTGCAAGAACTAGAACCCTTGTTTTCTGATGATTCATCAACCTACGCTCTTTCCACTATACTCAGTGTGACTCTGCTGTGCTCTACAATTATCAAGACGGCCATTTTCCATAGTTTTCATGCAAACATACTGCATATCTGCACTCTCCTGCTATCTCACCTAAGGAAGACCATGTCTAGGACATAGGACTTCAAAGAAGTAAAAAGCCTATAATTAAAGAACACAGAGTTTATGGCTGCTAACCAAATGGTCGGCAGTTCGAATCCCCTAGGCGCTCCTTAGAAACTCTATGGGGCAGTTCTACTCTTTCCTATAGGGTTGCTATGAGTCAGAATCGACTCGATGGCACTGGGTTTGGTTTTGGCTTATTCTCTGGCTTCCAGAACTATAACTTAATGCAACAAAATTAGAAACTGCAAGTAATCAAAAGTGACAGTTGAATTGTAAAGAAATTATATAAAATTACGAAAGTAGTAAAATTAGTTAACAAAAGGCATGATAAAACAATAAAAAATAGGCACAAGATCTGAACAATCATAGCTAAGACCATCAGCATTAGGTCAAAAAAATTCTTTAAAGTCTTGAATATCACTGTGTTATGTTATACTAAAATATCTACAGTTCAAAATGAGTCTCATAAAATGTTCTCTCAAATTAACCCACATTTATTAACATATATACAACATCAAGTGTATAAACCACAGATTTAAATAACTAACCTTAAAAAATATTCCATAAATAAACTTAGAAGACAAATCACAACACAGGGCAAAATATTTTTTAATCTGTCACAGATCATATATATGAAGTGCTCTTAAAAATCAGTAAGAAAAAGACTTCAAACAAATATATGTGAGAAGACAAGCAATCAACAAAAAACAAAGCAAAATTCAATCTCAGCTATTAAACAGAAAAATTAAAACGACAGACATTATTCTTTAGCTACTGAGTTGGTAAAGATTAAAAAACAAACAAACATAACCAGTGTCACCAAGGGTCCAAGTCCTGCCAATTCTACCTCTTAAGTATATCATGAATCCATCAACTTCTCTTCATTTCCACTGTAACCACCATGGGTCAGCACACTTCATTTAAATTATTGCCACAGCCTTCTCAATACTTGCTCCTGGTACTACCAACCCATCCAAACCTCAACTGCATGCTCTATAAGGTGGCAAAAGAGAACTTTTAAACTGTGCGACACCCATCTTTAAAACCTTCCAATAGCTTCCCAGTGTTCTTAGAATAAAATACACACTTAATCATTACATGGCACACAAGACGCTTTCTGCATTTGTATGACTGAGTACCACCACTGCACACCAATTAGTCTACTTTTAGTTCCTGACTGCCTTAGGGCCTTTGTACATGCTATTACTTCTACCTAGAACACTCTTACTCTATTCTTCACATGACTGACCTCCATTTAACTTTCAGGCCTCCACTCCTACGTGTCTCTTCAGACAAGCCGCCTCTAACCATCCTCCTATCATATTCATGTTACTTGTTGAGTGTCCTTCTGGCCTACAAGAATGGAAGGTCCAGGAGGGCTTTTTGTCATCCTTTTCATTATTGTATCCCCAGGACTTAACACAGTGCCTGGTACACAGTAGACACTCAGTGTAAGTATCTGTTCCATGAATTAAAAAAAAAATGAATACTAAAGAAAGAAGGTGGTTGACCATTCTAAGAACATAAGCCTTAATTCCAGGTTCTTCACAAAGTGAGACTAACCAAATTATCCTCTTTAAATCTCATTTTTCCACCTATAACAAAAGAATAAGTCCACAAAACTGTTCAGAGATTTCACCAAGAGAAAAATTTCTTTAAATAAGTAATCTCTTAAAAAGAATACAGCTGAAACTCTCAGATGGGAAAGCATACTTCCTTTAATCATATCATGTCTTCCATTTAGACTTGCTTCAGCAGGACAGAAAAACAACATGGAGCCTGGTTCACCTCTGTAAAGAACTTGCTTTCTTGAACATAAAAGGAATCAGCAATACAATAGTTATACTTAATGAGAAAGTCTAGAGAGGATCCCCAATTTTTACTCTTTGCTGTAATCTACAGTCAACGCTTTTATATAAAGGCTAAAAGTATTCAAGCAAAATTTACTCCATACTTATACAATAATGAATTAAAATAAAAATATCTGAAGATTTTTCTTCCCACCAGATTGTGTACACAGCCATCTCCCACCTAAAAATAAGTCCTCACTCTTCTCAAAATTGCCAAAATCATCCTTGGAAGTGTATCTACGGGACTCAGATTTTTAAGGGTATCACAGCAAGAAATACAACCTAAATATAGGACCTTACAGACGTTCTTCAGCAGCTTCTGGAGGTATGATAATTTCTAGATCCCTAATAGATGAGTCACTCATTAATCTGTAGAAGAGACTGAAAGACTGGCTAAAATAATAAGAGTCTACAGGCACAACTCAGCAGCACAGTATCAAGATGGATGTCCCTAATCATGCTTTCACCACCTAATAGGGCCTGGCCACTAAAATAGAACTGCAGGCATCACTGTCCTAAGCTGTCTTCTTTATATGACCAGATCATGAGATGTTCACACATTCCAAATTCTTTATGCGTTAACATCTAAACCATTTGATGAAATGTCAAGCTCACATCCAAGGAGAGCATTATGTTATCATAACCTGAAAAGGTGGCACAGCTCATTAAAAGCATTTCAAACTCTTGTCAAAAGATCTAAAGATGTAAACTGTGAGATCAAACAATTTAACTTTCAAATGTCACAGGTTATTTCAGCATAAAAGAGAAACCGGAACAAGGAAAACCATGGGTTTAATTTGTGAAAGAACAAAACATCAGACGTGCATGAAGATCAAAATTGGGAAAATGACTAGGAGCAGCAATTACAAACTACATCTGGGGGGAAAGAATCTTCTAACAAGGGGTGGGGTGTGGTCACTTGAAAAATTTAGCACCTGAAAATGGCAAACAATGGTTGTTCAAATTCTTTCTGGAAGCTACATTCTTACCATAAAATTACAGTGGTAGTCACAAACATGTCTATTCCATTTCTTGGTCATTTTTCACCCCTATGACAGATGACAGAGGAATTATGCTGCACATGTAATGGTGTCTCATGTCCTCAAGTAAGTTCTGTTAGTGCAGAGCTAAAAGTATATTATAGACAGAATCCTGTTCATTAGAGGAACTTGGTGACCAGCATTCAGAGAACAGATTATCAAAGCACTCACTCTGGCAAGGCGATGTTGTTGTTGTTCTTAGGTGCCCTAGAGTCGGTTCCCACTCATAGTGACCCTGTGTACAACAGAATGAAACACTGCCCAGTCCTGCGCCATCCTTACAATCGTTGTTATGCTTGAGCCCACTGTTGCAGCCACTGTGTCAAACCATCTCGTTGAGGGTCTTCATATCAATTTCAGTAAAGACACAGCTCCTATTTATCTACTTATAATCCTAATGAGCTTTTAAAAACAGAGCCAATGCTAAAAAGCTGAGGACTGAAAATTATACATGTTTATAAAAGTCAAATCACTGAATCAAAATAAAACTAAACATTTATTAAGTACCTACTATGCATTTTTTTTTTTTTTTATGCATAAAGAATCGTCCTGGGCATTCTGTGAGCTACAGAGAAGCATATGCCATGGTTCCTGCCTAACTAGGTTAATATGCCCAAACTCTGGCTCTTGTCCAAATCTCTGCCTCCTGTATGCCTTCTCCAGCTCAGTAAATTACAATTCCACCCTGCCATTTGCTCTGGTCAAGACTCTTGACTCTCTCTCTCTCTCTCTCCGTCCAACCCATCAGGGCCAATCCTGTCAGCTCTACCTTCTAAATATATCCAGAAAACAATCACTTCTAACACTTCTCCTGTCTTGTCTTCCTTCTTTCACCTTTGCTCCTTATAATTACTCCTATGCTCAAAACCCTGTTTCCAATCTCACTCCAAATAGAAACTGAAGCTTCTACTTACTCGGCCTACAAGGTCCCACGTGATCCGGTTCCTGTCATCTAACTTCATCCTCTCCCCTCCTTTCATCCTCACCCATTCAGCCACATTCTCTCCCACCTGCCCATTCTCACTTCAACCGTCCTAGTTACTTTACTGTTTCTCAAACCTGCCAAGCATGCTTCTATTTCAGGATCTTTGCACCTGAGGTTCCCTCTTCTGGAATTTTTTTTTGCCAGACATCTACATTGCTCACTGCCTTGGCTCTTTCAAGTCTTTGTTCAAAATATCCTTTATATCAACTGGGCCTTCCTTGACCACGCTAAGATCTCAACCCTTTCTTCTTGGTCATTGCCTATACCCCTTTCCTGATTTATTTTTCTCCAAACATATATCATACATCATTTTTCACACTACATATTTTAGCCAAGGAAAATTATATATTCTCTTTAAATAAGAAATCTCCAAGAATAGCAAACTCGTAGATGGTCATTCTTTGTGACCAGGAGACTCCATGTTTAGGAACACAGTCCATTAACTACAACTCTTCTCCCTCTTCTTCTGTGCCCCAGAGTTATCTTCACACTCCCACCTCCTCTTTGTGGCTCCTAACTAAAATGCATCATCAGATTAAGGTTTACATCAGGATTTAGGTTGAAAACATTTTTCAGACAACAGTGTGGACAATGGCGTGGTGCAGAAGAAACAGGATCCAACAGGGAATGTAAGGGGCCTGCATGGAAGCCCAGCTTCTCATCATTTTGTAGCTCATTCATTCATTCATTCATTCAATAAACATAAGTGATTTAAAAAAAAAAAAAGCAAAATCTTCAAAAATAGCAGAAATCAAGTCTGGTGCCAAGCAAGCAGATAAAACTCACACTGAAATCAGTGTGGGACAATTAGGAAAAGGCATCATGAGTCTCCCAGCCTAGAAGGCTCCCTGCCCTTGAGTTATGTCCACCTGGGCCAGGGGCAAGCTCCCTACAGTGTGGTTGAAGGTTGGGGCACTGCTAAAGGGGGAAAGCCGTGCCCTGAATTTCTTTGAGCTTTTAAAATCATTATTTGTGTTTTTGGGTACCCAATGTTTCAGTGCTTTGTGGCAAAGCTCAATTATCTGCCCTCTGGTTCAGATTCTGGTATGAAAAAAACAGTCTTCCTTGGAAGGTTCAGACACATTCTGCCTGCTGATGGAAGGCGCTCTCTTCACATGTTCTAATCCTCAGGTGTATGCTCTTATTATACATGCCACTCCTACTGGTAAGCTATACTTCACTGTACTTTTCCTGAAAATATTACTTACTCTTCTGTTCTTTTCATCACTTGCGGGACACACAGTATCCCAACCACTTTTTATGCCTCTGGAGTTCTTTGGGAAGGAGACAGCCCAATTTTAACATGTTTAGTCTTAAGGTGGGAGCCTTTTGAAATGAGTGAAACTCAAGAATCCTGAGTTGGAGCCTCATTTTTGTATAGGCTGAGCAATGTCTTGGGTGATGTCTCCTGGGTATGCAAATTTTCTAAACTTCTGACAGATGTGCCTTTATTTCTGTGAGATAAGCCTCCTGACTATGTTTCCCGGTTACCATGTTCTCGTGAGAATGTACTTATCATAAGAATAAGCTATTCCCAGTTTTCATTCAGTCATAATGGCCATTTTCTCCCTGACGCCATTCGCTGATTCCAGGTGTTACTGGCTCCCAGCTTTCCTAGTTTCTGAACAGTAGATAATGTCTTTGCAATAAGGAATAATCCACTGAGTACAATTTTCAAGGACTCGTACTCCTACAAGTTATTCTTACCCTGCAGTCAATCTTAGGGCCAAATCATTGCTTCCATGTGTAGTAAGTGGAATGCACCCGTGTGCAGATCTTCAGTTCCAGAACAGGTGTTTCTGCTTCCTAGCCATTAATGTTGCTTTTGTTACACTGAAGAATACAGAGTAGTGGTAATTTTCCTGATACTCAAATTCCCTTAGTTTTATTTATTTGGCCTGTCAGGACTGCTTTTGCAGTAATGAAGAATGCATTGTAGTGGTAATTTTCCTGGGATTACCACTACAATGCATTCTTCAATAAATCCCTTGGTTTTATTTATTTGGGCTGTAAGTACTGTTTTTGCACTAAGGAAGAATGCATTGTACCTTGTTTTGAAAAGTTTCATGAAACACAATAAAAAGGCTAAAAAGAAGAAGACTAGAATAAATATCAGGTGCCTTCACGTTTTACTGCATGTTTTGCAAATTTTCAAGTGGGGAAAAAAAGATTTTATCGCTGACTCATATCAGCAGGATTTACGACATCCAAGGTCTGCTGGAACACATGTGATTCCAGCTAATGGGTATCAAAATCTATAAATCATAACAAAAATTCTGAATTGGTCCTTTAATCAGCATGTCTGTCATTAGTGAAAATACATGGTATCAACAAAAAATTCAAAGGAGAAAATAATCGAAATGGATATCCAAATTCCAGCTCTTGAAAAATACTTTCAATAATTTTACTTCCACATTTCAAGACCAGTCTATCTCCTTATAAAGCTTTAAATCTGTCCTTAAACATTTCACTTACAGCTTTTACACCAGCCTCTTCCTCAGAAAAGTCTTT